>NC_091472.1:201982246-202728904 GCF_036971445.1 Narcine bancroftii
AAATTGATTTCTGAAGAGGGATTAAGCAGATTAGGGGTGTACCCTCTTTAGAAGAAAGAGAAACAACCTCTGTGATAGAGGCAAAATGTTTTTAGTACTTAAATGTATAAATTTTTTAATTTTAGACATACAGGCCATTTCGGCCCATGAGTCCGTTCCGCCCAATTTATACCCCATTAACCTACACCCCCCCCAGTACATTTTGGACAGTGGGAGGAAACCGGAGCCCCTGGAGAAAACCCATGCAGACACAGGGAGAATGTACAAACTCCTTACAGAAAGCACAGGATTCAAACCCCGGTTTGATCCTGATCACTGGCGCTGTAAAGGCATTGTGCTACCCACCACCACCCCCCCCCCCCCCTTCCCTGGCATGGTAAATGCAGGGATGCTGTTTCTCCTCCCCAGGGTATCTATAACCAGGGTGTTCTAGCCTCAAAATAAAGGATCATCTATTCAGGATAAATATGAAGAAGTTTCCCCCCCTACCGCCCCCCACCACTACCCCCCCATCTCCAGATGATGGAGGGTCTTTGGAATTCTATACCCAAGAAGATTATGCTTTGTTATTCCATATGATCATAATTGATCTGTGCAATCAGCATCACTTTCCTCTGCTAATCCCATTTTCCTTAATTCTCTTAATATCTAAAAAAAATATAGTGATTGCTATTTTGAATACATTCAGTGACTGAACTTCCATAATCTTCCTGTGGAAGAATTATATCTTTGAATTGTCAATTGAGTTCTATTAGTGATTAAGCTTTTAGACAAGCTTATTAGGACACTTTAAACATCTTTATTTAGTGATCTTACAATGACTAGAAGTAAAGGATAATTGTGCAACTTGAATGAGTTTAAATTTATGAAAATAATTATTAGTCATTTATACACATCTGCTCCATGTATTAATTTGGTGATGTTATCAGGGACTGCAGCAAAATCCTCAAAATAACTAAGGTAAATTAGTTTTAAAATGTTTGTGATACTGCTAATAAAAGGAATTACTTTAGTTCTTTGGAAGATATCTTGATGACAAATTTTAAAACTCCTTGTGGTGCAGACCTTGATTTTATTGAAATCAGTATTGATCTTGGATCCTATAGTTTTCAAATTAGATTATAACGGTAGAAGAGAGATTATGAAAGTCAATATGCTTGACATCAAGAGGTCTGTCTCATCAAGGTGGAAGTTATCTTGAAGCACTGCATCGCCACTTTCCAGAAGGTTCATTTCCAAGTTCAAAAGGGAGTCATCAATATTATACAAACCTTATCCAGTGGACATTGACATTGGGGCCTCCAGTGATTTTTTTTCATGAAGAATTATAAATGTTCAGAGTTAAAAAGTAGTATTTGGGATGTGGGTGGCCATGAATCTCAGAACAGATTTATACTCGTGACATTAAGTAAAATTTAATTTATCTACCTATGATTGACATCACAAAATGGTCATTTACTTTCACTTCCTGAGGGTTTTGTCAGGTACTCATTCGAGTTAAAGTAGAATTACCATAGACTTTTTGTTTAGGTAAGTATTTGGGCATAGTAATGTTAAGACTTGTATTCCATGGTAAAAATCCAGAATGAGTTCCTTTCAACAAGGTTGAGCAAATGTTTCTACTTTCTCTGGAGTAAGAACGTTCTCCTGGAGGAACTCGACAAGTCGAGAAAAAGGACTGTCAGCAGTTTGGGCCAGAACCCTAGGTCAAGGCTGCTTACCGCTTTTTCTTCTGCACTCCTTCAGTGATTCAGTGAGATTGCTATTAAACATTAATTTTAATTTGTGGACAGGTAATAGAGTTTAACCTCCAAGAACGTCTGGATTTCACCAAGGATTATGATGCGGGAATAGTGGCAGGACTCATGTCATGATTATATAACCTGTATGCAAGATCAGTTGCCTCCAACCTAGACCGAAGGACAGGGAGTAGGGGATGGGAGATCTAATTTTTTTTAAGAATCCCTTTCTATTCTTTAAACAATCCTGAAAGTTCACAAGAAATAGTTGTTAGTCCAGGGTGTTGTATAGCTGCCAGCTTGTCAAAAAGTGTAGAAAAGGCAGGAACAAAATACAGTCAGGGCTCTTAAAAAGAATTACATGAAATTTATTTAACTGCATGTACACTTTTTTTTCTTCAAAAACATAGGCATTGAAAGACCTACAACCGGACCCTTGGAAAGCACAGCAAACTCGGCCACTGGTTGTTGCTGATGGTTTAATTGCCAGCCTTTTGCAAAGTTGATTGTCCTCCCCGTGTCATTTGAATACTGCATTGGGATGTAAACAATACATGGACTGCGATCTGTTGTCAGGTCTGCACATGCATAACTTGTCCTTTATATGAATCAAAATAAATGGGATGACTGGAAACTTCAGAGTAAGTTAAATGTTCTGAAATTTAAATTGAATACTGGATTGTTATTTAAAAATAACAATGATATTTGTGCAACTACCTTATGAAGATATTTTAGGCAAGAATTTACGTACTGGTTATTTACTAATTTGGATTGGGGATTATTCAGTTACCAAGTACTACTTGTGTCAAAATTCAATTCAATATAATGTTAATGTGTGTAATAAATAAGTAATCACAATTGAAATGACTGTTTTTGAAACAATTGTGCTAAATAACTGAAGGTTATTAAGATGTTTATTTGTGATCTTTGTGAATGTACTCTTTCTAATCATTGCTCGAATAGTCACCATCCAAAATACAAATCTCTCCCATTCTCTGAAGGAAAGGTTATTTATTGTGAAAGGGATTAGTTGATTTTGTGTCAATATTAATTTTGGTAGTTGATAATTTATTTTATTCCTTTCTACGTGAATCTTCCAAGTGTTGAGCAGATGGTGCAGTACTGGTGAATTCCTACGTTGCACCAATTTATCATCCCACTTGTATATATATGTTCAGGTATCTTCTCCCCTATTTTATCTAGTTCTAATCTGGTCCAATCTGGTTTTTCCCTTGTTTGATAAAAATCTGATAGGTATCTTAATTGTGCTGCTCTATAATGATTCTTAAAGTTTGGTAGTTGTAAACCTCCTTGTTTGTACCATTTTGTTAATTTATTTAGTGCTATCCTCGGTTTCCCCCCTTTCCATAAGAATTTCCTTATTATTTTCTTTAGCTCCTTGAAGAATTTCTCTGTTAGGTGAATTGGTAATGATTGAAATAGGTATTGTATCCTTGGGAAGATGTTCATTTTAATACAGTTTATCCTCCTATCAGTGTTAGTGGTAAGTCTTTCCAGTGCTCTAAGTCATCTTGTAATTTTTTCATTAATGGCTGATAATTTAGTTTATAAAGATGGCCGAGATTATTATTTAGTTGTATACCTAGGTATCAAATTGCTTGTGTTTGCCATCTAAATGGTGATTTTTTTCTTAAACTTTGTGAAATCCACATTATTCATTGGAATTGCTTCACTTTTATTTGCGTTGATCTTGTACCCCGATACCTCTCCATATTCCTTCAATTTCTTATGTATTTCTTTTATTGATATTTCTGGTTCTGTTAAGTATATTATAAGGTCATCTGCAAATAGACTGATTTTATATTCCTTCTCTTTTATTTTTATCCCTCTTATTTTATTTTCTGTTCTTATTAGTTCTGCCAAGGGTTCTATAGCTAACGCGAACAGTGAGGGAGATAGTGGACATCCCTGCCTAGTTGACCTGCTTAATTTAAATTGGTTTGATATATATTTCCATTTACTGTCACCTTCACCAATGGTCCCTTATATAATGCTCTAATCCAATTAATATATTTCTCTGGTAGGTTGAACCTCTGTAGTACTTTAAATAAATAATTCCATTCTACTCTGTCAAAGGCTTTCTCTGCGTCTAGCAGAAAGAACAAAGTAACCAAATTTATGGTTAAATTGATGCAGGAAATGCAACTTTTGGATATATGGAGGAGACAACACCCAAAGGAGAAGGAATACTCATATTATTCGGGTAGATATAAAACATACTCAAGGATAGACCTGTTCCTGTTGTCAGCCCACATCCAAGGGAGAGTTAGGAAAACGGAATATAAAACTAGATTGTTATCGGATCACTCACCCCTGTTTTTGGCAATAGAGCTGGAGGATATCCCACCAAGATCATATAGATGGAGATTAAACTCCATGCTACTTAAAAGACAGGATTTTAGAGAATTCATTGAGCGACAAATTAAAATGTACTTTGAAAATAAATAAGGAATCAGTGAAAGATAAGTTTATACTATGGGATGCAATTAAAGTGTTCATCAGAGGGCAGATAATAAGTTATGTAACTAAGATGAAGGAGGACTACAATCGGGAAATAGAACAGTTGGAAAGGGAAATAGCAAGTACGGAAAAGAATTAGCAATAAAGGAAGATACAACAAAGAAGAGAATTGGCAGACAAAAAAATGAAATATGAAACACTGCAAACATACAAGGTGGAGAAGGACATAATGAAGACGAAACAGAAGTATTATGAGCTCGGAGAAAAAACGCACAAAATACTAGCTTGGCAGCTTAACAGAACATCAAGGAAAAAGGAGAAACAAATTACATATAACCCAACGGAGATCAACAAAAACTTCAGGGAATTCTACGAGCAACTATATCGAACTGAGAACGAAGGGAAAGAAGACAAAATAGATGAATTTCTAGCTAAAATTGAACTACCGAAATTGCAAGAAGTGGAGCAAAATAAATAGAACCATTTGATATAGAGGAAATACAGGATATATTTTAAAAAACTATCGAACAATAAAACACTGACAGAGGATGAACTCCCAATAGAATTCTATAAAACATTTAAAGATTTATTAATTCCTCCTCTCCTGGAAGTAATGAAACAGATTGAAAAAACACAAAACATACCAGATTCATGCAAAACAGCAATAATTACAGTAATACCAAAGATGGGGAAAGGTCCACTAACACCAGCATCGTATAGACCAATATCTCTACTTAACACAGATTATAAGATAATAGCTAAATTATTAGCAAACAGATTGGCCGACTGTGTACCAAAAATAGTACAACTAGACCAAACTGGATTTATTAAAAAAAGGCGAACAACAGACAATATCTGTAAATTCATTAACTTAATCCATGCAGTACAAGGAAAAAAAACTCCAACAGTAGCGGATGCTTTAGACCCAGAGAAAGCCTTTGACAGAGTAGAATGGAATTATTTATTCAAAGTACTACAAAAATTCAACCTACCAGAGAAATATATTAAGTGAATGAAGGCTTCTTAATGGAATAATAGTCATTAAGTGTTGTAGCAATGAATGCTGAGCTGGCACAGTTTCAAATGTTTCGAATGTTTCAGGAATGTCCAACCTATATATTAAACTTGCTTTAGAACCCTTTGGAGAATGCAGCATATTTTATTTACCTCTATATTCTTGTGTGACAGAGTATATAGAGGAGTTTGGGAGATAAATTTGGAAAGGTTTGTTAGAGTTCCTCTTTTCTCTTGCTCTGCAGCTCTGCAGGTGATGGTTGTGACAAAAATGTATCAACCTCCATTGCTGCTGTTTTTTTCCACACACAAGCTTTAAATTAGCTTGAAAAAAAACAATTAACTAATAAATCACAAAACTCCAATTTTCAATTTGAAAGGATGATCCCCCATAAAATGTTACGAATCCAGAGGACCCCAAAACCCAGCAGCAATAGATATGCACCACGACAAAGGGTTATTTAAACAAAAGTTGCTTTTAATTATCTCTGAACATGAAAATAGAATCAAACTTTAGCTTATCTCTATTGACTCACTTAACCCCCTTCTAATTCTAAGCGCACGTGTGTGTAAGTCCAGCAAAGTTCTTTGGTTCGCAGTCCAATCTCACTGGTTGCAGGCAATGCTTATACTATGCACAGAAGTTAACATTAATAAAGTTCATCAAGCTTTGGTGCTTAACAGTTAAATGGTTGCCACTCAGAAGGGTTCTTGTTGGTTTACAGAGAGAGAGTTTTTCTTGTTCCAGGACATCCACAACTGATTCCTTTTTAATCAGCCACTCCAGTGTCTTGCTAACGAAACTTGCCCCCTTCAGGGTTCTTTCAGGTCACCACAGAGTTCCTTTCTGTTTCTTCTATTCCAAGGGAAACACCGGACAGCCAGTCCTCTCCTTTGACCACACCGTCTTCCAAAGCTTGCCAGCTTGTTTCTCTGGAACCTATGTCTATGTCTCTCCTCTCTCTCTCTCCCTCCAACTCTGAGAGAAAAGCCTCTTTTTTCCTGCCCTCTGCCTGCAAAGATCACATGACCTTCCAGATAATAGATGCTCTTTTCCAGATAAAGCTGCTACTGCCTGTTGTTCCATTTGTTGCCTTTTGCAAATAACAGTCCATCATGTCTCTGAGTCTCTTGCAAAAGCTCCTGCAAAAATTCTGTGTTTTAAAGTGTTTGTGTGTGACCTGCTCTAACAAACCTTTCCCAATTTATTTCCCAAACACCTTTATATACTCTGCTCACCCCTTGGTCAAGACCTCGGTTCACATGGTGGCGGAACGGTTCGTGTGGCACAGCCTCAAGAAACAGGTAGCCCAGAGCCATGAAGTCCAGAGCCATGAAAAGGCCCCGGTACAGCAGTTTGACTCCACGGCCAAGAGGTTCAAACACGTACACATCTACATCGTGGGTCCCCTGCCGGTGTCCAGGGACACCTGCTATTTGTTGGCCGTGATCGACTGCGTGATGAGGTGGCCGAAAGCCATCCTGCTGTGAAACACTTCTACCGAGTCCTGCGCCAGGAACCTACTCCCCCACTGGATAACAAGGTTTGAAGTCCCGGCACACATGATGAACAACAGGGGTGCTCAGTTCACATCCGCCCTCTGGTCACAGCTGGCAAACCTCTTGGGGATCAAGCTCCATCACACCACCACATACCATCCCAAAGCCAACAGCCTAGTGGAGTGCTTCCACCGGCACCTAATGTCGGCCGTCATGGCTCACCTCACCAGCCCCAACTGGATGGACGAGTTGTCCTGGGTCCTGCTAGGCATCAGAACGCCTCCGAAAGAAGACCTACAGGGTCTTCATAATACCTACAGGTATCGTCTGTGGAGTTGGTCTATGGTGCACTGCTGTCGCTACCTGGGGAATTCTTCGGCCCGAGCATTGGTTCAGCAACTGAGAGTCGGACCTTGCTGGCAGACTTACAAGGTAAGCTCTCCTCACTAGCACCCCCACCATTGACCTACCACGGCAGCCGCCCGACCTACGTCCCCAAAGAACTGGCCACGGCCGATTTCATTTTTGTCCAGCGAGGCCCACACACCGCGCCCCTGCAGCGCCCCTACGAAGGCTCCTACAAAGTCCTGCAGCGCTCAAGCAAGACATTCACCCTGGACATCGGGGGCAAGGGGGAGCTATTCACAGTCGACAGACTCAAGGCGGCACACCTGGACCTTAGCCAGCCGGTAAATGACAAGGTCGGCCACCGAAGCAGCGAGACGTGTAAGCCAGTTCTTGGGGGCAGGGGAACCGGCCCCGCTTGTACTGCTGCACCGGCGGGGCAGCTGTGAGAAAATGGCGCCATCAGAGGACCTCTGTGCCTCGTGGCTTGGGCCAGGGCATGCGCTTTGGGTGAGTGTGGTGATGTCACTGCCGACGGGGGCAGAGCTCACATCGTTCTTAAAGGGGCGCGCGTGAAGTTTTAATAAACAGTTTGTTTGAAACCCCCAACGTGGTACTGGTGTGTTTCATTCTGTGTAGCAATCACTACAATATAATTTATTTTGACTCACTCATACATATTCAATAGTACTTTGTGGGGTTGAGGGATGTAATTGAAAGAATCAGTGGGACCAATCTCAAAGTACATTCTTTTACAATTCTATATTGCGTTCTGTATATATCTGCGGGAATTAATTTTAATGAAAGCAGAACCCCGTAACATCCCAGCAATGTATCTAAGCTATTTTTCATGTGGATGCACAGCATGGAATTTCACATTTGCATTTGAAATTTAAATCCATGTACCCGCTAATTGGTTGCTGATGTTAACAGATCTCAGTGTTTTAATTTGGAGTGTATCTGCAAAATGGTGCTTAAAAAAGTCGAATCTTTAAGGGTGTTAAATTCAATGAGGACAAATCACATTGAAATCACTCAGCATCTCCTTACTTGTCAGGAAGACTCAACCTAAAGCGGGCAAGGCTACTGGCCATCATTATGTTAAACTTCTACATTAGCTGTATAAAGAGTGTCCTGGCTGGTTGCATCATAGTGTGCTATGGTTCCTGCAGCAAAATAGATTGGAGGTCAATCCACAGGACTTTAAGAGTGGGAGAGAAGATCAGTGGATTTTCCCTCCCCCCCCCCCCCCCCCACATCAATATGTACAAACCGATATTTATTTATTTATTTGTGTAGATTAAATACTTGTCCTGCATATGTATTGTTTGTCTGTATGTGTGTTATGCCTGATTGTGTGTCTGCACATTTTGCACCGAGGACTGGAGAACGCTGTTTCATCGGGTTGTACTTGTACAATCAGATAACAATAAACTTGACTTGACATTGAGTTAGCTGTTTTTTAAGTTTGGATTGCCATTTCATGAGCAACAGTACCACTTAATATATCTTGGATCTTGTAATGCTGAGTTAAATGTCTGCCAATAGAGGCAGTCATTGGGCCTTACTGTTGGCAGTTCTATAATCATAGGAGTGGAGAAGGTGAAATAAACCCTGCTCCCAATTACCAGCCAGAGGCAAGGTGGGAAAATCATGTGCTTGAGGATTGAGTTCAAATCCCAATCACCACCCATCATGAAATGCTGATCTTTCAACATTTATTGAACAAATCCGATTGTGGCTGAAGTCTCAGGAATCAGTTAGAGGCACTGATAGCTGGAGATGCACAGGAGACTGGAGATGCTGAAATCTGGAGCAAAAAAACCCAACCTGCTGGAGGAACTCAGTGGGGTGAACAGCATCAATGGAGAATAAGCAGTGTGGACTTTCCAGACAAGGGAACTGAATTGGGAGTTTGCTTGAAATCAAGATTTAAAGAGGAAATCAGAGCATCCGGGAGAACCCCACACAGAAACAAGGAGAAAGTACATCCTCCACACAGACGGCACTGGAGTTCAGAATCAGACTTGGGTCACTGGAACTTGAGGCAGCAGCTCTACTGGCATTTAAACAAGAAAATCTGCAGATGCTGGGGTTATGTATTTTCTCAATATAATTTTTTAAATGTTAAATTTAGACATACAGCATGGTAACAGGCCCTTTCAGCCCATAAGTCCGTGCCGCCCAATTGCACTCAATTGACCTACAACCCATAATACGTTTTGAAGGGTGGAAGGAAACTGGAGCCCTGGAGGAAAACCTGCACAGACATAGGGAGAATGTACAAACTCCTTACAGACAGTATGGGATTTGAACCCTGGTCTTGTAGGAAGAAAGCAGAGAATAGTTGTGGAAGGAAAGTATTCTGCCTGAAGGTCGATGACTAGTGGAGTGTTCTGGAACATTACAAAATGATATAGACAGGATGCAGAGTTGGGCAGAAAAATAGCAGATGGGAGTTCAATCTGGGTAAGTGTGAGGTGATGCATTTTGGAAGGGCAAACCAGAAGGCTACAGGGTTAATGGTCGGATACTTACCAGTGTGGAGGAACAGAGGGACCTTAGGGTCCAAATCCATAGATCTCTCAAGGTTGCTGCAGGGGTTGATAGAATAATTAAGGACTATGGGATGCTGGGCTTCATTAATAGAGATTGAGTTCAGGAGTAGAGAGATCATGTTGCAACTCTACAAATCTCTGGTGAAACTACACTTGGAATATTGTGGTCAGTTCTGGTCACCTCATTATAGGAAGGATGTGGAAGCCATGGAGAGGATGCAGAGGAGATTTACCAGGATGTTGCCTGGAATGGAAAACAAGTTTTATGAAGCAATGTTAGTTGAGGTGGGACTTTTCTCTTTGGAGTGTAGAAGGATGAGAGGAGACTTGATAGAGGTCTACAAGATTATGAGAGGCATAGATAGGGTGCCCTGTTTCCCAGGGCAGGAATGGCAATGGCAAACACCAGAGGACATATGCACAAAGTTAGGGGAGGTAAGTTTAGGGGAGACATCAGGGGTAGGTTTTTACAGAGTTATGGGTGCCTGGAATTCCTTGGCTGGGATGGTGGTGGAGGCTGAAACATTAGGGGCATTTAAAAGACACTTAGGTGCATGGATGAAGGAAAAATAGAGGGTTACGGGATAGGGTTGGTTTAGTACATTTTTAGGGATATATGGGTCAGAAAAACCTCAAGGGCTTAATCTTTTCTTTCTCACACAGATTAGCACTTTGCTTTAAGCAGCAAGTGATCAGCATGGAAGTAATCATTGGGGATGGTGGGGTCAAGTGTTTGAAACCAAGTGGGAATCTGAGATCAGTGTGATTATAAACAGGAACTGCAAACATTGGGGACTATGGGATTATTAGTGCAGTATAAATGAGGAACAACAGTCGAATGTCATGGGATCGGCAATGTACACTATGCATTAGTCTCTTCCAAAACATAAATCAGTACCATACACTAGTCATTTAGGTTTTGAACAACTAAATTTAGAGTCCAATGGAATTCCTTTTCTGTTTGTATGTTAATTGTTTAATAATCAATGGACAAAGAAGCAGCAAAAATGCTTTATTAATATTTGTTTAGTCCTTAACTCTGCATCAATTCTCAGCAGTAGATATCCTTGTCCAGATTTTTATACTGGGGGTTATAAGGTGCCTGGGAAAAGCAGATTGCTGCGGTGCGATCGCAGTTACAAATAGCATCCTCACAGGGGTTATTCTTGCCTGGAAAAGATAAAGGAAGTGGTCAGAATTTGAATGTGCATCACATTACTTCATCACTTTCTTCAACTGTGAAAGTCTCACCTAATCCTGAAGACTGAAAGATGGCTTCTTGGGTACAGGCTATATGCAGTCATATTCCATGGCAGCACTCACCACATCAATCTAATCAGTCTGTTAGTGACCAAGTTTTTTTTAATTAGTTACAGCTGGGCTCTATTTATCCTCACTTAACTGTGAACCTTTCAGGGGCTGCAGTGGCCCCACGAGTCCATACCACCCAATTTACATCCCATTACCCTACACCCTAGTATGTTTTTATTGAAGAGTAGGAAGAAACCAAAGCCCTGAGAAAAAACCCACGGGGAGAATGTACAAAGCCCTTACAGACAGCGCAGGATTTGACCCCCAGTCCTGATCGCTGGTGCTGTAAAATCGTTGTGCTAACCACCAAGCCAAAAGTTCCACCCTGTTATATTTTATATTGTATACTAGCAGGATACCCGGCATTGCCTGGGAAATAAAACCCTCAGTTATTGACTAAATGGTTGAAACAAAATTCCCCAAAACCTTCATGGTAATTCTCAGCAGACTCTTGATGTCTGCTCATGGAATGCCTGGCAGCATCAGCACTGAGGTGGACTTGGCATTGTTCCTCAGTTTCCTGCTGTCTACTCCTTGCTTGTCTGGAAGCTTGAGCACTGAGTCAGGCCTGGTGTTGTTCTGTTTCCTGCTGCCTGCTCCTTGCCCATCTGGAGGCCTGAGCACTGAGATGGACCTATCACAGCTGTTCTGTTTCCTTCTGCCTGCTCCTTGTTTGTCTGGAGGCCTGAGCATTGAGACGTGCCTATCGCTGCTGTTCTGTTTCCTGCTGCCTGCTCCTTGCCTGTCTGGAGGCCTGAGGACTGAGATGGGCCTATCGCTGCTGTTCTGTTTCCTGCTGCCTGCTCTTTGCCTGTCTGGAGGCCTGAGCACTGAGACAGGCCTATCGCTGCTGTTCTGTTTCCTGCTGTCTGCTCCTTGCATGTCTGGAAGCACCAACAGTGAGGCGAGACTGATGTCCCTCTGCTGCCTCTTGCTTTCTCCTTTATCTAACACTACGGGCTTGTGAAGAGCTTCTGCCAATGTTACTTTACTTTTTTGGGCACATATTGAACTGGGTTTGGCCACTTATTTTTATTCTGAATGTACATTGATGCACAGCACTATATTTAATTGAGGTGTCCCTGGTGCATGTTCAATTTTTTTGAACTCTTGAACCTCAAATAACCTTAAAGGCTAAATTCAATGTGGTCATGACATTCAACATCAAATATTAGCACAATTATAGTAGACAGTAATGCAAGTCAGGGCTAGTAAATACTTGTATAAATAACAGTATTGCAAGTCAGTGCAAACTGGTCAAATAACACTTCTGAACATATGGACGTAGGTTAAATTCAATGTGGTCACGTCATTCAGCCTCAAATGTTACCCCTACTGAAACTCCTCGGACATTTCTAGAGTGCTCCATAGACTTGCATGGAGAACAAACAAACAGATATACAAGCACAAGTATATATTAGATAGTAAATTATATTTCATGTACATCTGGAATTATGTGCTGTGTATTATGTGTGACTGTAGTCTGGAGAAACAGTTTTGTCTGGTTGTATATGTAAAGTCAGATGATAATAAACTTGAACTTGATTTTCTAATTAACAATTATGCTAAATTGTTGCCTCTTGAGCTCATTGCCACTGTTAATTACTATTAATTACTCTACCTAATGTCAATTAACCTACCACAGATTTTCACACATCCAAGGCTCATTGCCAAACAAACTTTCCAGTCAACCCAGCGATAATATTGATTTTCATAGACGATAGTTAGATCCATGTTTTGCTGCTTCTTTAGGATTTTTACTTTGTATATTTTGGAAATAAACAAGTATTACTATTTGAAGAAATAGTATTTCTTATTGTGAGTCATGTTAAACTGACCAGCATCTTGGTTCTTCACTGGGTCAGTGAAAGGTCTAATGTACCAGATGTTCTTCATTGGAGCAGGCTATTTAGTCCTCATGTCTCTGCCAGGGTTTGAAAGTACATCCCATGTCATTGTTTTGTAATCCTGTAGATTACAGTTCACAATTTATCATCAAAATTCCTTCCATCATCTTCATAGTGTATTTCAGATCCTTAACAACCAATGAATGAAATATTTCTCTTCATAACTTTTTCACTCTATTATATCTGTTAAAAATGGATTTGGGGCAAATCCTCATCAAGTTCAAGTTTATTTATCATCCAATTGAACAGGTACAACTTGACGAAACAGCGTTCGCCACTTTCTTGGTGTAAAAACATGCAAACACTGAACCAAAGCACTTACAGACAAACAATACATATTTTTTAAAAAATAAATAGTAGTCTCATAAATAGATGAGCAGCTCATCTGTTGTTCTGCATTCTCACTGCCCGTGGGAAGAAACTGTTTCTCTGCCTGGTGGTGCTGTCTCTGATCCCCCTGTATATTTTTCCCAAGGGGGGGGGTAGCTTGAAGATGTGTGCTGATGAGATTTCTCAAAAAAATAAATACCTTTTTTAAAACCATTGGCTGAAGGGCGTTCCATTTCGATGAAATGTTGCTCTGCAATCTAGTTCCTTCAAATTTGAAATTTGTAACTATGTCACCTTTAGCCCATATATTACTCAACAAAGTCATTGAAAATGGAGTGTCATTAATTACACATGCATATTCAGTGCAAATGTAGGAAGACACATTTTACATTGCGTTCAAAGGTGATATACTTAAACCCATTAGATACAAAATGCCCTTTACATAGGCTTCAGGCATGTTGGTTATGATATAAATTAAAGGTAGGTAAGCAATAAGTAGCATTTATAGAAGTATTTCTTATTCTGAATGAACATATGCTATTCAGAAGCAAGAACTCAATGGGAAATGTGATCCATCGAATGACTAAAAAAGGTTAAAGGGAGAATTAAAAGAATTGGGTGGCACAGTTGGTGTAGCAGTTAATGCAAGGCTATTACTGCACCAGTGATCAAAACTTGACCCCACATCCACGAGGGTTTTCCCCGGGGGCTCTGGTTTCCTCCCACCCTTCAAAACATACCGGGGGTGTAGGTTGATTGGGTGTAATTGGGTGATGCAGACCATGGGCCGAAAGGGCCAGTTACCATGCTGTATTAAAATTTTTAATTTAAAAATACTTATGTTACCAAGAACAGTAGTAACCGGAATATTATGAATATTTTATAAACCAAACAAAGGATGACTAAAAAATTGAGAGAGGAAGAAAATGGAATGTGAGAGTAAGTAATTAAACACAAGAGCTTCCGCACCTACTTGAAAATTATGAAAAGAACAGCAAAAATCATTGTTTGCCCCTTGAGGGGCAGAGGAGAGATGAAAATGAATGAGTAGCTAAACTAATATTATGCAGATGTGGAGAACCGAGCAGCCGCACAGCTGGACAGGCAGAATTGTTGTACCAAGCAGCCAGCACAGAATGGTGTGGGCTCCCCTTTGCCCAGGAAAAGCCTGCATTTGCAGACTCGCATGAGTTGATGGAGCACGTTGCTTCCCTGCTGGCATGTTGCCAGAAACAATGACTGCAGTACGCTAACTTCACTCCCCTTTATGAGGCACCCTCATATCACTCTCCTTTATGAAGCGAGCTGACATCTCTCCCCTTTATGAGGTGCTGACATCACTTCCTTTGTGAGGCGTGCTGACATCACTCCCTTTGTGAGGTGTGCTGACATCACTCCCCTTTATGAGGTGCTGACATCACTCCCCTTTATGAGGGGTGTGATTCTTTAAAATAAAAACCAGTTGGTAGTTGACTCTTCTCTGTTGTTTCTTGAGCTCTGCAGTTAGTCCCACTAAATTGGTGACTCTGATGGGTGAAACAAGTGAGAAAGCCTGCAGAATGGATGCCATTACTACGCTGCACACGGTGGCTTTGAAACTGCCCACCTTCTGGCCTCACAGACCACGTCCATGGTTCCAGCAGGCCGAGGCCAGGTTCCACATTAGGAACAGAACAAATGAAACCACCAAATTCTGGCATGTAGTCACCTCATTAGATGAAGATTCTGCTGCCAAGGTAGATGATTTTATAAACAACCCGCCTGAGGAGGATCCTCCTCACAACTTTCAGCATGTCTGACCTGAAAGGAGGCACACGCTTACTCCACCTTGACGATTTGGGTGACAGAAGGTCATCAGAACTGATGAATGAATGAAATGCTTGTGTTAGCAGATGGCCATTTCAATTGCTTAATATTCAAGTCAGCTTCTTGGAATGGCTCAATCGTGACATCGCCCTGCTGCTCTCTTCTGCTGACTTCTCCAAACCAAAGAAAGTGCCGAGGGAGGCAGACAGACTTCACAGGGTACCTCGGCCTCCCGTGGCAAAGTTTCAACAGGTCACCTTGGACAGTTAAGTCAATGCAGCCACTAGCGATGGCTACCAAGGAAGAAAATCCCATTGTAGAACAGCGAGTGGTGTTTCTACCACAGAAAGTGGGGCAGGAATGCGCATCGTTGTGTGCCACCGTGCAGTTACATGGTTGACTCCCAGGGAAATGACAACACCAACCGCCACTGATGGCCTCGGTGGTTGGCGACCAGACTGGTCTGTTATATGCCACTGATCAGCCCATGGGATGCAAACTGCTAGTCAACACCAGAGCTCAGTTCAGTATCTTCCCATCATCCTCTTACGAGTTGGAATCTCGAGTGCCTCAAGCTGACTTGTGTGCTATCAATGGCACTACGACTAGCAGTTACAGTACCTAGTCAATACAACTGGTATTAGGTGACACAGCTTACTGCTGGACTTTCAATACTAGCGGCCGTAGGACAGCCCATTTTGGGAACGGACTTCCTGAGGAGACATGACTTGTTGGTAGATGTGAAAGGGCATCATTTGGTCCATGCCACCACATTCCAAACATGCCTACTTTCTTCAGGTCATCTGCTGGCAACACTGCTATGTGTGCAAACACCACTGATGATTCTGTGAACTTATTAGCAGAGTTTTTTAAAATACTTACACCAGATTTCCATTTAGTCTCTCCACATCATGGAACAGCACTACATAACCACCACTGGCCCTCCCCTACATTCCAAGGCACACAGACTTCCCCTTGACCAGCTACTACAGGCCAAAAAAGAGTTCAAAACTATGGAGGAACTAGACATCATCCAAAGGTCTAATCGTCCTTGGGCATTGCCACTCCATATGGTTCCCAAAGCATCCGGTGGCCTAAGACCTTGTGGTGATTACCGACGCCTCAATGGTGCAACAGGCAGCCAGGTATCCAATACCACACATTCAAGATTTTGCCACCAACCTCCATGGCAAATGTATCTTCTCGAAGGTAGACAATAAAACGTTACCACTAAATCCCTGTCCACCCAGATGACATCCCTAAACTGGCCATTATTACTCCATTTGGTCTTTGAGTTTCTGAGGATGTCTTTTGGCCTTAAGAATGCAGATCAGACATTCCAATGTTTAATGGACACCATCATGAGAGATTTACCTTTCCTTTTCGTCTACCTTGATGACATCTTAGTGGCCAGTGAGTCAACACAAGAGCACGATGGACACCTGTGATAATTGTTCCAGAGGTTTCAGGATTTTGGCCTTTCAACCTTGCAAAGTGTGCATTTGCCAAACACACAATTGATATTTTGGGACACAAAATTTTGAACACAGGCATAACCCCACTTCCAGATAAAGTATCAGCCATTTGGGCCTTCCCAAAGCTCACTACAGTTACAGGGCTACAAGAATTCCTGGGAATACTTAACTTTTATAACAGGTTCATCCCAGCAGCTGCCAGGATCATGAAGCCATTGTTCCACATCCTCACCGGCAATCCTAAAAACTGCTCTGGACTAGTAAAAGTAAAAGAGGCGCTTTCAAAGGTAACCATGTTGGCCCACCCCCATATGCACATCCCACTTGGCTCATGTCAGATGCATCAGACATTGCCATGGGGGTGGTCCTAGAACAAAAGATCGGCACTCACTGGCAACCTCTGGCATTTTTCAGCCACTACCTACGCCCACCTGAATGAAAGTACAGCGGTTTTGAGTGGGAGTTGTTAGCGCTTTATCTGGCCATCAAACATTTCAGATATTTTCTCAAGGGCAGGCATCTTACTGCCTTTACTGACCATAAGCCTCTAACATTTGCCCTTGCCAAGATTATGGATCCCTAGTCGGCACATCAACAGAGACTTCTAGCCTATATTTCTGAATTTACCTCTGATGTGCGACATTTGTCCAGTAAAGACAATGTTGTAGCTGATGCCTTGTCAAGTATAGTGGTCAATGTGATTACAGGAGGGCTGGATCTCCAGCCTCTCACAATAGCCCAACAAGAGGACCAGGAGGTACAAGCTTTCCGTACAGCTATTACAGACCTGCTCTTAGCTGGCGTTCCATTGGGTCCTGACCAGGTGAACATATTTTGTGATATTTCAACCAACCACCAATGAACAATCATCCCACTGTCTTTGCAGGGGAAACTTTTCAACCACATTCACGGCCTATCCCATCCATCTGTCTGCACAACTGTCAAGTTTACGTCCTCAAACTATATCTGGCATGGCTTAAGGAAGCAGGACACTCACTGAGCACGAATATGCCTCTCCTGCCAGACAGCTAAGGACCAACTGCACACCTACGACCTTCAGCATATACACATAGACATTGTGGGCCCGCTGCCCATGTCCAGAGGTCAACAGTATATACTAGCAATGGTTGACCGTTTTACCCGCTGGTCAGAAGTTACATGAATGATGGACATCACGGCTGAAACATGTGCTCGGACTTTTCTCGACCTGGGTTGCTCGATTCGGAGTACCTATCCATCTAACCTCTAACAGGGGAACTCAATTTAAACCTTGTAGGCAAATCTGGTGAGACTTTGTGGTGTACAATTACACCATATTACAGCAAACCACCCGCAGGCTAATGGGCAAGTGGAACATTTCCCCGGCATCTGAAACAAGCCTTGCGGGGAAGAATTAACGGGCCTCAGTGGGCAGATGAGTTACTGTGGGTGCTGCTGGGTATTAGAATGGCACCTAAGGATGACCTGGAGACCTCTTCAGCAGAATTAGTTTACGGCGCTCCACTCCTAGTACCGGCAGACATCACTCTTTCTCCAGCCAAATTTAGATCCTTGGTTACAGAGGAATTACAAGAACTAAGGAATAAGATGGGTTCCCTGGCTCCAGTTCCAGCAACTCATTATGGATCACTGCCTATACACGTTCCTGCTGCTCTCAACTCTACATCTTGCGTCTTTGTTCAACATCCATCTCACGCTATACTCCTACAGCAACCTTACAAGGGGCCTTATAAACTGCTGCAGGATCTATGGTGCTATTGGACATTGGTGGCTGACCAGAACTTTTTACACGAGACAGACTGAAACCTGCACAAATGGAAATTGCTGAATCTGTACATGCCCCACCTCCCAAGCGCCAGGGATGCCCTCCTAAAATACCCAAAGTTGTGATATTGGAGCCATGCAACTACCCTTCTTTGCCCAAGAGAAGCCTGCATTTGCAGACCTGTGTGAGTTGACATCACACCCCTTTATGAAGCACGCTGACATCACTCCCCTTTATGAGGCGCTGACATCACTCCCCTTTGTGAAGCGCGCTGACATCACTCCCCTTTATGAGGCGCGCTGACATCACTCCCTTTGTGAGGCGTGCTGACATCACTCCCTTTGTGAGGCGTGCTGACATCACTCCCTTTGTGAGGTGTGCTGACATCACTCCCCTTTATGAAGCATTGACATCACTCCCCTTTATGAGGCGCTGACATCACTCCCCTTTATGAGGCACACTGAGATCACTCCCCTTTAGAAAGCACACTGACATCACTCCCCTTTATGAGGCGCGCTGACATCACTCCCCTTTATGAGGCACACTGACATCACTCCCCTATATGAGGCACACTGACATCACTCCCCTTTATGGAGCGCGCAATTGTTTAAAATAAAGAACAGTTGGTAGTTGACTCTTTTCTGGCAGCTGTGTTTCTTGAGCACTTCAGTTAGTCCCACTAAACATATATCATTAAAACCTGAAAACACAAGATATTCTTGAGACACATAAACTGTACATATATACAATGTCCAGATGTAGCAAACTGATTACAGTAAAATCCCCAGTATGCTTGTGTGTTACATGATTGGCGAACTAACCGCTGGAGGTGGGTGGGTGCCAATTTAAACTTTCATATTTTTTTACCTATTCTGCAATTTTTTTTGCCGGTTGCTTGGGGCTGCTGGCTTTATGTATTCCTGATAACGGGGATTTTACTGTACATTCTACATCCAAACAGGTGTAAGGGTTGAAACCTTGTGTTTGTGATTTATGGTTATTTTATGACTTTCCCTTTAAGAAATGTTTGTTTTGTAGTGTTACCATAGTTACTATGACATCATATGTGATGATATTCGTGCAGATCGGGAATTCCCTTTGTCACAGAGTATATAGATATGTTTTTGGGAGATAAATTGGAACAGGTTTGTTAGAGTAGGTTACATACAAACACTTTACAACAGATCTTACTTGAAATAATAGCTAATACTAATACTAATGCTAATACTAGACATATCAGGGCCTCACAGATTTTGCAAGAGATTTGAAGAGTGCTCAAGACACTTCACTAATGGATTGTTGTTTACCACAGGCAACAGATGAAAGAGCATATCGGAGTCACTGCTGTCTGGAAGAGAGCTTGCTGATCTAAGAGGGTCATAAGGTTTTGCAAGCAGAGAGAGTCAAAGAGGTTTTTCTCTGTGTGTGTGTGTGTGTGTGAGAGAGAGAGAGAGAGAGAGAGAGAGATGGAGACACAGAGATCACTTGTACAGTGTTACAGCCAGCAGAAGTAGCTGGGACTGATATAGGACAAGCTGGCAAGTTTATGGAAAGCCCATTTGTAAGACGGCCTAGTCAAAGACCTTGTGGTTCATGCAAAGGAAAGGACTGGCTGTCTAATGTTTCACTTGAAATAAGAGAAACAAAAAGGCACTCTGTGGTGACCTGAAAGAAAGAGGTTATCATCTGGAGAACCCTGACAGGGCAAGTTTCATCAGCAAGACACTGAAATGGCTGATGGAAGTGCATCAGTTGTGGATGTCCTGGAACAACAAATCTCTCTCTCTAAACCAACAAGAACCTTCCTGAGTGGTAACCATATACCTTTCAAGCACCAAAGCCTGGTGAACTTTATAAATGTTAAATTCTGTGCACAGTATAAGAATTGGCTGCAACCAGTGAACTTGGAGGAATGAGAAGTGAGATTGGACTGTGAAGAAAATAACTTTTCTGAACTTACACACACATTACATACACTTGCACTTAGAATTAGAAGGGGGTTAAGTTAGGTTAAGTAAGTCAATAGCGATAAGTTAATTATAGCAATAATTATCTTCATGTTTAAAGATAATTAAAAGCAACTTTCGTTTAAGTAACCATTTGTATTGGTAAATATCTATTGCTGTTGGGTTTATGGGTCCTCTGGGCTTGTAACACCTCATTCTTGGAAGAACCATGGAGGAGGTGTAAGGTCAGAATACATTTCTTTGAATTCATTTTTATCTTCTTAATCATTACTTATCATCTTAATTCATCTTATAATCTTATATCGTTATTATACAGAATGCTTTATTTACTCAAGTTATGAAAATGTCAATGCGAACATATTCAAAATGCTTTTGTTTAATCAACGAAAAATTAAAGCTACTTAAAGATGCAATTACAAAGTTTGATTTATTTGGATTGATAAGATGCAATTCAGAATATTGATGCTTATGTTTCCTTGAAGATGATATTTTAAAAATTGGGAAATATTAGAAGCTAGGAAATGTCTATAACAGGTACATATAATACAACATACTTAAGTTAGGTTATTCACTAATCTAAGAAAAATAAAATAGTATATTTTTTAAATGATAAGCAATTTAATGTTGATATGAGAGTGATTTCTTTGTGCTTGTTGAAAAGCCACAGATTTTTACCATTAGCAGTGGTTCTCAACATTTTTCTTTCCACTCACATTACCACTTTAAGTATTCCCAATGCCATTGATGCTCTGTGATTAGTAAGGGATTGCTTAAGGTGGTAAGTGGGTGGAAAGAAAAAGTTTGAAAACCACTGTTTTAATCGTCCCTAAATGACTTGTTATGTGCATGGTTTCATAACTCTAAAGGAAATGGGCCAATGACAATTTTTCTCAAGCCGAATATTTCAGTAACAATTGAGTCTAGAGCAGTGATTCTCAACCTTCCCTTCCCATTCAATTCCTTACTAATCACAGAGCACCAATGGCATAGGGAATACTTAAAGTGGAATGTGAGTGGAAAGAAAAAGGTGGAGAAGCAGTGATTTAGAGTTTTCAATGAGAGAATAGAAACCTTTCTAAAATTGTACAACAGATCCATACCAAAGGACAGATGCATTGGTCTTGTAAACTGTGCATCATCAATGCATTAATTAGTCAGGGTCCTCAGACGGCAGGGCCATATCATAAGGAGGGATTGAGGATATTGGACATATCCTCTCTGGTGTTTAAAACAGAATTTTAAAAATAATATTGGTACTGAGTATTGTTGGAAAAGAGTGTAACAGAGAGTGCACTTTTACAAAAGTAGCACTCAACAAATCAAAGATGAATCTTTTTATTTGGATAATAATTCAGTTCTGCATTCATTTTAGAGTTTGCAAGTAAAGAAAATAGAACCATTTAAGTAAAATATCTTTCAGATAAAATTCAAAAAAAATGTTCCTGGTTTCCATCGAAGGCAACAATTTTTAAATAGGTGGTTTTCAGTACCAGTCTTTTTTTTAAAAAAATGAAACTCAGATTAACAAATCGGCAGGAAGAGATATGAGGTGTGCTTTGTGACAATCTTAAGAGGACGGCATCCTTTATGAGGCAGCTGTCCTTATGACAATTCAGAGACAGGGTACATCATGCTACATTTACTATATTGTATAGATCGTGTACCTGCTCAATTCCCAGGCAAAATTCTTCACCATAATTATTATACAAACATTAATTTGAATCTATGCTGCCTTAACCTATGCCCTGACCTTGTTTTCCAGTGAATAAACATCACTGAAGATCATTTCTGCAGGTGTGACAAGGCTGGATACTTACCACTGCAAGTGATCTTGTTCTTTGAGCAAGAATGGGAATAAAGTTCAATGTATGGGCTGTCTATCAGAAATCTGCATTCTTCTTCTTTTGCCCGGTGATAGCATTGATCGTGATTTAGGCAACACCTGGAAAGAAAAAAGAAACAAATTGAATGTAATGAGAACTAGATCAAATCTAATATTTCCAGTAACTGACAATGACTCAGGCTAGTTTCATCATACTTCGATGATATCTTTGGAGCTCAGCAATAAGTCATTGATGAAGAGTCTACACCACATTGGTTGTCTCTTCAGGAATCCATATTTGGATAGTCTCCAGGTGGTACTATAATGTACTGCTTTAGAAATGCATGTGTCCAAATTGCTGAGTTAAAAGAAAAAATAGTTGTATCGATAGTTGCCCTTCATGATTTTAAGATATTACAGACCATTTTAGTATCAATGAAGATCAGAGTCTTTCAGTGTTGTCATTGTTTAAATACTGTACAGTAAATGAAATGGGAAGGCCGGTTTGTGCACAAAGGCTCCCTGCTGATTCTAGTAAAATGCACCTGAGGAGTTGCTCTGCTCTCCACTTTTAACTCTTCCATTGTGACTCTTACAAAACTGGCCTCTTTTGCAGAGTATAGCCTACTACTTGTTCTGTAATCTACCCGATGAGGCTTGCTGTCAAAGCTTCCTCAGTTTATGCTCCAGGAAGTTGCTTAGAATATTGAATTATACTCAAGATGTGACATAGATTTCTTGCTGAGGTCATTTTTTGACCCTTGATTAACCCCTCACATGGCTTCAAATCTCCTTGTGACACCTAAAAATGTATCCTCAAGTCAATAAATACACTTAAATTTTGAAGAAATTACCAGGGATCAATTGAGACAGTTCACCAATGAGAAAGGAATCTGTCCTTAGTTGATTTATGTGACTGCATCCATCAATATGGTTGATTCTTAACAGCCTCCTTTGTTCAGGGGAAATTAGCTATGGACACTGAATGCTGGCGTTGCCAGCAATGTCCAGTTCATGGAAATGTAGAAGCTTAAAAAGAAAATTATCTACAGATTAGGAAAAGCATGTTTTGACATGTTGGGCCACACTGATAAAACAAAAGCTACTGCCTCTCACTTAAAATGTCAATTTTCTATGAGACAAGTCCAAACCGTTTGATTTGCAAATTGAGCTATGGTGTGCAAAACTATGTGTTCCTGACAACTTGCATGTTCATAAATGGTGGGGACCTTGAACTACTGACTTAATAACATTGATGTAATACTTTGTAGGTGTGTTTCTTTAATTATGAACGAGCTTCATTCATCCTCAAACTATTTAAGCCATGACAGTTATCAAGTTTTTTTGGTTCTGGCTCAAGATCCAAACTCCATGATGTAATGCAGAACATGCACATCAGGTGCACCTTGGGTATGATTGAAGTTTGATAAGTTCTATCTAGAATAACTGTCACAAGACACAGGAGCCTCAAGGTGTTTATTCTAATAGCAAAGAATTCACTTTAGATAGTGATTACGTTGCATTTGTGATGATGTCGCTACATTCTCATTTGTACTTTTATCCTCAATTACAGACTTGGACCATCTTCCTTGCATTAATTTCATTGTAAAGTTGCTTGGTGCAGTTTTAAGAACAGGTGTTGCTGCTTCCCAAGAAGGCCATCGGTCTGTAGCTCTCCCCGCCTCCCTTCAATCTGAACGATAGGAGCCGCACTAAATGGACAGACCGAGCTTGCAGTTGGATGTCTAGACCTTCAAGGCCCATTTTCAACTTTTTGTCTTTGCACCCATAGAATCAAGAGAATGTAAGAAGCCTTCATTAAAAGTCAAATGCTTTTTTGCTTTCTTTTGATTTTCTTTCCAAAATTAAGGAAAGAAGATGTAGGGATGGGGAACAAGGGAGGCAGGGTGGAGAAGATAACAGAAACCAGAGAAATGTTAATGCTGTCTAGTTGGAGGGTGCCCAGACTGATATGGGATGTTGTTTGTCCAATTTGTGGATGGTCTAGTTGGGCAGTGCATGAGACCACGGACAGACATATTGATATTGGAATGGGGTGAGGAATTGAAATGGGTTGCCATTAGGAAATCCCTGCTATTGCAATGGACAGAGCAAAGGTGCTGAATGATAACCCTGCAGATTCATAAGTGAAGTGATGCCTCACTTGGAAGGAATGCACCAAGCAATTTTACAGTGAAATTAATGCAAGGAAGATGGTCCAAGTCTGTAATTGAGGATAAAAGTACAAATGAGAATGTAGCGACATCATCACAAATGCAACGTAATCACTATCTAAAGTGAATTCTTTGCTATTAGAATAAACACCTTGAGGCTCCTGTGTCTTGTGACAGTTATTCTAGATAGAACTTATCAAACTTCAATCATACCCAAGGTGCACCTGATGTGCATGTTCTGCATTACATCATGGAGTTTGGATCTTGAGCCAGAACCAAAAAAACTTGATAACTGTCATGGCTTAAATAGTTCAAGGATGAATGAAGCTCGTTCACAATTAAAGAAACACACCAGCAAGGTATTACATCAATGCTATTAAGTCAGTATTTCAAGGTCCCCACCATTTATGAACATGCAAGTTGTCAGGAACACATAGCTTTGCACACCATAGCTCAATCTGCAAATCAAACGGTTTGGACTTGTCTCATAGAAAATTGACATTTTAAGTGAGAGCCTCTAATGGTGGTGAGGGAGGAGGTGTGGGATACAGACTCATCCAGGTTTCTGGCTGCTCCTTTAAGGCTTTAACTTTCGGAGGGCATCAATGGAACCAGATCCAACAAATATCATAATTCTGTCTCTCAGGAGCATGCATGCTACTGATCAAGGGGTGAATGCTGGATTCAAGTGGGAACCCTATTCAAGGCCACAAGGATTTGATTACAGTTATTGTTAATCCTGCAGGAAACCTAATGAGAGCAAAACTCATTGCTTTCCTCTTCAGCTTATGAGGCAGGCAATTCCTACACAACTAACTATTCATACAAATTTAGATTGAGATGGTGTAGAGACAATTGCTTATTGGGATTAATTAACATACTTGTCCAACTCGTCTACAGTTTTTCCAGAGCCACCAAACCCACAGTTACATCCATAATTATTGAAGTCCAGGATGGGATCACTGTCAGGAAGTACACACTTGATCATCATTCTGAATTGCCAGATAGCATAAGGTGAAACATTGGCGCTTGCAACAGCTGTGAAGAGACATAGAGTAAATTTAGAACCATAGAACATTATAGCACAGAAAAAGGCCCCTTCAGCCCTTATAGTCTGTGCCAAACCATTTGTTTGCCTAGTCTCATTGACTTGAAGCCAGTCCATAGCCCTCCATACCTCTCCCATCCATGTACCTATCCAAATCCTTAAATGTTAAAATTGAGCCCGCATTCACCACTTCAGCTGGAAGCTCATTCTACACTCTCTGTGTGAAGAAGTTCCACCTCATGTTCCTCCTAAACTTTTCCCCTTTCACCCTAAACCCATCTTCTCTGGAGTGAATCTCACCTACCATCAGTGGTAAAAGCCTATCTATATTTACTCTGTCTATCCCCCTCAGAATTTTAAATACCTCTATCAAATCTCCCCTCATTCTTCTACACTCCAGGGAATAAAGTTCCCTGTTTAACTTTTCCCTTTAACTCAGTTCCTGAAGTCTGGGCAACATCCTAGTAAAACTTCTCTGCACTCTTTCTAACTTATTGATATAATTCCTTTAGTTAGGTGACCAAAACTGCACACAATACTTCAATGTCTTATACAACTTTACCATAGCATCCCAACTCCTATACTCAATACTTTGGTTTATAACGATCAATATGCCAAAAGCTTTCTTTACAACCCTATCTACCAGTGACCCCACTTTCAGGGAAAGTATCTGTATTCCCAGGTTCCTCTGTTCTACCACACTCAGTGCCCGACCATTCACCGTGTATGTCCTTTCTTGGTTTGTCCTTCCAACATCCAACACCTCACACTTGTCTGCATTAAACTCTATCTGCCATTTTTTAGCCCATTTTTCCAGCTGGTCCAGATCGCTCTTCAAGATTTGAAAATCTTCAAACAACACTGTTCCCTGAGGCACACCACTAATCACAGGCCTCCGGTCTGAGAAGCAATCATTCACCACTACTCTCTGGCTTCTGTCCAGCCATTGTCAACTCCTCTTCACTACTTCACCATGAATACCTAGAGCCCGAACCTTCTTGACTAACCTCCCATGGGGACCTTGTCAAAGGCCTTACTAAAGTCCACAACTGTGGGCAGCACTTTTGGCATAGCGGTTAGCGCAACACCTTTACAGCGCCAGCAATCAAAACCGGGGTTTGAATCCCATGTAACTGGGTGTAAATTGGGCAGCACGAACCCGTGGGCTGAAATGGCCTGTTACTGTGCCGTATGTTGAAATTTAATTTTAAAACCTTCCTTCGTTAACTCTCTTGGTAACCCAACAAACTCTACAAGATTGGTTAAACACAACCTACCACACATGTTGACTATCCCTAATGAAGTTCTGGCTATCCAAATTATTGTATATCTGATCTCTTAGAACACCTTCCAATAATTTACCTACTACTGAAGTCAGGCCCACTGGCCTATAATTTCCAGGGTTACTTTTAGAACCTTTTTTAAACTATGGAACAATGTGAGATGCCCTCCAATTCTCCGGCACCACACCTCTGGCTAAGGACATTTTAAATATTTCTGCCAGAGTCCCTGTAATTTCTACACTATTCCCTTAAAGTCTGAGGGAATATCTTGTCAGGCCCTGGGGATTTATCCACCCTTATTTGTTTTAAGACAGCAAGCACTTACTCCTCTTTAAATGACTTCACTGCTTGTTTGCCTTATTTCCCACGAGTTTGTGTCTGTTTCCTGAGTAGATGGGGAAAAAAATTAGTTCTCCCCCACCTCTTTTGGCTCCATACATTGATGACCACTCTGATCTTCAGGGGGACCAATTTTGTCCCTTACTACCCTTTTGCTCTTTTCTTTTAAATTTTTTTTAGTTTAACAGAAGCCTTTACACAAGGTATATTAATGATAACAAATCAATTCATATATATATATATTTATGTCACATATCAATTGAAAATTAGAAGCATAACCATGATTATTACATTAACATTTCATTCAGGACATCAAATTCTATAATTATAATAATTACACAATTAAATCACAACTTGTATTATGTCAAAAATCCATACTGAATACAAAAATTATACAAGTAATACACATAAAATTCCCTTACATAAGATATTTTATACTTCTCTGATGTGATCATGTTGTTCTGTAATATAATCCATAATCTGTAGCTATACACCCCTTTTCTTATTAGTTTTAATAATAAAAAGGGAAAAAATCTCCCTACTAATCTACCCCTCCCTCTAAACAAGGTTATCTGCATATATTGTAAATTTGAATTGAACAACGGCCCCCAGATACCAGGCAGATAATCCTCGGAGCATCTGCCCCACTTACATCCTCTGATTATGACAATAATTTATGAATGGGCCCCACATCTTATCAAATTCGGACTTTGCATCTTTAATATTAGATCTATTTCTTTCCATATTTAAATAAGACATGATATCATGTAACCATTGAATGTGAATGGGTGAAACACTATCTTTCCATTTCATCAGAATTGCTCGCCTGGCTATCAACGAAGCAAAAGCTAAGATTCTCTTCTGGGTTGAGGACAAAGATATATCCTCTTCTAGAGAAAAAGCAAATAAAGCAATCAAAGGGTAAAGTTCTAATTTAGTCTTTAAGAATTGTTGATAAAGTTTGGATAATATCTTTCCAAGAATGTTCTAAGTTCAGATACTCACAAAGCATGAATCAATGAAGCTTCATAAATTTTACACTTATCACAATATCAGGATAAAAATGAGATAATTTAACTTTAGAAATATGCACCACCTTAAATTGCAACAAACAATATCATGCACAAAATGAAGACTCATTGATCAAATTAAGAATCGTGTCCCAATCCTTGTCCGAGAATGCTTAATTCAAATCATGCTCCCAATCATTCTTAATCTTAGTCATTTGAGGCCATTCTTAAATCCATTAAATTATTATAAATATTTGATATTAATCCTCTATGAGAAAATGGCAAATTAAAAAATATATCAAGAATATTCGCTTCAGAGATTCAAGAAAAATCAGAAAGTTAGGACTGTACAAAATGCCTAATCTGTAAATATCTAAAAAGGTGCCTATTAGAAAGATTAAGTTTTGCTGATATTTGTTCAAAAGAAGCAAAATTATCTCAAATACAAAGATCTTTAAAACCTTTAATGCCTCAACTATACCATTCCTTAAAACTCATATCTAACAAAGAGGGTTGGAAAAGATGATTCATTACAATAGGAATGGCAAGAGAAAAACTGGGTTAACCAAAACATTTCCTAAATTATGTCCATATTCTTAATCTATGCCTCGTTTTTGGGTTCTTAATCAATTTTTAAAAAAAAATAAAAGGCAAAAATGAACCTAAAATAGCCAACACAGATATCTTTTTAGAAAAATTCAATCCCATTTCTACCAGTAAAGAGTGGTCAGGTAACTTACTAAAATATAACAATAAGAATAAATTACTATTATTGGCCGCCTAATAATAGAATCTAAAGTTTGGTAGTGATAATCCCCATTTCTTTTAGTCTTTTGGAGATGACCCTTATTTATACGAGGTTATTTTCCTTGCCATAAATACGACGAGATAATCAAATCCATTTTTGGCCTACTCCTGTTCCTACTTCCTATGTTTCTATGTTCCTATGTAATCAAAAAAGGATTTAGGAATAAAAATTGGTAAAGATTAAAAAAATTTAGGTGGAATATTCACCTTGACCGATTGATGCGTCCAATCATTGTAACAGATAAAGGTGACCATCCCGATAATAGTTACTTTAATATGATTACATAATAACAAAAAATTTTCTCTCTCTAAATTTTTGTTCCTAGTAATTATAATCCCCAAATATCTAAATTGGCCTTTCACTATCTTGAAAGGAACATTAGAGTATAATCTGCTATGCCTCTTAAACCCTCCGCTCTTCCACTTTGTTTCAGAACCTTTGGCACTTGTTTGTCGTGAGAATAGAGATTTTACAGGGATTAATAGAATTGGAGTAGAGCATAACGTTTCTCTAGATCAGAGGCTCCCAACCTTTTTTTATGCCCCACAACCCTAAAAATTTTAATATGTTCTCACACCCCTTAAAGTAATAATTTATTTAAGAATAAAGGTGAAGGTGATCAAAACAAATTTGTATAATCAATTTTTAATAATATATAAACAAAAATGAAACATATGGAAAAGAAAAAATATTACAATAAATTAAAAGTTGCATAAACCCTACAAAAAAATTAAATTTTCATCCATGCATGAAATTTCTTTAAAAAAATTAACGAACTAATGTTCAAATGTTCATAAGCCAATTTAAATTTAATGACTGTTTTGTTCCTGTTTATTGCTTGAGTTTTTCAAAACGTGGCACTTTGTTGCTGATAGCAAACCAAATGTCTGCCTGTGCACCCAAGCGATTTCTAGATTTTGTCTTGATTGACAAAAGGGCACTCAATCGTCACAAATGGGATGACCACAGTTAATGCTTTTTTACAAAGTCTTGGAAACATGTCCATTGCCGAACACCAATATTCTTCCAAAGTTTTGCTTTCAAACTGCATTTCAAGAACACGATTTGTGTGCAGTTCAATAAGATCTTCCTTCAGCTCTTCATCATCCAACATATTGTCGAAAATGAAGGAGTATGGATTTATAAAAAAAAACTGAAATGTTATCTCACACCCCCTGGAATGCTATCTTGCACCCCTGGTTGGGAAATCCTGCTCTAGATGTTCTTTATCTCAAATCCTGAAGGTGCTATACCAATTACATTAACTTTATTTGCTCAATTTAATCAGTTTAAAGGCTATAAATTAAATTTGCATAAGAACAAACTATTACCCCTAAGTGGGTCCTTTTCAGATACTCCTTTGGCTCCTAATATACCTGGCGAAACCCTTAAGATTTTCCTGCCAAATGAACCTCATGTCTTCTTTTATCCTTCCTGATTTCTTTCTTGAGGTTTATCTTATATTTTTATACTCCTCAAGAACCTCATTTGCTCCATGTTACCTATACATGCTATATACCTCTCTCTTCTTCTGAACTAGATTCCAAATATCCCTCAAAAACCAAGGATCCCTATACCTGCTAACCTTGCCTTTAATCCTGATGGGAACATACAAACTCTGTACTCTCAAAATTTCAGCCTTGAAGCTCCTCCACTTACCTCGCACATCCTTGCCTGAAAACAACATCCCATTCTAGATCCTTTCTCATTTCTTCAAAATTGGCCTTTCTCCAGTTTAGAATCTTAACCTGAGGCCCAGACCATCTTTCTTCATAATTAACTTGAAACTAATGGCATTATGATCACTGGACCCAAAATGTTCCCCAACACATACTTCAGTCACCTGTCCTTCTCGATCCCAAATAGGAGATCCAGTATTGGACTCTCTATATATTGATTTAGAAAATTTTCCTCCCATCCAGCCCTTTTACAGTAGTGGGGAGTACCAGTCAATATGCGGAAAGTTAAAGTCACCTATTATCACAACTTTGTTTCCCGCTATCTCTCCACAGATTTTCTCTTCCAACTCTCATTCTTTATTGTCTATAATACAACTCCATGAGTGTGGTCATACCTTTCCTGTTCCTCAGCTCCACTCATGTAGCCTCAGTAGATGAGTCCTCTGGTCTGTCCTGCCTGAGCACAGTTTTGATATTTTCCCTGACGAGCAATGCCACTCCTCTCCCTTTCATCTCCCCATTCTATTGTGTCTAAAGCAAAGGAATCCCGGAACATTGAGCTGCCAGTCCTGCCCCTCCTGAAACCAAGTTTCACTAAATTCCATGTGCCAATCCATGCTTGTCTGCCTTACGTCCAATACTTCTTGCATTGAAATAGATTGAGAACATTTCCACTACGTACAACCCATTGACGTCTAGCGGTGCATGCAATTTTTACATCATATTTTCATCTGCTCTGGCCCTCTGGTTTGCCCTGAAAATCTAGTTTAGACCCATCAGAGCAGCCATAGCAAACCTTCCCACAAGGATATTAGCCCCCCCCCCCTTCAGTTCAGATGCAAACCCTACCATCAGAACAGGTCTCACCTTCCCTAATCAATGATCCAGAAGCCTGAAGCCCTCCCTCCTGCACCACGTCTTTAGCCACATATTAAGCTGCATCATCCTCCTATTTCTAACCTCACTGGCACGTGATAGAAAGTGATTATTCTCCACAGAGTGAGAACTTCAAGACTGAATTACAACTTAGACTGAATGTTAACAAAAATAGATGTTCTCTTAAGTCATAATCCAGGTTGACTTGAACTTCATCTGCAGAGCCTAAAAATGTAAGGATTTAAATATTGCATTTTATCACACCACAGTAAATTCAATTTTGTGTCAAACCTCTGTAGGTTATGTTTAAAGGAAATAATAATTGCTTAACATTGAATGGTGAATATATCTATTAAAGTAATAGACAAGGCTATGTTGGTGAATAAAGTAATTTCTGATAGTAAATAAATTGACAAGTATACCTTTAATAATCTTTATACCTACTAAGAAAGACAGTGATAACAATTTGCCATTATGATAGAAAAAGTCCAAAATTGACTGACAGGACAACAGCAAAAGTAACATGGTGACCCAACTCTTGATCAAGAAAAGGTTTGTGGCAGGGCTATAAGAAGGGAGGGAGTTAGGCAGTCAGGGAAGATTAGGAAAGAAACGTGGGCCTGGGTAACAAAGGGTCCAAGCAAGAGGAAAGAGTGACTCCAAGGTGTGGAGTCAGATGACTGGAGAATTTGGCCAGGGAAGATCTGGGGATGAAGGTAGCCAAAGAGACTGAAGGAGAAAACTATGAAGGGATTTAAGTAGGATAAGAACTACAAATTGAAGTCATGGGGGAAGAGATGAGCAGAATTGGTTTCAGGTGAGAAAAGGTGTTAAATAAGGTGGAAAATGGAAGTTGAGCTGAAGACTGAGGAGATGGTCAGGGCTGGAAGTGACAAAGCCTGAGAGCTGAGGGAAAGGAATGGGACATCTGATTCTGTGCAAGTAAGAAACAGACTCTTCAAGACCCTGAGACAAAGCATTTGCCCAAACTCCACGTAGAGATTCATAGAAAATAGATTTGAAAGGTGACAATTTGCAAACACTTAATAACTGTAGAAATTTTATAACTAGTAACAAAATTTGTGTTGGTCATGTTTATTATTATTTGGAAGCATATTTATATATGGATTACCATTTCATCATTCCCCATTTTGATCTGCTTAGTCTCCATCATCCCCTGAATACCATCCTCTTCCTGCACCGATGTTTATTAATGCTGTTTAATTCACAACACATGGAATATATTGAATAAGTAGTATCTGACACACATGCAAAATCTAGGATCCAAATGTTATTTGTGCATCTTCTGGGTCTTGCAAAGACTAACTCCCTGTAGTGTATTCTAGACCTGGTCTCATAAAGAACATAAGAAATAGGAGCAGGAGTCGGCCATCCGGCCCATCAAGCCTGCTCCTCCATTCAATGTGATCGTGGCTGATCTGATGATAGATTCATCTCCACCCACCTGCCTTTTCCCCATATCCCTTAATTCTCTAAATCTATCTAAACTTATCTTAAATATATTTACTGAGATCACCTCCACTGATTCAATGGGAAGCAAATTCACCACCATCTGGGAAAACCAGTTTCTCCTCATCTCTGCCCTAAATCTACTACCATGGACCTTGAGACTACGTCCCCTAGTTCTAGCCTCCCCAGCAATGGGAACAACTTACCTACCTCTACCTTATCTATGCCTTCCATAAGTTTATTCATTTCTATAAAATCTCCTCTCATTTTTCTAAGTTCCATTGCGTACAGTCCCAGACGACTCGATCTCTCCTCATAGACTCCTTTGTGTTTATTCTACTCCTGATTCTCAGGAACTAACGCTGGCACACACGTGGTCTTTACAACTCCAGGCATAATTGAATTTTGATCAGTGTCACCCTCTGAGATTTTTGTTCATGATTTATTTTGTGGTTTTTGATACCATACTGAATGGGCACAGGATTGTTTGGACTCAAATAGCATTAGCAACTGTCCTACTTTAAATTAAACTCTCCTGACTTCACAAACTCAGGTAATGTTTACAAGTCATCATTCTATGTTACAAACCTGTTTCTTTTATTTCTGGAAAGCTCTCACTGCAACAATCAGCAATGAAAAATCCCAACAACACTAATTCCACTATTTTACCTAGTCATGCTTGAAGGAACTTAATCTATAAAAGACAGCACTGTAATCCATCTGCTCACTATAATAGGCATTCATTCCTTACACATACCTGCAAGCAACACAACCAGAAGAAAAGTTCTCATGTTTACTTCTATTCCAGTTGCATGTCTGAGCTTCCTATTTCTAACATATTTATACCTGAGGTTTGGCCTTGAGAGTGTAAACTCTGATGTGAAAAAGTTACAGATGGACTTTTCACAAATTAATGTGGAAAGTTTCATAGCTGTTTCACAAACTCTGATAACAAAAAATACCAGATTGGACAATATGGATTTTTTAAAATAGTTTCCTGATTTCTTTAATGTTTCAAGTCCAAAGCAAATCTAAGTGATTGGAATTAATCCAAGAACTGACGGTCAGATATTGTGGGGCAAGAGGTTGGTGACGCTGGACAAAAGCCATTAGGATCATGGTGCACACTCATGAAGTGTTTGTTTTGGCTGAACTAGGATGCACCCAAAAATTTGTTCTCCCGCTTCAAGTCTGGAGATTTGAGTCTGGCAGCTTCATCATTCCTCAAAGTAAAAGAAACCAGCATAAAACTCATCACTTAAAGGGCAGGTGGTGAGGGGAAGGGAAAAGAGAGGCTCAGCATCTCACTGACAGCCATGACACATACAGATTTAATCACATCTCTGTGATGGGACATGGTAATGCAGGTGGGGACCTCATTGGACTGCTTAGGCTGGCCTGGTAACTCCTCCCCATAGTTTCCCAATAAAGGCTGAGAGCCCTAGTTTCCTCCCTCAATACCAGCCTTCAATCTGGGCCAGATGCATGTAGTTATGTGCTGGATGCTTCAGGACATTAAAGCTTTTGACCACATGCTTCGTGTCTGCGCGTGGTCACTGATTGAGCTACAATTTAATGTCTTCATTACTTTGCCATGGACAAGGTGATACGAATGGAGAAGCTGGAGACTGACCCCAAGGAACCAGAGGCCTCCGTTACTTTCGAGATGCGGCTACACTGTCTGAAGGCCTTCATGAGGTGCCATGAAATCTCAGCCGATGGTGATAAGTATGATCTGCTTTTCTCATTAGTGGGCCACCGAACCAACCAAATAATACGGGACTGTGGAAAATACGACAACACGATGGCCCTCCTGCGACAGCAACATGGGCCCCCACGAACTTGATGTATGACTGCTATTTACTGGACACCCGACAGCAGGGCCCTGGTGAGTCTGTCGATTACTTTGTTAGGGCCATGAGGGAGCTGGGATGAACCTGCAGACACAAAGATGTAACAGCCACAGCCTACCAAGAAGATCTCATCCATGTTGTGTTAATGGCTGGTTTCCTTTCCAACCACATCCATGAGCAACTCCTGGAGAAGGGCGACTGGACTCTCCAGGAAGTCATACGGCTGGCTCGATTGTTAGAAACAGCCCAAAGGAACACTGAGGCCTATTCGGCAAACCATGCGGCTGCTGAATGGGGAGCATGGGCACCGCCAGCTGGTGACTTGGGGACCCTGACTGTCATTTCACCCACTGAGCCCATGAGGTGCAACAGCTGTGGCTAAGCCTAACACCTGAGAAAGTACTGCCCGGCCTGTAGCGTAACCTGTTCGAACAGCTGGAGAAAGGGGCACTATGCTCAGGTATGCCATTCTAAAACCCGTTCCAGCAGCACCGCGTGCGGGCCGCAATCCACATCACCATCTTGGCTCAACCCTCTTCAGGTGTCACTTTCGGTAGCCGAGAACCGAACGGTGGGAACAGGAGACCAACGACACAGGATGACATGACGTCTAGCGTCTCTTCCAAACCACACATTGTGCAATCCATGGGGGGGGGGGGGCATCTTCGAGATTCCCAGGGCAGCCATCTTGGAAGCAGCTGTCCCAACATTACAGCAGCAGTGACTCAGACGATGAGTTGACACTGGCCTCCATCGTGCTGGACCAGAACAGACCACACCAACTGGCGCAATGATGGACTGAGGTAATTGGTCACACCACGGGCTGCCTATTCGACATGGGGAAAACTGAGAGCTTTATACACCCGGGCACGGTCCAACATTATTCCTTTGCGATGTCCCCTGACAAGTGTAGGGTAGTGTTGGCATCCAAGTCCCGCTCCACGGAAATTCGTGGGTGCTGCACTGTGACCCGAACCATTAAGGGCATGAAGTATAAAGACTTTAAACTGCTAGTAATGCCCCACCACTGAATGCCAGTCTTACTGGGGCTAGGTTTCCAGTGTCAGCTTAAGAGTGTGCTGATGCAGTTTGATGGGCCCCACCCTCCCTTTACGGTCAGAAATAACAAATTCCTGGAGGGCTTGCCCTCCCTCCCAAACGCGGCCAATCACACACCATAACACCATAACACCATCTAGGGAAACCAACCTGCAGGCTGGCTACCCTCCAGGTCCCTCCTCGCTAACCACCCCCCATTCCAGAACTTTACCCCTGACTGCAAACTTGTCGCCATGAAAAGCAGGCGATACACCCATTGGGGATAGGGAGTTCATAAAAGCGAAAGTGGGGTGGCTACTAGTGGAGGGTATCATAGAACCCAGTAACAGCCCCTGGAGGGCACGGGTGGTGATGGTTAAGAGTTGGGAGAAGCACTGGATCGTCATCGATTATAACCAGGTTCACTCTATTGGACGCTTACATCCTCCCCTGCATAGCTGACATGGTGAACGAGATCGCCCAGTTCCAGGTCTTCTCCTCAAGTCAGCATACCACCAGATCCTGATTCACCAGAAGACCATCCACACATGGCATTCAAGGCCAACAGTTGCCTCTACCACTTTCTGCGGGTCCCATTCGGCCTCACGAACAGAGTGTCGATGTTCCAAAGGAAAGTGGATTGCTTGGCAGATGACAATAAATTAAGAGTCACGTATCCATATTTGGATAATGCCACCGTCTGTGGCTGTACCCAAGAGGAACACGATGAGAACCTGCAAATGTTTCTGGGCTCTGCAAGAACCCTGAACTTAACATACAATCAGAAAAAGTGTGTGTTTAGCACCACGCAGTTGGCCATACTGGATTATGTGGTGGAGCATGGTGTCATTGCCCCTAATCCCGAGCACATGTGCCCCCGTTGGAGCTCACACTGCCTTAGAACCCCAAAGCTTTAAAAAGGTGCCTGGGGTTCTTCTCATACTATGCCCAGTGGATCCCCAACTATGCAGACAAAGCCCACCCTCTGGTGAAAACTACCACCTTTCCTCCATCAGTGGAGGCCTATGAGGCATCCGAGGGCATTATGGGGGAGATTGCCAAGGCAGCCATGCACGCCATTGATGAATCCATCCCTTTCCAATGCCTCTGATTTTGCCCTGGTCACAATGCCGAACCAAGCAGGCAGGCCCATAGCATTCTTTACCTGAACTCTCCAGGGCCTTGAACTCCAGCATTCAGACATTGGGAAGGAGGCACAAGCTATAGTGGAGTTTGTGTGCCACTGGAGGCACTATTTGGCTGGCAGACCCTTCATCCTGCTGACAGACCAGAGAGCCATCGCTTTTATGGTTAACAGTAAACAGTGGGGAAAAAAAAATCAAAAATGACAAAATCATGAGGTGGAGAATTGAGCTGTCCACCTTCAATTACGAGATCTTGTATCGGCCGGGGAAGCTCAACGAGCCACCCAATGCTCTGTCTAGCAGAACCTGCACCAGAGCACAAGTAGATCGCCTTCAAGCCCTCCACAATAGTCTCTGCCATTCCGGGGTCACCAAGCTCTACCACTTCGTAAGGCCCCGCAACCTCCCCTATTCGGTGGAGGAGATCAGGGAGCTGACCCATAACGGCTTGGTCTGCGCAGAGTACAAGCTGCACTTCTACCGGCTGGAGAGAGCTCAGCTGATCAAGGTCACTTGCCCCTTTGAACGGCACTGTATGGACTTCATGAGTCCCCTCCTGTCCACAAACAGGAACGTGCAGTTCCTTAATATCGTGGACGAGTACACCCGCTTCCCATTGCAAACCCCTGCCCAGATATGACCACACCCATGGTCATTAAAGCCCTCTTCATTTTGTTCAGATACTCCGTCACATTCACAGTGGCAGGGGTCCTCATTCATGAGTGAGGAGTTGTGTCAATATTTCCTTTTCAAAGGTATAGCCACAAGCAGAACCACCAGCTACAACCCCCGCGGGAACGGACAGGTGGAAAGGGAGAACGGCACTATCTGGAGGACAATCTTCTTGGCCCTCAAGTCAAAAGGAATGTCCATCTCCCAGTAGCAAGAGGTCTTCCCAGAAGCGCTACATGCCACCAGATCCCTACTCTGTATGGCCATGAGCACGACCCCACATGAGAAACTGTTCTTCCCTAGGAGGTCGGAGTCTGGAACCCTGCTGCTGGCCTGGCTGACAACCTCTGGGCAGGTGCTTCTCCGCAGACATGTTAGGATCCACAAGGAAGACCAGCTGTTCGAAGAACTGCACCTCTTGCATACAGTACCCAGATGGGTGAGAAGACACAGTGTCCATCTGGGACATGGCTTGGGCAGGGGCCCTAGCACAGGATGTCCAAACAGAAGCCCTCGTCAGTGACCAATCCAGGTATCATCCAAATAAATGTTCTCTTACCTCCACCACTACCCCTCAGGCCCCCACCCCCAATACCCTTGGAACCTGCAGTGGAACAACTGGCATTCCCACCCCCACCTCAGAACCAGTTCACATGGCCATAGCTCAGTCTCTGTTCACTCAGCTCGGCAGACGCATTGCCGCACCACAGGAGCCATTGACAACACCACCAGTGCTGTGGCGATCGCAGTGGCAGATAAAGCCACCACACCGGCTGAATCTATGAACTGGTATAGACTGCATGACCGGAAGTAATGGACACTGTCCCACTTCACCCTGCAGGACTTTATCCAAAAGGAAGGGGTGAATGTGGTGGAGTATGGTAATACCTCTGACCTGGTAACTTCTCCCTGTAGTTTCCCAATAAAGGTTGAGAGCCCTAGTCAATACCAGCCTTGGATCCGGGCCAGAAGCATGTCATTGTATGCTGGAGGTTTCAGGACATTAAAGCCTTTGACCACATGCTTCATGTGTGTGTGTGGTTATTGATTGTGCTATAAACTCCATAAACTCATCATCCACACCTAGATAGGGGAGAGGAGACACCATTCGTTCGACCATCTTCGGGAAGAGGAGCCGAGTCTGATTGTGGTCTAATAGTCAGAGTCATACAACTTTTCTTCCCAGTGGCTGTGTAGCTATTCTGTGTGTAGATTCGCTGCATCTGGAGGTACAGTGGGTGTGAAGTTCACTTCCTGATAATTCCAACTCCGAGGGAAATTCAGGGAGCAGCATCCCCATGTCCTTCTCTGTCCTCATTAAAGCCAGGATGGAACAAGTATTCTCCTCAAATTTGAAGGCCCTCAGAAATTATGCTTCATGATGACTCACAAACTATGAGCTAATCAGCAGGTCTACACAGAACCAAAGCCAGTGAGGACTGATAGCATCAAGATTGCATCATGGCCTCAACATTTTTCCTAACCTTTCTTACTCAGTCATGTCCCTCATGTTCAAAAACTTACCATGGAGTGGAGCTCATCCTCAGAACTAATAGTAGCCTAATCAACTTAGTGTGACTACACTCCAGAATTACAGTCACCTTCATCCTTGGTAGTTCAGTTGCAGTACCTAGATACTGGTGCATGCTTCGAGGCCAAGTTCCAAGCTATGGCCAATGTTGGCCTATGTTCACTCGTAGACTGACTGCAATGAGTGCTGGCCAATCAGTAGATGATATTCTGAGCAGGACCAATCTAAGCAGGACCAAATTTTATCTCAAGAAACCACTGAGAAAAGCTGCAGCCCAATCCCAAGCAAGGAATCCAAGACTCTTCCTGATCTGAATTGATCAGGTTCCCCATGCCAGAACAATCTTGCTTTGCAAGTGAAAGAAGGTCTTTGCTGAAAGTTTTTCAGCTGTGGGAGTAGATATGAGTATTATCAGAGTATAGGATCTGTGTCTTGTTTAAACAGACTGGTTAGCATCTGTTCATTTTCAGGGATCTGCACCATGAATGAGAATGAAGAAGAGAGAGAGAGAACTAAACTGCTTGCAGGAGAGATGAGGGCAAAAGTGACTTCAATTGGTCTAATTTACTGTGAAGACATCATGTTTAGTTCATCAAACTGGATTTCATTATAAATTGTAAGCCTCATTTCTTTGCTTTAAATAAAATTAGGCTTCTGAGGAGCTTGAAGATGAACATGTATTTGTATGTGAGTGGGGTCCACCAGTGAGGAAGAACAAGCTTGCTGGACCTGGGATTATCAGCACAGCGATGTTCCTCATCCAACAACTCTGACGCTCTGTCCTGATAGTTTTCTGGACAGTGGGAAGGTCGTTCGGGAATGAGGAGGTGGGATTTGAATTTCAGCCCTCCGGTCTTGGCGGAAATGAAATAGAATTGCACAGAGTTTGCAGCACAACACCAGTTCTTTTAGCCCCACACTTCTCCATTTCAGCACTCCTTGGACCCTCTTCATCTGACCCCAGCAGTACATTCTTCCATTGCCTTCTCCCTCAGGTCCTTATTCAGAGACTTCCTAAATGCAGTCTCCTGCAACAAGAATTGGTCACATTCTGCCTTGGATGGGTGTGTCTCAAGTAACCTGACACAAGTGTCAGGTTATGACTATCTCCAGCAAGAGTAAGTCCAACCACCTCTTCCAACCTTCAGTGGTATTTCCATCACTAAGTCCTCCACATTCAACATCCTGGGGAGATATCCACACTAACACTGTGGCTACAAGACCAGCACAGAGGCCAGGTTTCCTGAGGTGAATAATGAGGAAGCATACAGGAGGGAGATAGATCAGCTCTTTGAGTGGGGTCACGCCAACAATCTTGTGCTTAATGTTAGCAAAACCAAAGAGATGATTGTGGACTTCAGGAGGAAGTCAAGGGAACACGACACAGTCCTCATCGAGTACTCAGTAGTGGAGAGGATCAAGAACTTCAAATTCCTGGGTGTCAACATCTCTGAGGATCTGTCCTGGAGCTTCCACGTTGATGTAATCATGAATAACGCTCACCAACGGCTATACTTGGTGAGGTGTTTGAGGAGATTCGGTATGTCACCGCGGTCTCTCAAAAACTTCTACAGGTGTACCGAGGAGAGCCTTCTGGCTGGTTACTACACTGCCTGGTATGGAGGTGCCAAATCAGGACAAGAAAAACTCCAGAGGGTTGTTAACTTGGTCTGTGACATCTCAAGCACCAGACCACTCCATCGAGGACATCTACACGAGGCAGTGTCTCAAAAAAGCCCGCACCACCCAGGTCATGCCCTCTTCACTCTGCTACCATTGGGGAAAAGGTGCAGGAGCCTAAAGACGAGTATTCAGCGGCACAAGGACAGCTTCTTCCCTGCTGCTATCAGATTCGTGAATAATCAATGAACCAAAGACACTGCCTTATTTTTCAAACACTAATTATTGTTGGAAGGTGGTTTATCTGAACGTTTGCTCTATGAAAGCTGCTGCAAAACAACAAATTTTGTGACTTGTTCATGACAATAAATTCTGATTCTGATTCACCTCTTCAGACACAAAGCCTTTCCAGAGTCTGCGAGGCACATCAAGAGCATAATGGAATATTCTCAATTTGCCCGGTTGTGTGCAGCTCTGAAAACTCTCAAACAGTTCAACCGCTAGACAAAAAAAAAAATCAATCATTGTAGTGAACTGGGAATTCACCACTGGTGTCTAAGGACTGGCTCCTCCCCCAACTCCATCCCCGCATATCCCGATATAAATCCTGGATCCCTGCCAAAACCACAGTTCAGTCCAAAGACCATGTGGGCTATTCTTACTGAATCAAAGCTTGTTGTACTCTCTCTGGTCTTGTGCTCTCAGTCATGCTACATTCCAAACACATTTTGTGCCATCGACAAGGTGTTCTGCCATAACTCACCAAGATTTCTTTGACAGAGCATCTCAAACTCTTTTGCCTGGAGGGTGATGGGAGCAAGCTCATGATAACAGTGACAAGTTCTCCTCCAAGTCAGATCCTCGCTTGACTTGGAAACATGCTGGCATTCTTTCTTTGTCAATGGCCCAAAATCGTAGGCTTTTTCAGGTGCATTCTACGCTAAGAATGCGCCTGAAGGAGCAGAAGTGGCCCTTTAGATTGGCAGCGTTTAAAGCGCATCGCTAGCCACCTGCACAGGATGCAGCTCTGAGCGCACACCGTCTCCTGCCCAGTGTCAGCTGCGATCAGCAGCCTGACCCTTTAACATCCGCTTTCAGCCAGCTGCATTGAGGTGGTTGGGGGAGCCACTGAGCTGAGCTTATTATCCCTCTCAGAGGAGGGTTACGTAGCTCACCTCAAGAGCGCCTCCTGCACATTCAGGTGGCCTCAAAACAGCCGCATATTGCCTAAACATGCGGCTTTACGTGCGGGGCAATTGGCCACCTGAAAATGCCTATTGATGCCATTGTAACATTATCCCCACAGGGCTGTAACTGTTTAAGGAGCAGGCTCACCAGAAGCCTGGTGTTAATTACACCTATTAAGCTCACTAAACTGTAGTGCTACCACTGTATTGTTTGTACTGTATGTATTGTGTGAGCTGGCCCACCCCCCCCACTCCTCCCGAACTTGTGACTCCTCCCTCCCAGAAATCCTCTTAAAAGCTGTTACACCCAAACTCCTCCCTCAGTACCTGCCTTGGAACCGGGCCAGCAACATGTGTGATGTTTTGATGTCTTAAGATGATTAAAGCCTATTAATCACAACTCCCTGTCTAATGTGGTTGAATCGATAGCGCTACACTAATAGAGTCCTACACAAGCTGAAACATTGTTGTTTCCACTTCATCAGACTTAGCCTGCAAATTATTTACTTCACTGCCTGTGGTAGCATGGTGGTTAAGTTACTGACTGCCAGCCAGGCCTCTAGGTCATTGATATCCAATGCCCCAAGGGCACAGAAATCTCAATTCAAGTAATTCAATAAATGTGGAATTTAAAAATAGCTAACCTCACTGACAGGAACAAACACATGTGTTAAAAAACAAACAGTTTCAATGATGTCCTTCAGAAGGAATTTATCATCCTCATCTGGTTTTAACAATCTTAACTGGTTCCACAGTTCAGTGATAACTCGAGAAAGAAAATAACAGGCCAGCAGCAACGCCCACATCCTGTAAGATAAGGGAAAGGGCAGTTACATCTTAATAACTGATTCTAACAATCTGTTGGTAATGATGTTCTGCAGCGATCAATTATCAGCCACAGTTTGCAACTGTACACAGATGGGTGGCGAGCATATCTCCTGACCAATGGAAGCATTAAGCTCCTGATTTGCTCCAGGTGCCAGTCACAGTGTTAATGGTCTTTGTTTCCATCTGCAATGATTCACATTCACAGCCATTAGTTGTGGCTAATTTTGGCAGTGATTTGCTTTATCTGAAGCCCCTTTCACACTTGCATCCCAGTAAATCGGCCGTTCAGTGTCCCGGGATAGGATGGGGGTTTGGCCTTTCACACAAGACCCCTCTTAACTGGGACACTGAACACTTTCACACTTGCAAGGGTTTATCCCCGGCGTTTGGTCTGTTCTACCTTTAATAGGAAGTGCCTGCAATGTAATTGCCCATTTCACACTTGCCTGATCTCAACGCCGGCATCTGCAGATGCCAGGGATTGTACTAGAGGTCGAGGCCGGCAATCCCCAGTGTGAGATGATGTCATCTGACACCAGCGTTGAGCTTTCACACTTGCCACTTTAAAGGCCAATTGGCATTCGATTCCTGGGATCACTGGCAAGTGTGAAAGGGACTTTCTATCATTGAGTTTCTATCATTGAATTTCTGAACCAAGTTTTTTGTTCTTTCATTATTTACAAAAGGATGGGCGGCAGGTGTGCAATATGTTTTTTAAAAATATTTCATTTATCATTTATCATGCATCATACTCTTCACCCAGACCTCTGTCAAGCTCCAATCACCTTGTTGCATCATCTTTCGTAGGTCAAGGCATTGCCCAGGAGTATCTCAGAACAAATGGAGTTTCACAACTCGAGAGGAGAGTAGACCCCACAGTATTTGTCTCCTACAATAAGTCATAAATATAAAAATTTGATTATATTTTCTTTGACATAGGCACTTGACTTTCTTCCTGGAATATTTTTGAAAGAATAAGGAATGCAAAATTCAAACTATTAATGCAGCGTGCCAAAGATAAGGAAGATAAAGGATGAAAGATGAGATTTATGACCATCTGTACATGTGATCGAAAAAAAAGAACGGCTGAGGTGTACAATAGTGACCATCTCTCGGTAAGCACAGTAAGCTCGCCAGAGAAGATGGTGAGCAAGAGGAAAAACTCATCCCCTCTGATAGATCTGGCAAGAAGTTGAGAAAGATGGTTAATTTCAAATTGAAAATTATAACTTAAGACTTCTACATACCATGCTAATATTAGATAGGATGGACATCCAGCTCCTTATTCACAGGGCAACAATATTAAATACCAAAGGTCATCTACTTAAAGTGAATGGAGGAAAGTTTCGGGGAGATGTCAGAGGCAAGTATTTTACACAGAGAGTGGTGGAACACATTGCTGGTATTGGTGGTGGAGGCTGGTATAATAGGGACATTGAAATGATTCTTGGAGGGAAGTCACGTGATGGAGTAGTGGCCGGGCGGTGAACTCCAGCCCTCTCCAGAAAAGTTGAAAAAAATAAAGGAAAGCACAAAGGCACAAAAATAAAAATTAAAGTAAAATGAATATAAAGGTGGAAAGAAGATGGCGACGAAAAAAGAAAAGTCGAAACCAACGGTAAGAAGAGAGGAAGAGAAGACAACGGAAGAAGAAGGAGAAGGCCTTACCTGTTCGAAGAGGCCCACGGTGGAGAGAGAAGCCCGCTCCCTCAGGTCGGTAGAAAGTGGACTACAAAAATGGCTCGCTGAGCTGAGTAAAAGTGCGCAACCTCGCGCATGCGCAATGCGCATGCAAAAAAACACACCGATGGGAGGGGCGACCAGCTGGGGAGTCGATCTCCACAGCCGGCAATGACAGCTACAGAACAGCAGCAGCAAGAGGAGAACATAGAAGACAACGAAAACAAGAAAGAGGAGAAGAAAAAGAAAACAAAGAAACAACAGATGGCCAACCCAGAGGAAGAAGAAGAGGAAGAGGAAGAGTACAGTGAAATGGAAGAAGAAGGGAAAGGCAAGACAATGGATATATTTTCTCTTATTAAAGAATACATGTTAGCTCATAAAATAGATATAATGGAAAATTATAACAGAAGAAATAACATAAAGATAGTGGGCCTTAAGGAAGATGAAGAAGGCAAGAATATGAGAAAGTTTATAAAAGATTGGATCCCCAGGATCTTAGGATGTCCAGAACTACAGCAAGAAATGGAAATAGAAAGGGCACATAGAGCATTGGCCTTTAAACCACAACCATTACAAAAGCCAAGATCCATTTTGGTGAAATTCCTGAGATATACTACAAGAGAAAAGGTACTGGAGAAAACAATGGAGAAAGTAAGAGAGGACAACAAGCCACTGGAGTTCAAAGGGCGAAAAAATTTTATTTATCCAGATATAAGTTTTGAACTCCTGAAGAAGAGAAAGGAGTTCAATACAGCAAAGGCGATTTTATGGAAGAAAGGGTATAAATTTATACTAAAGCATCCAGCGGTATTGAAAATATTTATTCCAGGACAGCAAAACAGACTATTCTCGGATCCAGAGGAAGCACGAAAATTTGCAGAACAATTACAAAATAGACTGAGAGATGAAGACGTGTAACGAGAGTACAAAAGACTGCGAACTAAAAAGACGTGTGTATAGGACTATATACATATATAATACATATATTACATAAGTGTATGTGCATTTAAAAGAAAATATATAGTGTATAGAGAAGAATTAATGAGGGAAAAAAAGGGGAAGAGAGGAGTAAAGAGGGAATTTAGAGAGTGACCTTTGTTGTATATAAAAATTGAAATCTTTTCTGGGGCGGGCTGGGTAGGGAGAAATTACGGCCACTGCAAAATCAGTTGACGCTTGCGAGTGAATTCGCAAATCCAAATGGAGAGGGGAGATGAGGTTGACCGACAAAGGATAATGGGCAACTCAGGAAGGGGAGGGGACAATGGGGTTAAAGAAATATTAGGTAGGAGAATAAGGGGAATGTTTGATGTGTTAAAAATGTTGTCTTATAAACTGTTCAAAGAAAGAAAGCAGAAATGCATGAGAAGGAAAGGTGATGATGAGGAAACGGAAGGGAAAGATAAACAAAGTATAAAATGGCTACATTAAACTATATGACTTTAAATATTAATGGAATACATAACCAAATCAAAAGGAAGAAACTGCTAAATTTACTGAAAAAAGAAAAAATTGATATTGCATTTGTGCAAGAAACACACTGAACTGAAGGGGAGCACAAGAAATTAAAGAGAGATTGGATAGGACATGTAACGGCAGCATCATATAACTCAAAAGCTAGAGGAGTGGCTATATTAATCAGTAAAAATGTACCAATTAAAATAGAAGAGGAAATAATAGATCCAACAGGAAGATATGTAATGATAAAATGTCAGATATATTCAGAGTTTTGGAATTTACTTAATATATATTCGCCTAATGAAGAAGATCAAAACTTTATGCAGGATATTTTTCTGAAGATAGCAGATACGCAAGGGAATATATTAATAGGAGGGGATTTCAATCTCAATTTGAATTCAAACATAGATAAAAGCGGGAAAAAAATTAACAGAAAGAATAAAGTAACCAAATTTATAATTAAATCGATGCAAGAAATGCAACTTTTGGATATATGGAGGAAACAACACCCAAAGGAAAAGGAATATTCATATTATTCGGATAGACATAAAACATATTCAAGAATAGATTTATTCCTGTTATCAGCTTGTATACAAGATAGAGTTAGGAAAACAGAATATAAAGCTAGAATATTAACGGACCATTCACCCTTAATATTGACAATAGAGTTAGAGGATATCCCTCCAAAAATGTATAGATGGAGATTAAACCCCATGCTACTTAAAAGACAGGATTTTAGAGAATTCATAGAAAGACAAATTAAAATGTATTTTGAAATAAATACGGAATCAGTGAAGGATAAGTTTATATTATGGGACGCAATGAAAGTGTTCATCAGAGGGCAAATAATAAGTAACGTAACTAAGATGAAGAAGGATTACAATCAGGAAACAACAGTTGGAAAAGGAAATAGCAGATATAGAGAAAGAATTAGCAAGGAAGGAAGACACTACTAAAAGAAGGGAATTGGTAGATAAAAAAATAAAATATGAAACATTTCAAACATATAAGGTGGAGAAAAATATAATGAAGACAAAGCAGAAATATTACGAACTAGGAGAAAATCGCACAAAATTCTAGCGTGGCAGCTTAAGACAGAACAAACTAAAAGAATGGTATTGGCATCAAGGAAAAAAGACAAACAGATCACATATAATCCAACGGAAATTAATGAAAATTTCAGAGAATTCTATGAACAATTATACCAAACTGAAAATGAAGGGAAAGAGGCAAAATAGATGAATTCTTAACTAAAATTGAACTACCGAAATTACAAACAGAGGAACAAAATAAATTAATAGAACCATTTGAAATAGTAGAAATACAAGAGACAATAAAAAATCTGCCGAATCATAAAACACCAGGAGAGGATGGTCTCCCAATAGAATTCTATAAAACATTTAAAGATTTATTAATTCCTCCCCTCCTGGAAATAATCAACCAGATTGATAAAACACAAAGCTTACCAGATTCATGCAAAACAGCAATAATTACAGTAATACCAAAGGCAGGGAAAGATCCACTTGCACCAGCATCATATCGACCAATATCTCTACTTAACACAGATTACAAGATAATAGCTAAATTATTAGCAAACAGATTAGCTGATTATGTACCAAAAATAGTAAGTCTAGACCAAACTGGATTCATAAAAAAAAGACGAACAACAGATAATATTTGTAAGTTTATTAACTTAATTCATGCAGTAGAAGGAAATAAAACTCCAACAGTAGCGGTTGCTTTAGACGCAGAGAAGGCGTTCGACAGAGTAGAATGGAATTATTTATTCAAGGTACTACAAAAATTTACTTTACCAGAGAAATATATTAATTGGATTAAAGCATTATATAAGGGCCCATTGGCAAGAGTGACAGTAAATGGATATGTATCAAAACATTTTAACTTAAGCAGATCAACAAGACAGGGATGCCCACTATCGCCCTTATTGTTCGCGTTAGCCATAGAACCATTTGCAGAACTGATAAGAACAGAAAATAAAATAAAAGGGATAAAAATAAAAGGCAAGGAATACAAAATCAGTTTATTTGCAGATGATGTTATAGTATACCTAACGGAACCAGAAACATCAATAAAAGAATTACATAAGAAATTGAAGGAGTATGGAGAAGTGTCGGGATACAAGATTAACGCAAATAAAAGTGAAGAAATGCCAATGAATAATGCGGATTTCTCAAAATTCAAGAAAGAATCACTGTTTAGATGGCAAATGCAAACAATACGATACCTAGGTATACAAATAAATAAAAACCTCAGCCATCTATATAAACTTAATCATTATCCACTAATGAAAAAAATACAGGAAGATTTAGAGCATTGGAAAGACTTACCATTAACACTAATAGGAAGGATAAACTGTATTAAAATGAACATTTTCCCAAGGATACAATACCTATTTCAGGCACTGCCAATACACTTGACAGAAAAATTCTTTAAGGAGTTAAAGAAAATAATAAGGAAATTTTTATGGAAAGGAGGGAAAATGGGGATAGCACTAGATAAATTAACAGAATGGTATAGACAAGGAGGCTTACAACTGCCAAATTTTAAAAATTATTATAGAGCCGCACAATTAAGATATCTATCAGATTTTTACCAAGCAAAAGAAAAGCCAGATTGGACTAGATTAGAGCTAGACAAAATAAGGGAGAAGATACCTGAACATATATTATATAAATGGGATGAAAAATTGGTAAAACATAGGAATTCTACAGTATTGCACCATTTGCTTAATATTTGGAAGAAGATTCATGTAGAAAGAAATAAAACAAACTACCAATTATCAAAACTAATACTGACGCAAAATCAGCTAATCCCTTTTACGGTAGATAACCTGTCTTTTAGAGAATGGGAGAAAAAAGGGATTAAAAGAATAGAAAATTGTTTTTCGGGGAATAAATTATTATCCTTTGAACAAATGAAGGATAAATATAATATAACTCAAGATACAGTGCTGGCATATTACCAATTGAAATCCTATTTAAAGGATAAATTGGGAAGTAGTCTGAAGTTACCAGAAGGAAGCAATTTTGAATATCTGATTACAGACACAATGATAATTAAAAAATTTATAACAAACATGTATATCAAATTACATGAAAAGGAGAATGAGGAAATAAATGATAAAACTAAACAAAAGTGGGAACAAGATCTAAACATAAAGATAAAAAAGGAAACATGGGAGAGGTTATGTTTAGAAACTATGAGAAATACAATACGTATGATACAATTACGTATGATACAATATAATTGGATACATAGGTTATATATCACTCCTCAAAAGTTAAATAAATGGGATCCAACAGTATCTGACAGATGTTTTCGTTGTAAAAAAGAAATAGGAACAACAATTCATGCAATCTGGACTTGTGAAAAGGTGAAAAATTTTTGGGAAGATCTAAACCAGATATTAAATAAAATTACAGAAAGCAATATACCAAAAAACCCAGAGATCTTCCTCCTAAGTAACATAAAAAATAAAGAATTTGGACTTGATTTGGAGGGTGTACAAAAAAGATTTGTTAAGATAGCCCTAGCTCTAGCAAAAAAATGTATTATGTCAAACTGGAAATTAGAAGATAATTTGAAAATACAGAAATGGTATATAGAAATGAATAAATGTATTCCATTGGAAAAAATAACATATAGTTTAAGAAATAATATAACATTATTTGAACAAATATGGGAGCCGTACATGGAATATAATAGAGAAAACCTACCGGGACATCTATCACCTAAAATGACAAAAGGAAAAGAAAATGGAAAGAATTGACTCAGTGGAAGTTTTTGTTCGTTAATGTTGAGTGACAACATTGTTTGATGGGTTTGATGTATCTTGGACTCAGAGTTTTGAATGGATGGAGGGGGAGGTGGGGGGGAGGTGGGGGGGGAGGGGAGGAGGGAGGGGGGAGAAAACGACACTGTATATATTTGAAAGGAGAAATGTGTATATCTTGAATAATGTGATCTAGAGTGTGAAAAATTTAAAAAATTTAAAAAAAGAAATGATTCTTAAATAGGTGTGGATATCAGATAAATGGAGGGTTATGGGTATGTGGTTGGGAAGGTTGAGATTATTGTGGAATAGGTGTACATAGGTCAGCACATTATTGTGGGCTGAAGGGTCTGTACTGTGCTGTAATTTTCCATGAATATCTGTTGATATGCTAGCACATGGAAGTTAAAATAGGTGAATATGTGGTGTATCCTTTGGAAACTGACTTTATTTCTTGGAGTGTAGAAGAATGAGGGGAGATTTGATAGAGGTATGCAAAATTATGAGGGGTATAGACAGAGTCTTTTTCCACTGAGGGTAGGTGAGATACAAACCAGAGGACATGGGTTAAGGGTGAAAGTGGAAAAGTTTAGGTGGAACATGAGGGGGACCTTCTTCACACTGAGAGTGGTGGAAGTGTGGACAGGTACATGGATGGGAGAGGTATGGAGGGCTATGGACTAGGTGCAGGTCAGTGGCACTAGGCAGAATAATAGTTTACCGTCAAAGGCAAACACCTCTGGAACTCAAGTCTTTTCCATGTTTGGTGAAGACTGTGGTGAGGTCAATATGAGACTTTGGTGAGTTACTGAAGAGTGTTACGGAGAACAGAGGACCCTAAAACCCAGCAGCAATAGATATTCACCACAACGCAGGGTTACTTAAAAAAGGTAGTTTTTAATTATATTTGAACAAAAAAAAGAATTAAATTTTAACTTATTACTTAACCTACCGAACTACTTAATCCCCCTTCTAATACTAAGCGCAGATGTGTGTAATGTATATTTAAGATTAGAAAAGCTCTTTAGATCACAGTCCAATCTCACTGGTTGCAGGCAATTCTTGTACTGTGCACGGAAGATAGCATGAACAAAGTTCACCAGTCTTTGGTGCTTAACAGGCAAATGGATACCACTCAGGAGGGTTCTTGCTGGTTTTCAGAGAGAGATTCCTTTTCCAGGCCTGATTCCTTCTCAATCAGTCTTGCTGACAAAACTTGTCCCCTTCAGGGTTCTCCAGGTGATCCTCTTTCTTTCAGGTCACCTTTCACACCGCCAGTCTTCTCCTTTGACCAGGCAGCCTTCCAAAGTTGGCCAGCTTGTCCCCTGGAACGGATTTCTGTGTCTCTCCTCTCTGTTTCACACCCTCCCTCTCTGAGAACAAAACTGTTCTCCTCTGCCTGCAAAGATTACATGCTCTCCCAGGCAAGCTGCTGTCCATACTTTGTTGCCTCCTGCAAAAAGCACTCTGCAAAAGTCCTGCAAATATTCTGTGTTTTAAATGTGTGTGTAAGCTGCTCAAACAATTCCTCCCAAACCACCTCTAAATACTCTGTCACAAGAGCCAGTGCTGGTTGCTGGATCTGTTAAAAACACTTTCCATCATTTTGCCAATGAGTGTGCACAGGCTCATTTTAACCCAGCAACAGAAACGTGGCAAATTTGTGAAGTGGTGCTTTCACATTTTACCAGAATCAGAATTTATTGGCATGAAGATCTATCACAAAATTCCCCATTTTGCAGGAATATTGCAGATGCAAAAATTGCTATAAGTTACATTTTTAAAATAAATAAATTAGAGCAAAAGAAGTGAAAAAGTGGAGTGGTGTCTGGGGTTCATTGTCCATTCGAAAATCTGATGACGGAGGGGAAGAAGCTGTTGCTGTACCATTGGGTTTTCGTCTTCAGGCTCTCCTTCCTGATGGTAGCAGTGAGAAGAGGACACGGCCTGGGTGGTGACGGGCTGTGATGGCCAATGAGTTTATAGTCCTAGCTAAAACCACAGTTTATGTCCTATTTTAAAACTATTTATTTTTATCTATTATCTGTCAGATAATTGGATGCTGGTGTTTGAATCGAACTCAATTGTGGAGTGTGATCCAAAGACAAAAATATCAATATTTGTTCATAATAATATGTTCTTGAATTCATTCAGGTTTGTTTCCTCAAATCTATTTTAATGTTGTCTGCAGAGTAGTTCACGGACAAGTTGCTCTTGTGTCTTGGTGTGAGCTTGCAGGCGCCCATTCAGAGCCAGTTCTCCAGCACATGACGTCCTGTTTTGCGGAAACTGCCAAAATGTTTGGCCTGGAAGTCAGCCTGAAGGAAACTGAGGTCCTCCATCAGCCAGCTCACCACCATGACCACCAGCCCCCCCACATCTCCATCGGGCACACTGAACTCAAAACGGTCAACCAGTTTACCTACCTCAGCTCCACCATTTCATCTGATGCAAGGATCGACAACGAGATAGACAACAGACTCGCCAAGGCAAATAGCGCCTTGGGAAGACTACACAAAAGAGTCTGGAAAAACAACCACCTGAAGAAACACACAAAGATCAGCGTGTACAGAGCTGTTGTCATGCCCATGCTCCTGTTTGGCTCCGAATCATGGGTCCTCTACCGGCATCCTAGAACATTTCCATCAGCGCTGTCTCTGCTCCATCCTCAACATTCATTGGAATGACTTCATTACCAACATCGAAGTACTCGAGCTGGCAGAGTCCGCAAGCATCAAATCCATGCTGCTGAAGACCCAACTGCGCTGGGTGGGTCACATCTCCAGAATGGAGGACCATCGCCTTCCCAAGATCGTATTCTATGGCAAGCTCTCCACTGGCCACCGAGACAGAGGTGCACCAAAGAAGAGATACAAGGACTGCTTAAAGAAATCTCTTGGTGCTTGCCACATTGACCACCGCCAGTGGGCTGATATCGCCTCCAACTGTGCAACTTGGCTCCTCACAGTTCGGCGAGCAGCAACCTCCTTTGAAGAAGACCGCAGAGCCCATCTCACTGACAAAAGACAAAGGAGGAAAAACCCAACACCCAACCCCAACCAACCAATTTTCCCTTGCAACCGCTGCAACTGTGCCTGCCTGTCTCGCATCGGACTTGTCAGTCATCAACGAGCCTGTAGCAGACGTGAACATACCCCTCCATAAATCTTCGTCCACGAAGCCAAGCCAAAGAAGAAGAAAAAAAAGAGAAAAAAAAGAAGAATGTTGTAGATTGATACATGCAAGGAGAAATTTTAAACTTGCAATGAAAAGTTAAAATGTGATTACACAATCACTTGGCAAACAAAATAAAGTTCAATGGTCACTAATACAAAGCTCCTCTGTCTCCAAAGCTGCCTGTCCTTTGGAGTTGCACCAAAGCATATGGCTGGCCTTGATCATATTTTCAGATACAGGCTTCACAAAAGCTGCCCTTAGCCACAGGAAAAATAAATAATGATTTCTAAACCACTTTACTGCAGGCTCTTGTACCAAGGCCAAATTCATTTCGCACATACCTCCTTCAATATTTATAGAAAGATCGATTAAATTGCTACTGCATTAAAATACAGATGCCATGTTGCATTTAGCAGTAACCATAAACTTGGCTAAATGTTCTTATTTTTCTGAAAGAAGAAATGCTATTGCCCCTAAATGCTCAGCCCTATTCAATAACATAAACACCAAAACATCACTTACTTGCAACTTCCTAAACAGATGATCTGCTGTTCAAATATCTGTCTACTGCTTAAAAATGTTCATAAACCCAGTTTCCACCACTCTTTGAGGAAAATAGCTCCAAAGGGTCAGTAATGCCTTATGTTTCTATTAGCCACATGAAACTGAGCAACAACAGGTCTGTAATGCCCTTATGGTTTGGACTGGGTGCAGGTTGGTGGGACTAGGCAGAATACATCTGGTTCTCCCATTGTGGTCTCCTAAACATCGGAGAGAATGGACGCAGATTGGGAGATTGCTTTGTTAAGCAGCTCGGATCTCCCAGTGGTAGCCATTTCAATTCCCCATCCCATACCCTTGTTGACATGTCTGTCCATGGTCTTATACACTGCCAGACTGAGACCACCTGTAAAATGGAGGAACAGCACCTCATCTTTCGACTGGGCACCCTCAAACCAGATGGTATTGACTTCTCTGGATTTTGTTATATATGGGCAGCTGAGGATTTGGAGTTTGGCTGGGGGGGTATGCCCAGAGTGAGGATCCGGGGTCGTGCACTCGGATGGGCAGGTAGTCGGGGCAAGGATCCATGGCCTGGAGCTTTGATAGGTGGGCGGACAAGGTGAAGATCAGTGGCTGGGGTGTTGGGAGATTGGAAGGACAGGCAGCCAGAGTGAGGATCTGTGGCCAGGGGCTCAGATTGGCAGGTGGCCGGGGGGAAGATCTGAGGTTGGAAGCTCAGATGGGTGGGTGGCTGGGGTGAGGATCCATGGCCGGGTGCTTGGGTTGGCAGATGGCTGGAGTGGGGATCTGTGGTTGGGTGCTCAGTTGGGTGGGTGGCCGGGGCAAGGATCCATGGTTGGGAGCTCGGATGGTGGGTGGCCAGGGGTGAACATTTGCAGTCAGGAGGTCGGATGGACAGGAGGCCGGGGCAAAGATCCATGGTCAGGCACTCGGATGAATGGGCAGTCAGAGTGAAGATCCGTGGTCAGGAGCTTGGATGGGCAAGTAGCCAGGGAAAAGATCTACGGTTGTGAGCTCGATGGATGGATAGCTGGGGTAAGGATTCGTGACCGGGACCTCAGATTGATGGGCAGGTGGTCAGGGTGAAGATCCGGGATCCCTATTTTTTTAAGACACTGGGAGGGTCTGTGTTTCTACTGCTTGGTCAATAACATCCATTAACAGGTGCATTAGTAATTCTTTGAATTGTTTGTAAAACTTAGGTGGGAATCCATCCTCCTCTGGTGATTTATTAGCCTGTAGGGTACCCAGGCTTTTTCATTTTCTTCTCTTGTAAGGTGAATGTCTATTTCTATCCTTTCTCTCTCTTCCATTTCAGTTTCATCTCCTAGTAATTCTGATTTGTATAATTTTGTGTAATATTATCTAAAGATGTCATTGATTTCCTTTTGTTGATATGTTAGAATGCCTGATTCTGTTTTTATAGCATTTATCATTCTTGGTGACTCCTCTGTTTTAATCTGCTAAGACTTTATGTGCCTGTTTAGTTTTTAATATAGGTTTTTTTTCTGTTCTATATGTTTGTATTGTATCATATCTTAACTTTTTATTCTCCAGTAGTCTATACTTATCTTGTTGTCCTGTTCTTTGAATTTTTTTTCTAATTCTATAATATCTTTCTCTAGACTATTTATTTCTGCCATATATTCTCTCTTAAGATTCTTTGTTTAGGATATAATTTGTCCCCTCAAATATGCTTTGAGCATGTCCCATGTCAGAAAGCTATTAAAAGTAGATGACTGATTTGATTCGCAAAATATTTCTATCTGTCTCTTTAATAAATGCACAAAAGCCTATTCTTTTAAGTACCATGGTATTGAGGCACCATCTGTATACATGTTCTTTTTTTTAAAAAATCTTTTTTTTTAATTTTTCATACTGTGAACCATATCAACCAAAATATATACAAACATTTCTCATTAAATATACACAGTGGCATTTTCTCCCTTTATTTCCCCCCTACCTTCCCTCCCCCCTTCCCACCCCCATCCAAAACCAATAAATATTCAACATATACAGTACAATAAAACCATTAAACATCATCACATAATGAAAAATAAACAAGAAAAATGTGTGATCTACTGTAACACACTCGATCGTTTTGTCTTCTTATCATTTTAGGGAGTGGAGGTCCGAGGCAAGCCCTCTCTGTTATGTTCCATGTATGGTTCCCAAATTTGTTCAAATAATGTGACTTTATATGTTATTTTTTCCAATGGAATACATTTATTTATTTCCATGTACCATTGCTGTATTCTCATGCTCTCTTCCATTTTCCAAATTGACATTATACATTTTTTTGCTACTGCTTAGGCTATCATAATAAATCTTTTTGCGCTTTATCCAATTTGAGGCCTAATTCCTTACTTCTTATATTATTTAGAAGAAAGATCTCTGGATTTTTTGGTATATTTTTTCTGTGATTTGATTTAATATCTGATTTAGATCTCCCCAAAATGTTTTCACTTTCTCACATCTCCAAATTGCATGTACTGTTGTTCCCATTTTCTTCTTACACCAAAAACATCTATCTGATAATGTTGGATCCCATTTTTTTAACTTTTGGGGCATGATATATAACCTGTGTAACCTGTAATTATACTGTATCTTGTGTGATCTTGTGTTTATTATATTCTTCATAGATCCATAACATAACTTTTCCCATGTTTCATTTTTTATCTTTATGTTTAAATCCTTTTCCCACTTTTGTTTGGGTTTATAGCTTATTTCATCCTTTTCCTTATCTTGCAGCTTAATGTACATGTTCATAATAAATCTTTTAATTATCATTGTGTCTGTAATCACATATTCAAAGCTGCTTCCTTCTGGTAATTTCAGTCTGTTTCCCAATTTATCGTTTAAATATGCAAATATTATACCATGAGTTATCCCATATTTGTACATCAACTGTTCAAATGTTAATAAATTATTTCCCAAAAAACAATTTTCTATTCTTTTAATTCCTTTTCTCTCCCATTCTCTAAAGGAAAGGTTATTTATTGCAAAAGGGATTAGTGGATTTTGCGTCAATAGTAATTTTGGTATTTGGTCATTCATTTTATTCCTTTCTAACTGAATCTTCTTCCAAATATTGAGTAAATGATGCAGTACTGGTGAGCTTTTATATTGTACCAGCTTTTCAACCCACTTATAAAGTATATGTTCCGGTACCTTCTCCCCTATTTTATCTTGTTTTATCTTAGTCCAGTCTGGTTTTTTCCTTGTCTGGTAAAAATCTGATAAATACCTTTTTTGTGCTGCTCTATAATAATTTTGAAAGTTTGGCAACTGCAAACCACCTTGGTTGTACCTCTCTATTAATTTATCTAATGCTATCCTCAGTTTCCCCCCTTTCCACAAGAATTTCCTTACTATTCTCTTTAGTTCATTAAAGAATTTCTCTGTTAAGGGAATTGGTAACGATTGAAATAAGTATTGTATCCTTGGGAAGACATTCATTTTAATCCAGTTTACCCTCCCTATCAATGTAAGCAGTAATTCTTTCCAATGTTCTAAGTTTTCCTGCAATTTCTCTATTGGGGCTGATAATTTAAGTTGTACAGGTGGCTTATGTTATTATCTAACCTAATACCTAAGTATCAGATTGCTTGTGTTTGCCATTTAAATGGTGATTCTTTTTTAAATTCTGTATAATCTGCATTACTCATTGGCATCACTTCACTTTTATTTGCGTTGATCTTGTACCCCGATATTTCTCCATACTCCTTCAATTTCTTATGTAATTCTTTTATTGATATTACTGGTTCGGTTAAGTATACTATGATGTCATCTGCAAATAAACTGATTTTATACTCCTTCTCCTTTATTTTTATCCCTTTTATTTTATTTTCTGTTCTTATCAGTTCTGACAATGGTTCTATTGCTAAAGCTAACAGTGAGAGGGATAATGGATATCCCTGGCTAGTTGACCTACTTAATTTAAATTAGTTCGATACATATCCATTTACTGTTACCTTCACCAATGGTCCATTATAAAATGCTTTAATCCAATTAATATATTTTTCTGGTAGATTGAACCTCTGTAATACTTTGAATAAATAATTCCATTCTACTCTATCAAAGGCCTTTTCTATGTCTAAAGCAACAGCCACTGTTGGCTTCTTATTTCCTTGAACTGCATGAATTAGATTAATAAATTTACAGACATTATCCGCTGTTCATCTTTTCTTAATAAATCCAGTTTGATCTTGTTTTTCTATTTTTGGTACACAATTGGCCAATCTGTTTGCTAATAATTTTGCTATTATCTTATAATCTGAATTAAGTAGAGATATTGGTCTATATCTTTTTTTCTTTGGCTTGGTTTTCGGACGAAGATTTATGGAGGGGGTAAAAAGTCCATGTCAGCTGCAGGCTCGTTTGTGGCTGACAAGTCCGATGCGGGACAGGCAGACACGATTGCAGCGGTTGCAAGGGAAAATTGGTTGGTTGGGGTTGGGTGTTGGGTTTTTCCTCCTTTGCCTTTTGTCAGTGAGGTGGGCTCTGCGGTCTTCTTCAAAGGAGGTTGCTGCCCGCCAAACTGTGAGGCGCCAAGATGCACGGTTTGAGGCGTTATCAGCCCACTGGCGGTGGTCAATGTGGCAGGCACCAAGAGATTTCTTTAGGCAGTTCTTGTACCTTTTCTTTGGTGCACCTCTGTCACGGTGGCCAGTGGAGAGCTCGCCATATAACACGATCTTGGGAAGGCGATGGTCCTCCATTCTGGAGACGTGACCCATCCAGCGCAGCTGGATCTTCAGCAGCGTGGACTCGATGCTGTCGACCTCTGCCATCTCGAGTACTTCGACGTTAGGGGTGTAAGCGCTCCAATGGGTGTTGAGGATGGAGCGGAGACAACGCTGGTGGAAGCGTTCTAGGAGCCATAGGTGGTGCCGGTAGAGGACCCATGATTCGGAGCCGAACAGGAGTGTGGGTATGACAACGGCTCTGTATACGCTTATCTTTGTGAGGTTTTTCAGTTGGTTGTTTTTCCAGACTCTTTTGTGTAGTCTTCCAAAGGCGCTATTTGCCTTGGCAAGTCTGTTGTCTATCTCATTGTCGATCCTTGCATCTGATGAAATGGTGCAGCCGAGATAGGTAAACTGGTTGACCGTTTTGAGTTTTGTGTGCCCGATGGAGATATGGGGGGGCTGGTAGTCATGGTGGGGAGCTGGCTGATGGAGGACCTCAGTTTTCTTCAGGCTGACTTCCAGGCCAAACATTTTGGCAGTTTCCGCAAAGCAGGACATCAAGCGCTGAAGAGCTGGCTCTGTATGGGCAACTAAAGCGGCATCATCTGCAAAGAGTAGTTCACGGACAAGTTTCTCTTGTGTCTTGGTGTGAGCTTGCAGGCGCCTCAGATTGAAGAGACTGCCATCCGTGCGGTACCGGATGTAAACAGCGTCTTCATTGTTGGGGTCTTTCATGGCTTGGTTCAGCATCATGCTGAAGAAGATTGAAAAGAGGGTTGGTGCGAGAACACAGCCTTGCTTCACGCCATTGTTAATGGAGAAGGGTTCAGAGAGCTCATTGCTGTATCTGACCCGACCTTGTTGGTTTTCGTGCAGTTGGATAATCATGTTGAGGAACTTTGGGGGACATCCGATGCGCTCTAGTATTTGCCAAAGCCCTTTCCTGCTCACGGTGTCGAAGGCTTTGGTGAGGTCAACAAAGGTGATGTAGAGTCCTTTGTTTTGTTCTCTGCACTTTTCTTGGAGCTGTCTGAGGGCAAAGACCATGTCAGTGGTTCCTCTGTTTGCGCGAAAGCCGCACTGTGATTCTGGGAGAATATTCTCGGCGACACTAGGTATTATTCTATTTAGTAGAATCCTAGCGAAGATTTTGCCTGCAATGGAGAGCAACGTGATTCCCCTGTAGTTTGAGCAGTCTGATTTCTCGCCTTTGTTTTTGTACAGGGTGATGATGGTGGCATCACGAAGATCCTGAGGCAGTTTACCTTGGTCCCAACAAAGCTTGAAAAACTCATGCAGTTTGGCATGCAGAGTTTTGCCGCCAGCCTTCCAGACTTCTTGGGGGATTCCATCCATACCTGCTGCTTTGCCACTTTTCAGTTGTTCGATTGCCTTATATGTCTCATCCAGGATGGGAACCTCATCCAGCTCTAGCCTTAGGGGCTGTTGAGGGAGCTGGAGCAGGGCGGAATCTTGGACTGAGCGGTTGGCACTGAAAAGAGATTGGAAGTGTTCTGACCATCGGTTGAGGATGGAGGTCTTGTCGCTGAGGAGGACTTTGCCGTCTGAGCTGCGCAGCGGGCTTTAGACTTGGGGTGAGGGGCCGTACACAGCCTTTAGAGCCTCGTAGAAACCCCTGAAGTCGCCAATGTCCGCGCTGAGCTGTGTTCGTTTGGCGAGGCTAGTCCACCACTCATTTTGGATCTCCCGGAGTTTGCGCTGAAGATGACTGCATGCGCGACGGAAGGCTTGTTTCTTCTCTGGACAGGACGGCTTTGTAAGGTGAGCCTGGTGGGCAGCTCGCTTCTTTGCCAGCAGCTCCTGGATTTCCTGGCTGTTTTCGTCAAACCAGTCCTTGTTTTTCCTGGAGGAGAAGCCCAGTACCTCTTCAGTGGATTGCAGTATGGTAGTCTTCAACTGATCCCAGAGGGTTTCAGGGGACGGGTCCGTGAGGCGGGTTGCAACGTCGAGCTTTGCTTTGAGGTTTGCCTGGAAGTTTCCTCTCGCTTCGTCTGACTGCAGGTTTCCAACATTGAACCTCTTTCTGGGGGCTTTATTGTTCCTGGGCTTTGGCTTGAAGTGAAGGTTGAGCTTGCAGCGAACCAGCCGGTGGTCAGTGTGGCATTCCGCGCTAGGCATGACCCTGGTGTGGAGCACATCTTGTTTGTCACTTTCTCGCACCAGGATGTAGTCCAGGAGGTGCCAGTGTTTGGATCAGGGATGCATCCAGGTGGTCTTAAGGCTGTCCCTCTGCTGAAAAAGTGTGTTTGTAATGACGAGCCGCTGTTCTGCGCAGAGCTCCAACAGGAGGCGCCCATTGTCGTTGCACTTGCCGACGCCATGCTTGCCCAGGATTCCTGGCCAGGTTTCTGAGTCTTTGCCGACACGAGCATTGAAGTCGCCCAGGATGACAACCTTGTCGGCTGTAGGGGTACGTTGGATGAGGTTGCGCAGGTCGGTGTAGAACTTGTTCTTTTCTGCTGGTTCCGCCTGGAGGGTTGGAGCATAGACACTGATGAGGGTGATGTGACGCTTGTTTTGAAGTGGGAGTCGCATGGACATGATTCATTCCGAGAGGCCTGTCGGAAGGTTTTCGAATTTGGAGGCAATGAAGCTCTTGACCATGAAGCCTACACCAGATAGGCGTCGTTCATCCGAAGGCTTGCCAGACCAGTAGAGTGTGTAGCCCGCGCCGCGTTCTTGGAGGCTGCCTACATCTGCCAGGCAGACTTCACTGAGAGCGGCTATGTCGATGTCAAGTCTGAGGAGTTCATGTGCAATGAGGGCAGACCGACGTTCAGGTCGGTGGCTGTCAGCCTTGTCTAGCATGGTTCTGATGTTCCAGCATGCTAGCTTGAGTTTGTGAGCATCTTTTGAGGGGGAGGACGTGGAGGGGGAGGACGTGGAGGGGGAGGACGTGGAGGGGGAGGACGTGGACCTGTCGTCGGGCCTGCGCAAAGGAGCTTTTAGGTGGAGTGCAGTGTGCGCAGTACTGGCCCCACCCTTTACACCCATGGTTCGTGTGCCGTGGCCAAGCAAGCTGGGACGTGGCAGCGAGGTCCTTGGGTCGTAGGTTTTATATCGGAGTGGTCTTCTCCTATGCAGGTTTCTTACCCGGGCTGGAGGGGCCTGCCTCCCCTCCTAGGTCGGTCCATACTGCCCGGACCGGGGCCTCCGCCTGCCTCACTCGACCGAGACCGGGGCCGCCGTCTCCCCCTTGCTCCTGCCCGTATCGGGGCCGCCGCCGTCTACCCGTCGCCCGGACCGGGGCCGGGGCCGCTGCTGCTCTCCCTGTGCCTGGACTGGGGCCGCCGCCTCCCACTCTCTGCCCGGATCGGGGCCTCCGCCTGCCCCACTCGACCGAGGCCGGGGCCGCCGCCTCCCCCTTGCTCCTGCCCGGATCGAGGCCGCCGCCATCTACCCTTCGCCCGGACCGGGGCCGGGGCCGCTGCTGCTCTCCCTGTGCCCGGACTGGGGCCGCCACCTCCAACTCTCTGCCCGTATCGGGGTCTCCGCCTGCCTCTCTCGACCGAGGATGGGGCCGCCGTCTCCCCCTTGCTCCTGCCCGTATCGGGGCCGCCGCCGTCTACCCTTCGCCCGGACTGGGGCCGGGGCCGCTGCTGCTCTCCCTGTGCCCGGACTGGGGCCGCCGCCTCCCACTCCCTGTCCGGACCGGGGCCTCCGCCTGCCTCACTCGACTGAGGCCGGGGCCGCCGTCTCCCCCTTGCTCCTGCCCCTATCGGGGTATATGATGCTGATGTTAATGGATCCTTCCTCGTCTTTGGTATTACTGTAATTATTGCTGTCTTACATGAATCTGGCAAGTTTTGTGTTTCTTCTTTCTGGTTCATTACTTCCAGGAGAGGAGGAATTAATAACTCTTTAAATGTTTTATAAAATTCTATTGGGAATCCATCCTGTCCAGGTGTTTTATTGTTTGGCAGCTTTTTTTAATATATCCTGTACTTCCTCTCTTTCAAATGGTTTTATCAGTTTGTTTTGTTCTTTATCTTGCAATTTCGGCAGTTCAATTTTCTCAGATTGGTATAATTGTTCATAAAATTTCTTAAAGTTCTCATTAATCTCTGTTGGGTTATATGTAATTTGTTTTTTCTTTTTTCCTTGATGCCAATACAGTTCTTTTCGTTTGTTCTGTTTTAAGTTGCCAGGCTAATATTTTGTGTTTTTTCTCCTAGTTCATAATACTTTTGCTTTATTTTCATTATGTTCTTCTCCACCTTATACGTTTGTAATGTTTCATATTTTATTTTTTTGTCCACCAATTCTCTCCTTTTTATTATATTCTCCTTTTTACTAGTTCCTTTTCTGTTCTTACTATCTCCCTTTCCAACTGCTCTATTTCTTGATTTTTTCATCTGAGATACATAACTTATTATCTGCCCTCTAATTAGGCTTTTATTGTGTTTCATAATATAAATTTGTCTTTCACTAATTCTGTATTTATTTCAAAATGTGTTTTAATTTGGTATTCCATAAACTCTCTAAATTCCTGCCTTTTAAGTAACATGGAGTATAACCTCCATCTATATGTTCTTGGTCCTCTAGTTCTATTGCTAATAACAGGGGTGAATGATCAGATAGTAATCTAGCTTTATATTCAGTTTTCCTAACTCTCCCTTGAATATGGGGCAACAACAAAAACATAGCAATCCTTGAGTATGTTTTATGCCTACTCGAATAATATGAGTATTCCTTCTCTCTTGGGTGCTGCCTCCTCCATATATCCATGTTTATTTTCCTGCATTGATTTAACCATAAATTTGGCTATTTTATTCTTTTTCCTAGTCTTTTGTCTAGTTTTATCCAACATTGGATCCAAATTAAAGTTAAAATTCCCTCCTATCAATATATTCCCCTGCGTATCTTGCATAAACTTTTGACCTCTTCATTAGTTGCATATATATTGAGCAAATTCCAAAATTCTGAATATATCTGACACTTTATCATTACATACCTCCCTACTGGATCCATTATTTCCTCCTCTATTTTGATTGGTACATTTTTATTAATTAATATAGCTACATCTCTAGCTTTTGAATTATATGATGCTGCTGCTATGTGGCCTATCCAGTCTCTCTTTAATTTGTTATGTTCTACTGCAGTTAGATGCATTTCCTGTTAGTTGTGTTTCCTGTTTCTTTTTTCAGTAAATTTAATAGCCTCTTCCTTTTAATTTGGTTATGTATTCCATTAATGTTTATAGTCATATAGTTCAACGTGGCTATCTCATACCCTGTTTACACCTCATTTCCGCTTCCTCACCACCACCATCCCCCTTTTCCCCATTTTCATTTCTTAGTTTTCCCTTTTTAAACTCAATGTATGACAACACATTTAAAACATAAAATACTTCAACAACTCCCACATCCAATATTCCCTGAACCCCAAATGTGTCCCCCCCCCCCCCCCCCACTTTCTGAGTTGCCCTTTATCCCTTGCCGGGCAACCACAACTCCCTCTCCATTTGGATTGTGAACCTGCTCACAAGCATCAACTGATTTCGCAGTGACGGTTATTCTCTCCCATCCAACCACCCCCCCCCCAGAAAAGACTATTTTTTTTACACATATAATAAAGTTCACCCTCTTTTTTTTCCCCTTACATCCTTTCTTCCCTTCTCTTTCCCTTCTTTAGTTCTTATATATACATTATTTTTACATCTTTATATATATTTTATCGCTGTTCTTCATTCTTGTTACATCTCTTCATCAATCCTTCTGTCCTGCAGTCGTTCTGCAAATTCTCGTGCTTCCTTCAGATCTGAGAACAGTCTGTTTTGCTCCCCAGGGATAAATATTTTAAGCACAGCTGGATGTTTTAATACAAATTTATAACCTTTTTTCCATAGGATCGATTTTGCTGTATTAAACTCCTTCCTCTTCTTTACGAGTTCAAAACTTATGTCTGGGTAAAAAAAATATTTTTTGACCCTTGTATTCCAATGGTTTATTGTCTTCTCTAATTTTATTCCTTGCCTGCTCCAGTATATTTTCTCTTGTATATCTCAAAAATTTTAATAAAAAATGGATCTTGGTTTTTGATGTACCTGTGGGTTCGGAGCTAATGCTCTGTGTGCCCTTTCTATTTCCATTCCTTCCTGCATTTCTGTTGTTCCCAGGACTGTCGGAATCCATTCTTCTATAAATTCCTTCATATCTGTGCCTTCTTCATCTTCCTTTAGGCCCACTATTTTTATGTTGTTTCACCTACTATAATTTTCCAACATATCAATTTTCTGAGCTAACAACTCTCGTGACTCTTTAATTTTTTTATCACTTTCTTCCAATTTTCTTCTTGTCATTTACTTCCATTTCTACAGCCATTTCTCGTTCTTCCACATATTCTACTCTTTTCCCTATTTCTGTCATGACGCTCTAATCTTTGCACTTTATCTTCTGTTCTTTTAATTTTTCTTTTAATTGCACTAAATTCTAATGACAACCATTCTATTAATGCTCTCATTTGTTCTTGAAAATAAGCTTTATCTATATTCTGTCCATCTGTTTAAACTTCTATTTCTCTGTGCAGATCTTGGTCTTCTTCCTCTTCTTCTGTGTCTGTATCTGTGTTTGTGTCTTCTTTTTCTCTTCTTTGTATCTGTGTCTCTTCTGACTTTCCTGATGAGTTGCTTGTCTCACTTTGTCAGGCCTCTTCTTGCTTGGCTTCTTGCTGTTGGTCCTCTTCTTCTGAGCTGTCCATCTGAACCTCTTGCTGCTGCTCTTCTTTCCTTTCACTACCTCTCCTGCCACTTTCCTCTTCTTCCAGACGAGAGCCCTGGTGTCGGGCATCCCTCTGCTGGTCACGCTGTGGTTGCCTGCTCCCCAGCTGAGCCCCCTCCTGTTGGTGTTCTCCTTCTCCTTAGTTTGCGCACTGCACATCGTGACTTCTCACGCGTGCGCGGTTGCACACTTTTGTTTGGCTCAGAGAGCCATTTTTGCAGTCCAGCAATCGGGGGGTCGCAACTCCACAGGGCCGACACCAACCTCAGAGATCAGATGCTCTTCTCCACCACGGCTCCCTGTTTCTTCGTGCATGTAAGGCCTTCTCCTTTCTTTTCCGGCGTCTTTTCTTCTTTTTTCCCATTGCTTTTACTTCTTCCTTCTTGGGTGCCATTTTCTTTCTTTTCTCTACAACTTTATCTTTTATTTCTTATATTTTGTATTTATTGAACTTTGTCTTTTCTTCACTTTTTTTCTTCTTTTCTGGAGAGGGCTGGCATTACTCTATCAGCCACTACTCCATCAAGTGACTCCTCCCTGCAATAGTTAATGTTTGTGGTAAGTAATCTGATATAAGCCTTGCTAGGTATTCTGTTTTTATCACTCTACTTTTTAACTGCGCAGACATTAAAAATAAATAATCCTTGTATGTGAATTGTGCACCCTTGAGTAAAAGGAGTAATCTCTCTCTATGGGATTTAATTGCCTCCATATATTGATAAGATTTAGATCCTTCATAAAAAAAATTGTGAGTTTTGCCGCTTTTGCCCTCATTACTGTTCATGCAAATTTATATCTTCCCTCTGCTGTTTTTAAGAAGATATCCTTCACAAAAGCATCATTGTCATCATTTTGGGAAAAGAAATTCACAAATGTCCTTAATTGTTCCACTTCTTCGGAACTAAACACATTCAATTAGCAGCAATAAACAAGAATAAACCAGAGGTGCTCTGAGGGTGAGGCCGTATCCATTAGAGACAAATGGACTGTCAACATTTCAGTTGGGCCCTTTTTATCCTTGCTATCTCCCCTTCCTGCTTTAGTCTTGAAAAAGGGTCCCAACCTGAAATGCTGACTCTCCATTTCTTTGACTCTCATCATTTCTCCAATGATGCTGCCTAAACTGCTGAATCCCTCCAGCTTCTCTTTTTTTTTAGAATCTGCAGCTTGTAGGTCTTACGAAGCAAAGTTTTCAGAGCTCAGACTTTCCCTTTGGAGCAAAGAAGGATGAGAGGTGACCTCATAGAGTTCTACATGATTCTGAGAGGCATAAATAAGGTGGTTAATCAGTGCCTTTTTCCCAGTGAGGGAGTAGCAAACACCAGAGGGCATATGAACAAAGAAAAGGGAGGGAAGTTTAAGGGTTCAGTGAACTGGGATTCACCGGTCGTGTGTTGTGCTGATGGCTGGCTCTGCCTCCCAGCTCCAGCCCCATCTCCTCACATATCACCCTGGTTCCAACCTAAACCCAGAACCTATCCAAAGTCCACTGTGAGAACCTACCCTCAGTTATAAGCTAATAAAAGCATTTGTTCTCCCTCCAGTTATGAGAGCTTTTATTCGCGCTACAATTTTATGAGCTTATTCCCTAATGATGGAAGCACTACTCAAGCCAGGTATGCTGCTGATAGACCCTCTGACCCCCGACACAGCTGAGGAGTTCACGTACTGGCTAGATTGCTTCCAGGCCTATCTCAATGCGGTCAGAGACGTCTTCCACTCCGATGAACTCAGGAGGTCCACACACATTTTGAGGGTAGGAACGAAGGGGTATGCGGTCATCAGGGACTGCACTACATATGATGCTGCCATCGAGGCGTTGAAGGCACAGTACTGGAAGTCGCAAAATGAGGTTCTAGCAGGCACCGACTCGCTCTACGTCACCAACGGTCAGGAGAGACCATCGATGACTAACTGCTGGATCTGTGGACACTTGCCAAGAAGTGCAGATACAAAGTGGCTATGAGCTGTGTTCATGAAGAAGGACAGATCTGAGATACTCTAATCACGGGGGTCTGCTCAAGGTACATGAGGCAGCGACTGCTTGAGACAGATAAGAAGGACCTGGCCAGCCACGTTGAACTGGCTGAACCATTGGAACAGGCCAAGCTTGAGAACAACCACCTCGAAGCCAGCAAACTTGCTCACTCAGGTGTCCCCTTCCAAGGACCAGTTGCTCCCTCTTCGCGTGCTAGAGAGCGCTCCTGTGCTAGGGAGTGCTTTTTCTGCGGCAAGAGCTAGCATCCCCGATCACATTGCCCAACTAAAGACTTGGTGTGTTCCAGCTGTGGCAAGAAAGGGCATTGGGCGAGGGTTTGCCACGCGAAGGGAAGCTTGGGGAAGTCCGTGGCTTGCACTGCTCCAGGAACAGATTCCAGCCCCAAGATGTCTGCCCCGTACCCACTTGCTGTGCTACATGCCGATGAAGGGTGGCAGTGAGAAAATAGCACAAAAAGGCTTGGCTGCCACCTTCCCATGACTCAAATTCAAACGGCGCCATCATCATTAGAGGAGGGAGGGCAGTCATCTTACTGCGCCACAAGGTTGACACCAGGATGGTGTGGGCCACTCGAGGGAGGAGTATGGAGTCTCTGGGGTCCTAGCCTCGATGGTCCTAGACCAGGACAGTCTTCACCAGCTCAGCAACTCCATAGTGACTGTGAAGGTAAACGGACATTCCAGTAGATACCTAATTGACTCAGGCTCTACTGAAAGCTTCATGGACAAATGGACTATGCAGGAATACAACCTAAAGATGCATCCTTCCAATTACAGCAAATTCCTTGTGTCTCATTCGCATTCTACGCATATTCAACAACATTGTATTGTACATCTCTCGTTTGGTGGGGGTGGATTTTGTAAAATACGACTGTATGTACTTAATGAATTGTGTTCTCTGGTGCTGGACTTCCTGTGTCGCCTTAAAAACGTGATATTGGAGTATTCTGATCCCCTCCCCCCTGTAATGGTTCGGAATGGAAGGCCTCTAAAATCAGAACCCACAAGCAGCCTCTCCACACTGAATATCGAACCCCCACCTCTCTTTCCGTATCTGTCCTCTGACTGCAAACCTATTGTTACCAAGAGCAGGACGTACAGCACAGCAAACTGAGATTTCTTAGAGTCTGAGAGACAGCATCTGCTCGACGACGATATCATTGAACCTAGCACAAGCCCGTGGAGAGCGCAAGTGGTAGTGGTAAAAGGAGAAAACAAGTCCAGGCTAATAATTGACTTAGCCAACCTATTAATTGGTACACACTCCTGGACACGTACCCCCTCCTTCGAATTTCGGATATGGTAAATGATTTTGCGCAGTATCGGGTCTATTCGAAAATTGACCTGAAATCTGCTTATCACCAACTGCCAATCCATTCCAAAGACCATCCATATACGCCATTTGAGGCTAACAGTCGTCTCTATCAATTCCGGAGGGTCTCTTTCAGTATCACTAACAGGGTTTCTATCTTCCAGAAGTAGATGGAAAGAATGGTGATGAATATGGGTTGAAGGCTACCTTCCCCTACTTCGATAATGTCACCATCTGTGGCCATACCTTGGAAGACCATGACACCAACCTCCAGAGTTATCTCCACGCATTGAAAGGCCTGAACCTCACTCTAAACAGGAATAAACATCTGGCTATCCTGGGCTACATGATGGAGAATGGCATCATTGGCCTCTACCCCGAAGGATCCGTCCCCTGTTAGAGCTTCTCGTTTCCAGGACCACAAAGGTTTTGAGGAGATGCCTGGGGTTTTTCTCATATTACGCCCAGTTGTTCCCTCAATACGCTGATAAGGTTCACCCTCTCTTAAAAGCCACTAATTTCCTCCTCTTGGCTGAAGCCCAAACAGCTTTTAATTAACTCCAAAATCGCACTGCAAAAGCCGCCATGCATGCGGTGAACGAGAATGTACCTTTCCAAGTGGAAAGCTATGCTTTGGATGTATCCCTGGCCGCTACTCTCAACCAGACGGGCAAGCTGGTTACATTCTTCTCTTGGACATTGCAAGGCCATGAATTCTGGAACCCCTCTGTGGAAAAGGAGGCTCAAGCCATTATAGAAGCCGTGAGGCACTGGAGACACTACCTGCCTGGTAGGAAATTTACGCTCCTCACTGACCAGCCCTCGGTCGCATTCATATTCAATAATGTCGAATGGCAAACTCAAAAATGACAAGATAACTTGGTGGAGGATTGAGCTCTCCACCTACAGTTATGACATTGCCTATTGGCCAGGAGCCCTTAATGATGCCTTACCCAGAGGAAGCTGTGCCTCTGCCAACTGCAGTCTCTGCATAATGAGCTCTGCCATCCAGGGGTTACCCGCATGGCTCATTTTGTCAAGGCGCGCAATCTGCCCTACTTCATGGAAGACAGGGAAATGACCAGCTCTTGCACAGAATCCACATTTCTACTGCCCCACAAAGATGCACCTGATCAAGTCATCCAGGCCCTTTGAATGGCTCAGTGTCGATTTTAAGGGACCCCTCCCCTCCATAAACAGGAACACTTTCTTCCTCTCTATCATTGATGACTACTCCTGCTTCCCGTTCGCCATTCCACGTCCAGACACGACCTTTTTGTCAGTCACAAAGGCCCTAGATTCCATTTTCGCCCTGTTTGGATATCCCAGCTATATTCATAGCATCCAGGGCTCATCCTTCATGAGTGACAAGCTATGTCAGTACCTGCTGGTGAAGGGCATCGCATCCAGCAGGACTACTAGCTACAACCCCCGGGGGAAAGGGCAGGTTCAAATGGAGAACGTCATAGTCTGTAAGGCTGTCAAATTGGCCCTGAAGTCAAAAGGCCTTCGCACTGGCAGGAAGTCCTCCCTCTGGTGCTCCATTCCATCCAGTCGTTACTATGTACTGCAACCAAAGCTACTCCTCATGAGCTACTATTCAATTTCAAAAGAAGGTCGGAATCGGGAACTACACTCCCAACCTGGCTCACCACTCCTGGTCCAGTCTTTCTCAAGAAGCACGTGAGGAGAAGCCTCCTGCTGGAAAGGGTGAAGCTGCTCCACGCCAATCCCACGTACGCCCATGTGGAGTACCCAGATGGCAGAGAGGACACCATCACACAGCAAGGACCTGGCACCCACCGGAACAGTGGGTCCGTTGCCTCAAGTGCCCTGCGAGCCACGGAGTTCATTCTCGCCACCCCCAGTCACGGCCTCAGGGGATCCGGTTCAGGAGGAAAGTGCATCCACCTCCACCGTAGAGTAATTGACCCAGCCCCCCTCTCAAGGGGGTCCAGGAGACCAAGGAGTCCAAGGCCTCCCGGTGCTAAGGCGCTCTACCAGGATCTCCAGATCCCCAGACTGCTTAAATCTGTAAATTTATAAATAACTATATATTTTTCTCGACTTTTTTCTTTTCTGAACCCATGTGCTCTGTCTTCATTCACAGACCCTAAATTCTGCAGGAAGGGGTGAATGCAGTAGACTGGGATTCACTGGGAGGGTGTTGTGCTGATGGCTGGTTCCACCTCCCAGCTCCTCCCTCATCTGCTCACATATAACCCTGGTTTCCTGCCTAAACCTAGAACCCTTTTGAAGACTACTGTGAGACCCTATCCTCAGTTACGCTAATATAAGTGTTTATTCTCCCTCCAGTCGTGAGAGCTTTTATTCGCGCTATAATAGGAGATATTGGGGTAAGTTTTTTTTACACAAGAGTTGTGGATGCCTGGATTGCCTTGCTACGGATGGTGATGGAGGCTGAAATGCTTAAGGGACTCTTAGGCAGGCACATGGATGAAAGAAAAATAGAGGGTTCAAGATAGAAAGGGTTTTGGTTTTTTTGGTTGGAATAAATAGGTCGGCACAACATCAATGACCAAAGGGCATTGTGCTGTAATGTTTTATGTCCCCTTTGCAGATCTTGAATTTCTCTCATTCAACATGTCACCATCGAACAGGGAAACAATTTCTTCTTTCAACTTGTAATTTAAATCATTAAGCTGGACTATTTGTGCATCTGTATTTTTCCTTCTGGAAGGTAAATGCAACTTTTAGGAGATAATTTTGGGGTGGGGTAGGGTCATTGGTAGATATGCAGAGGGTGGAGATTCCCAATTTTGCTTTGGTCAAAAATAGGGGGTTGATTTATACGTGGTATTGACTTTTACACAATTATATACAGCATCCTCTACTTCCTCAGGAGTTTGCGGAGGAGCTAGTGGAGTTGTTTAAGTGAACCGGTACGGACTTGAAGGGCCGACATGGCCTGTTTCTGTGCTGTAAACGGTTATATGGTTATATGGTAACCGAAGACCAACCGAAGGCAGTATTAGACCCCAGAGCAACCAATGCAAAAGCTGCCTAGCACTGCCACCTGATGGTGAAGTGCATTTAAGATAAACACATCTGTGTTGGAGAAACCCTACAGGTCATGTAGCCTCCGTAGGAAGGAAAAGGCAGTCAATGTTTTGAACCTGAGCCCTTCCTCAGGAACTTGAAAAACCTTAATTGAGCCCCTCGGCTCGGTCCGCTGCAATAGCCTGGATCTCCCAGTGGCCGCCCACTTCAATTCCCCATCCCATTCCCTTGCTGACATGTCTGTCCATGGTCTCATGCACTGCCAAACTGAGACAACCTGCAAATTGGAGGAATAACACCTCATCTTCCAACTGGGCACCCTCCAACATGGCATTAATATCACTTCTCTGGCTTTCATTAACCACACCCCCACCCCACCCATGGCCTTCTCCCAGGTCAGACTCTCCCTTCCATCCCCTTTTGCACAGACCTGATAAATTCTCACCTCTCCCCTCTTGTTGTTCTGGATTCCACCCCAGCCAGCATGTTCAAAACTTTTGCGTGCTGTGCTGAGCTCCTGTGGCACTTTTTGCATTGAATTTGACCTTAGCATTTGCAGATTTTCTTGTTTAACTTGAGTGAAACAGAACTGTGGAGAAACACAAACACTACAGATGCTGGAATCTTGAGGAAACTATGAGAAGTTGGAAGACCTCGGCAGTATCCATGAATAGAAATGGCCCTTCAATGTTTCAGGGATGGAGCCCTTTATCGAGGCTAAAGCTTCTTTCATCGTTTACTTACATAAGGGGTAGTTTACTCTGGGCAATCAAATTATTAGCTTCTCTTTGGAATGTGAGGTGTGAAAAGAGAGCACCTGGGAGAAATCCACAGGATCACAGAAGAAGATACAAACTCCATGCCCACTTACAACACTGGAAGTCAGGGCTAAACCCAGATCCCTCCACCTGGAGAGCAGCATCAAATGCTTCACCATTTCAAACTGGCACCGTTTAATTAGCAATACAATTCCAAGGCGATCTTTAGGAGCACAGCCAAACTGTGACTGAGAGTTTGTTATCAAATACACAAGTACAATGTACAGACACACCAAAATGTTGCATACAAACAGGTATGCAAGTTACACCAACAATAGCCTGCATAAGAACCTAAGAAATAGGAGCAGGAGTTGGCTATCCAGCCAGATGAACCTCCTCCTCCATTCAATTAGATTGTGGCTGATCTGCTGATAGGCTCATCTCCCACCGACCTGCCTTTCCCCATATCCCTTAATTCCCCTACTATGTAAAAGTCTATCCAACCTTGTCTTAAATATATTTACTGAGGGGGCCTCCACTGCTTCAATGGGCAGCAAATTCCACAGATTCACCACACTTTGGGAAAAGCAGTTCCTCCTCATCTCCTTCCTAAAATTTTCTTCCTTGAATCTTGAGGCTATGTCCCCCTAGTTCTGGTCTCCCCTACCAATGGAAACAACTTACCTTCCTCTATCTTATCCATGCCTTTCTTAAGTTTATACATTTCTATAAAATCTCCCCTCATTCTTCTAAATTTCAGCGGGTACAGTCCCAGATGAATCAGTCTCACCTCATAGGACAACCCCTTCATCCTTGAATACTCTGACAATAAATCTGAAATCAAATCGTACCCTGAATCTTGAGGCTATGTCCCCGAATAGAAACAACTATAAGATCCCCTCTCATCTAAATTCCAGTGAGTACAGTCCCAGATGATTCAATCTTGACCACAATGTGACGTGAAAAACAGGAAATGAAATCTTCTAATATATATTTCTGTTTGTTTGTCTGTTCGCCATGCAAATCAACATGGAGCACTCTAGATATATCCAAGGAGGTTCAGTAGGGGTAACATTTGATGCTGAATGTCATGACCCTGTTAAGGTTATAAGAAGTTCAAAAGTGTTTTTGCATTACCGTTTATTATACAAATATTTACTACCACTGACTTGCATTACCATTTACTATAATTGATCTCCAGGTAAAAAACTAAGATCACTGTTTATTAGCTTAGCTGAGAATTGTTTGTCAATGTTTTGGCTGAAGTCAACTTTGAACAGTGTATCTCTGTTAGAAAGAATATAAATGTTCTTTTTGAAAAAAAGATATTTATGCAGAATTACCATGAAGTTTTTTGGGTATTTTGTTTCAACCATGTATTCAACAGCTGAGTGTTACATTTCCCAGGTATCTTGCCAGTAATAAATTTAAAAGGTGTTCATGTAGCATTCATGCCAGAAGGGTGTGGAGAAGAACGACACTGGCACACCAAAGCCTGGTTTATTGCTCTGGGCATCACACTTATATGGGCCCCAGGCTCTGACGTCAGGGTCCGCATCACTGGCCTGGGATTGTCTGGCACAGTTCCCCATCTTCCCGCCATGAGGGAGGTCACCTGGGACAACGGCCGGTGTCACCCCCGCCGGTCTGCGTGGTCACCGCAATGGTCGGCCATTTTGTGGACCATGCGCAAGCCGCCACACTTACATATTCTCTGGTGTGTACACTATAAATCATATATTGGTTAGAAGGAGTCATAAAAGATGGAGACATTGAAAATCAGTTAGAATTATCCTTAATTCCCAAACTCACAGCTTTTTCTTTGCAATTTGTACAGATGAAGGCTCTTGGGGAGAGAGTGGTTCTGATGTTGGTGATGAATTGCTGGCCCGTTGCCTAGCGACCTTCCCTCTTCCACCTCCCCCCTCCCCCCGCAGGACACATGGGCAACCCGGAAATCTTCGTTCATTCTCTTCCGGCGCGCAGGAGGAAAATGGCGGCGGACACGCAGGTTTGTGCTGGCAGCATTGAAGTTAACCGGATTATTCCTGGAACTGTGGCCCGTCTGGTTGGAGGAGTAGGTCCGAGTTAGCAAAGTGACCGAAAGCCGGATGAAGACGGGAGAGGAGCTACTCCGCCTGGGGAGGGGAAGGGAGTGGAGAGGAGAGACCGCCTTGGGGCGGAAGGGGTGGGGAGGGGAGAGGAGAGGCCGCCCTCTACCAAAGACAGGACGGGAGAGGCCGTCCCCCACCAAAGACAGGACGGGAGAGGCCGCCCCCCCCCGGGTCAGGACGGGAGAGGAGAGACCCCTCCTCCTCCAGGGTCGAGAGGAGAGACCCCCCCTCCCACAGGGACGAGAGGGGAGAGGAGAGACCCCCCTCCCCCAGGGACGAGATGAGAGAGGAGAGACCCCCTCCTCCAGGAACGAGAGGGGAGTGGAGAGACCCCCTCCCCCAGGAACGAGAGGGGAGAGGAGAGACCCCCTCCCCCAGGGACAAGAGGGGAGGGGACCAGGGACGAGAGGGGAGAGGAGAGACCCTCCTCCCCCAGGGACAAGAGGGGAGAGGAGACGACCCCCCACCCGCAGGGTTGGGAGAGGAGATTACTTGGTAGAATGGGGGAAATGCTAATGGAGATATATAGAGGTCATGGATGAGAGATGACCATCCCTGTACGAGATGGTAAGAAACACAAAAATAAGTTGAAGCTACAGATGAGAGACAGTTAATAAATAATCCCTCCTTGGAGATCATTTAGTACATCCGAGTTAGGTTCAAACTTTTGTGGAGTTATCTTCTACGTAGACTGCGTAGATTGTGAAATTTATAAAAACATAGTCCACACTGGAATATTTTGGTTTATCTGCTTGTCCTGTGATTTCTTTTTACACTTAAAGAAATTTTAGTCAATGTCTTGGACCACCTTTTGGTAAGGTTGACAATTTAGTTTCATGAGAATGTATATGCCTAAAAATTAAACCAAAAGAGTTTAGCCAAATTTGGTTAATTGAATTTTTTTTTTAAAGTTTGAGGATTTGGAGGATAGATGGAAGCATGCCAGAAGTTCTTTGTTGAAAGTATATTTTGTCTCTTTATTTTCTGCTTCTGTTCAAGATAGGTTCAGTGCAACCTATTTCCTGATATCTTGTCGTAAAGATTATTTATTGTGGGTGAACCAAAAGTGTACGTCCGCGAGTTACTCAATTGGGGAAGGTAGATTGACTAATATGTGGATACCTATTTTCATTATAATTAGGAGGGAACAGTGGTATGTTTTCTTCCTCGAACCAAAGCAACCTCATGTCTTCTTTTAGCCTTTCTAATTTCTTTAAGTTTTTTTTGCACTCTTTATAGTCCTCAAGCACCTAATTTATTTCCTCCTGTCTATACCTATTGTACACATACCTCTTCTCCCTAACCAAATTCTAATATCCCTTGGAAACCAAGGCTCTCTATATTTTCTACCTTTGTCATTGGTCCCTATATGGACCACAACCGCTGGCTGCTTACCCTCCCCCCTCCAGAATGCTGTGTACTTGATCAGAGATGTCCCTGACCCTGGCACCTGGGAGGCAATATCCCAACAAGGAGCCTTGATCTTTTCCAGCAAACCTCCTATCTACTTGTCCAACCAATGAGTCCCTGATCACTATCATTCTCCCCCCTTTCCTTCTGAGTCGAAGGGGGGGAAACCAGCCTCTCCACCAGAGACATGACCACCTTGATGTGTCACTTGTAGTTCCCCATTAACAATATCCAAAACAGTATATAATGGTTGTTGATGGGAATGGCCACAGGGGTACTCTGCATTCTCTGTATCTTCCCCTTTTCTCTCCTGAGCTATCTCCCTAATTTAGAGGGGTGATTGCCTCCCTGACACTCCTGTCTGCCACTACCTCTGCCTCCCCCAAGATCCGCAGTTCAACCAACTCCTGCTCCAGTTCCCTAACTCGGGTTGTAAGGAGCTGCAGCTGAATGCACCTTCTCCATGTGTAGTCATCAGGGACAAGTATGCTGTCCTAGATTTCCCACATCCCACAACCGGAACAACCCATTGCCCTAGCTGACTCCATTTTCTAATAATATTTAGTTCGTCAGACTAACGTCAGTCTGGCAATGTTTGCTTTATGTTCTAATAACAATTTAGACGATGATGTTAGAATAGGAGTTGCTTGTTCAGTCCTTTGAGCCTTGTTCTTCTTTTCAGCAGGATCATGGGATATGTAACCTACATAATTTAATTTTAGAAAATAGAACATGGCACCATTGTCAAAGTCTTTCAACCCACAATGTTGTGCTGCCCTTTGTAAAAAAGCTCCACAACAATTCCTACCTCAACCCATAATCCTCTATTTTTCACATATTCATGTGCTTACTACATAAGAATCTTTTGACTGACCCTATGGTCAGCCTCCACTGGTAGCAATGTATTCCAGGCATCCACTAATTTCTGTGGTTTAAAAAAAACTTATCTCTGACATCTCAAAACCATCGTTCACTCACCTTAAAACAGATGTTCTCTGGTTGCCCCAGCAAATGGTGTTGGCTGTCCACTCTATCTATGCCTCTCATAATCTTGTAAACCTCTATTAAGTTGCTTCTCATCCTTCATTACTCCAAGCTTGGTCAACCTTGCTTTCTGTGACATTAGGTCTTGCTCCCCTCTGCAGACAGGGAGATCGCTTCACTGAGCACTTTTTGCCCTGTCTGCATCAATTACGGGGATCTCCCAGTGGCCAACCCCTTCAATTTCTGCACCCCATTCCTGTGCCAATATGTCTGTCCATTGCTTCTTGCACTGCCAAACCAAGGCAATGCCTAATGATCCATCTGGGCACTCTCCAACCAGATGGCATTAACATCGACTTTTGCTAGCTTTTGCTAGCCCGCTTCCTGTTCTCCCTCTTTTCCCTATTCCTCTGTTTTTTTTCCTCCCACTCCATTTACAGAGCCAATTTGCTGGTGTGCTCTCCCTCCCTTCTCCACCTATTGCCTCCTGTCTGGGACTTGCTCCTCCACCTCCATGTAGTTGAGGTGCCTGCGTACATTTTGCTCATACCTTGATAAAGGGCTTTCTCGCCCGAAATGTGTTTTGACATCGATCTGAATGTTTTTAAGAGGACCAGCACTTGATCTTTTTTAATGTCGACATGCTCCATCACGTTACCCTGATTTACACGGACCTCGCATTCAACAACATCCCTCTCCCCAGTGAATACTGAAGCAAATAATTTTGGACTTCCGACGTCCTTTACCTGCAGACACATGTTAATGCCTTTATCCCTAATCAGTCCTACCTTCCCTCTTGTCAACTTGAAGTTATACAGGAAAGCCTGAGAGCTACCCCCTTTCCCTATCAGCTTTGTCTCCTCTGCGCTCCCTCTTATCTACCTGTGACTTCTTACCTGCTCACTTGTACTCCTAACTCTGCTGTTTCCTCCATCTCCTCTCCCCACCTTCTTATTCAGATGCTTGCCTGTTTTTTGCTCATACCTTGACAAAGGGCTCTGGTCCAAAACATTAATTACCTTTTCTACAGATGCTACATGAACTGGATAGGATAGATCTGGGTTATGGAAAGGGTGCACTTTAGTGGTACTAGCAGTATGATATTTTTGGCACAGAATTGGACAGCCGAATGGCCTTTTTTCAGTGCTGTAGTGTTCTATTGTTCTAACTGTGGAGTTTCTCCAGCACCTTTGTGTATTGTACTAGTTAACCTTCTGTTCTGCATGTATGTGTAGAACACCTGATAATTTTTCTGCCATGGTGATCATGCCCTATTGCTCTTCTGTGTCCTTCCTTAAGTTCTTATGAGCCCTTCCTGACGTTTGCTTCCTAAACCTTGTGTATGTTTCCTTCTTCCTCTTGACCAGTTGTCCAACTCTCTTGTCATCCAAGGCTCCTTTACCCAACTAGAGTCTTTGGCATGCCACAGTTTGGAGATGATGCAGAAGGCTTTTATTCCATTCTTTGAAAAGATGGGCATATCTCTTAATTTCCCTGGGAGCTGAGTAGTTTTAGTTGTTGCATTGGTAGATAGTTCATCCGAAAATAGAATACAGATTTTCGATAATTGGCAAATACTTACTTTCAATTACTCGAAGACTTGTAACTTGTAATTCTCTGCCTGAAAGAATAGTAAAAGCAATTGCCATAAAGACTTTCAGAAGAGAATGCAAGTTCTTAAAGGGAAGAAAATGACAGGGGTCTAGGATAGAGAAGGTAAGGAAGAAAAATTGGAATGTTGGAGCTGGTGCAGGCATGATGGGAAGATTGATTTCCAACTGTGTTATGACCCAATGACAAATGCAAGGCTTTGTTCAAGGATCGTGTTTCTTAATTATAGCTTGAGAAACTGAATTTTTATAAATGTACTTATTATTCCAAATATAGCACAGATTTTCCTTAAATGCTAGCTTTATCGAAGGCTGTAAAAGTTGCTACATTTTGGCATTAGAATTTTCTTGTAGGTTACCCTAAATATTCCCAACTTTTAGCACAGCAAGTCCAATGTTAACCTCACCCAGGACAATAAAAGCCACACACTTTCACTGCAGGGTTTTGTTGTTCATAAATGGGTGCCATAGTGATGGTTGGAGATTCAAGGATGTTGGTAGAAGAGTGCACTCATTGGGGTATCTGAACAACCTTGAAATGGGCCAACTGGAGGCATGCCCTCTGTGCATGGGGGTCGGTGCTCCTGACAGGAGATTGTCCATGAAATGGTAACGGTCGCTCTTGGTAAGGACTTGCTTGCAGTGCCTGCACTTTGGAGAGGCCTACAAATGTCTATGCTCCTTTCGGATAGATCTCCTCTCCTGGTGTTTGAATTGCCTTTCTTTGCAATGTGAGCACTAAACCATTTTTGCAATGCTCAGCTATGCCAGTTTGCAGTTTCAAATTCAGACAATTCCTTGAATAACTTTCTTGAGTGGGCATTCTTCCCGTGTGACCCAAACTTTGAAAGATGGTGGACAATTCAGATGTGAAGGTTCAAGATTCTAGGTACCTTATTGTGATGTACACAAAATACACAAAAGTTGTTTTCCTTTGTTTACCCTGTAAAGGCACACAGGTACCACTTGTCCAATGTCCATATCAAGGTGAGAAAGGGAGGCAGTTCATCAAATGTCTGTGGATCCCACTGCCTTCTCTGTCATTATAGAAACCTAGAAAAATAGGTGCAGGAGTAGGCCATTTGGCCCTTCAAGCCTATACCACCATTCAATATGATCATGTCTATCAGGAGCTGGTTCCTGCCTTCTCCCCATACCCCTTGATCCCCTTACCCACAAGGGCCAAATCTCATCTACTCTTAAATATTGACAAGGACCTGCCTCAACTACTTCCTGTGGCAAATAATTCCACAGATCTACCACCCTCTGAGAGAAGAAATTTTTCCTCATCTCAGTCCTAAAAAAACTTTCCCCGTATCCTTAAACTGTGACCCCTGGCTCTGGTTCTTCCCAGCATTGGAAACAACCTTCCTGCATCTAGTCTGTCGAAACCCTTAAGAATTTTATATATTCCTTTAAGATTCCTCCCTCAATCTTTTAAATTCCAGAGAATAGTCTATCCAACCCTTCTTCATATGCAAGTCCTTCCATCCCTGGTATCAGTCTAGTGAACCTTCTCCGCACATCCCTCTAAGGTGAGGATGTCCTTCCTCAGATAAGGAGACTAAAACTACACGCAGTACTCCAGGTGCGGTCTCACCAAGGCCCTGTACAGTTGCAGCAGGATCTCCCTACTCCTGGACTCAAATCCTCTCGCTATGAACGCCAAAGGAGCATTCGCCCTCCTCACCGCCTGCTGCACCTGCACGCCCACTTTCAACGACTGATGCACCATAACACCCAAGTCTCTGCATTTCCCCTTTTCCTAAACAGATACCATTTAGATAATAGTCCTTTTTCATGTTCTTGCCTCCAAAGTGGATAACCTTGCATTTATCCACATTATATTGCATCTGCCATGTCTTGGCCAACTCGCCTAACTTGTCCAAATCACTCTGCACCCTCCTGTAACCTCTTTGGCCTCACAGCCTCCTGTCTGTTCCAGCGGTGAATCTGAGTTTGGGGCATCCATTTGTCCTCCTTGGCCCTTGGTTTTGAGCCCCCTCTGCAGTTTGCGGAGTTGAGGTCAAAGTGCGCTTTCCATTAGTAAATTTGGCATATTTTAAGGGCTTGTTCTTTTTCTATATTCTTATTAACATTGAAATTTCACATCCAAAAATACAGAGTATTAAAGGCTTGTTAAGATTAATTTTATCTTGTCCTTTGCTGGGCTCATTTAATTTATTTCTCATAAAGTTGCAGTAGAGTTGGAACTAGTCCTTTTCCTCTGCATCACTAGCTGCAGATCCAGCAAACCTGGATACCCTGCTTAGCAGAATACAAAATCAGAACTGCATCATTGTCTTCCAGGTTTCAGACACTCTCAAGAGGTTTGCTGCAAAAGTCACCACAGCCAGTGTGAAAGAGAGACAGCAGATACTTTCTGATTTGGGGAGCTGTGTTAACAGAAAAGGTAGGTAACTGCTGAACCATGTCTTTGACAGGGGTCTACAAGTAACCACATGTACCTTTGTTGGGGAGAAGTGTGGGCTCTAAATCTGAATTGTTGATTTGAGTGCGCAGTTAAGCAAACAGTAGGATTTGAGCAATCTGTCCTCACATAGGACAAGTATGCCAGGCTCTGGCAATGCTGGACAACTCACTGGCCGGGATACAGCCCTGAGCCTCCACCTCAGTGCTGAATGGCTACAATACTCATGGGCATCTTCTCTTTGTGGAGCCACTCAGTGCTTCATTGCTAGATTTGTGTCAGGCTCCAAGCCAGTAGTACTGTCAGTGATATATTTCTTCATATGTAATGCTGTGATGATCCCTTTTAGTGTGGATTCAGCTTGTACTCTCTTTCCAGGGGGACCATCCTGCACACTGTGTATGCCAGTGTAAACAGTGAGGTAAAGTAAGATGCAGTAGAGTGAGATGGAGGACAGTCTACAACATGGAAACAATGGAGTGAGGCAGTGGTTTAATCAACAATTTAGAGTGCAGAGATGTTTTATAATGACAGTAATGGTGTTGTAAGATGACAGGAAGCATGTGAGTTGCTTCATTGTTCACACAATGTGGAAGATTATGGTTTATTAGATAAAGACAGTACTAATGGACATGGTTATAAACCAAGTACAGATTGTTGCTGATGCTTTATGTCCTTTCAGATCTGCCTGATGCTGCTGTGAAAAGCTTGTGCAAACTTTTCTGCTTAACTCTTCATCGTTATAGGTGGGTGACAGCCATTTTGTCTTAAAGGGTATTCACTTGTGTAACTGCTAAAGCAGCAACTGTATGTTCTAAAAATGAGATTACGATTGGATTTGTTTTTTTGTTTTGTAGATACAATTTTTGTTGTGTATTCCATTAGCAGCTGCTTGAAGATGTCTGTTCCTATCTTTGGATTATCTACATGGATATCATCTGCTTCTACCATTCTTCCCCTGGCAGAATGTAAAAATAAAACTAGCCGCACAAGTCTCGCCATTATGAAGAAAACTCTCCAAGCACATGTCCAACAGATCAGAAACACTCTTCAAGAGGCAATGTGGATATGTCAAAGTCTACTCTCATGAAGTCTTCTGTGGACAATCGTCATTGGCACATCCACACCTGCCTCCTGAAGAGTCTTTCTGATCTGTCAGACATGCATTTGGGGAAAAAGGGACAAATAATCCCTCTGGAGCCCCTGGTGAATATACCTGTGAAGGAGTGGGATAAAATGATTATCTGGCTATGCTTCGAACAGAGCTGTGCAAGAGCATTTACTCCTCACTGGTGCAGTCAGTTTTATCGAAAGATAGTTAGAGAAGTGTGAGGATAGGTGACAATCGGAACAAATATCCTTTGGAACTTTGGTGAGAGCTGTTTTGTTACAAAGGTGAGGCTGGAGATCAGATTGAATGGGTTCTGACATGGAATTATGGGAAAGCCAGGCAAGGATTTGGGAGAGCATGTTTGTAGAAAGAGGGAGTTGTTGAGGTTGCAGTAATTTGGGGAAGGACAACTGAGGTTTTATTTGAAGAGGTTATTCTGATCACATTTGTCATTGTGGGAATAGACTTGGTGCAGTACCTTGGGGAGAACTATTTACAATATCAACTAATGTGGGGCCTAGGAATATCATTTGAGAAGATTAGTGATAGATCAGTTATGAATTTGTCCAAACTTTATCCAGTGATATTTCTTAGACCTGACTGTTGCTGAAGACTCCCCACTGTGCAAGTGGCAATTAATCTTCCATATCAATGGGCTGTTTCAATATTTTAAGTGAGGTGGTGTAGTCATGGAATTTATCAAACGGCTTATTGTCATTTGGCAGAGATGCAATGTCCCAGAGAGCTCTTCGGGCAGTTATTCAGCAGCTGGTCGAAAGTCATCCTGAGATGACAGCAAGACACCTGGTGCAGTGTCTACAATCAACAGGCATCATCTGTAAGAATGGCAGTCCAAGGTATGCACGGGGCAGAACAAAGACAATGGTTTATGCTTACAGCATAGCAACATAAGAAATAGGAGCAGGACTCGACCATCTGGCTTCAAACACTCTCCACCATTCAATGAAGTCATGGCTGATCTGACAGTGGAACCAGCTCCACTGATCTTACTGTCCCTGGAGCTGCCAGGACACCTTTTCTAATAGCAGGCCTGTGTTTTTTTTTACCATGTTACATACCAAAATGGAAGTGAAACAAAGCAGTGATTCAATATTCAAAGTCTTCTCCACAACACGCAGTTATTACAGTGGACGTTTGATTGTGTGAACAGACTTACCGATAATCACTTTGTAAAGTCTGGGAACTCCTTTACAGCAAGAGCCACTGCCACGAGCAGCTAGTCTTGCCCCAAGAGAGTCTGCCTCATGGCTTATAAATCATACATTTATACCTTCAGACCTCTTCCTTTCTCGAACAGACATATTCCTTGGGATTCATTAATAAGGGTTGTGCCCCTTACTCAATGGTTATTTACTGCTTTGTCATATCAGGAGGTCCTTATTAGTTCGAACTGATAACAAGAAAGAAAGGTGTGCAGCCAGCTTCTCTTCCAGTCAACATTTTAAAACTTGCATTCTCACAGTTAGCAGTTCAAACTTTGGGGCTCTAGCCAAGTTTATAGACGTGCTGTACATTGACCTGTGTCAGGCAACTGCATAGGCCAGTTTTACAAACTCTGCAAAGTGGCACCCAATCTATAGTTGATCCCTCCATTGTAGAGGAGAACGTACGGTGAACACCAAATGTAACACCCTAGATTGGAAGAAGTGCAAACGAACTGCTGCTTCACCAGAGAGAGTTGTTGGGTGGGGAAGGACTATTGTAATTTTCCTGCTGTGATGGTGGGAAGAGAAGAGATATAAAGGAACAAGTTTATCTCCTGTGGTTTTCTGTTTGTTGGATTCATGATATAGGTACACAATCCTTTATCTGGACATCTAAAATCCAGAAGCTCCAAAATCTGGCAAGTGGGAAGAGAGACGGCAGCGCAAGTCAGGCGGGCAAGGGCAAGAGACCGGCAGCGCAAGTCGAGCGGGCAAGAGACCAGCAGCGCGAGTCGGGCGGGCAAGGGGGGGGAAGACTGGCAGCATGAGTCTGGCGGACGGGCGAGTGGGGGAGATAGCAGAGCGACTGGAAGGGGGTGGGGGTGGATATCTGAAAAATCTAAAATTTGGAGCACACTGTCCCCCAAGGATTCCAGATAAAGATGTGTGTACCTGTACCTACTGACCTTTAACTGGAGGCCTTGAAGCCAAACAGTACCTTGCTCAGGAACCATTCTTGTCCTCTTGCTGAAAGGGTTGTGGATCTGTGCAAAGAATTCTTGGCGACCAACAGCGAACTAAATTATATACTTGTCCTCCCTGGATCTATTTTTGTTTTGGTGACTCCTAGTTGGTCTTTCTTTGTCAACACTAGTGTGCGAAACAGTGAGAAAGAACTCCAATTCAGTGGGTAATTTTTTTTTAAAAGGTGGAGGGGAAAATAATTCCGGATCAGGAAGATAAATGAACAAAGAGAGTAGGAACAATGACAGAGTATGTAGACATGATGGTCTGAAAGACCACCCCCTGTGCTATAAAGGTCTGATGTTATTACATTTTCCTCGGATCCTTTGGCATATTTCACTGAAATTAGGTTATCCTTGACATCTTTTAATTTTTATAAATGTTATCAATACAGCATGGTATCCCACCCAGAATACCCATGCTGCCCAATTACATTCAGCTAACCCTTTTGTATTGTGTATATGGAGTTGGAGAAAATCAGGGGACCTGGAGTAAACCCATGTGTGTCATGCGGAGAATGTACAAACTCTTTACAGATGGTTTCTATAGGAAGGTAATGGAACATAATTCTCAGTTTAGCCATCTTTGGATTTATGGCAGAGAACATGCATGACAACCCTGAGATTCTTTTTCCTGCGGGTGAGGCAGAATCACCACTTGCCACTTATTTGTAGGGCAAAAAAGCTACTCAACATACACATGTAGACAAACTTGACTGTGCAATGCAGAGAGAAAAATATAAAGTGTAAGAGTCCTTAAACAAGTCCCTGATTCAAGTCAAGTTCATTGTCATCTGATTGTACAAGTTCAACCTGATGAAACAGCTCTCTCCTGTCCTCGGTGCAAAGCACGCAGACACACAAGATATAACATACATACAGACAAACAGTACATCTGCAGGACAAGTATTTCATCCATATATTAAAAAAATTGTTTCATAAATATGAGTCTCTGATGGTTAATGTGAGCAGTTCCTTTGGTCTTTCAGCATTCTCACGCCCGTGGAAAGAGTTTGTTCTTCAGCCTGGTGTTGCTGGCTCTTTCACTTCTGTATGCAGGGTGCCCTCTTCAGACAACGATCCTGGTAGATCACCTTGATTGGAGTGGGTGGAGGGGGGGGAAAGGAGGGTGAAAACTCCAGTGATTCTCTCTGTCACTCTTGGATTGACCTCCCATCCATTTCTCTGCAGCAACCATGCCACTGACGAAGCTGGCCGGGATGTTCTCCATAGAGCTCCTATGGAAGGTTGACGTAATGGGGATTGAGTTTATTTTTAAGAGGTCTGATGGTGGGGGGGAGGGGGGGTAGCAGCTGTTCCTGAACCTTGTAGTGCCAGTCTTGTGGCACCTAAACCTCTTTCCTGATGGCAGCAACGAGAACAGAACGTGTGCTGGGTGATGTAGATCCTTGATGATTGCTGCTGCTCTCTGATGGCAGCGTTCCCTGTAGATGTTCTCGATGGTGGGTAGAGCTTTGCCTGTGATGTCCTGGGCTGTGTCCACCTCCTTTTGCAGGATTTTGGTGTCCCCATACCAAACTGTAAATGCAGCCAGTCAGCACACTTTCCACCACTGTGTTCACCGTGGAAATATAGTTTGCCAAGGAACAAAAGAAGAATTGAGAAAATATAAAATAACAAATGGGATCCTGAATGCCTGCATCTGTGGGGGTAGGAGCTTGGGAAACCTGGGCGGTATTTCCCCCGAGGTGCGAAGGTTCAGTGTGCTCAGTTTGTTTGAGCCACTTCAGGCTTGTTCAAATATTTGTGATGCTGGAACAATTTAAAATCACTGACACCTGAACCCTCTTTCCATCACAGTAAGAGCAGTGCATCAGCAGCATCCCTTGCTCTCAATTGGACACTACTGTTGGTCAAGACAGCCTTCACAGCACCTGAGAAACAAACAACAGAGACATGGAGAAAGATGGTGAGTGGATGTGAAATAGAAATGTTTCTGTGTAGTGACTGAGGAAAGGGCTGGGGATAAGCTTCATGCTTAAGAGTGCACTGTAGAAATGAAGCTCGCCAGACTTTTGCACCTTGTAAGGAAATAACTAGACCTGGATAAGTGAAATAGAGCGTGCTGTAATTTAATACAGGTATGTGCTACTTGACGTCCGATCGAGCAACATTCGACCGCATGTATGTCCTTGGTCCCATAATTATCCAGTTACCATGAACAAGTCTGTGGCAACTTAGAAAAAGTAATAGAAAATTGTAAAATGTATACCCACACTGATCTGACTGCCCTGCACTCTCCCCTCAGCTCCGTGTCGGTCCCCAGACTGATCCCATTGTCCCACTCTCTCCCCACAGCCCCGTATCGGTCCCCACATTGATCCCACTGTCCCACTCTCTCCCCATAACTCTGTTGGTCCCCACACTGATCCCACTGCCCCACTCTCTTCCCACAGCCCCGTGTCGGTCACCACACTGATCCCAACTTACAAATACAAAGTTTATAGATACACCACAGTATCCCATATAGCTTTGCTAAGTATATATGGTGTTAGCACAATGTCCACATTGCACAATGCCCAATTTCACAGAATGTATCATGGATGTTAAGCGGTGCATACCTGTATTCTGTACTGCTCACTTCACATTTTGGGTTGGTAGCAGAGTAAAAGTTTGCAGAATGGCAAACACCACAATTAAAGACAACAATTGCGGATGGAAGAGAAAAAAAAATCAAAACAAAGGTACAGCCATATCTATGAGGAGAGTGCGGGGGAGAAAGGATGGTTGCATGAAATTAGTCACCCAATGTAGAATGGCTTCATTCAGTCCTTCTAGTTGAACCATGAGCTTCTAGTCACCTGTCAGTTTAATTTTCCATCCCACTATCATGATGACCCTCTGCATTTGGTCCCCTGTGCTTGCTCTGTCAGTGCGCAATGTCAGGTTGGGAAGCAGCATCTCCCCTCCCTTCCGAGCAAACTGTAGCCCTCAGGATTTAATATTGAATTCATCTATTTTAGGTAACCTCCACCCATGCTCTCTTCATAGACTCTGGTTTTCAAAGTAATTCATCACCTTTTAGTCAGATATTCCCTCTCCTCTCCATCTCTCCTCCACAGCACAACCTTAAACACAAAATGTCTAATTTTTCCAGTTTTGAGGACCCAAAACATTTATACTTTCTCTCCCCTCTGATACTGCCCAATCTACTGAGCTTTCAGCATTGTTTGATTTTGTTTTAGAATTCCACCATCTTCAGGTTTCTTTTTTGTTCCAAGTTGAAGGATCTAACGTGAAGATTTCCCATTGGTTGAAATTGCCCAGCACCCCTTACAGTCAGAGAAAGAGAAGGAAAAGAAAGCCTCCCCCCTCCCCCCAGAATCGCTGAGCATTCATGGCTTTGCCTCCAGCGCTCCCGCAGCCGCACAGCCATCAGTCCAAACGATTAGAAGCCCGAGCTCCAGGTACAAACTTCTGACATGACCAGAGAGCTTCCAGCACCCTCTTGCATCCCGTTTCCGATACCTGGTACCCCGTCTCGGGCCATTCTCCAGCAGTCCGCAGCCTGGCGCAAGTCCAGTGACCACAGTCGCCCGCAGCCTTTGTGGGCTCCTCCCCTCCCATCACTAACAGCCCCACTGCTTGTGTATTTCTTCAACCTCTGAGCCCCTTGCTGCTCCTCCGTCATGACCATCATCCTGTGGGTCATGGCTTCTGCTTCTCAAACGAGGGCTGGTCACAGAAATTTAAAATAAACCACTGTCAACTCTTTTAACAGGCTGCTTATGCAGAGCTGACGTCAGGCAAACTGGATGGTTGGACCCCATGGGGGAGTACTGTGTCTCTGCTGGTCCGCACTAGTGGCAGCACTGCAATTTTTTAAATGTGGCCTGCTTTGAGGTTTATGGGATGTTTTATGTTGCGTTTTCTTGTTTTGCACTTGCCACCGCATGGGTTGCCCTTATCAACATGTGCTGTGCTTCCTGACAGGTGGAGGTACAGTGTCTGCTCCTAACTGAGGTCCTGGGTGGTGGGAACAAGCACACAGTGAATGGAGTATTGAAAAAGTTCAGGCAGCTGTGGAAAGAGGTAAGAAGGCAAAGTATCTCTCAAACCTAGTGACTGGGATGTTCCTTGATGTTGCAGAGGGTTGCTGCAGTGGGGTGATCCAGAAAATGCTGACACATTATCAGAATTTATTGTCATGAACATGTCACAAAATTTGTTGTTTTGCAGCTGTATTAAAGTACAAATATTGCTATCAGTTGGATTTAGAAATAAATAAATTGGTGCAAAAGATGAGAAAAAGTGATGTGTCTGTGGTTCATCATCCATTCAGAAATCTGATGGCTGTTTTTGTACCATTGGGTGTTCGTCTCAGGCTCATGTACCTCCTTCCTGATGGTAGCAGAGTGAAGTGAGCGTGGCCTGGGTGGTGAGGATCCTTGATGATGGAGGCTGCGTTCTTGAAAGACCACCTCTTGTAGATGGCTTTAATGGAGTGAAGACTAATTCCCAGGATGGTGCTGGCCGAGTTGACAACCCTCTGTTGCCTCTTCCTGTCCTGTGCCTTTGGCACCTCTATACCACACAGAGATGCAACCACTCAGAATGCTCTCCACGGTACACCTGTAGAAAGCTTAGTCGCTGGCGAGCCTTCTTGCATCGACAAGAAGGCCCCAAGATGGATATTCAGGATGGATGAGAAAGTGGAGGATTAAAAAAAACCATTCTGTATGGGTTGTTTTTGGATTTAAAGTGTCTGTATAACTAGTACTAAATTACCACCAGTGTATCATCTGCTAATAGCAGCACTGTTGAAATGAAATACATCCACACACGCACACACAAGGGTGAACCAGTAACTGACTTTATCTGAATTTCACGCGCTGCTTTAAGGGTGCGAGCCGCTTCCTGCCTGGAACGCGTTGGTCTCTGGGAGTGACATCAACGCATTGCGGAGTCGCTGTCTGCTCAGCGCTACACGACCAGGAAGTGGTGACATTACCTAGGCAACACGTGGCAAACACAGGCTTCCCCTGAGAATGGAAGGGGGGGCCCACGCCATCTTGTGACAACCGTGCGATCGCTCGGCCCACTACACCACCATATTTACTGAATGCTGATTACGTTGTATACTGTCATTTTGTGGCCATCAGTTGTTGAGATGCCACAACTGTGCATGCCAAGATTGAAGCTGATCAGACTTGGTTATTTGACGGTGCTGTTAATTTATTCTACACTCTCTTACCCATGCTGATGTCAAGCTACAATTATAGCATTCGGGGCGGATGAGGGGGAGCGCTTTATTTTGATGTGTGCATGAAGCAGAGCATTTTAATGAAATTATATTCTTAAGAAAACAAAGTGGGGTGTGGCAAGATGGCATAGAGGACAGACTTGCGATCCCACCCTACCTTAGCTAGTTTTTTAAGTACCTGTTTTTAAAGTTTATAAAAGTGATTAAAAATTGTATTTTTATTTTTTGGAACATTAGTGGGTTATAATGACTACTAATGTTAAAAAAAACGAAAACTCAATTGCAGAAGAAATGACCTTTTAAGAGTGCTGAAGAATTGAGGCCTACCTGCTTAACTGAAGCCACGGAGTCGACTTCGGGAATTCCCAAGACACAGAGGACCCCTGCCTGGCTGAGTATGACGCCTAGCTCGGTTGGTGCCAAGCCGCACGCCCGTGATGCTGGGCGTGTGGTCGACCCGGCTGAGAGAGGAGCCCGTGAGCCCGCGCTGCCGTCGGGTGGGCTGGGGACACGCAGAGTGGCGTCGGAAGACGCACCTGCGCAGTCTCTGGCCTTATCGGGCATGCATGGTACCTCTAGGGTTTGGGAGCTGTTGGATCGGGTGTGGGCTGTGGGGGGGGCATGAGCGGCCGCGTCCCAACGTGGTCGGGGTGCCGTCGTCGGGTGTTCAGGTCTGCAGCCGCACCGGAAAGGGTCTGACGACATTTGAAGAGGAAGAAGACTTACCTCTACTGGGCAGCACGCAGGGGCAATTGGAAATGGAGACTAGAGAAGGTAGGCCTCAAAAAGAGGCACTGAAATCTGGAATGGAGTCTGTGTGTGCTGTTTTGGAAGGGATTGCTTATCAAATGGATAATATGTTTAAACAAATGACTCAAGGATTTTTGGACTGCAGTTAAGAGTGATGTTAATAAATGTATAAAATCAGTGGACACAGTGCTAGAAAATTAAAAAAAAAATTAAAATAGCTTTTTTGAATGTAAAAATCAAGTTGAACGTAATAGGGAAAAAATGGAGAAAGTGGAAGATTCTTTTGTGGATTGGGGAATTCAGAAGGAATTATTGAAAAAAATTGATTCCCTGGAAAATCAAAGTCGAAAAAATAATGTGGTCTTCCAGAAGATATTGAAGGTTCCGATCCAATAAAATTTTTTAAGAAATGGATTCCCGAGATGTTGGGCAAGGAGTTTTTTTCGGAAGGCCTAGAGTTGGACCAGGCACATAGAGCATTGTGGAGGAAACCACTTCTGGGACAACTGCCACGGGCGGTCTTAATCCGTTGTCTGAAATATCAGGACTGAGAAATGATACTATGGTTGACGGTGCAGAAGGTACAACAAAGTCAAACTCCAATAATGATTCAAAATAACTATTTTTTTACGCAGATCTGAGTCAGGAGATTATGAGGTGACGTCGGGAATTCAATTCAGCTAAAGTGTTGTGGCGGAAGGGTTACAAATTTGCTTTTCGTGTTAAAAATCTTTTATGGTAATTTTCAATCTCAATCTTTTGAAAATGACCATGATGAATGAAATTTTGCTAATTCACTACCAGAGTTGCGAGGAAATGGTCGATCCTCACCGCCGTCGCCTAAAAGGAAGGCAAATAAAAATGGGAATGGGAAGAATGGAAAGAAAGAAGTGTTAACTCAAAATCTTATTGACATTGAAGACCCAGAACAATCATCGGGATTGGAGTCAATGGGTTGAATATATTTATTTGATTATGTTGATGTGAATAATGTATTTCTGTCTGGGGGTTGGTGGGGGTGGTGAATGGCACTGAAATCTTTGATAGTCGTCTGCCACTAGTGGGGTTTTTTTTAGAGTTACGACCTTTGGGTAGTTTTTTTTGAGTTAATAAAAAAAATTTGTTTTGAATTTTTTTATTTTTAAAAAATATTTAGGAGAAGGAGAGTGATTTTAAGATATAAGGGAAGCGATTTGTAGTGAGTGTTAATTTGTAGAGATGTCTAATCTGAAATTTGCAACTTTTAATGTGCAGGGGTTAAATAACCCGATTAAGTGAAAACAAATTCTGGCTTGTATTAAGAAAATGAAAATTGATATTGCGTTTTTGCAAGAAACACATTTGACTGAAAAGGAACATCTCAAATTGAAGAGAGATTGGGTTGGTAATGTTTTTTTTTCTTCCTTTAATTCCAAGGCAAGAGGTGTAGCGACTTTAATTCATAAGAATTTGCTCTTTGAATTACAATCTATGGAAGGCAATGCTGGGAGGGTTTTAAGGGTGAATTGTAAAATTTTTGCTGAATTTTAGACTTTGCTTAATGTTTATGCACCTAACGTAGATGATGAGCGTTTTATTTCTTATGCTTTTTTATTGTTAAATCAGGCTAATGAAAATATTTTAGTTGGGGGAAATTTCAGTTGTGTTCTGGATCCTTTATTAGATAGATCTCCTAAAAGTATAAAGAAATCAAAGATGGCGATACAAATTGGGGACTTGATGAAAGACTTAAATTTGTTGGCTATTTGGAGAAGGGTCAATCCGACAGAGAAGGATTTTTCTTTTTATTCGTCTCGACATGATTCATTTTCCAGAATAGATTTTTTTTTAGTATCAGCACATTTACAAGGAAGGGTATTACAGACAGAATATAAAACCAGGGTTATATCAGACCATTCTTTATTATTTTTTTCTTGTGTAAGTTCAGAAGTGGTACGTTCATCTTATAGATGGAGATTTAACACAATGTCGGCAAAGACTCAGAAACCTGGCCAGGAATCCTGGGCAAGCATGGTGTCGGCAAGTGCAACGACAACGGGCGCCTCCTGTTGGAGCTCTGCGCAGAACAGCGGCTTGTCATTACAAACACTCTTTATCAGCAGAGGGACAGCCTGAAGGCTACCTGGATGCATCCCCGATCCAAACACTGGCACCTCCTGGACTACGTCCTGGTGCAAGAAAGAGACAAACGAGATGTGCTCCACACCAGGGTCATGCCCAGCACGGAATGCCACACTGACCACCGGCTTGTTCGCTGCAAGCTCAACCTTCACTTCAAGCCAAAGTCCAGGAACAGTAAAGCCCCCAGAAAGAGGTTCAATGTTGGAAACTTGCAGTCAGACGAAGTGAGAGGAAACTTCCAGGCAAACCTCAAAGCAAAGCTCGAGGATGCAATCCGCCTCACTGACTCGTCCCCTGAAACCCTCTGGGATCAGCTGAAGACTGCCATACTGCAATCCACTGAAGAGATACTGGGCTTCTCCTCCAGGAAAAACAAGGACTGGTTCGACGAAAACAACCAGGAAATCCAGGAGCTGCTGGCAAAGAAGCGAGCTGCCCACCAGGCTCACCTTCCAAAGCAGTCCTGGCCAGAGAAGAAATGAGACTTCCATCGCGCATGCAGCCATCTTCAGCGCAAACTCCAGGAGACCCAAAATGAGTGGTGGACTAGCCTCGCCAAACGAACCCAGCTCAGTGCGGACATTGGCGACTTCAGGGGTTTTTACGAGGCTCTAAAGGCTGTGTACGGCTCCTCACCCAAGTCCAAAGCCCGCTGCGCAGCTCAGACGGCAAAGTCCTCCTCAGCGACAAGATCTCCATCCTCAACCGATGGTCAGAACACTTCCAATCTCTTTTCAGTGACAACCGCTCAGTCCAAGAATCTGCCCTGCTCCAGCTCCCTCAACAACCCTTGAGTCTAGAGCTGGATGAGGGCCTTACCCGGGAAGAGACATATAAGGCAATTGAACAACTGTAAAGTGGCAAAGCAGCAGGTATGGATGGAATCCCCCAAGAGATCTGGAACGCTGGCGGCAAAACTCTGCATGCCAAACTCCATGAGTTTTTCAAGCTCTGCTGGGACCAAGGAAAGCTGCCTCAGGACCTTCGTGATGCCATCATCATCACCCTGTACAAAAACAAAGGTGAGAAATCAGACTGCTCAAACTACAAGGGAATCACGCTGCTCTCCATTGAAGGCAAATCTTCGCTAGGATTCTCCGAAATAGAATAATACCTAGTGTCGCCGAAAATGTTCTCCCAGAATCACAGTGTGGCTTTCGCGCAAACAGAGGAACTACTGACATGGTCTTTGCCCTCTGACAGCTCCAAGAAAAGTGCAGAGAACAAAACAAAGGACTCTACATCACCTTTGTTGACCTCACCAAAGCCTTCGACACCATGAGTAGGAAAGGGCTTTGGCAAATACTAGAGCGCATTGGATGCCCCCCAAAGTTCCTCAACATGGTTATCCAACTGGACGAAAACCATCAAGGTCGGGTCAGATACAGCAATAAGCTCTCTGAACCCTTCTCCATTAGCAATGGCGTGAAGCAAGGCTGCGTTCTTGCACCAACCCTCTTTTCAATCTTCTTCAGCATGATGCTGAAACAAGCCATGAAAGACCTCAACAATGAAGACACTGTTTACATTCGGTACTGCACGAATGGCAGTCTCTTCAATCTGAGGCGCCTGCAAGCTCACACCAAGACACAAGAGCAACTTGTCCGTGAACTACTCTTTGCAGACGATCCTGCTTTAGTTGCCCATTCAGAGCCAGCTCTTCAGCGCTTGACGTCCTGTTTTGCGGAAACTGCCAAAATGTTTGGCCTGGAAGTCAGTCTGAAGAAAACTGAGGTCCTCCATCATCCAGCTCCCCACCATGACTACCAGCCCCCCCACATCTCCATCGGGCACACAAAACTCAAAACGGTCAACCAGTTTACCTATCTCGGCTGCACCATTTCATCGGATGCAAGGATCGACAACGAAATAGACAACAGACTCGCCAAGGCAAATAGCGCCTTTGGAAGACTACACAAAAGAGTCTGGAAAAGCAACCAACTGAAAAACCTCACAAAGATTAGCGTATACAGAGCCGTTATCATACCCACACTCCTGTTCGGCTCTGAATCATGGGTCCTCTACCGGCATCACCTACGGCTCCTAGAACGCTTCCACCAGCATTGTCTCCGCTCCATCCTCAGCATTCATTGGAGCGACTTCATCACCAACATCGAAGTACTCGAGATGGCAGAGGCCGACAGTATCGAATCCACGCTGCTGAAGATCCAACTGTGCTGGTAGGTCACATCTCCAGAATGGAGGACCATCGCCTTCCCAAGATCGTGTTATATGGCGAGCTCTCCACTGGCCACCGAGACAGAGGTGCACCAAAGAAGAGGTACAAGGACTGCCTAAAGAAATCTCTTGGTGCCTGCCACCTTGACCACCGCCAGTGGGCTGATATCGCCTCAAACTGTGCATCTTGGCGCCTCACAGTTCGGTGGGTAGCAACCTCCTTTAAAGAAGACTGCAGAGCCCACCTCACTGACAAAAGACAAAGGAGGAAAAACCCAACACCTAACCCCAACCAACCAATTTTCCCTTGCAACCGCGGCTGACTGTCCCGCATTGGACTTGTCAGCCACAAACGAGACTGCAGTTGACGTGGACATTACCCCTCCATAAATCTTCGTCCGCGAAGCCAAGCCAAAGAAAAAGAAAGAAAATGTTGAAAAAACCAGAGATTATTACCTTATTAAAGAACAGATCACTTTGTTCTTGACTGAGAATGATAATTCTGTAGATAGTTGTTTTGTGTTATGGGATGCACTAAAAGCTTATTTAAGAGGGCAGATTATTAGTAATACTACTAAAGTTAAGAAACAGTGTATGGCAGAGAGTTTAGAACTGGAGAAGCAAATTGCTGAATTGGAGAAGAAATATCAGAAAGATGTGACAGAAGATTTAAAAAAAAAATGCTTTTGGCTAATCTTAAACTACGTTATAACACATTGCAAACTTATCAATTTGAGCGTTTAATTAATTGAGCGTTATTACGAGTTGGGTGAGAGAGCACATAAACGTACTTGCATGGCAGTTAAAGAAGGAACAGGTTTCACGGATGATTAAAAGAACTCAATAGTTACCTATAAACCTCAGGAAATTAATGACCAGTTTTATTAATTTTATCAAAAATTATATACTTCTGAGGGGAAACAGGATAGTGGTTCTATTGAATCTTATTTATCCAAATTAATGTTACCAGCATTAAAGGAGGAAGATGCTGTGGAATTCGAAGCTCCATTTACAGCATTTGAGATTAAGGAAGCTATACAGGCGATGCTAAATGGAAAGTCACTGGGGGATGATGGATTTTCTGTGGAATTTTATAAAATTTTTCATGAAAATTCATCCTCTTTGTTTGAGGATGTATTACAACAAGTAACTGAAGAGCACGAGTTACCAAAGTCATGCTCCAGTGCTTTAATTACTGTAATTCCGAAAAAAGATCGAGATCCGTTGCAAGTGTCTTCATCTAGACCTATTTCTCTACTGAATGTAGATTATAAAATTATAGCAAAAGTGTTAGCAAATTGACTTGCCAAGTATTTACCTAAATTGATACATTTTGATCAAACAGGTTTTATTAAGAATAAAAACGCATTAGATTAAGATCAATTAAGAGTGGGGGAGATTCAAACTATAGGGCATGGTTTAAGATTGAAGGGGGAAAATTATAAAAGGAACATGAGGGGAAATTTCTTTACGCAAAGGGTGGTAGGGATGTGAAATATGCCTCCGGCAGACATAGTTGAAGCGGGATCATTGGTTACATTTAAGGATAGACTGGATAGTTACATGGAGAGGAGCGGACTGGAGGGGTATGGACCAGGTGCTGGTCAGTGGGACTAGGAGGGTGGAAATTTGTTACGGCATGGACTAGTAGGGCCGAACTGGCCTGTTCTGTGCTATAAGTGGTTATATGGTTATAATATCCTTCAATTGATTACTTTGGTCAATGCATATCGACAGCAGCCCGACCATCCAATGATTGTTGCGATTGAAGCGGAAAAAGCCTTTGACAGGGTTGATGGGAATTTTTATTTAAGGTGTTCGACAAGTTTAAATTTGGCCCTTTTTATTGGTTGGGTTAGAGCTTTATATACAAACCCGATTGCCAGGGTGGTGACAAATGGTCAAGTTTCATTACCATTCAAATTGATGCATTCGACTTGACAAGGGTGTCCATTGTCACCAACCTTGTTTGCATTGGGTATTGAACCCTAGCTCAAACAATAAGACAGAATGAGCAGATAAGAGGGATGAGAGCTATGGATGAAGAGTATAAGATTAACTTATTTGCAGATGATGTTTTGATATATTTGACAGACCCAGAACGATCATTGCTGCATCTGCAGGAATGTTTATTGCAATATGGAATATTATCTGGATATAAGGTTAATTGGGATAAGAGTGAAATTTTGCCAGTTGGAGAAGGAGATTATTCAGAATATAAAGATATTATAAAATTGAAATGGTCTGATAAAATTAAATATTTAGGAATAATTGTAAATGCTGATTATCGCTCTTTATATAAATTAAATTATGTTCCTTTACTAAAAAAAATTAAAGCAGATTTAATTAAATGGAGAGATCTCCCATTAACTTTAATTGGTCGAGTTAATTGTATTAAGATGAATATTTTTCCTTGAATTCAATATTTATTTCAATCAATACTGTGTCCTCTTTCAAAGGGATTTTTTCAGGATTTAAATAAAACAGTGAGAGAATTTTTATGGAAAGATAAATTATTGCGGGTAGCATTATATAAACTTACTTGGAAGTATGCGTGAGGTGAGCTTCAATTACCTAATTTTCAAAATTATTATGAAGCAGCCCAGTAGAAATTTATTAGTAGATTGATGGATTTGGACCAAACCCCAAGTTGGGCGAAAGTTGAGTTGGCTTGCATTTCTGAAATTGAGGTGCATCAATTTATATATCGATGGAATATAAATTTGTTGCGGGAATATAATATGCCAATATTAAAGGATTTATTAAAGGTGTGGACTAAAAGAAATAAGATTTTAGGATCAAAAGATAAATTGTCAATTTTAACCCCATTATATAATAATCAGCTTATTCCTTTTTCAATATTTAATAATTATTTAAAGAGTTGGGATTCTAAAGGTATAAAGACATTGCAGGATTGTTTTGTAGAAGGACAGTTTCTTTCCTTTAATCAATTGAGGGAACATTTTGATATTGCTGAAAATTCTTCGTTTGTTTATTATCAACTTCGAGCTTTGGTGAAAGATATGTATGGTAGAGAGATGACTACCTGTATTGACTGAATTTGAATCTTTGATTTCTTCTATACCAAAAAAGGGTTATATTTCTGTTATGTATCAAGTATTACAAGACAATATGGATAAACCAGAATGGGAGAAGTCTAAGCTTAAATGGGAAAATGATGTAGCTTTTGTTTTTCTTGAAGATTATTGGGCAGATATGTGCTACGACAGTGTAACTAAATTGACGAATGTACGGTATGGAATTATTAATTATAATATTTTTTATATCAGTTATATTTAACCCCAGAGAAATTGACAAAATATGGTTTTAGTAACTCGGATTCTTGCTTTAGATGTGGTGTATGTACTGGTACTTTTTTTACATGCTGTTTGGTCTTATGTTTATGTACAACCATTTTGGGAAGAAATTAGGTTAATTTTGAAAAAATTATATAACATTGTTACCATTAGGTCCATCTATTTTTTAATGGGTTACATGGTTCCTTTAAAGGGATTAAGGCTGGATAAATTTCAAATTGCATTTGTACGTTTAGTACTGTCTGTCATTCAAAATGTGTAGAAAGTACATGGAAAGATAACACAGTGATTAATATAATGCGATGGCATAATGAATTGAAAACTTGTATTGTTATGGAAAAAATTACATATAATTTGCATGATAATTGTTTTTTTTCATCAATAAGTGATTACCGTATTTGGAATATATGCATTTAGATGTACTTTGATGTATTATATATTTTTCCTTTTTAGCTCTCCTTAAGAGAGCCAGCTGATAGGGTGGGAGGGTATTTTTTTTCTCATTTTGTTTTTTTTCTCTGTGTTTATGTTTTTAATTTTCTTTTTATATACAATTATATAAAATTACTTATACTGATTTTCTATTAATGATTTTTTAAAATAAATAAAGTTTAAAAAAAAATAAAAAGAATTGCAAACTTATCCACAGGATGTTTCAAAATGTTTTGCAGAGCTTGTAAGAAACATGAGTTAACTTTTTTTGTCTCAATGGTTTTCCTGTGATTTGGGGCAAAACATTTGAGAGTCATGCAACTTGTTCATTACCAAAGGATTAACTACTTTAGTTGTCTTATATTCTACTTAAGCTTCTACTTCCTTTCAGAACTCTGAACTTGCACAGCAATATCTGGCTACAATTATGGGGCTGGAGCCAAGCCCAATGCATTTGGCTATGCTGGGAGTACTGATTCAGTACTGCACTGACCAGAAAGACTTTGCCAACATCAACAAATATAAGGTATGTGACCTATGCACATTGAGTGTGTGACCTTGCAGCTTTGGAGCATTGATTGTTTTGCTTTAGTGGGCTACTTAACTCACTCATCCAGAAAGTTGACTTATCTTATTTGTTGGACTGCAGTTTTATTTTCATGTGTATGTCATAGGATATGGCAAATTTCAACATTTATAGACAATGAGATGAGGAAAGAAACTGAGACATGAAACATTAGAGATGAAATTTCAAGAACTTTGTGAGAGGTGACACACTTCAAAACAGTGGTTTTCATCCTTTTTTTCCCCCCACTCACATTCCACCTTACTAACCACAGACCACCTATGCCATAAGGAATTGCATAAGGTGGTAAGTGAGGGGGGTGGGGGGGGGAGAAGGTTGAGAACCACTACTTTAGAAAAATGAATGGAAAATTTTAAAGGAGGCAGCATCTTGGAAGTTTGTACAGAAATCTGTAGGTGGCACAGCAAGGTGAATCAGCAAAGTGAAGTTCAATTAGGCCCTTGCTGAAGGGCTCCAGCTCAAAATGTTGGTGATCTATCTTCACCTTTGCTACATAAAGGCACTGTTTGACCTGCTGAGTTTCTCCAGAATTTGTGTGTGTTTTTTTCACTTCACCACGGTGTCAACAGAATCCTGTGTTTTACCTTCAATGAGGCAATGTTGGCTATGAGTGTTGTAAGGAAAAGCAGGCTTGAACATTCCAATAATTAGATAATTGGTGTCTGTTTATTAATGGCATTTAACTTTATTTCATAATTCTTAATACCCCTACCCATCATAGAACGATTAATCTCTTCATTTAATATTTCATCTTTGTCCATCTTCCTTGACAAATTTTTGAGATCATCCCAAATGAATTTCCATAATCTTCCTATGAAGCAGTACTACCTGTTTTCATTTTGCACAAAAATATCAGGGAAACTCAGCCCAAAATATGGGTTGTGTATCTTTATCTTTGCTACATAAAGAACACTGTGTGACTCCCAGCATATTTGTGTAGCCTACAATCACAATGTGTGCAGACTGTTGTTTAACTACCTACTTTCATTCCTGATTTGTCTTGACTCTATTTTGAAAGATTTTGCTCTTGTCCTAGACGCCAACAGAAGAAGTCGTTTCTCCCTATATCCATGAACTTCAACTAAAGTATGCTTTGGCCTTCTCAATACAAAGGATTAAACCCAGTCATCTACCTTGTACTCTACTTGTGGAGAAATTTGGTGATGCTTTGAAGTTCTTGGGAGATTCCTGAACTTGTTAATTAGGCAATGCAATGCAACGAATGATGAATATTTATCTTGTGCTCTATTTGGTGATTTGTTTTCAAATGATGCAGTCTGATGTTCCGGTCAGATTCTCCTGGAGAAAAGCCTGAAGAATTATTTTGATTGTATTGCAGAATAGCATTTTGGAACTCTATGTGAAGACAGTCCTCTTGAGCAAGATAAAACCTCCAAAACACCTTCTGGTGAGGAAAAATTTGTTACCATTCAAAATATTGTTCAACAAACTAGGCTGAATAAAATCACCTCAGAGTTTCTTTGTTAAATTGGCAATTCCAAGTTTGTGTTTAGCATTGTAGATGTGTTTAACAGGAGTGAAATGTTCTCCTTATTTCAGACTTCACTGAATTAGTTGATGAATAAATTGGATTCCAAGTTACTCAACCTTTGCTCTATATGCATGTAACGGCATGAACAAGTTGTTTTTTATTGCTTGATACAGTGCAGATAGGTTCAGCTGCTGAGATTTTGTGGTTTCCACACAGGAACGCTGTGAGCCTCTACTTCGCCATGTATCCCATCAAGAGTTCAAGGATTCTCTGCTCCCTATGGTGCTTAAATCTATTTTGCGCAACCCTGAAAATGTAATTGAAAGTAAGTAAAATGCCTGCAGTGCTGCAGTACTTTGTCCATCCAAGTTTTCTCGAGTGGTATCAGTGGTATCAGTTTGCTCACTGGCTAAAGTTCGGTCACTGGTGTGTTGCTCAAATTAGAAACTTATAATGAATATTATGACTTGACCGTACATGCAAACATAATCGGGGTTTGTAACAGGAGTCATTGAAAGTTATTTTTAGTCTACCTCACCCTACCCAAACCTTATCCTGCCAACCTGCAGCACTAAAATTTATTATAATTTGCAGAGATTAGACAACTTGATAGATCAGGGAACAAATTAGACCTCAAATGTAAATATTATTTTCAATGAGGTTATAGGATCTTTATCTAAAATGGTCTTTTTGGCAGTATTCAATGTTGTGAGTTCAGGTCCCACCCATGGGGCTTAAAACAGATATATTGTGACACTAGGGCTATTCCCAAAGGCTGCTTCACAGATAGGGTGCTGCATTTCCAATGCTCCAATCATGACTGCACTTCAAAAATAGTTTATTAACTGTAAAGCACTTGGGATGATCCAAACGTTTGAGGATTGCTCTATACACACACTATCTGTGCTTTAATTTCTTTTGAAGGTAGTGATGTGTTGAATTTCTTTTTACTCTGACAATGAGTTTCTGGATTTGTTCTCAACAGCTATCTCCTACCTACTATCTTCAGTCACCCTTGATCTAAGCCAGTATGCAGTGGATATTGCTAAAGGTCTTGCAGGTAAGTGTGAAATGGAGAGCTATATTTAATTTGATGATTTATACAGATTTAGTATCTTGCATCATCTTTAACGATGTCTGATAATGTCTCTTGTAATGGATAAAAATTTTGGGAGAATTGGATAATATTTGGGGAGAATTTGTAAGATTTAGAGTAGGTTACATACATGCACACATTTTAAAATGGATCTTATTTGAAAGACTAAAGAATTACTGAAGATTTCTGGAGAATGTAAGCACATTTCACAAGTAGGTGTTAATTGAACTGACGTCATAAAATGAATGAACTGGAGCCAGGATAGCTACAAGTACCTTTCTGCAGGGTGCTTACAGGAAGGTCACTCCTGGGGTTTGTTTATCTAACAACAGCTTGACCAGAAGAAAGAACGCACGTTTTTTGCTGAAGAAGGTGGGGGTCTTGCAAGTGAGTGAGTCACATGGGTTTGCTGGAAGTTTTCAGTTGGAGAGAGGGAGAGAAGAGAAGCTCTCTCAGTCAGCTAGTGTGTATGACAAAGAAAAGCAGCTGAACAGTGCAAGCCAGGAAGAGCTGGTTTGGAAAGAAAGTTCCAGAGTGGCAGATGGCTGGAAGTACTATCTGTCTGATGTTTCTCTTGGAATAAGAGGAATGGAACTCTGTGATAGCTTGAAGAAAGAAGTTACCATCTGGAAAACCCTGTTGTGGCAAGTTTCATCACCTCATTTGTGGAAATCCTGGAACAATAAATCTCTCTCTGCAAACCCTACAAGAACCTTCCTGAGCGGTAAATGTTTATCTTTCGAGCACCAAAGCCTGGTTAACTTCATACATGTTGAATTCTGTGCACAGTATAAGAATAGCCTGCATCCAGAACTTGGAAGAAGGAGAAGTGAGATTGAACTGTGAACCAAAGAACTTTTCTTAAATTTACACACACATTACATACACATGTGCTTAGAATTAGAAGGGGGTTAATTTGGGTTAGTGAAGTTGAGAGTTAAAGTTTGATTCCATTTTCATGTTGAAAGTTGATTAAAAGAAACTTTTATTTAAAAACCACTTGTCTTTGTGAATGTCTATTGCTGCTGGGTTTTGGTGTCCTTTGGACTCGTAACACTCTGAATTGTGGTCCAGCTAAACCTGAAATCAAAATTTAAACTAATTTATATCTGTTGCTACAAGAAATTGATGCACGACATTTTAACTATTTTGTTTTCTTTCTCCAGGCCAGTTGAAGTCCAATAATCCTCAGCTGATGGACGAGGCCGTGATAGCTTTACGCAACTTGACCCACCAGTGCAGTGACCCGTCTGCCGCAGAATCTCTCGTGAGACACCTCTTTGCCATTCTTGGAGGTAATATCTTTTCAAGTAAATCTAGGAAACCCTCTTCACTCTCGTGGGAGATATCAGCTTCCCGAATACTTACTGGCACCTCCTTAGTCCAAAGGGTTTAGATGGGGCAGAAAATGTTGAGTATGTCCAAGAAGTATTTATGATACAGTATGTAAACTATCCAACTAGAGATGTCTTTCTGGTTCTGGGTAATGAACATGGTCAGGTGATAGGACTCATGATCTAAGATTCCAAACTGTATCCAAATATGGTGTCTTTCCCCATGTTCAATGTGCCCATTATCCCTCTTCTCATTATTTCCCTTAACAATACAGTGGATCTCCCCGCCCCCCCCCTCCCCCCCACCCCTTATCCGTGGTTTCACTTTTCGCTGTTTCAGTTACCTGCGGTCAATCGTGATCCGAAAATATTAAATGCAAAATTCCAGAAATTAACAATTCATAAGTTTTAAATTCACGCCATTCTGAGTATCATGATGAGATCCTGCTCCGTCCCACCCGGGGTGTGAATCATCCCTTTGTCCAGTGTATCCACATTTATACGCTCTCCACCTGTTAGACACTTAATAGCCGTCTCTGTTAACGCGTCGACTGTCGTGGGATCACAGTGCTTGTGTTCAAGTGACTTTTTAAAATATTGTTATAATTGTTCTATTTTATTATTAGTTATTGTTGTTAATCTCTTACTGTGCCCAATTCATAAATTAAACTTTATCACAGGTATGTATGTGTAGAAAAACATAGGATTCGGTACTTTTCACGGTTTTGACATCCACTGGGGGTCTTGGAACATATCCCCTGAGAATAAGGGGGCTACTGTACTCATGATCCAATAATTTTCTCTTCTGCAATATGCTTCATTACCTCTTCATTATCACAAATTATGTGATCTTTCTAATAGTAATATTAATCACATCACAGCCACTTCCCCTCAAAGGATTTTGTGCTATAATTGGAGATAGGGATTTGCAGATAAAATAATTCCAGAAAGTTAACAGAGAATTCACTATTTTGTCCTTTGATGTGAAGGGAATAATGTGCAACTTTATGAACCATTTCCATCACTTTAATAAAAGCTTTTGATGACGATGGGGTAAATCTATAATTTGCCATTGGGGAAGGTAAAGCAAATCTTTTGTAATTTCATTATATAATATTACACATGAAGGCTGTACAGTGATCGGGACCAGGGTTCAAATCCTGTGCCGTCTGTAAGGAGTCTGTACATTCTCCTCGTGTCTGTGTGGGGGCTCTGGTTCCCTCCCACTGTTCAAAACATACTGGGGATGTCGGTTAATTGGATGTAAATTGGGCGGCACAGACACGTGGGCCAAAATGGCCTGTTACCGTGCTGTATGTCTAAATTTAAATTTAAATTTTAAGAATTTTAAATGTTTATGGCTGGCAGTTAGTGTAGCTGTTAGTACGACACTATTACAGCTCCAGTAATCTGCTGTCTGTAGGGAGTTTGTACGTTATCCCTGTGTCCATGTGAGTTTCCTCCGGATGCTCCGGTTTCTTTCCACGTTCCAAAACATGGGGTGAGAAGGTTAATTGGTCACATGGATGGTTTTGGCAGCACAGGCTCCTGTCTCAAAATTGTTACAATGAGATAAAGCTCTGTTTGATTGTAAAGGATACTTTGGTGTTATTTGGAGAAGGGTTTCCAATTTCTTCCAATACTTGAGATCGTAGCAGGGCAATGAGAAATGTGTGGGAAATCAGGCAAATATATTGAGATCTTGAAATGGGGAAATCATGTTTCACCAATCTATTGGGGTTTTTGAAAAGTTCCATGTGGATAAAGGGAAGTAGTGGATGCACCATATTAGATTTACAGAAGGTATTCATAAAATGCCTCAGCAAAGGTGACTGTGAATGATAAAAGCTTGTGACTAGGCATTGGTAAGAGACCGCAGAGAAAAACGTGTATCTGAGGAATCAACTTTTTCACAATTTTGTAAGAATCAAGGGACCAAAAGTATGGAGGCTGGTTTTTGGTGAGTGGCAATCATAATTCAAGGTGTAGCTGGTTGCCTGCTCCTCAAATAAGAAAAGCGAGTGGCAAATATTTAGGAAATGGAGCATAATGTGGGACTATGTGAAGTGCTAATTTTGGCAAGATAAAATAAAGCTCATTATTGCAATGGTGGGAGATTGCTAACCTCTAGGTGCAGAGGGATTTGGAAATCATTGGACATGATTTACAGGTGGCTGATAAACTGCTGTAGCAAGTAATGAGGAAATGTTATCTTGAGGCAACAATTGGAAAATTGGGGAGGTTATGCTTCAGTTACATCAAGCAATGGCGATATTACATCTGGAGTTCTGCGTGCTGTATACTCTTTAAAGAGTACATGCTTTTGAAGCAATCTGAGCATGTATTCAATGTACATAAGGGTTACAATGAAATCAGAGATGATCTTGAAGGGTAGAGTATGCCTTAGAGGCCGAGTGGTATAGGCTTTAAGGGTCAAATGGCCTACTCCTGCACCTATTTTCTATGTTTCATTGATGGAATCTTATTCTACTTATTTATTGTCTCACTTCATAGATATTAATGGTGCTTCATGGCTGCGAAGAGCCATGAGATAAGGGGATGTGAAAGGTGTATGAATGCATCGTGACTTACTAATTTCACTGATTTCTGGTATTGGGTGAGGGGTATTTAATTTCACCATCACTTGTTTCTATCCTGTAGGCTCTGAGGGCAAACTGACTGCTGTGGCTCAGAAGATGAGTGTGTTATCAGGTTGGTGATTTAAATCACTTTTTAAATTTTAAAGCAAACATAGTTCTTTATCAACAATCTCTTATTCTTGTAAGAAAATAGAAATTTTCGTGGAGGTGTTTGATGAATCATTAGTGATGATGTCGTCAAAGGACACCCAAGGTTAGACATTGTAATCCCCCCCTCCACCCCCTCACTCAGAGCACTTTCTGTACCAATCTTTGTTCAGCTGGGTTAGCAGGCTAGATGTGATTTTTGTCACATCTGTTGTCTGTTTGTGTTTTGATGATACAGACCCATAGAACACTACACTGCAGAAACAGGCCCTTCGGTCCATCTGGTCTGTGCTAAATAATTTTCCTGCCTAGGCCCAATGACCAGCACCCACACAATAGCCCTTCATTCCCCTCCATTCCATGTATCTATCCAAACTTTTGTTAAATGTCAAATTAGCATTAATAACTGCTGTCACGCTGTCGAGACACAGATTTGAACAGCACCGGTCGTGGATTGTTGTGCCCAAGTCCGACTCCCACCTTTCCCTCGACCTGTGTAAGCCCGGCTTCGGGGCCTCACTTTGGAATATAAAATTATAAGAGGTAAACTTGCGCACATTTCCCCTTCGAATTAGAGTCTCTGTGTCACTACCCACGGGCAGGGTTTGGCAAAATTGAGCCCACATTCGTTGTTTCAGCTGCCAGCTCGTTCCATGCTCTCACCACTCTCTGTGTGGTTCCCCTTAATGTTCCCTATAAACACATTTCATTTCACCTTTAGCCCCTATAAAAACTTTTACCTTTCATCTTTAACCCATATCTTCTCGTTCTTGACTCACCTCATCTGAGTGGCAAAGCCCTGCTTGCATTTACACTATCTCTTAAAGTGGTTTTCAAACTTTTTCTTACCACTCGCATACTACCTCAAGTAATCCCTATGACAGGTGCTCTGTGATTAGTAAGGGATTACTTAGATGGAATGTGAGTGGAAAGAAAAAGTTTGAAAACCACTGTTTTAATTGTCCCGTTAATTACACTGTTTCATAACTCCAAAGGAAATGGGCCAATGGCAATTTTTCTCAAGCAAACTATTTAGTTCTGGTTCTCAAAATTTATCCCACCAACGTACCACCATAAGTAATTTCTTACTGATCACAGAGCACCTGTGGCCCGTGAGTGGAAATAAAAAGTTTGAAAACCACTAATCTAGACCCATCATAATTTTGTATACCTCTATCAAATTTCTCTTCATTCTCCAACACTCTAGAGAATAAAGTACTAACTTGTTTATCCTAGCCTTATAACGGAGTTTTTCAAGACCCAGTTTCTTGTAAGAATTTACTGCAGACTTTCGGTCTTATTGATAACTTTCCTGCAGTTAAGTGACCAAAACTGCACACAATACTCCAAATGCAACAGTGGTTTTCAAACTTTTTCTTACCACCCACATACCATCTTAAGCAATCCCTTATAATCACAGAACACAGAACACGGAATTACTTAGTGGGATGTGAGTGGAAAGAAAAAGAGTGAGAACCACTGGTCCATAGTATCACACTATTGGTTTTCACCCACTTTCCCTCATGATGTTGAGAACCTTGATAAGCCACTGACCTAGGAACCCATTGTGATACCTAGTCTCGAGGCTGCAAAAATGTTGTGCCCCAACAGCATTCCCCATCGTTCTGTGTTGTTTTAGTAAAATTGTTCATTTATTTTCTACAATATTCTTCCACAAATTAGCTGTACATGATACCCATGTAGTTTCACATCTTGTTTTGGCATGAGATATCCAAAGGGTCTGTGATGCTTGAATGTTGCAATATTCTTAAAGGGGGCTAAAATTTCAGTCTGGTTGCAAAATTGGAAAAGCTGTGTGCAGGAAGATGCTTCCTCGAATTCTCCACGATGTCCATCATTTTACTTACACTGTTATCCTCCCTTTTGGTGTCAGAATGCTGCATTTTTAAAATATTTGCAAATCCTTTAAGATTCACAAATATTACCTCCCCTTGTTGACTGCTTTTTGTGTACCAACCAGATTGTTTGATCCAAGTTACATGGGTGCCTGGTAGGTTTGATCTCCGCACCCTCCTGCAGCAGCATAAGTCTTCGTTATCATCCAGTAAGGCATTGGCAATTATCAAAATGGCTGCTCTCCCAATTTCCTGGGACTTAATAAATGAATGAGGTCGAGACCTGTGTCCTGCCATTAAGTCTTGATATTAGTGAAGTCTGTCTCCAAAGTACTTGATGCAGAGTTACGGGGATTAACTCGTTGTTCCTGTGCACAGGTATTGGAAGCTGCAGTCACCATACAGTCAGTGGTACATCAAGTCAAACCCTGAGTAGTACAGTTGCTGAACTGTTCATTCCCTTCCTGCAACAAGAAGGTGAGTGACTACAGTTCGCTACATTTTAGATAATATTAATTTGCCAGGATATTTTTCACTACCTACTCCCACCCCAACCCCAACCTCCCGGAACTAAATGCATCTTTATCTTTATGGACAGAAATATTGCATTTGGGGGGGGGGGGACAGAACTATTGCATTTGGGGGGGGGGGGAGGGGAGGAATAAACACCTGAACCTATCCCTCTGGTATCATAACTGACCCAGCTTGATGCCAACTGCACTTAGAACCATCTTCCCGATCTCTTACTTAATTTGGTTGCTCTCAAAAGCGTGTTATGTCACACATTGCAAAGAGATGTAAATTTTAAGTAATGTTCATTGATTAATAGCATCTAATAGCCTGAATACGCCCGAGATTGTCTGATCTCGGAGGCTAAGCAGGCTCAGGCCTGGTCAGTACTTAGAGGGGAGGCCGCCTAGGAACACCAGGTGCTGTGGGTTTCTGTGAGGGACACTGGACAAAGTGGTGACTCTGTCTGCCTTACAGTAGATCAAAGTTAAAAAATTTCACATATGTTACATTCTAAATGTTGTATTATGTGACAATAATAGAACCTTTACTGAAGTAAAATAACAGTTTTTGTGGAGTAGCCAAGGTTAGAATTGTAAAATTAAAGCTCATCTGTAAAGAACTAAATCAGGAGTAACTTTTTAAAAAAATTGTTGACTTACAGCATAGCAACAGGCCCTTTTGGCCCATGAGTTTGTGTCGCCCAATTTACATCCAGTCCGTTTCAAACAGTGGGAGGAAACCGGAGCCCCCGGGGAAAACCCACACGGGTACAAACTCCTTTCCAACAGCACGGGATTCAAACCCAGTTCCAATTGCTGGTGCTGTAACGGCGCTGCACTAACCATTACGTTAACCATGCCACCCATCTTCGTTGCAAAACAGTGGCGGTCTGGAGCTGGGTCTTTGTTGTCATGTCCCTCCATCCCCATCCATACACAAAGTAAAGGTTTTGACCTGGTATAATTTGCAAAAAGTCAAACTAAGAGATTTATTTAATTTTAATGGATAGGGGCTCCCTGCTGAAAAAAATTAATTTGCGACCAGATTGCTCCATAGTGCAGCATGTTCCCCTCCAAATCACAAATGAACCTGACTTGGAAAGATGGCAATAGTTCTTCACTTTCCCTTCTGATATAATTCTGGAACACCCTGTCCTTTCACCAGGCTGATGGCAGTTATTCAAGAAGGTAGTTTGCTACCAGCTTCTCTGGACTGGTACAGATGAAGTACAAGCATTGTACAGCCTTCGCCACAACCCATGAATGAGAGTGATATAGAATAACACAATTGAATTGTAGAACAAGCTTAAGGGATTCCCACTTTTAGGACCTTCACATCTTTTCCATTGAATGTAGTAGCCCCTTTGTCCTGGCAAGTTGACTTCTTTGCAATTTTTTTTACATTGATTTGTATGGAGTTAGCATCTTTGGGTTGTGAAGTCTGAGTATGTGTAATCATTATCCACTCTTCCTCACTTTAGATTTTGTGATGAATTGTGATATAGCCTTTGAATGCTGTAAATTGCCATTTTTCTTTCCTGTATTGTGACCAATTGTTTTGTATGTCCTTTTTGACAAAGCATTAAAAATGATTGTACATTCCATGGAATACTTTTTTCCCTGTAACTGGAAAAAGCAAATGCAAATAAGACTTTGAAACTGCAAATTGTCCTATTCTATTATATTCCAAAAATATCAACTGTTGGGACCTTTAAACAGGTATTACTACTGAAGACTGCACGTTTGAAAAGATGAGCAAGGGCAGTACAGTTAAGATGGGGGTTAGCGTGATGTCATTACAGCACCAGCGACCTGGGTTCGAATGCGAAGGTGCTGTAAGGAGATTGTACGTTCTCCCCACGTGTGGGTATCCTCCGGATTCCTTCCACCCTCCAAAATCTGCAGCGTTATCCGTTAATTTGGGTGTAAATGAGTGGCACAGGTTCAAACAATGGAACCAGCTTCTCTTCTTTCTTTGGCTTGGCTTCGCGGACGAAGATTTATGGAGGGGGTAAAAAGTCCACGTCAGCTGCAGGCTCGTTTGTGGCTGACCAGTCCGATGCGGGACAGGCAGACACGATTGCAGCGGTTGCAAGGGAAAATTGGTTGGTTGGGGTTGGGTGTTGGGTTTTTCCTCCTTTGCCTTTTGTCAGTGAGGTGGGCTCTGCGGTCTTCTTCAAAGGAGGCTGCTGCCCGCCAAACTGTGAGGCGCCAAGATGCACGGTTTGAGGCGTTATCAGCCCACTGGCGGTGGTCAATGTGGCAGGCACCAAGAGATTTCTTTAGGCAGTCCTTGTACCTTTTCTTTGGTGCACCTCTGTCACGGTGGCCAGTGGAGAGCTCGCCATATAATACGATCTTGGGAAGGCGATGGTCCTCCATTCTGGAGACGTGACCCATCCAGCGCAGCTGGATCTTCAGCAGCGTGGACTCGATGCTGTCGACCTCTGCCATCTCGAGTACCTCGACGTTAGGGGTGTGAGCGCTCCAATGGATGTTGAGGATGGAGCGGAGACAACGCTGGTGGAAGCGTTCTAGGAGCCGCAGGTGGTGCCGGTAGAGGACCCATGATTCGGAGCCGAACAGGAGTGTGGGTATGACAACGGCTCTGTATACGCTTATCTTTGTGAGGTTTTTCAGTTGGTTGTTTTTCCAGACTCTTTTGTGTAGTCTTCCAAAGGCGCTATTTGCCTTGGCGAGTCTGTTGTCTATCTCATTGTCGATCCTTGCATCTGATGAAATGGTGCAGCCGAGATAGGTAAACTGGTTGACCGTTTTGAGTTTTGTGTGCCCGATGGAGATGTGGGGGGGCTGGTAGTCATGGTGGGGAGCTGGCTGATGGAGGACCTCAGTTTTCTTCAGGCTGACTTCCAGGCCAAACATTTTGGCAGTTTCCGCAAAGCAGGACGTCAAGCGCTGAAGAGCTGGCTCTGAATGGGCAACTAAAGCGGCATCATCTGCAAAGAGTAGTTCACGGACAAGTTTCTCTTGTGTCTTGGTGTGAGCTTGCAGGCGCCTCAGATTGAAGAGACTGCCATCCGTGCGGTACCGGATGTAAACAGCGTCTTCATTGTTGGGGTCTTTCATGGCTTGGTTCAGCATCATGCTGAAGAAGATTGAAAAGAGGTACCGCACGGATGGCAGTCTCTTCAATCTGAGGCGGTACCAGCTTCTACCATGTTGTAAAAGAACGTGGCCCAGAATAGAAATAAGTCAGAAAGTATACAGCCATCCCAAACAAGAATATTTAGTAGGTCCCCACCTAAACAAAAGATGTATTTCAAATGAAAAGAATGTGGTAATAAGAATCATGAGCATCTTAGTGTCTCTGATCTCAGCCCCTTACTACGTGGTTGGAATGTCAATTCATGGGAAGAGCAAACAGTTGAAATCCCTTTCATTGGTCTTGCTCATCAACAAAATCAGGAGGAATAGATCGGGTGAACGCAGCGAATCTTTTGCCCAGAGTATGGGAACCAGTTACCAGAGGACATGGGTTTGAGGTGAGGGCGGAGAGATTTAACAGGAACCTGAGGGGTAACATGTTTTTTTTTTACACACCCAAGAGTGGTGGGTGTATGGAATGGTCTACCAGAGGAAGTGGTTAAAGCAGGTGCTATTTCAGTGTTTAAGGAAAACTTTGGACGGATGCATGGATAAAATGGGTTTATTGGGAGATGGGCCAATGGCAGGCAGGTGGGATGAGTGTGGGTGGAACATTTTAGTTGGCGTGGGAAGTTGGGCCGAAGGACTAGTTTCCACACTGTTTGATGATCTGCTCACTACCATAAAAGTGACATTCTGCTTTTGTTAAAAATTGGGATAACTCCTCTCTAACCCCCCCCAACCAATTAATATTGAGAGGTGAAAACAAGTTCTTGCTGGTGAAAGATAGAGGGTCAGGAATCTTAAGTGCTTTAAGGTTGAGCAAGGTGTGATTGTCATGTCAAAAGCCTTGGAGGTCATTTAAAAGATGGTCCAATGCAGAGCCGTAGCTATTGAAGTAGCTTTGACATTGTGATCCAAGCTGGGTTGAATACCTTCTGTAACTGCCTGTATTTAAAGTACGTGTTTGCACATGTGCTCTCCTTGCAGTTCACGAGGGCACGTTACTTCATGCCATTTCCATTCTTGCACTCTGGTGCAGCAAGTTTGCGACTGAAATCCCCAAGAAGCTAGTAGAATGGTTCAAGAAGGCCTTTACACTAAAAACATCAACATCAGCTGTCAGGCATGCATACTTGCAATGTATGCTAGTCTCGTTCCATGGTGAGTACAGTTTTAAAAGTACTTCAAATATTTTTACTTGTTTTTTTAGCATGTTATTCACTAATTTATTTGCAGTGATGGATTCTTAATGTTTTTAAGACCAGCAGTCCATCTGAAAAAGATGTTTTCAGTAGTTGCTCATTCATTAATTAGGCTATTAGTAGATTTTTTTCCCTTTTACCTAAAGAACCATTTGAAGCTCTGACCTAAGAGAGACACTTGGCGATGATGATCTGCTCCGGAATGATCCCCAGTGATGAAGTGGTTGTGCAACCATCAGATGGTTTCTGACGATGTGAGGGGATGGTTGGATGCTTGTTGGAGATGGAACTGCTGTGGTGTGACTCTGAGTGATCAGCTCAAGCCTGGACGTTATCCAGATCTTGGTGCTGTGGGGACAGGCTGATGCATTATTTGCAAGATTTCAAATAGAATTGAGCATGTTGAATTATCAATGAACATCCCTAATTCTGATTTGATGAAAGGAAAGGTCATTGAAGAAGCAACTGAAGATGCTTGACCTTAAACGCTGGCTTGAGAACACCCCTGGAGAGGTATCTTGGGGTTGTGGTCATAAGCCCCCCATAAATAACATGTTTTTTCTAAGATGTGATTTCAACTATGGAGAGTTTCCTCTTGATCTTAAATTTTGCAGGGTATCCCTGATTAAATGATGTTGTTAATTTATTTGAAAAGCAAGTGATATGATTTTAACTTCAAGGATGGGTGGGAGGGGTAGATGGAAGAGAATAGCCCCTTTCACACTTGCAAGTGATCTCAGGAATTAACGGCCAATTGGCCTCAGGAGGGTCTAATATGAAAGGAAAATCTTCTCAATGCCTAGTATAATCTGGTATCTGCAGACTTGCATTCTGGGATAAAAGTGACCCAGGTTTTTGTGAGTGAAGGAACGTGAAGTAGAAAAGGTCACAATGAAGGTATAAACTTTGCCATGGGAAAGTTGCACCGGGAAAGAGAGAGGAAATAAATAGCAATAGACAATTTTTAAATAGTATGGGTAAATTGGTAGTGCTATAGCACACAATTTATAAAGACCGTGGGAAAAAATTGTGGCGGACCTGACTTCCCAGAATGCTGTCCGGTAGAGAAACCCCTCCAAGAGGGCTCCGTACATGCAGCCCTTTCTCAGCTGCATGTATTTCTAGGAGGGCAGATCTGCATTGCTTTTCCCCCCATGGTATTTATAAATTGTGTCCAATAGTGCTACCAACTTTCTCATGCTGTATAAATTATGCCCGATAGAGCTACCAACTTTCCCAAGTTGTTTAAAAATTGTCCACTATTGCTATTAATTGCTCGCATTTTCCCACGGTCCCTTATAAAGCTTTAAATAGGTCGGCACACAACAACAGGGGCTGAGGACTCGTACTGTTCTGTGCATAAAGCTTAATTATGTTATAATTAGGCATGATTAATTTTGTTGAAATATAAGATCATAATACAGTGATCAGGATTTAGGGCAGGTCCACCATCACTGGTAGAAGTTAGAGCAGTCCTAACCCCGGGGATGGCTCCTTGCAAGTGTGAATGGGTGCAGTGTCCCAAAAATGCCATTCCTATTCTGGGACACTGAACATCCGATTTAGTGGGGCACAAGTGTACAAGGGGCTAATGACATGGAGAGAGGTGGGAATATGAGAGCTGTAACCTTTCAAAGCCACCAAACTGTGACATTTCTTTATTGCAAGTGGTGATCTTTATAAATTATTTTAAAAAGATTTTTATTGAGTGGAACATAAAAGCATACATACAGAATTGACACTTGCATAGTAATTCATTTGTACATGAATAATATACAAAAAAGCCAAAAAAAAATTGCTTGTACTCCAAAAACATTTAACTGAGATGATCTATGCAACCATGTTAAACCCGTTTGTTGAAATAACTTGAATAAAATAAAATAAAACCCAAAAAAAACACAAAAGCTAAATCTAATCTACCTCCTCCCTCTAATCAAGGTTACCTTATATAATTGATTTTTTTAAAATCAATAATGTGGAACCACTGGTGACTCCTGGAGAACAGACAATGAATCATTGCAACATACAGTAGTTATTCCCTCAATTTCATAAATTGGAACTTTCTATCTTTAATATTATGTATAATCTTAGTAATCTGAAAGACATTTTCCAAACTCTCTCAACGATTCTTAAAATTAATTTGGCCTGTCAATTGCTTTGTTTGGTTTTTCTCGCGATTCAGATAAATCTGTATTGGCATCTCAGGAAAAAGTTTTGACTTTTACCATGTTGATAGCCAAATGAGTAATTTTATTGAAATGGAAAGTTGATTCATCTCCTACTCATACACAGTAGTTACGTGATGTAATGTCCTATTTAAGTTTAGAGAAAATCTTCATAAATTCTAGTATGCCCTTTAATTCGACATTGTGGAGGTGGCAAATTAAAATTTAGCCATGTTCAACAAGGCAATACATTTATTTTTGTTAACTATGTTGCTTGTGTAAAAATTTTCATAACTTTCATTGATTTATGCACTTATGAATTTTTGACTCAAAAAAAATCAGCTTAACATTTTCACTCACTGTTGAGTGATATTTTTCCACCCAATCAGGTGACACTTTACTTCCAGCATTAGAACTGTTGCCGCTATTCCTGCAGACTGTTGAAAAGGTGGTCTCACAGAATACCCAGGTTCCCATTATTACAGAAGGTGTAGCAGCTGCTGTCCTGATCTGCAGGCTATCTTTGATGGACACACAAGTTGGTAGGTGGCTTTCTATAATTTAACATCAAGAATTGAATTAGAAATTCCTTTTTTATTTCCAAGAACAAAACAGAAAGGGGTAAATCTGACAGATAACAGAGGTCCGGTAATATTCATCATAAGAGAAAGGGTTAACATTTTGACCTTTACATGTTTTTAAAATTCTGCATCATTTTTGACATACTGCTTGACCTGTTGACATTTCTCAGCAATTTTTCTTTTAACTCCGCTATGTGTGTAGGTTTGTTTTAAATTCAAAGTCCTCCTACCATAAACTGTCCCCATTCCTGATGTCCAGTAACTGATGGATAATTAGATTAAGCTAGAATGGGCTCTATTGATTTCAGGTTTTCAGTTTTATTGTCAGAATATGTACAAGACATCACATACAGTCCTGAGATTCTTTTTCCTTTGGATGAGGCAGAATTACCTATTGGTAGTACAATAAAATCTGTACACAGCGTATACATGTAAACAGATAATGAATGTAAGCAAACTGTGCAATATAGAGAGAATAAAAAAATCAATAAAGTGCCCAAGTCAAAGTCCTTAAATGAGACCCTGATTGAGTCTGTAGTTGAGGAGTCTGATGATGGAGGGGTAGCAGCTGTTCCTGAACCTGGTGGGGCGAGTTTTGTGGCACCTGTACTTCCTTCCTGATGGCAGCAGTAAGAACTGAGCGTGTGCTGGGTGGAGCAGATCCTTGATGTTTGCTGCTGCTCTCCGACGGCAGCATTCCCTGTCGATGTTCTCGATAGTGGAGAAGCATTTGCCTGTGATGTCCTGTGCTTTGTCCACTACCTTTTGGAGGGCTTTATTTATGCTCTGGGGTATTGGTGTCCCCATGCAGCCGGTCAGCACATTTAATAACTCAAATATGTAGAAATTTGCCAGGGTTTCTGGTGTCATATGAAACCTTCACAAACTCCTGAGGAAGTAAATCAGAAAAAAGCTGCAGATGCTAGAAAACTGAAATAAAATCAGAAAGTGCTGGAAATACTCAGCTAGTCAGGACATCTGTGTGAAGAGAAACAGCTAATGTTTCAGGTCGACCAGAAATGTTAGCCACATATGATGGAAGTTGCTTATGGCTTCCTATTCACTCCCTGGAATATGTTGAATTCCTTGCATTTCTGACATTGTCGGGGAAATTTAATTGTGGGAGGTCATAGTATTAAATTTGAAGCCATTCATATGTTTCTGTAATTTGATTTTCAGAAAGCAAGTTGGCAACTTTCTGGGCATTGCTTTTGGATGAGAAGAAGCAGTTTTTTACCTCTGAAAAATTCCTTTCTCTTGCTTCAGAGGATGGTGAGTGTTTGGAATTTTGTGATGACTGTCGGTCTGTTGTCTATCAACTGTTCCCAGCGTCATTTTATAATTTGATGTGGTGATCATCAAATATACATTGCTCTATTCAGATACAGATTTATTGGGAGACATCATCTACAACCCAGAGATTCTTTTTCCTGCAGGCGAGGCAGAATTACCACTGATTGGCTGAGCAAAAAAAAAAACAAACAAAAAAATCTACTCTAGTAGATGCTGTGCTGCCACAGACAGCAGGTGTATGACAGAAGGTCAGTACTTAATCTGTTGAACTATGCAAAAGATCATGGTCAATCTATGACCCAACTTCCATCTGCCCATCTGTGCCTCATTAACATGACATCTTTGGTAATTAAAAATGACCAGATATCAAGGGCTGAAACAAAATCAGTAATCTTGCCTTTTGTTCTTGGTAGTCTTGTCTGGTGCAAAGAAACCATTGAACAAGGTGTCCATCATCATCCTTTCATTTTGGGATGTGGGAAGAAACCAAAGCACCTGGAGGAAACCCACACAGACACGGGGAGAACATACAGGGGGGTAGTTGGCGTTGCTTTGCGTTGCACTAACTGTGCTGCCCTTTAAAATTTACGTCTCCACTTTATTTTCATGCTTTATTTTACTCGTAGTCTTTGTATCTCTGAGAAGTCCTATGGTAGTTTTTCTTTTGTATGCTTTTTTTTTCAGCTTTATGTTGCTTATTTTAGTCATCTCAAGTTTTTACTTTTGCCTTTTTTAATTTAAATTTTTTTTTTAGACATTCAGCACAGTGACAGGCCATTTCATCCCGTGAGTCTGTGCCACCCCATTTACCTACAACTCCAAATATATGTTTCAAACGGTGGGGGGAAACCGGAGGCCCTGGAGAAAACCCACGCTGACACAGGGGGAATGTACAAATTCCTTACAGACAGCGTGGGATTCGAACCCCAGTCCTGATCACTGGCGCTGTAACAGCATGGCACTAACCACTATGCCATCCTTATTGAATAAGGGTTTTAAAAGGTCTTAATACCACTTTTATTAGGATTATGTGCATTGGCGTATTTGCTTAATTTGAGAGCACCGTCTGAATTGGGTTACATGAAAGTCATCCTCTTTGAACTCTGTTTTATACTTTTCCAACCCATCCGAATTATCATGTCAAGATTGCTGTTGGGTAATTTATCATGCACTGCAAAGCTATCAAGTAAATCTGGCTCATTATTTAATGCTTTGTAATGATTAGCCTGCTCCTCTGGTTCCAGAATATAGTGTTGCAGATCTCACTCCAAAAATGTGTTAACTTGCGAATCTGCTTCTCCCAGACCACGTGAAAGTTAAAATCCCATTTGCCTTTGCTGAATACATATTTGGCGGCTTCATAGTGTTTCGAGCCCAAAGGACCCCAAAACCCAGCAGCAATAGACATTCACAAAGACAAGTGGCTTTCAAAACAAAAGTTATTTTTAATCAACTTCAAACATGAAAATAGAATTAAACATTAACTTAACTCTATACTTAACTAACCCAAATTAACCCCCTTCTAATTCTAAGTGCATGTGTATAATGTGTGTAAATTTAAGAAAAGTTATTTGGTTCACAGTTCAATCTCACTTCTCCTTCTTCCAAGTTCTCTGGTATGGCAATCACCATACTGTGCACAGAATTTAACATGTATAAAGTTCACCAGGCTTGGTGCTTGAAAGGTAAATGTTTACCACTCAGGATGGTTCTTGTAGTGTTGCAGAGAGATATTTGTTGCTCCAGGATTTCCACAACTGAGGTACCACCACTAGTTATCTCGGACTCGCTGATGAAACTTGCCCCATTCAGGGTCTTCTAGATGGTAACCTCTTTCTTCAAGTTACCACAGAGTTCCATTCCTTCCTCTATTTCAAGAGAAACATCAGACAGATAGCACTTCCAGCCATCTACTGCTCTGGAACTTGCTTTCATCAGTTTCAAACAATTTTCCCTGGATTGCACTTTTCAGTTATTTGTCGTCAGCATCCCACACACTGACTGAAGACTGAGCTGTTAACTCAACTCTCTCTCTTCTGGGGTGGGTGGGGGGGTGAAAGAGGGAGGGAAAGGAGGGGGAAAAAAAGGGGAGAAAATGTGTATATTCAAGAGGGAAATGTCTGTGTGTATTTTGGTCAGAATGGTTCATAGTGTGAAAAATAAAAAGTTTAAAAAAAACTCTCTTCCAACTGAAACTCCAAAGAGAGCATGTGACTCGTGTCTTGCAAAACCCTGAGCAAAACAACAGGAGTTCTTTCTTCTGCTATGGGGAGAAGGCAGGTAGGTGGAGTTAGGTCATAAATTAGATCAGCCATGATCGTATTGAATGGCAGAGCAGGCTCGATGGGCCATTTTTGGCCTACTCCTGTTCCTACTTCCTATGTTCTGCTCCCATCTGTTGTTAGATAAACAAAATCTAGGAGTGACTTTTCTATGAGCACTTTGCAGAAAGGGGACTGATAGACAGCAGGACTCCAGCAAGACAATGGTCAAGCACTTTATGATGTCAGTTCAATTAACACCTACTTGTGAAAGGTGCTTACATTCTCCAGAGATCCTGTAATGTGAATTCTTCAGTCTTTCAAATAAAAATCTTACAAATTCTCCCCAAATATTAATAATGTTACAATAGTTTCAACCAGGGTCTAAACCCAGTCTTGAATGTTTTTTATAATAGTTTTACTCATTAAAATTTCCAATGCCCGTTTGCCTCTCCATATATCCCATCTCATCAGTGATCTTATCATTTGGGAGACGACTCGTGCTCTCCCATTTTCATTTGACCTGTGAGCAGTTTTTCACTCTATTTTAATATATTTGACAGTGAGCAATTAAATCAATGTCACATTTAGTTCCCCACTCTCAGCCATGTTTTGGTAATGTTTATCCTGTCACACCCAAAAATGAAAGTTGGGATTGCATTTTGTTGTTTGTTCATTATGCTCCATCTGTCTATAGGTACAAATGTGGGTCTTTTCCTGATCAGAGAGAGGGAGAGATCACGGTTTAAAAGGCCACTTTGGAATACGTACTATACAACTGGATGCGGTTACAGGAGATGGTTCTCAGTTACAGTGTCATGTTTTTCTTGTTACCCTTTAAAGTAGCATGCAACATCAACAACATCTATAATTGTCTGTCAGGTTGGAGGCCGGTGACCAGTGGTGTGCCTCAAGGATCTGTATTGGGCCCATTGTTGTTCGTTATATACATTAATGATCTAGATGATGGGGTGGTGAATTGGATTAGTAAATATGCAGACGATACTAAGATAGGTGGAATAGTGGATAATGAAGAAGGTTTTCAAGGATTGCAGAGGGATTTGGGCTGCTTAGAAAAGTGGGCTGAAAAATGGCAGATGGAATTTAATGCTGATAAGTGTGAGGTGCTTCATTTTGGTAAGAAGAATCAGAACAGGACATATGTGGTAAATGGGAGAGCATTGAGGAATACAGAAGAGCAGAAAGATTTAGGAGTGACGGTACATCGTTCCCTGAAGGTAGAAACTCACGTGAATAGGGTGGTGAAGAAGGCTTTTAGTATGCTGGCCTTTATCAATCATTGCATGGAATATAGGAGTTGGGAGGTGATGTTGAGATTGTATAAGACGTTGGTGCGGCCTAATTTGGAGTTCTGTGTGCAGTTCTGGTCGCCTAATTATAGGAAGGATATAAACAGAGTGGAGAGAGTGCAGAGAAGGTTTACCAGAATGTTGCCTGGGTTTAAGCATCTGGAGTATGGGGAGAGATTGGACAGATTGGGTCTTTATTCTTTGGAGCGTAGAAGGTTGAGAGGGGATTTGATAGAAGTATTTAAGATTATGAAAGGGATAGACAGAATGGATGTGGATAGACTATTTCCGTTAAGAGGAGGAAAGTTTAAAACAAGAGGACATGAGTTAAGAATTAAGGGACAGAGGTTTAGAGGTAACATGAGGGGGAACTTCTTTACTCAGAGAGTGGTAGCTGTGTGGAATGATCTTCCGGGAGAAATAGTGGCGGCGGAGTCAATTGTATTATTTAAGAAAAGGTTGGACAGGTATATGGATGAGAAGAAGATGGAGGGTTATGGGCATTGTGCAGGGAGGTGGGATTAGAAAGGGGTGTTTGGTTCGGTGAGGACTAGAAGGGCCTAATGGCCTGTTTCCGTGCTGTAATTGTTATGTTATAGTTATTCTGATAAAGGCCTTGACTGAGCGCACACACTGGGCAGATCTGTAACAATTCGGCACCAGTAGGCTTGAGTGGAATTTAATCCTTACAAACATGGGTTGGGGGGGGGGGGGGTGTTGTGTTTGGAATAGTATCCGGTTTGGTGGGTTCACAGAGAGACAAGTCTGGACACGAGTGTTACAGTCAAAGATAACTATTGAACACACAGGAGACAACCAGGGGAAGATGTCAAATAATATTTAATTAGTAAACAATTATATAAACATTCATATTGAATCAGGTTGGACTCTGATACCAGTGGCTGTCTATCTTCTACAAGCTCCCGCTTGTATATACACTTCACAGATGGATTTTCAAACCTCTTCCAGATTCCCTGTACCAACGGGGGGGGGTGGGGGGTGGGGTGCAACTCTGCAGCACCGATCTATTGTAGTACTACGGCTCAACTTAAGTGTAGTGCACACCTTACCCACGACTCCTCCAGCTACGTCCACAGTAGCGACCTGGTGTGGAGTGATGCCTGGGACTTGCATCAAGAGGCAGAGAGAGAGAGAAATGTGCTATGTCTCAAGGTTTTATACTGTTCTGTGTTAGGCGTCTGCCCAATGATAACACTGAATCATTTAAATGACCCTATGGTAAGGGGTGCTCTAATGGGTGGCCAGAGTCCAACCTCGATTGGCAGGTTATCTGACTTCTGAACAGGTTTTGGTTAGAGGGGCCACATGACCGTCTGCAATCCACAATATTCCAGACTGGCAGGGAGGCCACGTGATTCTCTACAATCCTCCTATAAAAGGGGAAAAGAGATCCAGTGCATTAAAGATATTCTTCAAAATATGAGCTTCTGTTGACTTTATGCAGGTGTAGAAGACGGATTTGCAAAGATTAGTAACCAGAGAAGCAAAATCTATTCTGTGCAGTCTGAAGGTTTATTGTCTGTATAACAATAACTCTGCCCCTGAAGAGATAGACTAGGTTTCTAGAGGAGGTGGAAAATGATGAAAAATTTGGAGCAGGCATTAGATCTTCATTGATATTGTATGGCATAACAGGCTTATCATATCATGTGGCTCACTTTCAATTTAGCTTTTAAAGTTTAACTCACTAGATAGTTAGGATTACATTCGAAGAGGTGGTTAAAGCTTTACCCTATTTTTTTTTAAGAATGGAGACCTTGAACAAACTGCATGGTGAACTGAGCCAAATTTGGCCGTATCAGGCATGGATTATGGCACCTCCAGTTTAGTCAGGAAATGCAACTCAAAAACCAAGATGAAGATTGATGAGTAGTAAATTCACTGATCTCAAGTAGGAAATATTTTGACTTGTCCACCAAGTGAAGATGTTAAACAGAGGTGGAGCTTAGTTATTTGGAATCAATGGTTTGCTCATCTATTGCCTTGGTTACTGTGAAATTTAGTTGGGCAGGAGAGGGAACCTTGTTTGTTACCATCTGGTGTCTGTCTTTCCCATTGATTATTTGTATTTGTTTCACAGCTCTTTGCACGGTGTTGCAACTCACTGAGAGACTGCTTTTGGACCTGCCAGAAATTAAGTGCCAGTATGTATTAAATTACTAAATTCACCAATGTGTATTCACCAACATATGTAATGTGTGTTCACCAACATAAACATCATCATGTTTGTTACCAGATAGTCGAAGTCCCAAGAACATGGGGCTTCCAGGGAGAAAAATTCCCTGGTTCCAAAGAAGACCTAGTCTGAAGAGATCTTAACTGTTAAGAGATGCTGTAATCATGTATGGTTTAAGGATTCATTGCAATGTGGCATTAATATTGACTACAGGTATACCCCACTTCACGAAACTAGAGCATTCCTACGGAACCTTTCGTAAGCCGAAATGGCATAAAGCGAAGAAGTGATTACCATTGATTTCAATGGGAAAATTTTTGAGCGTTCCCAGATCCAAAAAATAACCTTCCAAATCATACCAAATAATACATAAAACCGAAAATAACGCTAACATTTATTAAAAGCAGGAATTATAGGATAAATTCACAGCCTATAAAGTAGAAATGAACTTTTTGAACCTTCTAATGCTCTCCGATCAGAGGGCCCCCCCCCCACCACTCAGCACCTCTGCCAACTCGGACATACAAGGAACACACACCTGTTTATTCCATGTTCAATACAATCGGTCCACTGGGGTGGGGGGGAGGGGCTTGTAACACCAACCCCAGTGACGCCACTGGGTGGGAGGTTCAGGAGCCTGGGATGTAGAAGAGAGAGGGGACGAGGGTCATCCATCTCTTGGCATCTCGTCGTTGTTCCTGGGGAAGGAGCTGCTTGGTGTGCACGCGCAGCCTTGGGATGCGCATGCATGGCCTGTATAACGGCTCGCTGCTTTCCTAAAAATGACACCGGTTTCTTCGTAAAAGCGAATTTGCGTAAAGCAGGGTATACCTGTACAATTTCTGTTAGCCTCCTCTCCTGGTCTCTATTGTACCCTACTCCTTTTCTCCAGATCGCCTTCTATCAGAGAGCAATCCTCCTAAGCCCTTTGCCTTCTTTCTCCCTATCTCTCTATTGTACCCTACCCCTTTTCTCCAGATCGCCTTCTATCAGAGAGCAATCCTCCTAAGCCCTTTGCCTTCTTTCTCCCTCTATCACTGCTAAGCTATTTTCTCTTCTACCCTCCCATCTGTTTCCACCTATTATTGCCTCTTACCAGTTAACGTGCTCTCCCCTTTTTATTCAGATGCATACCAGATTCCTGACCAAGGGCCCAGGCCTGAAACATGGACTGCCTTTTACTGCCTCTGGATGCTGCATGACCTGCTGAATCCCTCCTGCATATTTGTGCACTGCATCTGCAGGCTTACTCATTTAAACCGTGATCTCCATTGGGCACATTTTCACCTTTTAAAGTGGAATCCTTTTCCAACTTGCATCTCATTATAATTACTACTTGACATAATTTTTGAACTGCTTGCTGATTTGATATGCCAACAAACTCCTTGAATTCCTGTTGTTTTTACGATCTGTGTTGAATGTGTTGAGTGACGCATCCATTCACTACAAAGTGTCTGAACTCTGCTGTTTACAGGATTTACCACAAAGCCTTGGTGGCTGTGCTGCTGAGTAAAACGTGGAGAGTTCGGAAACAGGCTCGGCAGACTGTCAGGAAGTTGCTCTCCTCTCTGGGCGGTGTTAAATTAGCATATGGGCTTCTGGAAGAGCTCCAAATCATTCTGAACACCCACAAGGTCTATAATTTGTTTTTGTTAAATTGGTTTGCATGAGTCTCAGAATTTTAAAATAATCATGGAAAATGTGCCGACACATTATGATGGCATTTTAAGCTGCATGTTCTGAGGTATTTCGAAGGTTGTTAGCTGTGTGGTCCAACATTTGACATCAGATAAAAGACATGGCTGGACACCCATCCTTCTCACATAATTTCGCAACATTTGTGTGTGCAGCTTCCTGCCGTGTGCTCATAAATGTATCCACACCTCTTGGAAAACAACTGATGAGGTCCAAGGAGAGAGAAGAGAAAGGAGGGGAGAGGGAGGAAGGGGGAACAGCACAGATTAACTGGTAAGAGGCAATAGGTGGAAATAGATGGGAGGGTAGAAGAGAAAATAGCTCAGCAGTGATAGAGGGAGAAGGAAGGCAAAGGCCTAAGGAGGATTGCTCTCTGATAGAAGGAAGGGGGTGGAGATATGTAGGAAAGAAGACAAGAGAGGTAGGGAACGATAGAGACCAGGAGAGGGGATTAACAGAAATTGTACAGGTATTCCTCGCTTTATGAATACTCGCTTTACGCAGATTCGCTTTTACGAAGAAACCTGTGATCACTTTTAGGTTGGTGTAGAGGTTAGCGCAATGCCATTACAGCACCAGCGATTGGGACCGAACTAGGGTTCGAATCCTGCATTGTCTATAAGGAGTTTGTACATTCTCCCCAGGCCCGTGTGGGTTTTCTCCCACCTTTCGAAAAAAAATATAGGGGTGAAGATTAGTGGGGTGTAAGTTGGGCAGCATGGACTCGTAGGGCCGAATTGGCTTGTTACAGTGCTGTATGTCTAAATTTTTAAAAATTAAAATTTACACCTTGATCAAGTGACAATGTATTTGAGGAGTGTTCTAAACATACTTATCATCACTCCTGGTTCACTAAATGTGTGAAGAATTTCCTCCATTCCTTTGCACTCCTGCAACTAAATGGTTGAATGATTTTCTGCTCTGTTTGATGTTTTTGATACTAGACATCCGAGAAATTGCACGTTAAAATTTTATAAATGCACTTCATTTCATGGCTATTTTATACAATTATCTGCATAATGTAAATAGAATCTACTTTTGGGCTTTGAATATTTGGGGAGTAATTTTCGTTTTGGCTGATCCACTGACTGAAATGTCAATGAAAATAGGACTAAAGTTCTTGCTGTTTGGGTAGCAATTTAATGTCACCTTTCTATTGCTTTTTGGTTAGTTATCAGTTTGTAGAAAGTTTTATTGGTCTAGTGCTATTGGAAAAGAGTATGGATTCCTTGCTTTGTCAAGTAACAAGTCATAAATAATACATCCTTTTTATTTTAGGTGGTACCACCTGAAGGGTTAGTGGCAGAGTCTGGTGAACTCACAGAAGCTGGAAGGTCTTATATTCCACCTCGTGTACTGGTTGAGGCATTGTGTGTCATAACAAGTATCCCAGGATTGGAGAATGATGTCAGTGAGGCTGAGAAATTGGCCAGAGCGATTGTATTTATGGCACATCACCCTTCCATAGGTAGGAGTTGCTAAGGTGCATATATTTTGAAGGATGTGTCTCTTTCATTGTTTAAAAGTATACGTGAAGCTAACTGTTCATTATCAGCATAACTTGAGGTCTTCCTGAATACAAATTGAAGCGTAAGAATTGTAAAATGTTGGTCTTTTCAACTTTCCAATTCCCATTTAGCATTTCAGATTGTTGATTAGCCTGAACTGCATATTACATTTGTAATTCTCTTTAATAACAAGCTAATATTTTGCAGAATTGTTGCATGGTTCTATATTGTAAGATTTTTTTTACCAATCACTGCCAGGAATTATTCTTGGAAAAACAAGTCCAATATCACTCTTTTGCTTTGTTCCCAATCTGTTAATTCTCTTTTGATTTGATTTAGAGATGCAGTGCAGTAACTGAACCTTCCTGCCCACAAGCCTGCTTTGCCCAAATATGGCCATGTGGCCAATTAACCGACTAACCCTGTACGTCCCTAGAATGTGGAAGGAAACTGTAGAACCCAGTGGAATCCCATGCAGACACAGGGAGAATGTACAATCTACACTTCAAATAATTTTCTTTTCACATTTTTGTAACTTAAGTTTGCAATCATCCCTTCTTTTAACTTTTTTTGAATATTTTATTCATAAAAGCTTCTTTTAACTTCCATCAACTCTATATTGTGGAGAAATAAGCTCTAACGACTAATATTTTGTTGACTATAAATCGATAGGAGTTATTTAAGACCTGTGATGTAATATGAAGCATGAAAAGACGTGTATCATGTGAGAGAAACTGTGGTCCCCTTATAGTGGAATCCTTTTTCCACATCCAATGACATAATTACTACTTTCCATGTGTTTAACATGCATTTTACTTGCATATATGAATGTTTTCTTCTAAAAATGTTCATGGCATAATGGCTGAGGTGCAATTGGATTAACAATTATTTTATATGTGTGGTAGTTTTGCTCTCATTGCTCTATCTATTTTCTTAACTCTTGATTTTTTTGTCAAATCTTGATCTAATTTTTATGGTATGTTTTCAACTTTACAAATCCCATTTAGCATTTCAATTTCTTTTGGAGGTTGTTGATAAGCTGAAATTTAAATTTAGACATACAGCACGGTAACAGACCATTTCGGCCCATGAGCCCATGTTGCCCGATTAACCTACACCACCCCCACACCCCCAGTACGTTTTGAAGGGTAGGAGGAAACCAGAGCCTCCGGGGAAAACCCACGCAGACACAGGGAGAAAGTACAAACTCCTTACAGATGGTGGCCGCCACACCATAGAAAAAAGATTCTGGATATGCATAAATTACGTCAGTGATGCTACATTTCGCATTATCCATCAGTACTGCAATTTGATGACAGTAAATTGTAAATCCAGTGGATTGTCACCTTTCTGCATAACATTGCAAAGAAACGAGTATTCTCCAGCTGAATCAGAGCTACAATCTCTTGCTGTGGATTGTTCCTCAATGATACCTCTTGGAATGTTCTTTTTTTAAATTTCCAAACAAAGTGTGCAACTTTTCCTTTGCAAACTTGTGAATTGAAAATGGGTGAGTACATTTTGTAACCATTCAGGCTCGCACTTTAACCCCCGGACCAATTCTGTGGCATGTGCATTCATTGTTTGAGATGAAGATGACATAATCCCTTGTTGGGCTGGTTACCATGCAGGTTCTCGTACAGACCTCTGAGGATTCTTTTATTTTTGCAGAGGCTGCTCAAAGGGGATTGTGGTTGGCTATTCTCCAGAGACTGAAGCTGGAACCCTCTGCATTCATCAAAAAACACCTGGCTGACATTTTGCCCAATGTAAACTCCCAGACTGTCAAGAATCAGGTGAGGGACTGTCTTTTGTGAGCCTCATCCATTGCAAATTCCAACTGACTCAATAGAACTGAACATCCCATAACAACCAGGTTGTGGGCAGCACAGTTTGAGTAGTAGTTGATTTGTTTTTTAATTTAGACCTATGGCACGGTAACAGGCCATTTTGGCCCACAAGCCCGTGCCGCCCAATCACACACAATTGACCTACAACTTCTGGTACATTTTGTAGGGTGGGAGGAAACCGGAGGCCCCCCCCACCCTGGGGAAAACCCATGCAGACACGGGGAGAACATACACGGGGAGAACATACAAACTCACAGATAGCGAGGGATTCGAACCCCAGTCCTGACTGCTAGCACTGTAACAGTGTTGTGTTAACTGTGCTGTCCAGCAGTTAGCATAACGCTATTATAGCGTCAGCAACCCGGGTTTGAATCTGGCGCTGTTTGTAAGGAGTTTGTACGTTCTCTATGTGACTGTGGGTTTTCCCCGGTGTCTCCGGTTTCCTCCCATCCTTCAAAATGTACGACGCTGCAGATTAATTGGGTGGGACGCGTTTAAATGGCCGGATCAGCTTCCACTGCACTGTAAATAAAATTTTAAATTTATAGCCATAATGTTTGTGAGTGCTAATGGCGTTGTCCTGTGGGGCGTTCGTACAAATTGTTAGAAATTAAAGTACCTTTAAAGAAATTGCTCGAGACAAAAATTGAGAACAAAGAACATTTATTACTACAACAATGCAAAGTTGGGTGCTTCCCCTTACCCTGGGAATACACACACACACTGGGGCTCACCCAACTTTTATACAGTTGATTTCAGTGTAGGAATACCCTCCCCCTTACATTCTTCTGCCTCCTGCTGGAGAGGTTTGGCATTAGGCAATCCTGCCTGCCTACGTGCAATTTCAGTATACTTGGAGAACCAGGGGGGGGTATCCTGTCGGTGTCCCTTCATGTCATTGTCCTTATTCACACCTTCCTGATTCTCGGGGCTACAGTCTCTTGATATGCAGAGTTGACTCATTCTATCTAGGGTTGGCTAATTTCATATGTATAAATCTGTGTATGGTTAGCTAATTAGAAATGTATGACTTGGTACTTCTGTCCAGGGCTAGGAGACCCTTATCTGATCCAGACTACCTCAACTTCCTACATTCTATTGTACCTTACCATTCCTTATCTTAGTCTTATGGTCTTGTCACAAAGACTAGAAGATTCTTATGTTAATCGTGCTGACTCTGCTTTCCTGCATCCTAAGCCCCAAGCTTATCCTGTTTGAACTGGTTACAGCCATTTTACTGATGAACTTTAGTTTCTTCCATGTTCATAATTTTAGATCAATTTTCCCATCTCTCACAATCCTCACTTTTCTTTTAGATCAGTAATACTGATCTTTCACCATGATCAGTGTTACTGATCTTTGGCTACTAGTGTCAGTGTGACTGATCCCCCCCCCCCCCTCCTCACTTTTCTTTTAGATCAGTAATACTGATCTTTCAAGTGTAAGGTGTAGTTTTACCCAGCTGGTCAATAACCGAATTGTAATGTCTGTGTAAAGTCTTTAGGTAGGGGAGCACCATGAAGGTCAGAGTAGCGAGTCCAGCTGCTTATTAGGGTTGAGAGTATCAGGCTCCAGCTCTCAGTAAAGAGTCTAATCCATCCCACACGTTGAAACATTGAAGCAGTGTCTTTGAACCACCCGACTTTTGTAAGCGTTGTCCTGACGAAGTCTGTGAGAGACACTGCCTTCAGCAGCGAACGAGTAGCAGTCTGTGAGAAGCGCTGCCTTCAGCAGCGAACGAGTAGCAGTAGTCAGGCGGTTCCGTTGAATTGTGGCTAGTATCTGATGTCCTCTTCAGCCCCGAACTCTAGGGCCACCGATCTCCGAAGGCTGTTTGGAGCCTGATATTAAAGTGTCAAGCAGCTCACGTTGTTGGAAACTGGTGCTCCCCTTCACGGGGTGATGAAAAGTGACCAAGCTGGGGGGGGATTGTTTCTTGTGATTTAACTGTGTGTTGCAGCTTGTCTGCTAACATTAGCATATGTATCATTGAACTTGTGAGTTGCAGCCTGTCTGTGTACATTAGCATATGTGTCAACTCTCTCTCTCTCTGCTACATGTACAATCCTGACTACCATTCTGTCTGTCTTTGTCCCACCATGTCCTTTGTGCTATCGCCTCAAAACTCTTGTCTCTAATGCCTGTGTAGGCTAAGATACAAATTAGATGTACTCCACTAAAGCTGTTCAGTTCCCCTAGTCCGTATTGGAATCCCTTGTATCCCACTATGACTATACATTAAATCTATGCCCTGTCTACATTCTAAAGGAGCCCAATTGTAACCTCTGCTGCCCCTATTCCAGGGGGGACTTAAACATTAACGAACAGTATTCCAAAAAATGAGTAAACAACAATGAAAGTAAGACCCATTGTAAGCAGCAAAAAATACAACAAAAACTGAATAAACCACAATAAATGTAAAGCTCATTGAAAACAGCAATAAAATACAACAATAACTGAATAGACCACCATAACTGTAAAGCTCATTGAAAACAGCAATAAAATACAACAATAACTGAATAAACCACAATAAATGTAAAGCTCATTGAAAACAGCAATAAAATACAACAATAACTGAATAAACCACCATAACTGTAAAGCTCATTGAAAACAGCAATAAAAAACAACAAAAACTGAATAAACCACAATAAATGTAAAGCTCATTGAAAACAGCAATAAAATACAACAATAACTGAATAAACCACCATAACTGTAAAGCTCATTGAAAACAGCAATAAAATACAAAAATAACTGAATAAACCAAAAAAAAACGAGTAACATTACGGCACTTTGTCACGGCGCAGTGTAAGTTTTAGGTCTGATGGATGAGGAACTGCACGACAGGTTGAGGTTTGAATCTGTGTGTCGTGATGTTGTGGTTCAGAAGCTGGTTTAATTCTTTGAATGTGGGTCCAGCCTTTCTCTCTTGTTCTTACTGCGGTGTCTGTAATTAAAAGTACACAGAAGGGACCATCCCAGGCAGGTTTTAGTTGATCCTCTTGCCATGCTTTTACATATAACCAATCACTAGATTTTAATAAAATGAATAACAATCTGACTTTCCTTTGTGTTAGTGTAAAAATTGTAAAATGAAACACAAACCATATTTGCATGGGTTTTGAATATGTTAGACCTTATTAAAATGCAGTTGGAGCTGCTTGTCTGTATGGGGCACAACCCTCCAATTTGTTAGAGTGAGTACATAACAGACATTGCAGCACAAGAGCCCCTGCAAGAGAACTTGAAACATATTCAACCTTTAGTTCTGCCTTAAGTAAAATGCCTTGTGCCACAGCTCACAGGAGCTGGCCTTATTTAAAACAGTCTGTAAAACAGGCACCAAAAAAAGTTAAAAGATGTTCTTATGAAGATTGCACACACAATAATTTAAGTACAGGCTAGTTTCTATTATATTCCACTTAAAAGTTCTGCTGCATGAATCCTGGAGCTTGTGGAGTCATTATTGAATCAAGAAATATTGGTACCATGCCAATCTCATTCTAACATACCAATTTCTCCAGTCCTTAAGTCAAGATGTACTGAATAGCATCTGGTACAAGATCTGTGAGTTCTTAATGATATTATTATTCTTATGCACCCAATTGTTCTGAACGATGCCACCAATTTAAATCATATTCCACCTATAGCAGTACTCACACAGCACCATAGACCAGTTCGCAGGTTTATTTCTCCATTAAGCTGAATCCACTTGCGCAGGGTTTACCTCCGTGATCATTTACAATGTAACTTCCGCACTACTGGATTTAAATATAAACCTGATGAATGGGGAAAGTTATCATGAATTAAATAACAGCGGCAATACAGAGAAATTGTGCTGAGGCATTAATTTCACTCCAGAGGAAAATGCACCAGAGAAATGATTAAACTTATAGGAATCCCCATAGGAATCCCCAGAGGTATCTTTATTCTCCAGAGGTGGGTGATCTTTAAACTCACGGACCTTGACTGCTGAATGTGTAGAAGAAATGTATTAAATGTGTTGATAGGGCTCCATACCTCTAACTGCAAGACAAGAGTCTGAAGCCTCAATTTCAAGTGCCACAGTGCACTTAAAGGGACATGCACACTCCTGCTTCAACTGGCTGAACCAGCCACTTTACACATCAGATCCTTTCTTTATCTTACATACACTTAAAATAAGACGTGTAGAACTCACCCTATTTGCGCAAACATTTCTCCCTGCAAATGTTATAACATCACAACTCTCAGGTACTCCCTGTGCAAAATCACATTTGAATACAATTTATTTCATAAATTGGAATTAACTGGTAGTTAAATTCGCTCATTCTACAGTATTGATAAACGATCCTTTATGACATTTAATTTTTAGCATGAATTTTAATCAATAATGGTCAGTGACTGAAGTGGGAAGTCGTGATTTATGAAATTATCTCTGGTCTCTACTCTCCCACTCCCTGCACTTCTCCCAACATTCAGGAGCTGGCACACAGTCCCTGCCTTTTTCCATGTTACTCATCTACTATTACTTTAACTGCTTGCATCAAAATGTTAGCCTTTGCTTTCTGCTTATCCTCAGATGTCTGGACAAATGCTTTTTGTGTGATCTGTAGAAGCTGGGTTATTCCCTGCTCATGCCAATTTTCTGTCTTTTGTAATTTTCTCCTAATGTCTGGGGCTGAGTTGGTAACAAAACCTGTTAGTACCAATTGTTCCCCTGCTGGGGATTCTATGTCGAGACCCCCATATTGTATATATATTTGGTCCCAAAAATTGGTCTAACTGTTCGGCACATCCCTGGGGATCTTCTATCAGGGAGGTCAGTTCTTTCTTAAAGTTACACACTTCAGTACTGGTCAGGGGCACATTTACGAAACCGAGACCCTCTCCCATGGGAACTTCCCGCAGTGGTCTCATCCAATTGGTTTCTTAGCTTATTAGGTCTGGGTTCCTGCTCCCTGGGAAATGAATCAAAGGGTTCTGCCCTTTCTTCCTGAAGAGTCTCACGCTGTTCTGAATTAAAGTTACCTCTCTCTCCTGTCAACAGAGGTGGTAATCGAGTGCTTTGTGAGCAAGTTATCATACCACTCCTGCTCTCTTCTCTCTTCTCTAGTGGTGGGGGAGGTGGGGAAGGTGCAGAAGGGTAGGTCATAGGAGGGGAAGGAAAGATAGGAGCCGGCATAGGAGGAACATAAGGTGGAGGGAGGTAATGTAACACATTCCAACCCTGTGATTCAGGGACAAAAGGTTCCTCCTCTCTCTTATCCCTGAATTCTTTCTCATTCAAAACCAGCTGTTCAATGGATCCCTTGAGCCAGCAGGCTGCATATTCCCTGCTCTCAACATTGTCTTTCTGGTTTTGATAGAGCCATAGGTTCAAAGCTTTACACATCCATTCATCCTCAGATCCGAATTTTGGCCAGTACACGGAGCTCCCTTTAACCGGGTATTTAACCCATTCAATACAACAATACCTGACCATTGTCAGTTTGTCTTTACCACGGGTCTTTCCTGTGCCCCACTCAGATAACATCAACCCAAGCGGGCTGTACGTAGCTATCTGGTGGTCACGTCCTGTGTCAGGACTCTCTTTACTGCCCGTTATTCCCATGCTTAGAAACAAGTAAAATACCTGACCGTCGTCAGTTTCTCTTTACCACGGGTCTTTCCTGTGCCCCACTCAGATAACATCAACCCAAGCGGGCTGTACGTAGCTATCTGGTGGTCACGTCCTGTGTCAGGACTCTCATCTCTACTGCCCGCTATTCCCATGCTTAGGAACAAGTAAAATACTCTTACCGAGTTCTGGCAGTACTGCTCTAGCGCGCGTCCTTCCGCCGTTTGTTCTCAATGCCTCTTCTCGGATATCACTCGCTTCTTCCACTGACCAGCCACCCGTCGCCCGTGAGTCCAGCTGAATCAGCCGGGGTGCACCTACTCTCGTCATCGGGGTACTCTGTCAGTGGAGGGAGTGTGATCCCGGACGAGCCCCCATTTGTTAGAAATTAAAGTACCTTTAAAGAAATTGCTCGAGACAAAAATTGAGAACAAAGAACATTTATTACTACAACAATGCAAAGTTGGGTGCTTCCCCTTACCCTGGGAATACACACACACACTGGGGCTCACCCAACTTTTATACAGTTGATTTCAGTGTAGGAATACCCTCCCCCTTACATTCTTCTGCCTCCTGCTGGAGAGGTTTGGCATTAGGCAATCCTGCCTGCCTACGTGCAATTTCAGTATACTTGGAGAACCAGGGGGGGGTATCCTGTCGGTGTCCCTTCATGTCATTGTCCTTATTCACACCTTCCTGATTCTCGGGGCTACAGTCTCTTGATATGCAGAGTTGACTCATTCTATCTAGGGTTGGCTAATTTCATATGTATAAATCTGTGTATGGTTAGCTAATTAGAAATGTATGACTTGGTACTTCTGTCCAGGGCTAGGAGACCCTTATCTGATCCAGACTACCTCAACTTCCTACATTCTATTGTACCTTACCATTCCTTATCTTAGTCTTATGGTCTTGTCACAAAGACTAGAAGATTCTTATGTTAATCGTGCTGACTCTGCTTTCCTGCATCCTAAGCCCCAAGCTTATCCTGTTTGAACTGGTTACAGCCATTTTACTGATGAACTTTAGTTTCTTCCATGTTCATAATTTTAGATCAATTTTCCCATCTCTCACAAAATGATAGTAGACGACTGGCCTTTTTCCATTTCACTACATAGTTGTGCAGTGAAAGGGTAATGACTTAACCAGGTGATCTATTGCTTAAATAGAAATGTCATAAAAATCTAGGTAATTGTGACAATTGGTATGTCTCATGAATCTCAGCAAAGGTATATTCCAGAGGGAAAGTGAGGTGTTTAAGGTGGAAGCAGTTATCCAATAAATTTTTAAAAATGCAATCAAATTGAAGCAAAATGCATGCAATGTTAGCCAGATAATCAGGGTTTTATTTAGGAACCAGCAAAGGGCATCTTAAAGAAAATCACAAAAACAGAACAGTGCAAGAATAAACTAGCTAGTAATATAAAACAGATGTTTAATATTTATATATTAAAACTGTATAGTTTTTTTTAAAAAGCAAGGGAGTCGGGAGAGGCAGCATCATTCTCTTGGAGAATGAGACTGATGTTACGAACTAACAACCCTTTAAATTTTATTTGGGACTAAAGGGACTTTGTTTGCACTATCGCAAGAACAACAATGGAAAATTCACCAGACAATGGTAAATTCAAACATAACATTTCTTACTTATCTCTGAGTGTAACTAAACGTCACCCCACTCTGCGCAAATGTAAATTTGTGTGTGTCTGTGTATAATAAAGTCCCATTCTGAAAAGTCAGTCTTTAAAAGCTCCGTCTCAAACTGGCTTCTGTCTTCTATGTCAAAGGACTATGTGTGTTTAAAATACTAATGTTGTTTTTGTGCCCCTGTAACCTCCCAAACTAACACTAAGAATACATCTATGAATACATTATATATGAGAAATATAATTTAACATTAAAGATTAACATAAACCTGTTAATAATGGAGAAAGGCAGGGATTGAAGGCACTAAAATCATCTGTCATAAGAGATATTCAGAGGTTTGTAGGAAAAGAACTTCAAATGATCTCTATTACTGGAAAGATAGGAGCAAGCAGACTAAAGTAGCTAGAATTTGCCTGGCCCTGATGGCTTACAGTACAGTGTCTTGAATAAAGAAGCTGTGCAAGTGGTGGGTGTAATCGACCAGAATTTCTTGGATTCTGGTGAGGTTCTGCAGGATTTAAAAACGGTAAAATGTTTTTTTTAAAGACGATAACGGAAAGCAGAAAACCATAGGCCAGCTGGCCGTGCTGAAAGTCGTTGCCATGAAGGGAGTGAAAGAAATACATTTGCCAAACAAGTAGCATTAGTATGAACGCAGAATATGGCATCACAGTACAGGCCCTTCAGCCCTCGATGTTGGGCCGTCCTACATATTCCTTGCAAAAAATGCCGAACCTTCCCACCTCATAACCCTCTGTTTTTCCTTCATCCTTTTACCTGTCTAATGTAAGGTAAAACATCATGAGATGGGAATGTGTAAGGAGTTACCCTGTACAGGGCTGTAACAAGATGTGAATGCATCCTTGTACTTACAAGATAAGAGAGACATTGATGGATTGAGAGGCAGGAAGCTAGCAGGGAAAGGATAGCAACAGTTTTAGTCATTGGACAAGTAATGATATGATGATGTTCTAAGCACGTATCCAAGGGTATAAAAAATCACCATTTTGCTGATAACGGCAGAATGCATTCTCCGACTAACATGGTTAGTTGCAAGTGTTACAATCCGGTAATAAAGAACAAAGAACCCTGATTTCGACTCAGTCTGGTGTTTGTCTCACTCATTCATGAACAAAGCAGACCTAACACTAAGGTTCTCTTAAATGCCCCTAATGCCACAGCCTCCATTACCACCCCTTGCCAAAGCATTCCAGGTATCCACAACTGTGTAAAAAAAAAAAAAAAAAAAAAAACTTACCCTGATATCTCTCCTAAACTTTTCTCCCTTCACTTTGTACAGCTGTCCTCTGGTGTTTGCTAGACCTGCCCTGGGAAAGTGAGGCTGGCCACGCATCCCCACATTTGCTGTACAAAGTACACTGAGATTTTCCTGCTCTGTGTCACCACTTCAACCACTGTGTCAGCAGGCTTTCGTGTTTTGCTTCCACCTTGTGTGTGCCTCTCAAAATCTTGTAAGGTTTGTCCACCATTTTCCCATCATTTATTTTGCTTTCAAGGAATGAAAATCAAGCAGATTCGAGGGGCCGAATAGCCTTTCACTTAGAGAGCATGGAGGTGCACCTTCAAGAAGTAAGGCGGCAGATATTCAATTCGGACGGGCTGTTCCATAATTTTTCTGAAAGGGAAATGGTGTTTAGCAAAGCTGCTGGAGCTCTTTGAGGTTCTGAGAGAGCCATGTTCAGATTTCCAAGAGGCTGTGAATAAGGTGCCCTGTAAAAAGGAACAGCACTTGATAAGATTGCATGAGATTGGCCAATTTATGCTGTCTTTAATAGGACATGGACGAACCAGCAGAAAACATTTCAAGCCTCCTTTATTGTCAAGTAATAGTACAAAGCATGTAACATTACACAAAATTGCCAGGAGGCAGACAGGTTCGCCATTTTGTCACTTGGAACCCCTGACGTTACGAGAGAAAGAGAAGCAAGAGTCTCTTCAGTATCACTGAGTGTCTGTGGATTCATGTCTAGCGCACCACAGTGACACGGACACCTGTACAGCAAATCTCTGTCGTGATCAGGAAGCCTTCGTGGTCGATGCTCTTCTGGAGTCCTTGCCCTGAGCGCCCTCTCAAATCCTGGTTCCGACACGTGGTTCCTGTGAACCAGACTGCAGCAGCCCATGTAGGTCTCCCGAATGCAAGTCGCCACATCCTCTGTGGGACCGTCAGCTGGTCCGCAGCCACGGTCACCATCCTGTGGGGTCATCTCCTCTGCTTTTCAACGGGGGGGGCATGTTTTCCCCATTTCTGGTGCCTTGCACTGGTGTCTGCAACCCCTCAAGGACACTGCTGCGCACAGGCGCTGCCATCTTGGGTGCAGACACATGGTTGTAGGATTGTAGTTTCAAAGCACTGCCTGCTCCTCCCAACAGGCCATTTAATCCCTCTTTAGAGCAGTTAGCATTAGGAATGAGTGGTTGAACCCTTTGGAACATGCTCCCAGGTCCACAGCAGCTCTGGCAATGCCACCATTTTATTTTCGGAACAAGTAGGTCATTTTTGGATTGGCAGTCAATAACTGGTATCACAAGGATTTTTGTATGGACCTCTTTTATTGCAATGTATAGTGATGAATTGGTTGAAGAGAAAAATTGTACACCAGCACAAATTGTTGATAGCACAAAGATGGACGGGTTAACAAATTGAGGAAAACACAGATTGCAGAGGAAGATAGGCGTTCAGTGAGTTGTCTAGAAGTTGGCAGAAAAAATAATATTGGAAAAGGTGATTTTATCCACTTTATAAGGAGGAATGGAAGAATATATTGTTATTTAATTGAAGTGAGACTACAAAATGTCGTGGTATAATAGGTTTGGAAACACAAAACAAATACCATGCAGATACAATGCACCTGCATTGCAAGAAGTGAGTAAATCAGGAGGAAGGTTTTGTTGCGATTTTATTGACCACCTCTTGAGTGCAGCGCCAAAGTCGGGTTTCCGTCTTTCAGGCCGGATATATTTGCAGTGGCGGTGACATGGAGAACATTCACTCAGTTGATTCCTGAAATGAAGGAGTTGATGGATGAAGAGAAGTTAGGCAAACTGGGCCTAAACTCATTGGAATATGGAACATTGATGAGATAATTTCTAAGTAAAGAAGATTCTATGGGGTTGGATGCTAAGAGGGTATTTCCACTAGTTGGGTAATCTCAAAGTAGGAGGCAGAGTTTCAGAATAAGGGAGAGTCATAAGAAATGGGAGCCAATTGGTCTTTTGGCCATTCTCCATTCAATTATATCATGGCTGATCCAATCTTGGTTTCAAGACCCCTTCATGGCTCCCACCCGATACCATTTGATTCTCTTGTAGTTCAGATGTCCTGGCAGATCCTCCTGCACTTTTGTGCATTGTACTAACATCACAGCAGGTGAATACTTTCCCATTTAACTCCAGGTGGATTGGGCCTTCTTTCGATTTCTCTCTTTGAAGTGAATCAGCTTTGTATGCCTGCATTGTGAAGATGTAGCTCCTAGTTCCAGGTTCCTCCTGTTTATCTGTAAATAAAGCCAGTTGCTTGTGTTATGAGCCCTTAGGACCCCAAAACCCAGCAGCAATAAATATTCACCAAGACAAATGGTTACTTAAAAGTGCTTTTAATGATTTTTAAGCGTGAAAACAGAATCACACTTTAACTTATCACTATTGATTTAACTAACCTAACTTAACACCCTTCTAATTCTAAGCGCACGAGTATGTAATGTGTGTATAAATTCAGAAAAGTCCTTTGGTTCACAGTCCAATCTCACTTCTCACTCCTCCAAGTACACTGGTTGCAGGCAATTCATATACTGTGCACAGAATTTAACATTTATAAAGTTCACCAAGCTTTGGTGCTTGAAAGATAAACGGTTACCATTCAGGAATGTTCTTGTCGGTTATCAGAGAGAGATTTGTTGTATGATGGACACCCAGCCACTTCAGTGACTTGCGGAAGAAACTTACCCCCCTCAGGGTTCTCCAGATGATAACCTCTTTCTTTCAGGTCACCATATAGTCCCTATTTGTTTCTCTTATTGCAAGTGAAACATTAGATAGCCAGTCCTCTCCCCAAGCATGAACCACAAGTGCTTTGACCAGGTTGAACGAAGAATTCACAACCCATTTTCCAAATGGGGTTTTCCACAAGCTTGCCAGCTTGTCCTGTTCTAGTCCCAGCTGGTGTTGCTGGCTGTTACACTGTGGAAGTGATATCTCTCTCTTTCCCTCTCTCTCTTTGTAAACAAAAATCCATTAGAGAAGTTTCTTGTGCACTCTCCAAAGCTCTTGCAAAGCCTATGGGGCCAATATGTCAAGCATTAGCAGAGCTCAAGTATTTTAAATAAGATCTGTTTTAAAGTGTTTGTATATGACCTACACTAACAAACCCTGCCACAATTCATCTCCCAAAAACATATCTATATTCTGTCACTAGCTATCCAGGTTGGGTATGGTATTAAACAAAGCTTGCCCATTTCCACCAAAGACCTGAATGATGAGTTAAAATCAATGCTTTCAGTAATATGGGGAAAATTAGCCTTTGGCCTATATTTTATACAAAACAAAATAAACCTGGATGTCCAGCACAGTAACAGGTTCTTCTGGCCCACAAGCCCATGCCACCCAATTACAGCAATTAACCTACAGCTCATGTACAATTTTGAATGGTGGGAGAAAACGAGAGCACCTGGAGGAAACACATGCAAACATGGGGAGAACGAACCAACCCCTTACAGACAGCACTGGACTCTCACCCTGGTCTCTGACACTATAATAGCATTGCGCGAACCACCACGTTACCTGTGCCGATCCTCAACCCAAGATAATGGCAGCATCTTAATTAAAGGCTTCACAATGTCAATGTCCAAATATGTTTTCTAAGTACTATAATTGTATTTTGGTGGAATTGTGTAGTATTTTAAAAGGCAGATTTTACTCGGCATCTTAAAGGAGAAAAAAGAGATAGCAAAGTACAAGTTTGGGGAGGAGCTAAGTTTTTAAGTACAAGTTTCAAGTTTATTGTCGCATACAATTTACAGCGAGAACGTTTTGTTTTGCAAGAAGTTCAGCTAGTCAACCCATACAGAGTACAGCAGCAGAAACACAATGCAGAGTGAGAGATTGGTTATAACAGCAAGGGCAACAGTTTACTGGTGGAGTCCGATGATGAGAGAACTGTCCTTGAGTCTGGTGGTGTGATCTCACACTTGTCAACCACCTGGACCGGAGGAGGGAAAGAAACTGGTTGGGGGTGGGATGAGTTTTTTAATATGAGGCAGCAGAAGTGGAAATTGAGTCAGTGGACAGAGGGGGGGGAGCGGTGGGAGGGGGGGGGGAGCATTGTATGATGGTCTGAGTTGTGTTCATAGTTCTCTGCACTTTCTTGTTCTTGGGCAGAGTAGTTTTGATATGATGCAGGGGTGCAGTCTGACTGGATATCTTCAAAGGGCCATCTGTCGAAGTTGTTGAGGCATGCTGAATTGCCTCAGACTTCTGAGGCAGTAGAGCTGCTCAGGGCAGTTTCTTGGCCAGTCCAGTGATGTGGTTAGGCCAGGGCAAGTCTTTGGAGATGTTTATACCTGTGATCTTAAAGCAGATTGCTATCTACAATGTTGATGCTGTGAGGAATGTTAGCTGAGGCTGAGATGTAGAGATTAGACTAATTTACTGTGGGAGAGGAACAACAGTGGTAAAAACACAATGCTGGAGAAACTCAGCAGGTCAAACAGTGCCCTTTATATAGCAAAGGCAAAAATACATTTCTCAAGCTTTGGAAAAAAGTCAGCAGGGATCTGAATAAAGGGGGCAGGGGGAGGTATGGTTGCAAAGGTAGAAGGTAATAGGTGGGGGGACAGTGGAACCTATTACTGAAATGGTTGGCCACTGGAAGGTCTCTGTCAGAGGTGTGGGCAGAATGAAGGTGCTCAGCAAATCAATCTCTCAGTCTGCGCCCAGCCTCTCCGATGTAGAGAAGGCCACAGAGAGGGAGCACCAGATGCAGTAAATCAAACCTGCGGATACACAAGTGAACCCACTAAGACCATCCATAAATTGGAGTAACAACACCTGATTTTCTGTTAGGATGCTCTCCAGCCAGATGGCATTAAAAAGCAAGACTTTTCTGGTCTCCTACTCTTCCCCTTCCCTCCACCCTTCCAGCTCTCTTCCTTCTCTATTCACCCAGCCATCCCTCCTCCCCTTGCTTGCTGCTGTCCCTTCCCTCTCTTTACCCATTACTTTCTGCTTTGCGACCACACCTCTTCCCCCCGCCCCCCCCCCACTCTTTGGACGCCTGCTGACATTTCTTTACGAATCTTTTTATTCCGTTTAAGCGCACAAAAAAATCCCACAATATATAGAATGTGAGGTTACAGATTATAAATCAAACAGATAATCATCATAAACAGTAACTGATTCCACAGCAGGAGCTCTATTGTTCAAATTATAAAAACAGTAGAAAAGATATATGTTCTAAACTATCAAACTATCCTAAACTAAGTTATCTCACCCCCAACCTAATAGTTGAAAATTAGAAATTAGAAGTTAGGATGCCTTAAACAATAAAATTCAATAATAAACAAGAAAATGTTCTATTACATAAACAAAAATAGCATGACGGGAAAACAATAATAAAACATCGTATAAAAGCAGGTTGAAGAATCATGAAAGAAATTCATAACAGGCGCCACATTCCATCAAACTTAATATCGTTATGAGGGAGTCACGTGACGGAGTAGTGGCCGGATGGTGAACTCCAGCCCTCTCCAGAAAAGTCGGGAAAAACAAAGGAAAACACAAAGGCACGGAAATAAAAGTTACAGAAAAGTGAGTATAAAGGTGGAAAGAAGATGGCGACAAAAAAAGAAAAATCGAAAGCAACGGTAAGAAGAGAGGAAGAGAAGACAAAGGAGGAAAAAGGTGAAGGCCTTACCTGTCCGAAGAGGCCCGCTGCGGAGAGAGAAACCCGCTCCCTCAGGTCGGTAAATAATGGACTACAAAAATGGCTCGCAGAGCCGAGTAAAAGTGCGCAACCGCGCATGCGCGAGGCGAATGAAAAAAAACACACCGACGGGAGGGGCGACCAGCTGGGGAGTCGATCTCCACAGCCGGCAACGACAGCTGCAGAACACCTGCAGCAAGAAGAGACCACAGAAGACAATAGAAACAAGAAAGAAGAGGAGGAAAGGGCACCAAAGAAACAACAGATGGTCAACCCAGAGGAAGAAGAAGAGGAAGAGTACAGGGAAATAGAAGAAGAAAAGAAAGGCAAGGTAAAGGATATACTTGCTCTTATTAAAGGATACATGGAGTCATTTAAAGAATGGCAAACACAGGAATTTAAGGATTTAAGAAAAAGAATAAACAACACAGAAGAGAAAATAAATAAAATGGAGATGACCTTAACAGAAATGGGAAAGAAAATGGACAAGATGGAAGAGCGGGCAGTAGCAGCAGAAATGGAGGTAGAAGACTTAAAAAAGAAATTGGAGAAATCTAATAAAAAAACTAAAGAGACACAAGAACTACTAGCTCAAAAAATAGATACAATGGAAAACCATAACAGAAGAAATAACATAAAGATAGTGGGCCTTAAGGAAGATGAAGAAGGCAAGAATATGAGGGAGTTTATAAAAGAGTGGATCCCTAAGACCCTAGGATGTCCAGAACTACAGCAAGAAATGGAAATAGAAAGGGCACATAGAGTATTGGCCTCTAAACCACAACCACAACAAAAACCAAGATCTATTGTAGTAAAATTCCTAAGATATACTACAAGAGAAAAGGTACTGGAGAAGACAATGGAAAAAGTAAGAGAGGGCAACAAACCACTGGAGTATAAAGGGCAAAAAATCTTCATTTATCCAGATATAAGGTTTGAACTCCTAAAGAAGAGAAAAGAGTTCAATACAGCAAAGGCGATTTTATGGAAGAAAGGGTATAAATTTATACTAAAGCATCCAGCGGTATTGAAAATATTTATTCCAGGACAACAAAACAGACTATTCTCGGATCCAGAAGAAGCACGAAAATTTGCAGAACAATTACAAAAATAGACTGAGGGAGGAAGACGGGTAATGAGAGTAAAAATGATCACGATTGATATGTATGTGGGTAAAGAGGTATAAGAGTGAATAGAGACAATGAGCATACATGAATGTATCTGTACTTAGAGGAAAATATAGATAGTATAGACAAGAATTAATAAGGGAAGGTAATGGAATAGAGAGAATAAGGAGGGAATTAAAAGAGTGACCTTTGTGACATATGAAAAGTGAAATCTTTTCTGGGGGAGGCGGGGTGGGGGGAAATAGCGGTCACTGCAAAATCAGTTGACGCTTGCGAGTGGATTCGCACATCCAAATGGAGAGGGGAGATGTGGTTGTCCGACAAGGGATAAAGGACAACTCAGGAGGTGAAGGGGAGATTGGGGATAAATAAGATAGAAATAGGAGAATAAGGAAAATGTTGGATGTTGTAGAAATGTTGTCTTATAAAGAGTTGAAAATAAGAAAACAGAAATGGAAAAGGAGGAAAGGTAATGATGGAAAAACGGAAAGAGAAGATAAACAAAATATAAAAGGGCTATGCTGAACTATATGTCTTTAAATATTAATGGAATACATAACCAAATTAAAAAGGAAGAAACTACTAAATTTAAATGAATAAATGCATTCCATTAGAAAAAATAACATATAGGTTAAGAAATAATATTGAAATATTCGAACAAGTATAGGAGCCTTACATTAAATACAATAGCGAAAACCTACCGGGGACAAACATTACCTAAGTTGATGGAAGGAGAAGGAAAGAAAAGAATGGACTCAGTAGAATTTCTGGTGTAATTTTGTTGAATGACAACATTGTCTGACTGGCTTAATGCAACCTAGATTGTATACCTAAAATGGACGAGAGGGGGGAGTGGGGGGGTGGCTTGGGAGGAGGTGGGGGGAGAAAAAGTCACTGTATATGTGTGAAAAAGAAATAGTGTATATCATGGCTAATGTGATTTATGGTGTGAAAAATAAAAAAATTTAAAAAAAAAACTTAATATCGTTATCATCTATAGCACATCTGATCTTCTCTAAACTCCACAAGGTAAAGTTTAGCACATCCATTGGACGAAGAGAGGTGGAATTGAATCTTTCCACCTAAGCAAAATAGATCTAGCCGTAAGTGTCGCGAATACAACAGCATGGCAATTGGATGGCAACAGATGCCTCTCTTCCATCAACACTCCAAATAATGCCACAATTGGACTCGACTCTAAGTTAACAGCTAAAATTGTAGATAAACTCTGGAAAATTTCTATCTATTAAGATTCCAACGCTGGACAAAACCAAAATAAATAAACTAACGATGCCATCCCACTGCTACACCTGTCGCAACGAGGGTTGACATCTGGAAATAAACGTGCCAATTTATCTTTAGATACGTGCGCCCTGTGTACAACCTCAAATTGGATGAGTGTGTGACAGGCACAGATTGAGGATGTATTAACAAGTTTTAAAATCCTTTCCCACAAATAGTTGATTGTAAATCCTGTTTCCATGCTTTATCAATTGGAACCTGGCGTAATTTTGATAATAAATATGAGTAATTAAGCCCTTCTGGGAAGGATGCAAAAGAAAAATTACATTCACAACATCTACTTTCTGAGCATGGGGAAAAGTAAGTAATTGGGTATTCAAAAAATTCCTAATCTGCAAATGCCTAAAAAATTGTAAATCTGGAACATTAAATTTAGTAGATAGTTGCTCAAAAGGCACGAGACAACCATCAACAAATCGATCTCGAAAGCAACCAATACCTTTCTCTTTCCAGTTGGAGAAGGCCTGATCAATCCAGGAATAAGAAAAAATATAATTAAATGGTATAAAACTGAATAAAGAGAAATTCTTCAGTCCAAAAAAATCTGCAAATTGATACCAGATATGTAAAGTCTATTTAACTATGGGGCTTTCTATCATCTTATTAACCTTGGTTTAAAAAAAAGGAACTGCAGCTTCAAGCACCAAGAGAATTTCTTAATTCATTTCAATTCCAAAATTGCTTATAGAGGGCAATCTAACTTGTCAGAACATTGAATCCAAAAAGTAACATAACGAATATTGATAGCCCAATAATAAAATCTAAAGTTCGGCAAAGCCAACCCTCCATTCCTTTTGGTTTTTTGTAAGAGATTTTATTCAGTCTTTGACTCTTATAAGATGAAATAATGGAATCCAAAGAGTCAAAAAAAGTTTTAGGGATGAAAGTCTGGATTGCCTAAAAAAAATATAAAGTAACTTGGGGAGAACATTCATTTTAATGGCATTAATTTGACCAACTAATGTCATAGAAAGAGGCGACCATTTAGTCAATGATCCTTTTACCTGTCTAATCAAAGGGATAAAAGTTTCCTTAAATAAATTCTTGTGATCCTTCATAACTTTAACACCTAAGTACATTAAAAAAATGATTAACTACCTTAAATGGTATATGATCGTAAATAGGCATGGAAGCATTAAAAGGGAATGGCTCACTCTTGTGAAGATTTAATTTATAGCCAGAAAAAAATTGAACTGCAGCAATAGGGACAACAGGGTGGGGACAGACTTCTCTGGATCAGAAATGTATAGTAACAAATCATCAGCATACAGAGACCTTATGAACCCTGCCCTCTCTTCAAATCCCCTATAATGTCCTCTGAGTCCTGAAAACCTTTAGCCAATGGCCCCAAAGCTAAATCAAACAATAATGGACTCAGAGGGCATCCTGTCTAGTACCACGGTATAACCTAAATGATTATTAGTAAGGACTGAAGCCATGGAAGAATAATATATCAATTTAATCCAGGAAACAAACCCCAGACCAAAGTTAAATCTTCTCAAAGTTTCAAACAAACACGGCCATTCTTCTCTATCAAAAGCCTTTTCTACATCCAGAGAAATTACACATTCTGTCATTTTAGATGATGGTGAATAAATAATATTCAATAAATGGAGAATATTAAAATATGAGTAATGATTTTTAATAAAACCTGTCTGATCATTAGAGATGATTAAAGGTTTTTTAAAAATTCCAATCTATTAGCTAACATTTTAGAAAGTATCTTCCTATCAACATTCACTAATGAGATTGGCCTGTAGGAGGCACAGTCTGTCAAATCTTTATTCTTCTAGGGGATCAAAGAAATCAAAGCTTCATGAAAAAGATGTGGGGAGGCTGCCCTTACTGACAGAATCTGAAAGAACTGTGTTTAAACGGGGAGCTATTAAATCAATAAAATATTTAACTGAGACCCAATAACTTTGAAAATTTCTTCTGTAGAAAATGGTTTGTCTAAAAAAAAAAGTGACTCTCTGAAGATAACTTGGGAATGATTAATTTGCTCAAGATGTTTTCCATGAAAATGATATTGTCTGGAAATTCAGATTTATACAAATCAGAATAAAATTCTTTAAATGCATCATTTATTTCTTTATGGTCTGTCACAAGCTCCCCATCATTTTTATGAATTTTTGTAATCTGCCTTCTAACAGAAGCCTCCTTTAATTGATCAACCAAAAACTTCCCTGACTTGGTTCAGCTCCCACACAATCTACCAATTTGCTGACAACACCACCATTGTTGGCTGAAGTACTGAAAATGATGAGTCATCACTCAGCGAGTGGTTGCAGAATGGAATGATCTTCCGAATGAGATAGTTGCGGCAGGGTCCATTCTGTCATTTAAGAGAAAGTTGGATGTGTACGGGGAGGAGAGGGGTTTGGAGGGTTATTGGCGGAGAGCGGGAGGTTTGAGCTAGTGGACTTGTTCTAGTGAACCGTTGCGGACTCGAAAGGCCAACATGGCCTGTTTCCGCTCCGTAAATGGTTATATGGTCGTCATATATATTAAATTGACTCTTGCTTTTTAACAGCTGACTTTCAATCGGGTATGTTAGCAGTAAATCATGTTTCGCTTGTTTTTCAGCTCTTTCTTGAAAAGCGAGACTGGGTTTGGGAATAAAACATATTGCCTATCAATTTCCTTTTATCTGTCAACCAATTCCTCTGTTAGTTCTCTTTTTCATATTAGCAGAGTAAGGTAAGGTTTAAAAGTATCTCGTACAGTCAGACTAGAAACTTCCTCTGAAACATTTATTTTTAAAAAAAAGTGTTCTGCAGTAAATTTTTTAAATGCCGACATTTTTCCATATCTTGATGAAGGGCTCAAGCCCAAAACGTCGGTTATGTATTTTTACCCCTGCTATATAAAAGACACTATTTGACCTGAGTTTCTCCACCATTGTGGTTTTATTTTAACCACAATGTCTGCTGATTTTTGTGTTTTACTCCCGAGGAACACAGTGGTATTTAGCAACATTAAATTACAAGACTACTTCACCAGGTTTGGATATTCCTTAACACTTCCTGTTTCCTAGGCTGTCGTAAACACTGTCGGATCCCTATCAATCCTCGCTTCATCAGTTGTATTGCCACATCTGTGCAGCCTGATCACAAGCATGTTGGAAAACCATGCTTTCCACCAGGTGACCAAAGAGGAATATGAGATCATGCTGGTTCCTGAGGGAGTGCTGTACGATAAATCCTTCCTTCAAATGTAAGTATTGATGTGTTAGATCAGTCTTCAGAGGGAATGAAAAATGTTATCCATGTACAGCTACATGCTCTGTTATTTATCATCTCAGAGTGATTAAAATATTGCTTGTAGAGTTCGAGGCAGTATCAGTTGGCACAATATGGGCTGCACAGTTGACTTAGCAGTTTGCACAATGCATTTATAGCACCAGCGATCGGGGCTGGGGTTCAAATGCTGCATTGTCTATAAGGAGTTTGTACATTCTCCCCGTGTCTCTGGGTTTTCCCTGGGGTGGGGGCTCTGATTTCCTCCCACCATTCAAAAACGCACCGGGAGATGTAGGTCAATCGGGTTGTAATTGAGCGGGCCGAAATGACGCTGTCTGTCTAAATTTAACTTGAAAAATAGTTAAAATTTAGTCTATGCAATTTTGTCACATTGTCTCACAAGCCAATGTGTTCATTATTTTTGGTAATTATTTGCTTCTGCTGAACAGAGACTCAAAAGGTGCTGTAAGATATATCAACAGGAATTCTTAGATGCTACAGCCAGATATGTGACATGTTACTGAATTAACTTGTAACTTGGAGTGCAATATGTTCTTGTTGCTGGATTCATTAAACTATTTCTCTTTTCCAGTTTAATGATCAGGAAAGATTTTGTTTTTTTTAAAAAAACACACATTGCTGGAGAAACTCAGCAGGTCAAGCTGCTACTTTATATAACAAAGATATATAACCAATGCTTCATGGAATGAGCAAAATGTAGAGGGGGAGGAGCATGGGCCCACAACCAAGTGGTAACAGGAAGATGCTTTGTCAGTTTTGCAGTTCATCAGTTCACACATGAGCACGTTTGGTTTTTGTCATGTGTGTTAACAGGAGCGATGAAAACAGAAGTTGCCGCGATCTTATTCTTTGAAACATTTTTAAACACTTTGTGCTAACTTCCTTGGAAGCTTGCCCTTTAGTTTGGCTGTGCAAGGGCAACCACAAAAAGGATGTTTATCTGCCAGTGTTTTTATCCATTGCACCCAAGTAGGTGACGATGTTTGAGGTGAAGTGGACACAGCGGCCCACAAAGTTGTTTCATTGTTCCCTCTCGTCCCCTGCTTCCAGTTTTTTATATATGTATGTATATATATATATATATATATATATATATATATGATGGTGTGAAGCAGAGGATGAATTGTCTGGTCTTTCAGTGGCTGGTCAATTTTTTAGGTTATGCTTTTGGATTTATTCTGTTCTGCTCAGGGCTCAACAGGAAACCACAAAGAAAGCCAATCTGAAGCGGGAGAACAAAGCTTATTCATTCAAGGAACAAATCATTGACATGGAACTTAAAGAGGTGATTATTTTCCCATCCCCTGTTTTTGTAACCATTTAATTTTCTGCATTCTCACTCCAGGCTTACAATGTTGGAAATACTTCTTCACTGCAATGTGAATTTACCTTTTCCTTGGAGTAGATAAGATGAGATTGCATCTCTCTGTGGGCCAGGCAGAATTGCCATCTATTGATAGTCCACAAAAGCTTCACAGCATATACATGCAAACAAATAAAGATTTGTAAACCGATAAGAAATGTAAACAAACTGCAATACAGAGAGAATTTTTAAAATCGGTGCTCGTCAGAGTCCTTAAATGAGTCCCTGATTGAGTTTGTCATTGAGTCTGATGGTGGAGGAGCTGTTCCTGAACCTGGTGGTGTGAGTCTTGTAGCACCGATACCTCTTTCCTGATGGCAGCAGCGAGAACAGAGCGTGTGCTGGGTGGTGTGGATCCTTGATGATTGTTGCTGCTCTCCGATAGCAGCGTTCCCTGTAGATGTTCTCGATAGTGGGGAAAGTTTTGCCTGTGATGACTTGAGCTGTGTCCACTACCTTTTGGAGGGCTTTACATTCAGGACTATCGGTGTCCCCATTACCAGACCATGATGCAGCCTTCTCCAAATTCCAGATTTGTATGGTTTGTTGTAGACTGTAATTTAACACAGTTAATACTTTTGAGACTTGTTCTTAAGATATTTTGTGAAACCAGTCAGTCAAAATATAATACACTGAGATTATGGGGTAGGGTAAAATTATTAATAATTCATAATTACAGTTCTACAAGCTAAACATTTGCCCCTAGGATTCGGGCTTGCTGTTACTTTTAACTGGTGAATGGCAGAGCATTTTGATCATATTTTAAAATTAAATAATTTTGACAGGAAATAAAGAAGAAGAAAGGTCTGAAAGATGAGGTCCAATTGAGCAACAAACAGAAGGAGATGCTGCAGTCTCAGCTGGAGAAAGAGTCAGCGATCAGGAAGCGATTGAAGCAGGTACAAGGAAGGAAGGTGTAGCCACAGTGAAGCTCGAATACCCTGAGGCAGCAGTTTGAGTTTGCGAAGGATTTCTTTGATTTTTTGACAACAATCTGTAGTCCTCCGTAACCTGTACAGGCTCCATGAATTGACTGCTGCTCTGCCTCGTTTCAAGTAAATGCTGATGCAAAAAATCCATTTAAGATCTCCTCCATCTCTTTTGGTTCCAGGCGTAGATGACTACCCTGATCTTCAAGGGGTCCAATTTTATCTCATGTTCTCCTTTTGCTCTTAATACACCTGTAGAAAGAAGTCTCATGGATTTTCCTTCTTCTCTGTCAGAACAACCTCTTGCTTTTTAGTTTCCATCCTAAGTGTTTTCTTGCATTTTTGTACTGCTCAAACACTTTGTTTGTTCCAAGCTGCATATCATCTTCACCAAACCAGGGCCTCAGTATCTCTCGAGCAATAGTTCCTCAAATTCTGACAGGAACATGCAAACTCTACTCTCAAAATTTCACCATTGAAGGCCACCCACTTACAGCTTTGCCATCAAACAACCTATCCCAATCCACACTTACCAGATCCTTTCTGATACCATCGAAATTGGCTTTTCTCCTATTTAGCATCTGAATCTGAGGAATTAATGGCATTATGGCCACCAGATCTAAAGTGTTCCCTTATACTCCCTTCCATCACCTGCCCTGTCCTGTTCCCAAATAGGGGATCTAGTATTATACTTGTTGACATCTCTATATATTAAGAAAACTTTCCTGAACATAATAGACAAACACTAACCCATCCGGCCCCTTACATTATGGGAGTTGCAATTTAATATGTGGAATGTTAAAATCCCCTGCCATCGATACCTTGCGTTTCTTGAAGCTGTCGGCAAATTTGCTCCTCCAATTCTCGTAGACTCTCGAGAAAGGATCCTGACTTGAAATGCTGGCTGTCCACTTCTCTCCATGGATGCTGCCCAAACTGCATCCATCTTCCAGAGCAGGTTTCAGAATGGGATCCAAGTTATGTATAAAATATTGGTGGGCTGTTATTCCATATTTGTACATCTGTTCCCCTTGCACTGACAAATCGTTGCCTCATTTCTGTTTGACTTTACTGAGCTTTTGAAGAAACAGATTCTGATCTTGTGTGTTCCCACAGTTAGATGAAGATGTGCAGTCTGCTTTAAAGGTGCTGAATGGAGTCATCAAGAAGAAACCCCCTGGTTTGTCGCAGCACATTCCTGGTTTGATTCGTTTATTCCAACCTCTATTCCAATCACCGCTTGTTGCTCCCAGACTTAAGGAAACATTCCTGGCCTTGAGTGCATGTGTCTTATCAACAGATCTAAAAAACCTGGGTACGTTTTATTCACTAGTTTAACCTGATATCAACAGCTTCTGATTTTTTTGGGGGGCTGAGAATTGGGCTTTGCTGTAATTTTCTGTCAATTACTAAGGTAGTGCTGAGACACCTTGAACTGAAGTTACTCCCAGAGAGCTGTTGCGGGGTGAGTTGTTACCTTTGAGGTAACACTGGACAACGAGGATTTTGCTTCCTGATCACTTTTGGGTGTATTTTATGGATTTTGGACTGCTGATCACAAAAGTCACCCCCAAATTTTCCTATTGTGTACCGCTTTTTAGATATAATCTATTTTTGTGATTTCCTGTCTACTACTATATTGCCCACAAAGCAGGCTGTTTTGCTCAGTGCAAGCAAGCATAACAATGTTCACCAGTCTTTGGTGCTTAACAAACAAATGATTACCACTCAGGAGGGTTCTTGTTGGTTTTCAGAGAGAGATTCCTTTTCCAGGACATCCGCAATGGATTCCTTCTCAATCAGTCTCGCTGACTAAACTTGTCCCCTTCAGGGTTCTCCAGATGATCCTCTTTCTTTCAAGTCACCTTTCACACCACCTGTCTTCTCCTTTGACCAGACAGCCTTACAAAGTTGGCCAGCTTTGTCCTTCTGGAAATAATTTCTGTGACTCCTCTCTCTGTTTCACACTCTCCCTCTCTGAGAACAAAACTCTTCTCCTCTGCTTGCAAAGATCGCATGCTCTCCCAGGCAAGCTGCTGTTGATACTTTGTCTCCTGCAAAAAGCATTCTGCAAAAGTCCTGCAAATATTCTGTGTTTAAAAATGTGTGTGTGCAAGCTGCTCTAACAATTCCTCCCAAACCACCTCTAAATACTCTGTCACACTATGTAAATGTTGTCTTAGGCCTGGGCATGCTTAATCAGGATAGATGTAGACAGGCTACAAAACCAGCTCACATGTACAGATGTTGTGCATTACATTGATAGAATTTGAATCCTAGTCCCAATTGCTGGCACTGTAAAGGCGTTGCACTAACCACTATGCCAACTGTGACGCCCATGTGTTTGTGTTCATTCAATATTTTTCTTAAACATTGGTATAAATAACAAGCAAGGGCCCCAGCATCAGCCCCTTTAGTACACCACTAGTCGTAGCTTCCAATCACAGAAACAAACTAATTTTTAATCACTTTGCATTGGGCAGGCATGTTCAGTTAAAGCAAACACCTAAAACAAAACTCACAGAAAGTGATGGAATTCACAAATCATGTGACAATTCACATAAAACTTTGTTTCACCTCTCAGTCTAAACTTTACACAGAGCAGTAATTCGAAAGTAATTGTAACTATAACACTATCATGGACACCCAACATCTCCTCACCTGTCAGGAAGTCTGCACTTCCTGAGAAGACTGAAGCGGGCAAGGCTACCAGTTACCATTAAACCTCTACAGGAGCTCTATCGAAAGCATCCTGGTCAGCTGCATCACAGTGTGGTACGGTTTATGTATCAAAATTGCTACACCTTTAGCTCTAGAATTAAATGAAGAAAAATATACATGCCCAACCCAATCCCTTTTTAATTTCACACTTTCCTTCACATTCAAATGTGTTTCTTGTAAAAAGGCAATATCAATTTTCATTTTCTTAGTATACACCAAGACTCGCTTACGTTTAATCGTACTATTTAATTCTCGAACATTAAAAGTAGCAAACCTCAACTTTGACATATCTACTATTATTACTAAATACCAATAATATCTTTATATAAAAACTCAAATCAACATATATAGGCCCTCCAATGAAAAAAAATCACAAATTAAAAACTAAGAAAAAAGTTTAAAATTATTTAAAAAAACAATAAAATAAAAATCCCCCCCCCCACCAAAAAAAAACTACCAAAAGGTAGTAATCCCCTAAACAAAAATTGGATGTGGATCACCCACCAGTGGCTGATGACTAGTAAAGAACTTAGTGCAAATCTCCCCCTCCCCAGCCAAACAATCAGTAACATCCAAGTATCATAATAAGAGAAAAAATAAAATAAGAAAATTCTTCTTTTCATCCAAAAGACTCCAATCTCGAAGATCCCATTTCGGAAGGAGGTGGACTCTTTCCATTCCCATCTTTCCCATTTCTGCCATTTCTTCCATTTCCAGAGCTACCAAATTTTCCTTTAGGAGATAATGGTGGACTACGTCTTTGTCCTCTTATATCTGGGAATGAGTCAACAAAAATCATTGCTTCACAATCATTTTCTAAAAACCGAAATTGATAGTCTCCATAAAAGACCTTCAACATCCATACTGATCATCAATATGGGCACTCAAGGCTGCTCTATTCACTGTTCGCTTATGACTGTGTAGCTAAGTTCAGCTCCCACACAATCTACAAATTTGCTGACAGCACCACCATTGTTGGCTGAATTACTGAAAATGATGAGTCATCACTCAGCGAGTGGTTGCAGACTGGAATGATCTTCCGAATGAGATAGTTGCAACAGGGTCCATTCTGTCATTTAGGAGAAAGTTGGATGTGTACGGGGAGGAGAGGGGGTTGGAGGGTTATTGGCGGAGAGCGGGAGGTTTGAGCTAGTGGAGTTGTTCTAGTGAACCGTTGCGGACTCAAAAGGCCAACATGGCCTGTTTACGCTCCGTAAATGGTTATATGGTTATTGGACCACTGGGCTGAGAAACAGCTTCTTCCCATGGGCAGTGAAAATGCTGAATGACTGATGAACTGCTCATATATTCCCTCCGAGATTCTATTATTTAGCAATATTTCTTTATATAAGTACTGCATGTAAATCACATACTATATCTATGTATGTGGTTGCCTGTTTTTTGACACCGAGGACTGAAGAACATTGTTTTGTCCAGTTGCAGTTTACAGTTGAATGATAATAATAAACTTGAACACTGGAATGGCAGATTTGCCATTGATGCAGACTTGGGATGAGAAGGGGAGTGGAGACATGGTCTTCCAGCACTTCTCCGCAGGATCCTACTGCCGTCTCGCACAATGATCCCATGCTAGTTTAAATTTCATGTGGAATGGGATCGGGATCCATGGAATGTTGTGCCCGCAATGGTGGCACTCATGCATGGCAGCCCAGATCTCAAGAATCACAGGCACAGAGGGACCAGCAGACCAATGCATGGCAACAGAGAGTGAGAGAGAGCATCCCTTCCCAACTCCCCAGCCTCCACTAAGAGGAAGAAGCCTGGGAGAGGGTCCTACAGGGCAAGAGATCACACAGGGCTTGGCGCCGAAGGACTCCAACCAGGCCACGGCCTGCTGGTGATTGGCTTATAAGAACCAGGTATTGGCACTGGCACTTGTGAGGGTGCTGATAGCAAACAGAGCTCCTGATGGGCCATGTGTGCTGGCACCTTCCTTATCGGGGGGGGGGGTTTCAGAACTGGGCCGAGGAGAGTGACTTGGATGCCTTGAAGTTGCGCTTCCTACTGAACAGGAGGCTGTACAGCTTGGGAAGTTGCAGTAGCCAAGGAAAGCGATGCCATCGGAGGAGATGAAGAAACTCTCTTCGGCTTCTCTTTCTTGTCTTGACGTTGGCACTGCATTAATGTAGTTTCTGTATATGCTGATACAGGACAAAGCAAAAACCTTTTTGTATATATTTTTTACATAACAATAAATAATTTCTTGAGTCTTGTCAACATCGTGGAAGTGCAGGAAACTTCCTTGGCCACGTCACCCAAACGTGTACTCATCCTTCTCCATTATGTCTGACCCCCTCACAATCTTGTATTCACTTCCTTTGCGGACTCACGATGGAAGGAGACTGAGGAAGGAATGATTTTCAGGACATCAGAGGTCCTAATCAGGAGTCTGTGGGGCCCTAGTCTGGCAGAAGACTGTGTCCTTCAAGACACTTCAAAGCCAATTTTTGGGGCAGACCAAGCAAATCTCCAAGCAGGGGACTGGAGTTTACATTAGCAGGGTACGAATGCTGAAATGCCTTTTCTAAATTTTGCCTGTTAAATGAATAAATCCAGATTTATCCTTCACTGCACTGTAAGTTTCTCTCACAAGGCACTAGATAATGATGGTTGTCTTGTTGGTTCATGAAAATATTGATAATCCCCTCAAGAATTGTACCCTAATTTGAGAATAGCGTGCTTACAGTCAAGTATTTATAGTAGTGTGTTAAGGGGAAAGCACATTTTGCTGGTGGCAACAATTATTATTATGGGAGGACTCTGTGATTCTTAGAACATTACAGCACAGAAAGCAGACCCTTTGGCCCTTCAAATCTGTGCAGAACTATTATTCTACCAATTCCCACTGACCTGCACCCAGTTCAAATCCCTCCATATCCTCCCCATCCATGCTCCTGTCCAAATATTTCTCAAATATTAATATTGAGCCCACATTCACCACTTCCACTCATTCCACACTCCCACCACTCTCTGTGAATAAATTTTCCCTTGTGTTCCCAGTAAACTTCTCCCCTTTCACCCTGAACCCATGTCCTCAGGTTTGTCATAATGAAACCGTGTGAACCTTGCATTCTATTTTGTGATTCAGGCTGCCTGGTTGGTAATGTGACTCTCCGGCTGCTTAAGCCTGCCTGTAGTTTGGATGAAGCTTGGTGTCAAGAAGAGCTCCTAACGGCCACTGCCCGGACAGTGTGTCTGCTGCGTTCTTGTACTGTGCCCAATCGGGGTAGCAAAGCTGAGGCAGGTATGTCATGTAAACCTGAAATTGCAGTGCTTTCCAGGCATGCTCTGTTTTACACGGTTTCCAACAAGGTGGGTTTTGATATTTCTGACCCGCATTTTTCAATTTGCAATGTTAAAGTTTTATTGTTGATGCTATTTGAACCACCTCAATACTTTGCAAAGCTCGAGTTTAAATTATTTGAAATGCAGGCGCTGAGCTGTGGAATAGAGAGAGTTAAATGGCTGTGTTGAAAGTTATTGCTGTCCCCGCTGTGATCGGGCTCCCTGCTCTACCCTCAGCACACTGCCTTTCACTGATGGGAATCTGGGGTTTTTCCGTCTCTGCTATGATGAGGCAGACCAGCGGGTTTCCAAACCACTGAACAACACCAGTTTATACGGAGGGGATCCCCTGGAATTTGCTGTGAAATAGAGAGAGTTAAGTGGCTGTGTTGAAAGTTATTGCTGTCCCCGCTGTGATCGGGCTTCTGCAATGGTGCAAATCTACATTAGACAAATATTTTCTTAAATAAATAATGTTCACTTTTTTCTAATAAAGATCAGTTTTATATATCCCTTTTATAGGATTGGAATGTATGACATTAAAGTACATTGTAATAATGTTTTGAATAGTGTGCTTTTCCAACATGGAACTTGCATGGAACCTATTAGCCGTGTTATGGAGGGTATGGAACCTATTAGCCGTGTTATGGAGGGTATGGAACCTATTAGCCGTGTTATGGAGGGTATGGAACCTATTAGCCGTGCTATGGAGTGTATGGAACCTATTAGCCGTGTTATGGAGGGTATGGAACCTATTAGCCGTGTTATGGAGGGTATGGAACCTATTAGCTGTGTTATGGAGGGTATGGAACCTATTAGCCGTGTTATGGAGGGTATGGAACCTATTAGCTGTGTTATGGAGGGTATGGAACCATTAGCTGTGTTATGGAGGGTATGCCTGCACTGTGGTCGTCCCCTGTTCAATCAATTCACCTGGAGTGCTCTGAATCAATTCAAATTCTAACTTGTGTTGAGCAGCAGTGTTGCTGTTTCTTTCTGCTGTTCAATATACTTTCTGCTTGAAGATTGAGATTCTGGAAGACTTGCCTCGAGCACTGCTTAGAATAACATTTCTTAACTCTTGCAGATGTGAAACCCCTGACAGCTCCAGCCTTTGCATATTGCTTCCCGCTGTTAAAGATGGTTTTGATCCACACAGTAAATGACAGTGAAGAAAAAGAGGGTATGATGATTCAGGCACTTCAAGTAATCAATGAACATACTCAGCTCCGATCCACAGATGACAGCACTCAGCTGGTTGATGAGGTAACATTTCTGTTTTTTTTAATGTGAGAAAAAGATATTGCATGTCACCGTTAGGCAGCATGGTTGGCATAGCTGTTACAGTGGCAGAGATTGGGACTGGATCTGGGTTCGAATCCCACGCTCTCTGTAAGGAGTTTGTACATTCTCCCCGTGTCTGCGTGAGTTTTCCCCGGGGGCTTAGGATTCCTCCCACTGTTCAAAGTGTACTGGGGGTGCAGGTTAATGGGGTGTAAATTGGGCAGCACAGACTCATGGGTTGAATAGCCTGTTACTGTGCTGTAGGTCTAAATTATATTGTATAAAAAAAATTATATATTGTAGTTGCACTAGGCGCACAGCGAGCGAAAGAATCACGCAGTTGAAAGTGAGTTAAACCAACTGACTTTAAAAGTACTCTCGCACCCGTTTAAATCCCTTGGAATCCTGTGACACTTGCGACTCCCGGGGCCTTTATGACATCAGCCACCAGGCTGTGGGCTTACCCTGCACCCAGACCTCTCAGAGCCAGGTCTGCCGTGGATTTGCCCACGACTCTGTGAGCCTGTTGTGTGGGTGATGTTCCCACTCCCCCCCAAAACTGATGTTAGGACTGGAGTCCATGACCAATATCTCTTTAGTCCCCTTGGGTGGTTGACCTTGTCAGTGTTGGGGAGGCACAGTCACAGGGTTTTCCAGATCTAGGTGTGCTGGCTTGAGGCAGTCATTGGTGAAGGTCTCCTCATGGCTGCTCACGTCAAGGACGCAAGTGGTTCTGTTTTGACACACCACCTTGTAGAGGCCCTCATACGGCCGCTGGAGTGGAGTTTGGTGCGTGTCCCAGTGGACGAGGACATAGTTGCAGTCCCGGAGGTCTTTGGGAACAAAGGAAGGTGTCGGGCTGTGGCATGAGGTTGGGACAGGAGTTAATGTTCCTACCTTCTCTCAGTCTTGTGAGCACTGCTGTGGGTTTCTCCTCTGTGTTACGGGCTGCTGGCACAAACTCGGCTGAAACTGTCAGTGGGGTGCCATATACCAATTCTGCTGAAGACGTGGCTAAGTTTTTAGGAGCTGTGCGGATGCCAAGAAGCACCCATGGGAGCTTGTCTGCCCAATCCAGGCCTCAGAGGCGTGCCATCAGGGCCAACCAGGTGAAACGCTCTTCCAGGCCATTGGACTGCAGATGGTAGGCTGTGGTGTGCTGCAGCTGGGTCCCAAGTAGCTGTGCCAGCGCCATCCATATGGTTTATGTGAACTGCAACCCCACCCCACCCCAGTTGAGGTGATGTTGACAGGCAGACTAAAACATGCAACCCAGCTTGCAATGGAGGCTCTGGCGCTGGACTCCGTGGAGATGTTGGTGAGCGGTATGGCTTCTGACTACCTGGTGAACTTGTAGACCATAGTGAACAGGTACCTTGCCCTCTGGGAGACCGGCAGCAGATCAATGATGTCCAAATGGATGTGCTCAAACCTTCTGTTCTTCAGCTGAAAGGGTTTTTTTAATTTTTTTAAATTTTTTATTTTTCACACCATAAATCACATTAACCATGGTACACACTTTTTCCTTTTCACACATATACAGTGCCATTTTCTCCCCCCCCCCCTCCTCCCATCCCACCCTCCCTACCTCCCCCCTCCCGTCCATTTAAGGTATACAATCTAGGATACATTAAACCAGTCAGACAATGTTGTCATTCAATAAAAATACACCAGAAATTCTACTGAGTCCATTCTTTTCATTTCCTTTTCCTTCCGTTAACTTAGGTAATGATTATCCCCGGTAGGTTTTCGCTATTGTATTTAATGTAAGGCTCCCATATTTGTTCAAATATTTCAATATTATTTCTTAAACTATATGTTATTTTTTCTAATGGAATACATTTATTCATTTCTATATACCATTGTTGTATTTTCAAATTATCTTCCAATTTCCAGGTTGACATAATACATTTTTTTGCTACAGCTAGAGCTATCTTAACAAATCTTTTTTGTGCATCCTCCAAATCAATTCCAAATTCTTTATTTTTTATGTTATTTAGGAGGAAGATCTCTGGATTCTTTGGTATATTGTTTTCTGTTATTTTATTTAATATCTGATTGAGATCATCCCAAAATTTTTGTACTTTCTCACATGTCCAGATTGCATGAATTGTTGTTCCCATTTCTTTTTTACATCGAAAACATCTATCAGATACTGTTGGGTCCCATTTATTTAACTTTTGAGGTGTAATGTATAGCCTGTGTATCCAGTTATATTGTATCATACGTAACCTCGTATTTATTGTATTTCTCATCATTCCGGAGCATAACTTCTCCCATGTTTCCTTTTTTATCTTTATATTTAAATCTTGTTCCCATTTTTGTTTAGTTTTACCATTTGTTTCCTCATTCTCCTTTTCTTGCAGTTTAATATACATATTTGTTATAAATCTTTTGATTAACATTGTATCTGTAATCACATATTCAAGGTTACTTGCCTCTGGCAAACTCAAACTGCTTCCTAATTATCCTTCAAGTAGGATCTCAATTGGTAATATGCCAGCGCTGTATCTCCAGTTATATTGTACTTATCTTTCATTTGTTCAAAGGATAAGAATCTATTTCCTGAAAAACAATTTTATATTCTTTTAATCCCTTTTTTTCCCCATTCTCTAAAGGAAAGGTTATCTATTGTAAAAGGGAGTAACTTGTTTTGCGTCAATATTAGTTTTGGTAATTGATAATTTGTTTTATTTCTTTCTATATGAATCTTCTTCCAAATATTGAGGAGATGATGTAATACTGGAGAACTTCTATGTTGTACCAATTTTTCATCCCATTTATATAATATGTGTTCAGGTATCTTTTCCCCTATTTTATCTAATTCTAATCTCGTCCAATCTGGCTTTTCCCTTGTTTGATAAAAATCTGATAGGTATCTTAATTGTGCGGCTCTATAATAATTTTTAAAGTTTGGCAGTTGTAAGCCTCCTTGTTTATACCATTCTGTTAATTTATCTAGTGCTATCCTCGGTTTCCCCCCTTTCCATAAAAATTTCCTTATTATTTTCTTTAACTCTTTGAAGAATTTCTCTGTCAGTTGTATTGGCAATGCCTGAAATAGGTATAATATCCTTGGAAAAATGTTCATTTTAATACAGTTTATCCTTCCTATTAGTGTTAATGGTAAATCTTTCCAATGCTCTAAATCATCCTGTAATTTTTTCATTAGTGGATAATAATTGAGTTTATACAGTTGGCCGAGATTTTTGTTTATTTGTACACCGAGGTATCTTATTGCTTGCATTTGCCATCTAAATGGTGATTCTTTCTTAAATTTTGAGAAATCCGCATCATTCATAGGCATTGCTTCACTTTTATTTACGTTGATCTTGTAACCCGACACTTCTCCATATTCCTTCAATTTCTTATATAATTCTTTTATTGATAGTTCTGGTTCTGTTAAGTATACTATAACATCATCCGCAAATAAACTGATTTTATATTCCTTGTCTTTTATTTTTATCCCTTTTATATTATTTTTTTCTGTTCTTATCAATTCTGCTAGTGGTTCTATAGCTAACGCAAACAATAAAGGTGATAGTGGGCATCCCTGTCGTGTTGACCTGCTTAAGTGAAATTGCTTTGATACATGTCCATTTACTGTCACTTTCGCTAACGGTCCCTTATATAATGCTTTAATCCAATTAATATACTTCTCCGGTAAACTGAATTTTTGCAATACTTTGAACAAATAATTCCATTCTACTCTGTCAAAGGCCTTCTCTGCGTCTAAAGCAACTGCTACTGTTGGTGCTTTATTCCTTTCTACTGCATGAATTAAGTTAATAAATTTACAAATATTGTCTGTTGTGCGTCTTTTTTTGATAAATCCAGTTTGGTCTAGATTTACCATTTTCGGTACATACTCTGCTAATCTGTTTGCTAATAATTTAGCTATTATCTTATAATCTGTGTGAAGTAAAGATATTGGTCTATATGACGCTGGTGTTAGTGGATCTTTCCCTTGCTTTAGTATTACTGTAATTATTGCTGTTTTACATGAATCTGGTAAGCTTTGCGTTTTATCAATCTGGTTGATTACTTCCAGGAGGGGCGGAATTAATAAGTCTTTAAATGTTTTGTAGAATTCTATTGGGAATCCATCCTCTCCTGGTGTCTTATTATTTGGTAATTTTTTTATTATCTCTTGTATTTCTACTATTCCAAATGGCTCTGTTAATTTATTTTGTTCCTCTATTTGTAGTTTTGGTAGTTCAATTTTAGTTAGAAATTCATCTATTTTCCCTTCTTTCCCTTCGTTTTCAGTTCGGTATAATTGTTCATAGAATTCTCTAAAGTTTTCCTTAATTTCTTTTGGATTATATGTAATTTGTTTATCTTTTTTCCTTGATGCCAATACCATTTTCTTAGCTTGTAGCTGGAAGGGTTGAAGGGGAGCCCTCATGTGCCTTTGGACTTTCGAGATCTGGCAGTGTATGCATGTCCTGGCTCAGTGCCCGACCTGCTGGCATAGGCCATGCCAAGCAAATCTGTCTGCCACCAGTAGGATGGTTAGCTGAATGGACAGATGGGCCAAACACGTCGTGCGTCGAAAACGCGACACCTCCAAGCAGCTGGAACGAACAGCTGAGGTTGGCTGGTGACACGGCTCAGAGGACCTTGCTGCCTGTTGGGCTAATGGGGATGTCCTCAAGCTGCAGGCCTGAGACGACGGAGCAATAGGCCGGCATTTCTTCATCCAGCTGCTGTGCCTTGGTGAACACCATGTAGTCCAACCCTGGGGACAGGGAACGCACTGAGTGGATGGAAATGCGAGACAATGCATTGAGCATGACGCTGTTTTGCCCGGAGATGTGTTTGACAGTGGTGGTATACTCCGAGATGTATGACAGGTGGTGTTGCCGACCATGGATCCAACACTTTGGGGAATGCTAAGGTGAGGGGTTTGTGATCTATGAAGAATGTGAACTCCCACCCCTCCAAGAGATACTGGAAGTGTCAGAGGGTGAGGTTGAGGGCGAGCAACTTCCTGTTGAAGGCGCTCTAGGTGCAGGTGCCGGCTGAAGAAAGCAAATGGTTTCCACTGACCCTCACTTAGTGTTCCAGCACGCTGCCGACTGCTGAATTGGAAACATCAACCATGGCATATCCCCCCATGGGTGTACCAGGGCATCCTTGGCTTGGCTTGCTTGAAAGCTGCTGCTGACTCGGGTCCCAGGTGATTTCTTTGTCCTTCCCGGACATCAGGCCAAACAGGGGTCACATGATTTGGGCGGTAGGAATCGGTGGTTCATGCCCATGAACTCCTGTAGGCCCTTAATTATACTGGGCCTGGCAAACTGGTGTATGGCCTTGACTTTCAGCGGCAAGGGAACTGTTCCATTCCGGTCGATGCGGTGCTCAAGGAAATCAATGGCCGACAGCCCGAACTGGCACTTCGTGGGGTTGATGGACAGGCCGTATTCACTCAGGCAGCAGCAGAGTTGATGCAGGTGCGTCAAATGCTCTTGGTGTGAACAGCTAGTGATCAGGATATCATCTAAGTAGATGAAGACTAAATCTAAGCTGCACCCCACCGAGTCCATGAGCCGCTGGAACATCTGTGCCGTCTTTCTTGAGTCCAAAAAGCAACCACGGAAACTCGAATAGGCTGAACAGGGTGATGAGGCCATCTTGGGAACATCGCTAGGGTGCACGAGAATCTGGTGACACCTATGGACCAGGTCGACCTTGGAGGAGATGCATGACCCATGTAAATTGGCTGTAATGTCCTGAATGTGGATTACTGGGTAGCGGTCAGACGTGGTGATGTCATTGTGCCTTCTGTAGTTGCCACGTGCCCTCCAGCTGACTTGAGGACCATGTGCAGCGGAGAGTCTCACAGGCTGTCTGAGTGCCAGACGATCCCCATCTCCATTTTCCTGAATTCCTTGGCGAGGAGGAATTTGTCGGAAGGGAGCCTGCGTGCCTAGGCGTGCAGCAATGGACCTTGAGTGGGAACATGGTGCTGTACACCATGCTTGGGGCATCTGTGGAGAACTGCGGCGTAATAATGGTCGGGAACTCCGCTAATACTCTGGCAAAGTCACAGAGTCTAGGTGTGGGGTCAGTAACTTGGCTTCACCAAGCGAGAAGATCTTGGCATTCACTAGGCGCCATCCCTTGAGGTCCACTAGGAGGGAGTGCACCCGGAGGAAATCTGTTCCCAATAAAGGCTGTGACACTGCTGTCAGCGTTAACAACCAGGTGAAACAGCTGGTCCCGAACTGTAGTGGGATGGTTCACGTGCTGTATGTGGAAATGCTGCTTTTGTTAGCAATGGTGAGCACCAGTCCTGACTTTCTGGTGTGGTTGTGGCTCAAGGGGGGAAAGATGCTAACCTCTGCCTCGTGTCTACGAGGAACTTTTACCCAGAGTGTCGGTCCCATAAGTAAAGGAGGCTATCACAGTGGCCAGCCACAGTAGCCATTAGCGATGGCCAGCCCCGGCGTTTCCCAGAAAAGAACAGGGTGGGAGGCAAAGGTGCGCTCCTGAACCCCTCTTTTGGTGGTAAAAACACCAACGGTCTGAACTTGGGTCGCTCCCTGCTGTGGGCATCACCGGCTTCGTTGGTGGCGTGGGGAAGGCCCGGGCCTTGGGGTATGATGCAGCAGCTTGGTCAATGGAAGCCCTGCCATGCTGCTTGGTGTATCACAGGATATCTGAGCGGGCCGCTATTTTGCATGGGTCGACAGTGATGAAGGAAGCTGATGTATCTTCTGGCATCTACTCGAGAAAGACTTGTTCGAACAGTAAACGTGACTTATGGCCGTCTGCTAGTGCCAGCATCTCGTTCATTAAGGCCAATGGCACGTGATCGCCTAGGCCGTCCATGTGGAGCAACCGCACTTTGCACTCACGGCGGGAGAGGCCAAATATAAGGATCAGAGTTGAAAATGAGTTGAACCAACCGACTTTAATAGAACTCTCGCACCCGTTTAAATCCCTCGGAACCCGATGACGTTTGCGACTCCCGGGTCCTTTATGACATCAGCCTCCGGGCTGTGGGCTTGCCCCCCCACCCAGAGCTCTCACAGTCAGATCTGCCATGGACTTGCCCGCAACTCTGTGAGCCGGTTAGCCCGCAACAATATATTTACCTTAATAATGAACAGAAAAATGAATTCAAGTATTCAGTATTATTCATGTCCCTGGGAGCACTTTGCAACCTTGTTGTTTAACAAGTTTGGTTGTTAGTTTATGGTATTCAGTATATTTGCAGGATCGGGCTGCAGTTAATGGATTGCTGGGTGTAAGATCCTCTGTTCATAATCCTGTGTTGCATTTGTACGGGAAAAATGATTTCAAAACACATGGCAGCACCTGTGTGGAATGAGGTCTCTTCAGTCCTCTGGAAGTTTATCATGGTGAAGGGTGCATCTTTTTGAGGCCCTCCACAAAATGACAAAAGCAGTCTCTATCCTCAAGGACCCCCACCACCCAGACCATGCCTTCTTCACTCTGCTACCATCAGGAACAAGGTACAGGAGCCTGAAGACAAGCACTCAGCAGCACAAGGACAGCCTCTTCCCCATTGCCATCAGATTCCTGAATGATCAATGAATCAAAGGCACTGCCTTACTTTGATTTTTCGTGCATTATTTTGTAAGGTGGCTATACGAATGTTTGCACTGTGATACTGCCACAGAACAATGAAGTTTATGACTTGTTCATGACAATAAATTCTGAAAATATGGGAGGGTCTCCTTCTCTAGAAAACCATCCTTGCTGGCGAGACTGTCATGCAGGAATTGCAAGAACGTGATTCCTTAAGCTTTACTGAGAGATGATATTCTGATGAGCTTATTGTCATAATTTTTAATATCATTATCCCTCAAAATTGATCAACAAACTCCAAGACCTGCACCTCAAGGCCCCACATTGTAATTGGATCCTGATTTCCTCACCTCCAGATCCTAATCAGTGAGGATTGGGAAGAACATCGGCTCCACAATCTCCGTAAGTACCAGGGCACCACAGGGCTGTGTTCTTAGCCCCCTCCTCTACTCACTCTATGACTGTATGACTCAATACAACAACAACACCCATCTACAACTTCACTGATGATACCACCGTAATGGGTTGGATAAAAATGGGGGATGAGTCAGCGTATCGGAGGGAGATTGAAAACTTGGCTGAATGGTGCACCAACAGCAATCTTGCACTCAATGTCATCAAAACCAAAGAGCTGATTATTGATTTGAGGAAGGAAAACCCAGAGGTGTATGACCCAGTGATCATTGGGGGAACAGAAATGGAGAGGATGACCAAATTTAAGTTCTTGGGAGTCACTATCTTGTAGGATATTTCCTGGACCCAACACACCAATGGCATCGCGAAGAAGCCACGTCAGCGCCTCTACTTCCTCAGGAATTTGTGGAGGTTTAGTATGTCATCAGAAACCCTGGCAGATTTCTACAGAGGAGTGATGGAAAGTGTGCTGACCAGCTGCATCACGGTCTGGTCTGGGGACACTAATACCCTGAAGTGTAAAGCCCCCCCAAAAGGTAGTGGACACATCACAGGCAAAGCTCTCCCCTCCATTGAGAACATCTACAGGGAACGGTGCTGTCAGAGAGCAGCAGCAATCATCAAGGATCCACACCACCCTGCAAAGGGTTGTATGTGATATCATCTATGTACTCTGACAATAAATCTGATGTACACATGAACTGAATTCTTACTTACTCTAGCCAAACAGGTACTTTGGTTTTTTTTTAAACTGCAGTATTTAAATTTCTAAATAAGGGTTTTGAAAATATTCACTTCCTCCCTGCTGCGGCAGGTCAAACTTTTGGGATGTTTGCGTTCAATTCCATTACCTTCATTTGCCCTTGTTACTACCTCCGCTGATGCTATTTGTGAAATAAATTGTGTTTGAATCAGTGCCTTGCACTTTCTCCCGATATACTGAATACCTTGCAGCCAATACTTCTGAAGTCTAATAATGTGTGATGCCAAAGGACGAAGCTGGCACTGTCCAAATTTATTCCCCTAACATTGCCAAGATCCTAACTTTCTGAGCTAATTCGGTCTTCAAGCTGGAAGAGCAATTAGAAAGACAACATGAGAAGGACTGTGGTGCATGGAACTGGAATGTTCGAGAGCTTCAATCTAAAATAAAAATCGAAAAAATGAAATCACAAAGGAAAGATCTTCAGGATTAAAGGAAAAAATAACTATAAACACCACATTGGTGAATTTCAGATTTATTGTCAGAGTGATATCACATACAAACCTGAGATTCTTTTTCCTGCGGGTGCATCAGAATTACCACTTATTGGTTGTACAAAAGAAAACTACTCAACAGACACGTAAATAAATAAATAAATAAATAGCTGGAAACAGATAACGAATGTAAATACAGAGAGAATTTTTAAAAAATTTATAAAGTGCTCAAGTCAGAGTCCTTAAATGAGTCCCTGATTGAGTTTGTCATTGAGGAGTCTTATGATGGAGGGGTAGCAGCTGTTCCTGAATCTGGTGGTCCAAGTCTTGAGGCACCTATACAGTGAAACCCCGTTATAAACGCAATTATTGGCGTCCATAAAATCTCACCGTGAAGCAAGCTAAATTGGAGTTTCACTTTACTTGCATTTTTCCAGACATCCCCATTCCTGCCTGGAGCTTGGCACTCCTCATGTTATATCTGAATTATATCTGAATACCTCTTTCCTGATGGCAGCAGCAAGAACACAGCGTGTGCTGAGTGGATCCTTGAAGATTGCACCTGCTCTCTAACGGCGGTGTTCTTGATGGTGGAGAGGGTTTTTACCTGTAATGTCCTGGGCTCTGTTCACTACCTTTAGGGGGGTGCTTTATGCTCAGGGGTATTGATGCCCCAAACCAGACTATGATGCAGCCGGTCAGCATACTTCCCACCACACCTCTGTAGAAATTTGCCAGTGTTTTTGGTGTCATACCAAACCTCCACAAACTCCTGAGGAAGTAGAGGCGCTGATGTGGTTTGTTCACGATGCCATTGGTGCATTGGGTCCAGGAAAGATCCTCCGAGATAGTGACTCCCAAGAACCTAAATTACCCTCTCCACCTCTGTTCCCCCAATGATCACTGGGTCGTACACCTCTGACTTTCCCATCCTGAAATCAACAATCAGCTCCTTGGTTTTGGTGACTTTGAGTGCAAGGCTATTGTTGGAGCACCATTCAGCCAAGTTTTTACTCTCCTTCCTGTATACATTTTGAATGGAAGGTTTGCTGATTAAATTTATAATTATCTGTGTGAAGTGTTGTCCACTGTTGCCACAGCATTGGTCCAGATTAAAACATGTGATGCAGACTCTCCTTTTACCATAGAGGTGAGCTGTCATGTCCAGGTAGCCATTCTGGATACAGTAAAACCTTTGGACAGATGTATTTACTGGGGACTTGAGATTGCATGACTGGCAAATTAACCCCTAGAGGGCGCCATTTTGAAACTTTCACTTTTTTTAACGCGTTGTCTGCAAAAGTTTTTGCCGGTTTGAATTACGGATAACGGGGAATTTACTGACAATGCCTTGGTGTACCCCACAATGAAGTCCAAATAAAGAGCAGCCAACAGCCCACACTCCTGACCATTAGATGTTCATTCATCAAGAATTAAAATTGAATTAAATTGTTTGTCACATGTACTAAGATACAATGAAAACTGTTTTGCATCTGTCCAAGCAAGTCACCTGATACACAGTGCACCAAGTCGTGCAAGAATAAAAGCAAAGGTGCAGAGATAGTGTCACATCAAACAGAAGTGCAGGGTGCAGTACTAAAGAGAAAAGTACCATTAAACAGTGCGAGCCAGGTATCATTTTGTACTAATGGATTTTCTTACTCTGCCAACAGGAGAGGGGAGAAGAGAGTGTGATGGGGGTGGGATGTGTCCTTTAAATATGTTGACTGCTTTCCTGAGGAAGCAGGAGTTGAAGATAAAGTGGATGGAGGGGAGGTTGGTTTGTGTGATGATCTAAGCTTCATTCACAATCCTGCGCCTTTTTAAAAAAAAATTTAGACCGGCCCATGACGCCCAATTACAGCCAATTGACCTACAACCCCCGGTATGTTCGAACGATTGGGGAAAACTGGTGCCAACCCCCCTCCCCCCCACCCCGCAAGGGGAAACCCACATAGACTCGGGGAGAATCTATAAACTCCTTGCAGACAGTGTGGGATTCGAACCTCAGTCTCGACCACTGTAATGGTGTTGCGCTGACTAATGCACCAACCGTGTTTCCCCCCACCCTCCTGCTGGCAAAGGTTCTATAATAACGTACGACTGATTGTTCTTTTCAGACTGGACCTGAACTGCTGCCACGAATGGCAATGCTACTCCTGCTGACCAGGGTCATGGCCACTGCCTCACCACGACTCCAGGTAAATTCTAAGCCTCCTTCATCCTGCAAACAAAGGTTGAGGTTTTATTTCAATTTATTTTTTGTGTAATTTTTAAACCTTGTGCTTCACAGGTTTGAACCTTTTGAACTTGGATTTCTTGCGCTCATCTCCTTGGGGGCAGTTTCATTCATGGAGATTTTGTTTGTTGATGAGGGCTAATAGTGGATTTCCATTCCAGTTAAATTGCTTTGGATCTTGGACGATGCCAGAATACAGCACTTCTGTAGTATAAATCAAGATTCGCCCTTGGCAGAAATTGCCTAAAGCGCCTCTTACAGTCAGAGAAAGAAAAGCAAAAGAGAGTCCCCAAGTTTCCGTGGATTCACCTCCATCAGTCCCGCAGCCACAGAGTCCAGTCCAAACCATTGGCAACCCGAGCTCCTGATCCAAACCTCCGACTCAATCGGGAACCCCTCGGCACCCCCTCGTATCCCGGTTCTGATACCTGGGACCCCTTCAACCAGTCTCCAGCAGTCCACACCACGGTATGAATCCCTCGACTGCAGTCTCCAGCAGCTCTCAGCCTGCCTGGGTTCCTCGCCTTGAGTCACCAGCAGCCCACCACGCCTTTGGGTCAGCCGCAGAGCCCCTCGCTGGTCCGCTGCTGTGGTCACCGTCCTGTGGGTTGTCTCCTCTGCTCCTCCTTTTCAGATGGGCATGTGTCTCCCCATTCTCTGGTGCCCTGCTCTAGTCCTCTGCTTCTCTGGAGTCCACAACCCCTCATGGCTGCTGCCAATCATAGGTGCCACCATCTTGGGTGTAGGCCTCACCGTCATGGGATTTTAAATAAAACTACTGTCAGCTCCTTTAACGGCAGTCAGACTGGGCAGTTGGACCCTGCAGGAGCACTGTGTCTCCGCTCCCCTCTCTACGTGGGTCCTTAACAGCTGCTCTACCATCAGACTGTTTCTCTCCATTCCTGATCTGCTCAGTGGTACTGCACACTTTTCGAGAGGGACCGCTGGTCAAGCAGCATCAGCGAGAAAAGGGATGGTAGAGGTTTCAAGCAGAAGCTCTTCATCTGGGTCCTGATGCTGCTTGGCCCATTGGCTTCCTCCAGCAGATTGTGCTTGGCTTCAGATTACAGCATCTGCCGTCTCCTGTATGCGTCCATGATGACATTCCACTTGAGGAGATTGCACTCGAGCAGAGTCTCTCTGGGGTTCTATTTCTTCTTTCACGTCACTGCAAACACTTTTCCTTATTTACCGTTGTTCACCATGGCTGGCAGCCAGTGAAAGGTTTCTGATGTGCTTTTGAAGGCCACATGCCCCATTGGTCACCTTGTTTGAAAGACATTCCAAATTATTTAATTCATAATCTTGCAACTTCACCCTCTTGTAGGTAGTTTGCAATGGTAATTGTTAGAATCTTGGAATCAGAGGTGGAAATTTGTACACAAGGTTCTACGGAAAGCAGTGAAAGAACCTGTTAGTTTACATTTTGCACAAGCTGTCAGGAAAATCTCCCCCGCTGCTGACGGCAAAGCGCTTTGGAACCTTCACATTAAAGCTGTCAGATGAGGCCTCTAACATTAAACCTTTTATTTTGAATGTTTTCAAGTCCCTCAGAGTCGGCTTGAATTTTCTCACTCGGGTTAGTTATACTTTGAGTAAGTTCAAGAGACCAGATTAAAATTGTGGACAATTTACTAGAATTTCCTGCTTGTAGGCCAAAGATTGCTCCCCCTTCCCAATTCTTGGTCCGTACCCTTGCAAGTTATGTTCTTCAGGTGATCAACCAGGCATGTTTTAAAAGTGGCTGGTGTTTCTGCTTTACAGGATCCCCAGTGCTTGTTACAGCAATAGTTTTTGTCGATCTCCTCGAACCCTTCTTTCAATCTGTTTCTGAATTACTGACAGTTCTGCCAAGGAAATGGGTGTTTGTTTTTTTTTTACCCTGCCTAGGACTCCTGTGATTTTATAAAAACCCAGACAAGTCTCTCCTCCCGTCTCCTTTGTACTGAGGAAAGTGACTCCAGCTTAGACAGTGTCCTGGCAAAATCCTCATGAATCTCCTCTGTGTCTTTTCGTTCAACCCTTGTGCCCCCACAATGATCATGATCTGAATTGAACGCAGTACACCAGGTGCACCCTATCTTTGAACATACACCATGGTAACAGGCCCTTCTGACCCAAGAGCCTGGTTTCCCCACTTCCACCCCACCCCCGCAATGTACCAGGCCCTTCTGATCCATGAGCCATGTGACCAACAACCCTTGTGCATTTTTTGAAGGGTGGGAGGAAACCAGAGTATTCAAAAGAAACGCAGACACAGGGAGGACGTACAAACTCCTTACATACACTGCCAGGTTCAAACTCAGGTCGCTGGCACTACAATAGCATTATGCACTGCTGAACGTTTACTGTGTAAGATGATACTTACTCTGTAATCTCATGACCATACTCCTCTTGTCTACTACACTCAGCTAATAAAGGCAGGAATCCCTTCATGAGTGATTGGATGTGATCTTCAAAGATTTGGGTACATGTACTCACCCTATGCTCCTTTTGATCCTGTGCATGTTTTAGTGTCCTACTGTTTATAACATCTTCCTCACTTCATTTGCCCTTCCTCAGGCCTGACCTCATTCTTCTCTGCATGTAATTCAGTTTGCCAATTTTGAGCTTGCGTATCAAGTCCATTGATGGATTCTTGTTCTCAAAGCAGAATTATACATACAACATTTACAAAGCAAAAGGAAGCCATTTGACTTACAGTACATTGGCATTCCAAAACACCTTGATTCCACCTCCCAGCACCAGGATCACAGACCAGCAGATGACAGCTCTTCAAGTACACATTCTAGAATATTTTCAAAGTGATGAATGTTTCCATCTTGTCCACCTGCTCCAACAATGAGGTCCTGACCCCAGCAAGTTACTGGATGGAAATAATTTTCCTTGTCTCCTTTCCAATCTGATCACCAATTATTTTAAATCTCTACCCCAGTCTCTTGGTTCTTTGTGAAGAGAAGTCGATATTTGCTCTTTATTTTGACCTCATTCTCGGATATCTCTGTCTCCACTACTGCTTTCCAAGGAAAGCAGGAGCGCATGATTCAATTATTCCTCACAATTAATTTTTTTGGCAATATCCTGAAAATCCCCTCTGCTCGTCCCTGAAATAACCTTCCAGTTACGAAACACCTGTCACTCATTGCTGTCTATTTCCTGCCATCCAACTCCAGTGGCTTTGGATCCAGTTTCCCACTTTTACCTTTGCATCCCATTGACCAGCCGACCACATGGGTCCTTGTGAAAACTTGCCAGAATCAAAATAGATCAGATTACCCTCATTGACCATCCTTGGTACGCCCTCAATGTTCCATGTTTGGGCAAAGAACAACTTCATGGTGGCTGTCTTTAATTAATCTATGTCTTTCTAACTGAAGGTTTAGGTTTTAGAATTAATTCCAATAATTTGCATGTAGAAGTTAAACCAGCTGGCATCTAATTGCTTGGTTTTCCCTTCCTCCCAGTATAATGTTAGCATTCTTCCTTCAGAAAACTTGAAAAAATAGAACAAAATCTTTGCAGTTTCTAACCCTAATGCTGTCCATTCAAGAGTGCACTTAAACCACTTGCAGAGGGAGATGTCCAAACCTTCAATACCTTCACTCTGCTTATCTTGTCCATTTCACACACTTCCTCCATAAGTACAATATTGCCATTGTTCACCTAAAAGTATTTATTAGGAACCTTGTTCAGCTGTTTCCTTGGTTTTCTTTTTGCTCTTTTAATTATTAAAGTTTCTGCATGTTCTTAACTTAGTTTCCCAGCATTTTCCTTGTACTTTTTAAGAAATTTTTAAAAGCTTAGACACACGGCATGGTAACAGGCCATTTTGGTCCATGCCCAATTAACTACATTCTGAAGGGTGGGATGATCGGGCACCTTACAGCGCAGGATTCGAACCCTGGTCCCCATTGCTGCTGACATAACAGTGTGGTGTTAAATGCTACGACAACTGTAGTGCTCTATTTTGCTTTTATTGCTTTCATGCATTCCCTTTTAATTTAATTCCAAATTTCTATACTAACTTCATTTCCTTGCTTGTCCAGTCTTTCTTCTTCAAGAAGCACTTGCGTTCCCGTTTTTCTTGCTCGACCCTCCATGGTCTTTGACCTCAGAGTTATAGATTTGGCAATCCCATCCTATTTATTGGGGAGGGTTGTCTTGAATCATGCAACCTGTTTTGAAGCCATTGTCAATTATTTTAATTGAGCTCTCTGTGCTTAATTTCCATATCCCATAAGAAGAAGTGACCTAATCAGTGCCTCCAATTACTAAAACTAGCATTGAGCAGAGCAATTTTTGATCCTAGCATCCATTTTTGTTTTTGTTTCTTTAATCTCTAATGTTGGATTTGGTTATTTGTCTGACTGAGATCATGTGTCCAAACCACATCAGATATTCTTGTGGAGCTACGTCCTTTTCCCAGTTCAGACATAGGGAATATCTTCAGACCCAATGTACTTCAAACCACACACCATTTATTCGCAATGCCTGTTGATATCGAGTCTCACTCATGAAGCTTACAATGATCCATAACCAAGTGAGCCTCGAACCAGTTCCGAGCCGAGGATGCTGCTGATACATTTGTACACCTGCATATCTTTGCCAGCCTCCCTTGATTAGAGGTTCACAGCTACCTCCTGCTGCAAGCATTTTCTATATCGGTCTTGAGCACCTCTGCATCGATCAGCTCAGCGGATAGTAATCAGCATGGTGCCATCAGTTCCTTTGCAACCATCATACACGTAGAAGCTGTTAACAGGTAGTTTAAGACTATGAACAAATTTTGGAATGTCCGGGTTCCCCTTGCTCCTTTAAGCAATTCCTCATTCTCCTCAGCACTCCTGGATATCAATGAAACAGAACTTCCCATTACATATCCCTTGTTGACCTATGCGTCAAAAAAAGTTGACTTGTGCTGCCACTGAAATTTTCCTATTACTGGCGTGAGACAGTTGGCTTATCCCTTTTTAAACAGCAGGACCACATCAGCAATTTGCCAGCTTACCACCTATTGCTAAAGAGCATTGGAAAAATATATTCAGATCTTGTTCGGTTTGTTGCCTTGCTTTTAAACACCAAAGATCCAAGGCCTGAATACTTCAAACACCGCTTTTTTTTTCTTCCCTTAATATCAATGCTTACATTGTCCCTTCTCCCATAAAGATAGATTCCATGTATTAATTCAAAATGTTACATATCTTCTCCAGACTTCTGGGGGGATTCCATCCATACCTGCTGCTTTGCCACTTTTCAGTTGTTCGATTGCCTTATATGTCTCATCCAGGGTGGGAACCTCATCCAGCTCTAGCCTTAGGGGCTGTTGAGGGAGCTGGAGCAGGGCGGAATCTTGGACTGAGCGGTTGGTACTGAAAAGAGATTGGAAGTGTTCTGACCATCGGTTGAGGATGGAGATCTTGTCGCTGAGGAGGACTTTGCCGTCTGAGCTGCGCAGCGGGCTTTGGACTTGGGGTGAGGGGCCGTACACAGCCTTTAGAGCCTCGTAGAAACCCCTGAAGTCGCCAATGTCCGCGCTGAGCTGTGTTCGTTTGGCGAGGCTAGTCCACCACTCATTTTGGATCTCCCGGAGTTTGCGCTGAAGATGGCTGCATGCGCGACGGAAGGCTTGTTTCTTCTCTGGACAGGACGGCTTTGTAAGGTGAGCCTGGTGGGCAGCTCGCTTCTTTGCCAGCAGCTCCTGGATTTCCTGGCTGTTTTCGTCAAACCAGTCCTTGTTTTTCCTGGAGGAGAAGCCCAGTACCTCTTCAGTGGATTGCAGTATGGTAGTCTTCAACTGATCCCAGAGGGTTTCAGGGGACGGGTCCGTGAGGCGGGTTGCAACGTCGAGCTTTGCTTTGAGGTTTGCCTGGAAGTTTCCTCTCGCTTCGTCTGACTGCAGTTTTCCAACATTGAACCTCTTTCTGGGGGCTTTATTGTTCCTGGGCTTTGGCTTGAAGTGAAGGTTGAGCTTGCAGCGAACCAGCCGGTGGTCAGTGTGGCATTCCGCGCTAGGCATGACCCTGGTGTGGAGCACATCTTGTTTGTCACTTTCTCGCACCAGGATGTAGTCCAGGAGGTGCCAGTGTTTGGATCGGGGATGCATCCAGGTGGTCTTAAGGCTGTCCCTCTGCTGAAAAAGGGTGTTTGTAATGACAAGCCGCTGTTCTGCGCAGAGCTCCAACAGGAGGCGCCCATTGTCGTTGCACTTGCCGACGCCATGCTTGCCCAGGATTCCTGGCCAGGTTTCTGAGTCTTTGCCGACACGAGCGTTGAAGTCGCCCAGGATGACAACCTTGTCGGCTGTAGGGGTACGTTGGATGAGGTTGCGCAGGTCGGTGTAGAACTTGTTCTTTTCTGCTGGTTCCGCCTGGAGGGTTGGAGCATAGACACTGATGAGGGTGATGTGACGCTTGTTTTGAAGTGGGAGTCGCATGGACATGATTCGGTCCGAGAGGCCAAAATGTTTGGCCTGGAAGTCAGCCTGAAGAAAACTGAGGTCCTCCATCAGCCAGCTCCCCACCATGACTACCAGCCCCCCCACATCTCCATCGGGCACACAAAACTCAAAACGGTCAACCAGTTTACCTATCTCGGCTGCACCATTTCATCAGATGCAAGGATCGACAATGAGATAGACAACAGACTCGCCAAGGCAAATAGCGCCTTTGGAAGACTACACAAAAGAGTCTGGAAAAACAACCAACTGAAAAACCTCACAAAGATAAGCGTATACAGAGCCGTTGTCATACCCACACTCCTGTTCGGCTCCGAATCATGGGTCCTCTACCGGCACCACCTACGGCTCCTAGAACGCTTCCACCAGCGTTGTCTCCGCTCCATCCTCAACATCCATTGGAGCGCTTACATCCCTAACGTCGAAGTACTCGAGATGGCAGAGGTCGACAGCATCGAGTCCACGCTGCTGAAGATCCAGCTGCGCTGGATGGGTCACGTCTCCAGAATGGAGGACCATCGCCTTCCCAAGATCGTATTATATGGCGAGCTCTCCACTGGCCACCGTGACAGAGGTGCACCAAAGAAAAGGTACAAGGACTGCCTAAAGAAATCTCTTGGTGCCTGCCACATTGACCACCGCCAGTGGGCTGATAACGCCTCAAACCGTGCATCTTGGCGCCTCACAGTTTGGCGGGCAGCAGCCTCCTTTGAAGAAGACCGCAGAGCCTACCTCACTGACAAAAGGCAAAGGAGGAAAAACCCAACACCCAACCCCAACCAACCAATTTTCCCTTGCAACCGCTGCAATCGTGTCTGCCTGTCCCGCATCGGACTGGTCAGCCACAAACGAGCCTGCAGCTGACGTGGACTTTTTACCCCCTCCATAAATCTTCGTCCGCGAAGCCAAGCCAAAGAAAGACATATCTTCTACTTCACAGGCTCCTGCTCTCTTAAAGTGCCCATTCCTTTCTATTTTTCTTTCACGTATCAAATATAGGGTTTGTAAAACTCGTTGAGAAAATTTGAGCAGACGTGTCTTGGTATGTCTGCTTTACCAGATTGCACTTTTGATGAGTTGCCTTGTACAAATAAGAAAAATAAATTCTTATAATTCCAGACTCGTGTACAGGTTAACAGTTATGTGCCCAAAATGCAAGCAACTACTTTGTCTGTAAGTGACTGCTTAACTCAATGCGTCTTGTTGCAGGGACTTGAAGAAATTGTCTTTGGAAAGCATGAATATATAAAGTATTACATTTTGTTGTATCTTGAAGAGTAACAGGTTAACACTTTCCCTGATAAATGGTACAGATGGTTTACATTGCAAAGTTCCATAAGCTAGTAAGTCTGTAAGGAGTGCCATGTCTGTTTCCCAGATTCTGCAAATGGTGTTCAAGAAAGCAGCAAATAGATGGAAAGAGAACTCTGGATTCTATTTAATTTGTGAAGTTTTAAAATCCTATCTTTTTTTAGGTTCTGGCATCAAATACTCTGACATCTTTGTGTGCCAGCAGCAGTGGAGAGGAAGGATGTGCATATGCTGAACAGGAGGAGATTGATGTCCTATTGCAAGCTCTGTTGTCGCCATGTTCTGCAGTGCGGGATGCTGCTCTAAGGGTAACAAATCTTCCATTAATATTTTCTGTTCATTAACAATGGAGAGATGGTCAGCTGTATTCATTCCTGGTCTTCCAGTGCAACCAATCTTAAATGCTCCTGGGTTCAAATCCCTCCTATTCTGAATTCTTTTATCTCTGGCCTCTTGACCACCCCACTTCATTTTTCCTGTTTGTGGTCATGCGTTTATCCATAGGCGCTAAAATTGGGAGTTCACAACCAAAACATCTTGCATAACTTATTCCAAAAAAAAAGTAAAGGCGCAAGATGTCCAAAAGTGCTATCCCTTGTTGACCTATCCCCTCCCCTCTCTTCCGGGGCTCCCTCATCCATTCATCCCTTCCCTCTAATTGCCCCCTCTGGGCCTCTGCACCCTCCTCTGCAACTGGATCCTTGACTTCCTCATCGGAAGACCACAGTGAGCATGAATTGGAAATGTCTCCTCACTGATTATCAACTTGGCCCATTAAAGTAGAGGCATGGGTGTGCTTTCTTGACTGTGGTGTCGACATGGTTGATCCAGGTCAGGTCACTGGAAATGCTATCCACCGTCTCAACTTCAGTATCGTTGATGTGAACATCGGAGTGGGTTCTCCTGTCCTGCTCCCCACACCCCTGAAGACCATAGAAGAAGAATTGTCAGAAACTGGTTGTGAACTTGTAGTCTTTTGACGCTCCAGAGAGTTGTTAACTCGGCCAGCGACATCATGGGCACCAGTTTTCACTCCCTTGAGGACATCTACAAGAAGGTGTCTGAAGAATGCAGCCTCTCTCCTCAAGGACCTCCCCAACCCCAATGGCCATGCACTCTTCATTTTGCTACCATCAGGAGCCTGAAGATGAGCCCTCAGCAACACAAGGACAGCTTCTTCCTTGCTGCCATCAGATTCCTGAATGGACAATGAAACCACAGGCAACCACTTTCATTCATTCACAGGGGAACAGGCCATTTCGACCCACGAGCCCATACCACCCAATTCACCTATTCCCCCGGTACATTTTAAATGGTGGGAGGAAACTGGAGCCCCCGGGGAAAACCCATGCAGGCAAGAAAAGAACATACAAACTCCTAATGGCGTGGACTTGAGCCCTGGTGCCCATCGCTGGGGCTGTAATAGCATTGCACTATGCCAACCATGCTGCACAAACTTAGAAGCTGACTGTTGACTTTAGGAAAGGTAACCCAGAGGTGTACAATCCAGTGTTCATTTCAGAATCAGAGGTGGAGAGAGTTAACAAATTTAGTTCTTGAGCGTCACTATGTCAGAGAATCTCTCCTGGACACACACACTAATGGCATTGTGAAGAAATCATGACAGGCGTTTGCAGAGGTTTGGTATGACACCAGAAACCCTGGCACATTTCCACACTGTGTTGACCGGCTGCATCATGGTCTGGTATGGGAACACCAATGGCCCTGAGTGTAAAGCTCTCCAAAAGGTAGTGGACCCAGCCCAGGACGTCACAGGCAAAACCCATCCCAATATCGAGAACATTTACAGGGAACGCTGCCGTCGGAGAGCAGCAGCAATCATCAAGGATCCACACTACCTGGCACACGCTCTGTTCTCGCTGCTGCTGTCAGCGAAGAAGTACAGGTGCCACAAGTCTCGCATCACCAGGTCTCCAACAGCTGCTACCCCTCCCCCATCAGAGTCCTCACCGACAAACTCAATCAAGGACACATTTAAGGACTCTGACTTGTGCACTTTATTTATTTTTATTCTTTCTCTATTGCACAGTCAGTTTGTTTACATTCAATATCTGTTCACAGTTCTTCAATTGTTTACATGTATGCGCTGTGTACAGTTTTTTGTTCTACTAGTAAGTGGTAATTCTGCCTTGCCCGCAAAAAAAAAGGAATCTTAAGGTTGTATGTGATGTCATGTTTGTACAGTACGACTGAATATCTGAAATGGTCGGGACCGGGCCTATGTCAGATAATTTTTTTTTCAGAGAACTGGTCATTTTTTAAAAAACAGCCTAGTAATAACAGCAAATCACTTGATTCAGTGTTTAAACAACAAACAACAAAGGAAGGCTTTTTAAGCATTAAAATAATGTTTAATTCTCACCAAAAATTGCTGGCCGCCACCGAACACTAAGACAAACCCAACATGGCCACCGATCACCGAGATGAACCCAACCACCGCTGCCGATCCCCAAAACGAATCCACTGCTAATCCCTGGGGAGGCTTCCCAGGCCAGTGGAACACTCACTGGCGAATAGGCGGACTCCTGTCCCAGGTCCCCGGAGCTCCTGTCCCCGACACTGGAGTGCTGACTCTGAATCCTCCCCAGGCCTACTGCACACACATACCGGCGAAGTAGGCCGAGGGGAGGATTCGTTGTGTGGGTGAGGGAAGGAGGAGGATGGGAGGTTACACCCTGGAACTTGAGGTCCCCGTTCCTGCCCAGGAGACCACTCTCCTCGATGACACCAGGACAAGGGATTCTTCTGACCGCTTGCGGCTGGGAGACAGCGACATGCAGTTTGAGAGGGAGAGTTGGAGAGAAAAGTCAATAGGGAAAGGTAAAGAAGAAATGGAAGGAGAGAGAGAGATGGGAGTTAACTGAAACAAGGACAACCGTTCTAATTTCTCACCGAGTGAATTTATTTCAACCTGTGAGGTCAATTCGGCTCCAAAAAATTTTTGGATAAATGAAGATTTTGGATAATTGGAGTTCTCTGACAATAAATATGAAATCTTGACCTATTTATTTTTAAATAATTTAAAGCAATATTTGCATTGTTAGTGCTGCCTCAAAACAAATGTGACCTATTCGTGAGAAAAAGTTCTGATCCTTAAAGCTCTGCCACTGATCCATGGGTGATAACAATGGAGCTGCAATGTTGGCCTTTTGAAGTTTAAGGCATACTTTTTAGGTTGTGGTTATCTTGTCCCTCTGCTGTTCTGCAGGGATTGCTGGAGATGTATATGGTGCTACCCACCATAGACAGTGATGAGAAGAACGGACTGAATCTGCTGCGCAGAGTGTGGGTTTCCCAGTTTGATGTGGACGATGAGAACAGACTCCAGGCTAAAAAGTGAGGACTCATTTACTTAAATCCAAATCATGATAAATGTAATGGCTTTCCTGGACAAAAATGTTTATAATTTAATATTTCCTCACCAGATAGTAAATAGTCCATCTTTTTCTAAGGTGAAGTAAATAGGCTGACCTTCCTCCAGCATTGAGAATATCTTAAACCAACTTAATGTCTCAAACCAATTTCTAGTACGTGGCAGATGAAGAAAACTGCTGTGCTGTGAACTTGTAAAAACGCACTGAGGAACTCAGCTGGTCATTCCAGTGTCAAGAGGAGTCAAAGATATCTCATTGACGTTTCGGGCCTGAGGTTCCTGTACTGTCCCTGCCCATCATTTCCACAAGTAGTCCTGTGCAAGGACATCAAGAGGATTTGCGCGCTGGGCACCGTGGCCCAGGTGCTTCGTGGGCACAATCTTGCTGAAGTGACTCGTCTGCACAAAACTCGTCACCTCATCCATAATGTTTCCATAATTATGGTTTTACTTTAGCATTGTGCCTTTTTAGTTCAGGGTACAATTCTGCAGAAATGCTGTATGTTTAATTTCTCTTCTTCCAGTAGAGATATTCACCCTTGGCTTTCTCAACTGGTTTTAAAAGATGCCATGGCGTGAATTTGAAGAGTGGGAAGGGCATTCATGCCACTCTCTGAGACGATATTTATTCCTCAGTCAATATTACTGAAACTGATTATTTTCCTGCCTGGAAATTAGTTGTTGCGTCTGAGATTACAGCAGTGATTACATTTTGGAAAGTATGAAATTGACTGTAAAACATTTATGTCCCTTGGTTATAACAAGTGCACCATAAATTTGATGACTGGTTTTGAACCATTCGGAAGATTTATGATTTGGAAAACTCTGAAGTATTATTTTAGGTAGAGTACAGTAAAATATCCATTATGAGGAATTTCAAATAACTGGCAACCTCAAGCAACCGCGCAAAACAGTCGCGAAAAATAACATCCTTTTGGCCAACATCCGACCGCATAATGTCCCATAAGGTTATAATAGAGTTCAGAAATCCCGATTGGAGAATGGGACATAGCGGGTGCAACAGCTGCCCACACGCAACACGTGTTTCTCATGTCTGATGGAAACAAAGCAATCGTGCTGCCAGGTGTATAATAGTACAGTACATGTGCTTTGATAGTCATAAGACCTATGTTACTGGCTTATGTATGTACTGGACTTTCTATCATTATTTTAATGTGAACTTCCCCTACTTACAAATAAAAAGAGTTTGCTTCGACTCGTAGGCAGCAGCATTCAATCTCGTGTATCGCGTGTCTCTTGAGTCTTGTAGCCTTCACAGAACATATCGTGGACGCGAAGTGACGCATGACTGTAGGGAAAAATTGCGAGTTTAAAATCGGCGCCCCCTAGTGGTCAGTTTGCCAATCCATGCAACACACAATGGCTAGCATTCACTTAGCTGCCATCTACCAATCCCTGGATACCAGGGGTTTTACTGTAATTAGCTGAGGTATTGGGGTGGGTGAGTGAACAAGGCCTATAATGTCATCATCTGACTCATAGAAGGCTGTGAGATTACTACTGGTTGGGATGGCATTACATCAGATAAACTACACTGAATGACTCTCCACATTGTCCATCTGACTGTCTTTCAGGTTGTGGGACACCATGGGCCTGGAGTTTGAGCCAGCTCTCTGCTCGCTGCTGATTAAGGATGTGATATATCATGAGGAAGCAATTCGCCAGGCAGGAGCGGAAGCACTGTCCAATGCCGTGGCCCAGTATAAGCGGCAGGCTGCGGAAGTGATGGCGAAGCTGATTGAAATTTACCACGAGAAGCTTTACGTGAGTTCACAAGAAAAACGCAGGGAAAAAAAATGAAATAGATCTTTGTCTAAATTTGGAAGTGTCGATTCCTGCTTTTTCTTTGTTTACTTCTGGGACTCTACAAATAACTGGGGTGAGGGGAGGAGGAGAGAGAATTTAGTTTTGCATGTGGTCATTTCTTTTGAATTCTCTAAATCAAATTCCGTTTATTTTGGGTTATGCCAGTACTCAGTCAAGGTGTGAAGCCAGAGCACACCACTGAGCAAAAATGTTCAGCTTGCCAAGTTCAGAAGCTTCAAAGAAGAGAATTTTCTGAAAAAATTCTGCTGATAATCCTGTGGGATTGCTGATTTTCATGACCTTTTCAACTGTGGGGCAGCATGATGGGCACAGCGCAATCCTGTTACAGCGCCAGCGATCGGGACCGGGGTTCGAATCCCATGCTGTCTGTAAGGAGTTTGTATGTTCTCCCTGGGTCTTCGTAGGTTTACCCACCCTTCGAAACCTATGGTCAGTTGGGGGTAATTGAGCGGCACGGGCTAATGGGCCAAAAGGGCCTGGTGCTGTGTTGTATGTCTAAATTTATTAAAGTTTTAGAAATGCTGAAACATGCAGATATTTGATATGTTGAGATGAACAGTGAAATTTGCGATACAGATACAGACGCTCCTCAACTTATAATGGAGTTGCATTCTGGAAAATCCATCTGAAGTCATAAAATATTGCAAGCCTAGAAAAATACTGCCAGTTTTATAATTAAATTTTGAATACCTTTATTTCACACATTATCGTACACAGCTGAAGGCATGCTGGGCATGAAGTATATTTGAAGCATTGAACTAAAATTAATTGCTAGATGGTGGGGATGCTAAATCAACAGGGTCACCAATTTCACAGGGTTGTTCACAGTGCACATGTTTGCGTGTTCGCTGCAGAGAATGCAAGCGTGTCTAGGTCAGCATCGTGAGAGAGTGTGCTGTACGATACACTTGTGCAGCCCAACATCAAGAGAGAGTAGCGTATCGCATATCGCAAACGTGAAACAGATCAGAATTCGAAATTGAAAGTACCATTGTAACTTTGAAAATTGTAAGTCGGGGGAGCACCTGTATAAACCGTGTGATTTCAGTGCTGCATTGCCCAAGGTTGCAGGACCTGTATATTGTCTAGACCAGACCAGACTAGACTTGAAAAATATTTATTTGGAAATTATTCCTTGAATTCATTTTTTGATTCCCTTTCAATGTTTAGCATTCAATCGCTGGTTGTTGCTGATAAATCTAATTGCTCTGTGCAGATGCCGCCTCCAGTGTTGGATGCCCTTGGTCGAGTGATATCAGAGTCTCCGCCTGATCAGTGGGAAGCCAGGTACTGTGTCTCAGAGTTGTACTGCAAAGGGTGCCTTTTCTTCCATTGTCCCTCCTTGCTGCCCTTTGTGTACCCTCTTGTTCCCTGACATCAAACCGAGGTGGAATTTAGTTTTGTCGTTCTTGCCAAGGCCAGCTATCTGAGCATTCAGTCCATGCAGTGAAGTCCTGATATCCCTGACCTTTGAACACCTTCGCTTACAGCTGCAGCATTCTTCCCTTTATTTTTCAACCAGTGATGAGTGTGCATCGAGGTTACAACACAGCGTGCTTTTTTAAAAAAGTGAACAAACAGATTGTGACTGTCATAGATTAAGTTCAGCATCTTAATTGAAGACACAAGTCAGTATGCATTGGGTAAAGTAAATGGCCTCAGGGGCAGTGAGCATTATCAGCAATACAATGGTCGGAGACAGGGTCAGTGACCCCAAGTGTTGACACCAAAAGACATTTTTAAGTTAAGAATTGTAGGGATTGTGAAAATTCCGGTTTCCCTTCAGGATCTCATCCAAGTGGTGAGATTTATTTCACCGAAGTAGTGACCAGAAAAGGAACTGTTCCTGACCCAGTGCTCAATTTTGATGCATTTGCATGCCTTCCAGCAAAGGTCAGTGGACTTGACGAGGGGCAGATTGGCTTGCGCTGTTTCTCCTTGTTAAACCGGAAGCCATCTTTTGCAATCCCCAAAAGTGCTGGAGAAACACAGCGGGTCCCGCAGAAGTGGAGGGTGACGAATGTTTCGGGCCTGGGTTATTGTGCGTTGCACTCCGCCCCTGCATCTGTAGACTTGTGCCTTTCTTTCCAATGGATGCTGCCTGTGACCTTCTGAGCTTCTCCAGCACGCTCGTGTACTGCATTGAGCCCCAGCCTCTGCAGACTAGCTTGGTTAAAGCCACCTTTTGCATTCCTGTGGAAAATCACCCAATAGATGCAGTAGAACCAAGGGCTCTCTGGCAACAAGTTACTATTTACAGTAGAACTCTAGACCACCTGAGAATCCAAACTTTTTGATGCACAGCGGCAATAAGCAACCACTTTATTTTTCTTTAAAACTGCTGCTTTTGATAATTGAAGCGAGGCGTGTTTGCTAATGAATGAATGATCAAAATTTACCTGTTTCATCTCTTTATTCCAACTTAAATTTTAATTCTTGAAGCACTGGCCGGGAATCCAACCCCCCGAGCAATCAGGATTTTCAGACCTCTGCTGTATCTGCTTGGCATGCTCTGTGCTGTTTTATTTTAAAAGCGGAACCATTTGTAATGGAGAGCTTTCTCTCACAGGTGTGGAATTGCTCTTGCTTTGAACAAGCTTTCCCAGTACTTCAATGGAGAGCAGGTCAAGCTGCTGTTCCAATTCTACGTGCCTGAAGCCTTGAATGACCGTCACCCTGAAGTCAGAAAATGCATGTTGGATGCAGCTCTGTCTGCGCTGAACACCCATGGAAAGGTAGGTCAGTGAGGAGGCAACCACAGGTTTTTGGTGCTTGCAGTGCACTGGATTCATGGTTGAGCAAACAGTAAAGTTGATTATTCTTGAAAGGTGATTTGCTGCTCTGGTGTCAGCGGCTGTGAAGCCAGAAATTATCTTTGTGAAAACATCTTAGTGAGAGTCTCTGAAGCAGTAGACTGGAAGGACTTGAGCACAACAATCTAGGCTGAGACTCTTTTAGGGGCTGTTCTGGAGACCAGCTCGGTTGTTGGAAGTGCTGTATTTCAGATCGGACGTGAAACTGCCCCATTGGCGAGTAAATGCTCCCAAGTCACTATCCAATCAACGGCAAAGTTTCTCCCACACCTCTTGTCACTTTTTAAAAAGAAACGTATCCTTAATCACCTTGTAGTTATGGCCGTTGCCAATTGACCATACAATACAGTGCAACTGATTATTCAGAATCGAATTCTTCAAAATCCTCAGTTATCCAAAATTTAAAAAAAAAATTTCAGACATCCTCATTCATCTGAAATTTATTTGGAGCCAAATTGACCAGGGCCCTCGGGCTCCCAAGCGGGGGCCTCGGTGGGGAAGTTTTGGTGATTGGTGGTGGCCACCGTTTTTTTTTTGTGAGAATTAAACATTATTTTAATGCTTAAAACACTGTTTAAACACTGTTACAAGTGATTTGCTGTTGCTACTGGGCTGTGTTTAAAAAATGACCGGTTTTCTGAAAAGAAACCATTTATCTTAAATAGGCCCAGTCACAACCATTTCGGGTAATTGGAGTTGTACTGTAATTGTATTTAATCAGTTGTACATTATACATTTTTTTGCTACTGCTAAGGCTATCATAATAAATCTTTTTTGCGCTCCATCCATTTTGAGGCCTAATTCTTTACTACTTATATTATTTAGAAGAAAGATCTCTGGATTTTTTGGGGTTTTTTGTGATTTTATTTAATATCAGATTTAGATCTTCCCAAAACGTTTTCACTTTCACACATGCCCAAATTGCATGTACTGTTGTTCCCATTTCCTTCTGACAGCGAAAACATCTACCTGATAATGTTGGATCCCATTTTTTTAACTTTTGGGGTGTGATATATAACCTGTGTAACCAATTATACTGTATTATGCATAACCTTGAGTTTATTATATTCTTCATAGTTCCAGAACATAACTTTTCCCATGTTTCATTTTTTATCTTTATGTTTAAATCTTTTTCCCACTTTTGTTTGGGTTTATAGCTTATTTCATAATTTTCCTTATCTTGCAGCTTAATGTACATGTTCGTTATAAATCTATTAATTATCATTGTGTCTGCAATCACATATTAAAAGCTGCTTCCTTCTGGTAATCTTAGTCTGTTTCCCAATTATCCTTTAAGTAGGCCTTCAGTTGATGGTATACAAACATTGTACCATGAGTTATTCCATATTTGTACTTCATTTGTTCAAATGATAATAATTTATTTCCCAAAAAACAATTTTCTATTCCTTTAATTCCTTTTCTCTCCATTCTCTTAAGGAAAGGTTAGCTGATTTTGCGTCAATAATAATTTTGGTATTTGGTCATTTGTTTTTTTCCTTTCTAAGTGAATCTTCTTCCATATATTGAGTAAATTATGCAATCTTCTTCTTTGGCTTGGCTTCGCGGACGAAGATTTATGGAGGGGGTAAAAAGTCCACGTCAGCTGCAGGCTCGTTTGTGGCTGACCAGTCCGATGCGGGACAGGCAGACACGATTGCAGCGGTTGCAAGGGAAAATTGGTTGGTTGGGGTTGGGTGTTGGGTTTTTCCTCCTTTGCCTTTTGTCAGTGAGGTGGGCTCTGCGGTCTTCTTCAAAGGAGGCTGCTGCCCGCCAAACTGTGAGGCGCCAAGATGCACGGTTTGAGGCGTTATCAGCCCACTGGCGGTGGTCAATGTGGCAGGCACCAAGAGATTTCTTTAGGCAGTCCTTGTACCTTTTCTTTGGTGCACCTCTGTCACGGTGGCCAGTGGAGAGCTCGCCATATAATACGATCTTGGGAAGGCGATGGTCCTCCATTCTGGAGACGTGACCCATCCAGCGCAGCTGGATCTTCAGCAGCGTGGACTCGATGCTGTCGACCTCTGCCATCTCGAGTACCTCGACGTTAGGGGTGTGAGCGCTCCAATGGATGTTGAGGATGGAGCGGAGACAACGCTGGTGGAAGCGTTCTAGGAGCTGTAGGTGGTGCCGGTAGAGGACCCATGATTCGGAGCCGAACAGGAGTGTGGGTATGACAACAGCTCTGTATACGCTTATCTTTGTGAGGTTTTTCAGTTGGTTGTTTTTCCAGCCTCTTTTGTGTAGTCTTCCAAAGGCGCTATTTGCCTTGGCGAGTCTGTTGTCTATCTCATTGTCGATCCTTGCATCTGATGAAATGGTGCAGCCGAGATAGGTAAACTGGTTGACCGTTTTGAGTTTTGTGTGCCCGATGGAGATGTGGGGGGGCTGGTAGTCATGGTGGGGAGCTGGCTGATGGAGGACCTCAGTTTTCTTCAGGCTGACTTCCAGGCCAAACATTTTGGAAGTTTCCGCAAAGCAGGACCAACCCTCTTTTCAATCTTCTTCAGCATGATGCTGAACCAAGCCATGAAAGACCCCAACAATGAAGACGCTGTTTACATCCGGTACCGCACGGATGGCAGTCTCTTCAATCTGAGGCGCCTGCAAGCTCACACCAAGACACAAGAGAAACTTGTCCGTGAACTACTCTTTGCAGATGATGCCGCTTTAGTTGCCCATTCAGAGCCAGCTCTTCAGCGCTTGACGTCCTAAATTATGCAATACTGGTGAAGTTTTATATCGTACCAGGTTTTCATCCCACTTTTCAAGTATATGTTCCAGTACCTTCTCCCCTATTTTATCTAGCTCTATCTTAGTCCAATCTGGTTTTTCCCTTGTCTGGTAAAAAATCTGATAAATACCATAATTGTGCTGCTCTATAATAATTTTTAAAGTTTGGTAACTGCAAACCAACTTGGTTGTACCTCTCTGTTAATTTATCTAACGCTCTCCTCGATTTCCCTCCCTTTTCATAAAAATTTCCTTATTATTCTCTTTAGTTCATTAAAGAATTTCTCTGTTAAGGGAATTGGTAACGATTGAAATAAGTATTGTATCCTTGGGAAAACATTCATTTTAATGCAATTTACCTTCCCTTTCAATGTTAACGGTAATTATTTCCAATGTTCTAAGTCTTCCTGCAATTTCTTTATTAGTGGCTGATAATTTAATTTGTACAAGTGGCTTAAATTATTATCTAACCTAATACCTAGCTATCGGATTGCTTGTGTTTGCTATTGAAATGGTGATTCTTTTTTAAATTCTGTATAATCCGCATTACTCATTGACATCACTTCACTTTTATTTGTGTTGATCTTGTACCCCGATATTTCTCCATACTCCTTCAATTTCTTATGTAGTTCTTTTATTGATATTTCTGGTTCGGTTAAGTATACTATGATGTCATCTGTAAATAAACTGATTTTATACTCCTTCTCCTTTATTTTTATCCTTTTTCTTTTCTTTTCTTATCAGTTCTGACAATGGTTCTATTGCTAAAGTGAACAGTGAGGGAGATAATGGACATCCCTGCCTAGTTGACCTACTTAATTTAAATTGGTTTGATACATATCCATTTACTTTTACCATCACCAATGGTGCATTATATAATGCTTTAATCTAATTAATATATTTTTCTTGCTGATTAAACCTCTGTAATACTTTGAATAAATAATTCCATTCTACCCTGTCAAAAGCTTTTTCTGCGTCTAAAGCAACAGCCACTGTTGACATCTTATTTCTTTTGAACTGCATGAATTAAATTGATAAATTTACAGACATTATCCGCTGTTCATCTTTTCTTAATAAATCCAGTTTGATCTTGTTTTACTATTTTTGGTACACAGTCAGCCAATCTGTTTGCTAATAATTTCGCTATTATCTTATAGTCTGAATTAAGTAGAGATATTGGTCTAAATGATACTGGTGTTAGTGGATCCTTCCCCGTCTTTGGTATTACTGTAATTATTGCTGTCTTACATGAATCTGGAAAGTTTTGTGTTTCTTTCTTTCTGGTTCATTACTTCCAGGAGAGGAGGAATTAATAACTCTTTAAATGTTTTATAAAATTCTATTGGGAATCCATCCTGTCCAGGCATTTTATTGTTCGGCAGCTTTATTAATATATCCTGTACTTCCTCTAGTTCAAATGGTTTTATCAGTTTGTTTTGTTCCTCTTCTTGCAATTTCAGCAGTTCAATTTTCTCAGTTTCTCAGTTCATAAAATTCCTTAAAGTTCTCATTAATCTCTGTTGGTTTATATGTAATTTGTTTGTCCTTTTTCCTCGATGCCAATACAGTTCTTTCAGCTTGTTCTGTTTTAAGTTGCCAGGCTAATATTTTGTGTGTTTTTTCTCCCAGCTCGTAATACTTTTGCTTTATTTTCATTATGTTCTTCTCCACCTTATTCGTTTGTAATGTTTCGTATTTTATTTTTTTGTCTGCCAATTCTCTTCTTTTTGTTATATCATCCCTTGTTGCTAGTTCCTTTTCTGTACTTGCTATCTCCCTTTCCAACTGCTCTATTTCCCAATTGTAGACCTTCTTCATCTTAGTTACATAACTTATTATCTGTCCTCTAATGAAGGCTTTCATTGCATTCCATAATATAAATTTGTCTTTCACTGATTCCGTATTTATTTCAAAATACATTTTAATTCGGTGTTCAATAAACTCTCTAAATTCCTGCCTTTCAAGTAGCATGAAGTTTAACCTCAATCTCTATGTTCTTGGTGGGATGTCCTCCAGTTCTATTGCTAATAACAGGGGTGGATGATCAGATAGCAATCTAGCTTTATATTCTGTTTTCATAACTCTCCCTTGAATATGGGCCGACAACAAAAACATATCAATCCTTGAATATGTTTTATGCGTACTCGAATAACATGAGTATTCCTTCTCTCTTGGGTGCTGCCTCCTCTATATATCCATAAGTTTCATTTCCTGCATTGATTTAACCATAAATTTGGCCACTTTATTCTTTTTGCTAGTCTTTTGTCCAGTTTTATCCAACATTAGATCCAAATTAAGGTTAAAATTCCCTCCTATCAATATATTCCCTTGCGTATCTACAATCTTCAAAAAAATATCTTGATCCTCTTCATTAGGTGTATATATATTGATAAAATTCTGAATATATCTGACACTTTATCATTACATACTGCCCTGCTGGATCTATTATTTCCTCCTCTATTTTGATTGGTACATTTTTATTGATTAATATAGCTTCACCTTTTGCTTTTGAATTGTATGATGCTGCTGCTACGTGCCCTACCCAGTCTCTCTTTAATTTATTAGATGCGTTTCCTGCACAAATGCTATGTCTATTTTTTTCTTTTTTCAGTAAATTTAATAGCCTCTTCCATTTAATTTGGTTATGTTAATATATATAATTCAACATGGCTATCTCATACTGTTTACACCTCATTTCCGCTTCCTCACCACCACCATCCCCCTTTTCCCCATTTTCATCTCTCAGTTTTCCCTTTTTAAACTCGATGTATGACAACACATTTAAAACATAAAATACTTCAACAACTCCCACATCCAATATTCCCTTGGCCCCAAATGTCCCCCTCCCCCTCTCTGACTTGCCCCTTATCCCTTGCCGGGCAACCACAACTCCCCTCTCCATTTGGATTGCGAACCCGCTCGCAAGCGTCAACTGATTTCGCAGTGACGGTTATTCTCTCCCACCCAATCCCCCCCCAGAAAAGACTTTTTTTAAACACATATAACAAAGTTCACCCTCTTTTTTTTTCCCCCTTACGTCCTTTCTTCCCTTCTCTTTCCCTTCTTTAGTTCTTATATATACATTATTTTTACATCTTTATATATATTTTATTGCCATTCTTCATTCTTGTTACATCTCTTCATCTCTCCTTCTGTCCTGCAGCTGTTCTGCAAATTCTCGTGCTTCCTCCGGATCCGAGAACAGTCTGTTTTGCTCCCCAGGGATAAATATTTTAAGCACAGCTGGATGTCTTAACATTAATTTATAACCTTTTTTCCATTGGATCAATTTTGCTGTATTAAACTCCTTCCTCTTTAAGAGTTCAAAACTTGTGTCTGGGTAAAAAAATATTTTTTGACCCTTGTATTCCAATGGTTTATTGTCTTCTCTAATTTTATTCCTTGCCTGCTCCAGTATATTTTCTCTTGTTGTATATCTCAAAAATTTTACTAAAACAGATCTTGGTTTTTGATGTGTCTGTGGTTTCGGAGCTAGTGTTTTGTGTGCCCTTTCTATTTCCATTCCTTTCTGCATTTCTGTTGTTCCCAGGACTTTTGGGATCCATCCTTTTATAAAATCTTTCATACTTGTGCCTTCTTCATCTTCCTTTAGTCCCACTATCTTTATGTTGTTTCGCCTACTATAATTTTCCATTATTTCCATCTTCTGAGCGAACAACTCCTGTGACTCTAACTTTTTTGTCACTTTCTTCCAATTTTCTTCTTAAGTCATTCACTTCCATTTCGACAGCTGTTTCTCGTTCTTCCACATTTTCTATCTTTTCCCTATTTCTGTCATGACCAGCTATTCTATTCACTTTTTCTTCTGTACTTTTCATTTTTCTTTTCATTTCACTAAATTCTAATGTCAACCATTCTTTTAAGGCTCTCATTTGTTCTTGAAAAAAAACTTTATCTATATTCTGTCCATCTGTTTTACCTTCTATTTCTCTGTGCAGATCTTGGCCTTTATCTTCCTCTTCTTCTGTGTCTGTACCTGTGTTTGTGTCTTCTTCTCTTCTTTGTATCTGTGTCTCTTCTGACTTTCCTGATGAGTTGCTTGTCTCACTTTGTTGGGCGTCTTCTTGCTGGGCTTCTTCTTGATGGGCTTCTTGATGGCCTTCTTCTTGCTGTTGGTCCTCTTTTTCTGTTGGGCCTCCTCCTGCTGCTCTTCTTTCCTTTCACTCCCTTTCCTGTCACTTTCCTCAGCTGGTTCCATTGTGTTTACCTGCTCCTCGGCTGAGCACCCCTCCCGTCGGTGTTCCCTTCTCCTTAGTACACGCACTGTGCATGCACAACTCCTCGTGCATGCGCAGTTGCGCACTTTTGTTTGGCTCAGAGGCATTTTTGCAGTCCAGCGGTCGGGGGGTCGCGACTATGTGGGGTCATCACCAACCTCGGAGAACAGGTTCTCTTCTCCACGATGGCTCCCTGTTTCTTCACGCAGGTAAGGCCTTCTCCTTTCTCTTCTGGCATCTTTTCTTTTTTTCCCGTTTTTACTTTTTCCTTCTTGGGTGCCATTTTCTTTCTTTCCTCTACAACTTTATCTTTTATTTATTTTGTTTTTTTTTGAACTTTGTATTTTCTTCACTTTATTTCTTATTTTCTGGAGAGGCCCCTACCAGCCACTACTCCATCACATGACTCCTCCCATCACAGGGTTACTTAAACAAAAGTTGTTTTTAATTATATTTCAACAAGAAAGCAGAATTAAACTAACTTCTTAATGAACCTAACTACTTAATCCCCCCCCCCCTCTAATACTAAGCGCAGCTGTGTGTAAAGTATATTTAAGATTAGAAAAGTTATTTGGATCACAGTCCAATCTCACTGGTTGCAGACAATTTTGGTACTGTGCACAGAAGTTAGCATTAACAAAGTTCACCAGTCTTTGGTGCTTAACGGGCAAATGGTTACCACTCTGGAGGGTTCTTGCTGGTTTTCAGAGAGATTCCTTTTCCAGGACATCTGCAACTGATTCCTTCTCAATCAGTCTTGTTGACGGAACTTGCATACTTTAGGGTTCTCAAGATGATCCTCTTTCTTTCAGGTAACCTTTCACACCGCCAGTCTTCTTTGACTAGACAGCCTTCCAAAGTTGGCCAGTTTTGTCCTTCTGGAAATAATTTCTGTGACTCCTCTCTCTGTTTCACACCCTCCCTCTCTGAGAGCAAAACTCTTCTCTGCCCTCAAAGATCACATGCTCTCCCAGACAAGCTGCTGTCGATACTTTGTTGCCTCCTGCAAAAAAGCATTCTGCAAAAGTCGTGCAAATATTCTGTGTTTTAAAATGTGTGTTCTCACTCAATGTCTGGTGGGTGCATGGAGCTCGTTTTCTGAGGATGATGGAGGGCAAAGCCCTCACCATATTAAATAAAGACCCTGGATGATTTTAAACAACAAAACACTGGAGTACTCATTTGAAAGTGGGATTCATTGCAATTGCTCAGTTTCCCCAGCATGGAGACAGGCCTCCTTGGATGTTGTGAATTTGTATTGTTTGATGTCACCTTTACCTTGCTAATCTCTGCTCATCTGTCCAGTGACCCACTGTTCCCTTTTCCCTGCAGGATAATGTCACCTCACTCCTTCCAGTGTTTGAAGAGTTCCTGAGAAATGCCCCCAATGACGCCAGTTACGATGCTGTGAGGCAAAGTGTAGTCATTCTCATGGGTTCTCTGGCGAAGCATTTGGACAAGAGTGATCCCAAAGTGAAACCCATTGTGGCAAAGCTCATCACTGCACTGTCAACACCATCTCAGCAGGTATTATATAAACATCACTGGTTGGGGGGGTGGGGGGGTGACAAGAAAATGACTATCTATAAAATTTTTGTGCAATGCTTCAGCAGAAATTCATTATTTTTTATTTAAAAAATCCCTGTACTCATAACATCAAAAACATTTTTTGTTGCCCAGTTTACATGTATCAATACACCTACAAGGCTAAAACTCGATGCTAATTTCCCTTTTGAACCTTCTAATGCACTCTGTCTGGGCAGAGCTGCCATTATTCCCCAATTCCAACGACGCTTTGAATCACGTGATCTCGTCTCCGTGCTACAACAATGAGCTGGTGTTTTTATAGTCGCTGCTTTTGTCAAAATTTTCTGGTGCTTCAGCTACAATATTGTGGTCATTAGAATTTGCGAAACTCGAGCAATAACTTCCTTGGGAATGAAGTAGTAATTAAAGGAAAAGAAGGAGAAAATCAAAAAAGGTTCCGCTCTGTAACTAATAATGTTGTAATTCGATGTAGAAAGACTTCACAAAACAATTTTGTTGCTACAATTTATATAATCTAAGATATATTACATTTAAGAAATTTAAAACTATATTTATCACATATTCTATATTTTTACAATCAGCTCCTTAGTTTTGGTGACAAGGCTGTTGTTGGTGCACCATTCGGCCAAGTTTTCAATCTCTCTCCCCTAATAGACACAACTATTACAGAATTCTGCACTTGCATGATTAAAGATGGAGTCTAGCTCTGTGCTTCTATGGTGTAAGCTCATCTCTGAAGTGAGCATGCTTGGTTTTGTAGGTTCAGGAGTCGGTGGCCGGCTGTCTACCTCCACTGGTCCCTGCCATCAGGGATGATGCCGCCGGCATGGTTCAGAAACTGCTACAACTATTACTCGAGTCAGATAAATACGCTGAGCGGAAAGGAGCAGCATATGGACTGGCTGGGCTGGTGAAAGGATTAGGTATTCTTGCCCTAAAGCAGCAAGAAATAATGGTGACATTGACAGATGCCATCCAGGACAAGAAAAACTTCCGGAGAAGGGAAGGTGAGATGAGCACCTGCTTATTTTTAAGTTTAAGACGATGAAGCCCACACCAAATCACACTTGACGTGTTGATTTGAAACATCACCTACAACATCAAAGACTTTTTGCAAGTGAGATAGCTGCAAATGTTTTCTTTTTAAGCTGATTTATTTTCTGCGTGGAGGTGATCAAACTAATTACCATTGCAAACTGCATTGGCAACACCTTATAAAATGATTCCTTGGCCCTTGCTTTGAAAACTTAGCTCAATTTGAGAGTTCCACTCTCTGTGAGCTCAGAAAAGTTTGCTGTTATTTAATTGAGCTACCTGCTCTCAAAGTAATCGCACACATTTTAAGGTGCCTTTTATCTAATCCAGCTTGCAGGGTGAATTCACGTGTGCCACACTGTGCTTTGTAATCTCGAGGTGTTATCCACCAGTTTTAAAACATGAAAATTTGTGTCTGATTAAAGTCCTGCATCAATTTCTGAGGCCCTATCGATCAGCGACCATGTTCTGACAAGGATGGAGAATGTTCAGGGAAACCAGGTATTTTTTTAAAAAGTGATGAAAGGTCAGCACCCATGAATTTGTCACGACGTTCGTCGTTTTGCGGTAGCGCCACAGTGCAAACATTTCATCTAAACCACCCTAAAAATAAATAAATAAATAAAAATAGTGCAAGAAAAAGTCAAAGTAAGGCAATATCATTCAGAAATCTGAGGGCAGTGGGGAAGAAGCTGTCCTTGGTGTCCGGTCTATAGGGCCAGCCCCAAAAGCCAAAAGGAGGAGGTTGGAGCCTGTCCACAAAGGTTATGTGAATCTTGATTTTCAGTAGAAACTAGCTCGATGCTGAAGAGGTCATCGGGAGAAAATTGAATGAACTTTGGCGTGGAACTTGTCCACTCCAAGTCTGACATGGATTAATTTGTGCACTGATCAGTACCACAGAAACCATCTGTTCTTTTCAAGTGCGTATGTAGCACTTAATACAATTGCAAATTAATGCAGACACACAGAAATTTTTTTTTAAATGAAATAACAGGCATACTTGACTCTTTTGCCTTAACAAGACTTTATTCAATAAGGCTTTCTTTGTAACTTCTTTAGCATTGGTGTCCCCCTTAGTTTCAGCCTGAACCATTTACTTGGCATTGGTTCCTTTGCAGGTGCTCTGTTTGCTTTCGAGATGCTGTGCAATATGTTGGGGAAACTCTTTGAGCCGTACGTGGTGCACGTGCTCCCTCACTTGCTGCTATGTTTTGGTGATGGCAACCAGTATGTCCGAGAGGTCAGTGCATCTTGTACTTGAATTTAACCCTTGAAGTAACTTGATTTCTGTCTGTGTGACTTGCTCAGTAAGTGGTCATAATGAAACTTAAGTAATTACATTCGAGGTAACTGGAAAGGTTACAGACAAACAGCATCTATAGAACCATAGAACATTACCGCACAGAAAACAGGTCCTTCTAGTCTGTGCTGACCTTTTATTCTGCCTCGTCCCACGTGGAGTCGGATCAAATCCCTCCATACCCCTCCTATCCACGTATCTATCCAAATTGTTATTAAATATTAAAATAGAGTGGTGCATTCACAACTTCAGCTGGTAGCTCATTCCATACTCCCTCTACTCTCTGTGAAGAAATTTCCCCGAATATTTCCCACAAATATCTCCCCTTTTACCCTTATCCTATTGTTCTCTGGTTTGTATCTCACCTACCCTCAGTGGAAAACGCCTCCTTTCATTTACACGAGTCATTGATGAGGCCAAATTTGGAGTATTGTGTGCAGTTCTGCTCACTGAACTACAGGAAAGATATCACTAAGTTAGAAAGAGTGCAAAGAAGATTTACCAGATGTTACCCGGACTTCAGGAACTGAGTTACAGGGAAAGGTTAAACAGGTTAAGACTTTATTCCTTGTAGAAGAATGAGGGGAGATTTGATAGAGGTATTTAAAATTGAGCAGTCTAGCCAGGGAAAATGTAGATAGGCCTTCTCCACTGAGGGTAGGTGAGATACAAACCAGAGGACATGGGTTAAGGGTGAAAGGGGAAAAATTTAGGAGGAACTTCTTCACATGGAGAGTGGTGGGAGTGTGGAACAAGCTACCAGCTGAAGTGGTGAATGTGCAATCAATTTTAATTTTTAAAAGGCATTTGGACAGGTATTTGGATTGGAGGGGTTTGGAGGGCTATGATCGTGGTGCAGTTCTGTGGGACTTGGTAGGATAATAGTTTGGTGCAGAATAGAAGGGCCTGTTTCTGTTCCACAGTTCTATAGCCATCATAATTTTGTCTACCTCAATCAAATCTCCCCATATTCTCCAAATTTGGCCTCGCCAATGTCTTATAAACTTTACCATATTATACCAATGCTTATACTCCATACTTTGATTTATGAAAGCCAACTTTGCCACCTTTTTTCTTGCGGGATGAGATCAATTATGTGAACGCTGCTCTGTATTTCACTTCACACAGTATCTGTGAGGTTGAGGTAAGAGGCATATCTGCAACTTGTTTTTTCCCCTTCAGGCATCTGATGACACTGCAAAGGCAGTGATGCGTAATCTGAGTGCACACGGTGTGAAGCTTGTGCTACCGTCACTGCTTGTCGCCTTGGAGGAGGAGTCCTGGAGAACTAAAGCAGGTATCGCCAAATAAATGCCACATGGTCAGCGTAGCGGTTTGCGCAGTGCCGTTACAGCACCAGCGCCACTGTCTGTAAGGAGTTGCTATGTTCTCCCCGTGTCTGCGTTGGTTTCCTCCCAACACGTACCCTCGTGGGGGTGTCCACACAGCCTTGTGGGGCATGAGGGCCTGTTACCGTGCTGCCTGTCTAAATTAAAAATGATTTCAATTTCATGCATCTGGCAGGAGTGGCACAGGTGGGAAAAAAACAAATCGGCTTGTGTGCAACACACACACGCTGGAGGAGCTCAGCGGGTCACACGGCATCCATAGGAAGTGAAGAGGAACCAAAGTTTCAGGCCTGGGCCCTTGGTCAGGTTGAAGGAAAAAAGACAGGCAGCTGAATAACAAGGAGGGGGAGAGGGATGCCTACCCTGACGTTCTCCACTCTTCGAGTCCCTCTCTGCTCCCCTTCTGTTACCCCTGCTCTGAAGCTCCTCGACTCCCCCTCCCCTTCCCCCACATTTTAAATTGCGAGCATGCCTGGTTTTTATTCTGAAACCCGATGAAGGGCCCAAACCTGAAACATCGACTGCCTTTGACATTCCATGGATGCTGCGTGACCTGAGTTTCTCAACCCTGGTATGTACCTGCTGACTTCCTTGGTTAAATCTGCATCCCTTCCCTAGATCTCTCACTTTCCATCTTCAACCCACAAACCGGAGAAAATGTTCTCCCCCTCTCCCGTCAGCGCTCTCCCCATCCGCTTTCACCCATGTTAAACGTACCTGGACTCAGTGGGTGAAGAAGGTGAATGCAACATTAGCATTCATTTCTAGAGGGATAGCAGACAAGAGGAGGGATGTAATGTTGAGACTCTATAAACCACTGGTGAGACCACGCTTGGAGTACAGTGTTCAGTTTTGGGTTCTGTATTTGAGAAAAGAAGTTCTGACATTGGAGAGGGTTCAGAAAAGATTTATCAGAACAATATAAGGAAGGAAATGATTAGTATAAAGCCCCTTTCACACTTGCAAGTGATCCCAGGAATTAACCACCAATCGGCCTTTAGAATGTTGAGTGCGAAAGCAAAATCAGCTCAACACTGGCGTCAGATGGCATCATTTCACACCGGGGATTGATGGCCTCGACCCCTAGTACAATCCCCGGTGCCTGCATTGCAATCAGTCAAGTGTGAAACGGGTAATTGCATTCTGGGATTGAAATGATCCAAGTTTTTGCGTGAGTGCAGGAACATGAAGGAAGAAAAGATTAAAATGAGGGTACAGGTACACAATCCTTTATCCAGAACCTTTGGGGGACAGTGTATTCTGAATTTCAGATTTTTCCAGATTTCGGAAAGCCAGATTTAAGCCCACCCGAATTGTGCTGCCATATCCACCCCCACCCCCTTCCAGTCACGCTGCCGGTGTATTGCTGGCCCGACTCGCGTCTCCCACCTGCCCAACTTGCCCTGCCAGTCTCTCTCCTCGCCTGCCGGACTCACCCTGCCGGTCGGTCTCTCCCCTCGCCTGCCCGACTCGCCCTGCCGGTCTCTCCCCTCGCCTGCCCGACTCGCCCTGCCGGTCTCTCCCCTCGCCTGCGCTCGCCCTGCCGGTCTCTCCCCTCGCCCGCCTGACTCGCCCTGCCGGTCTCTCCCCTCGCCCGCCTGACTCGCCCTGCCGGTCTCTCCCCTCGCCCGCCCGACTCACCCTGCTGGTTTCTCTCCTTGCTCTGCCGGTCTCTCCCCTCACCCGCCCAACTCGCCCTGCCGGTCTCCCTCCCCACTTGCCGGATTTTGGAGCATTCCAGATTTTAGATGTCCAGATAAAGGATTGTGTACCTGATTTAACTTTGCTATGGGAAAGTCGCAGCGTGAGAGAGAAAGAGAGGAAATAAATAGCAGTAGCAGGCAATTTTTAAACATCATGGGAAAATTGGTAGAACTATAGTGCAAAATTTATAAAGACTGTGGGGAAAAAGCAATGGCGGACCTGACTTCGCAGAACCCCATGCGGCAGAGAAACCCCTCCATGAATGCTCTGTGCATACAGCCCTTTCTCTGCCAAATGGAATTCTGGGAGGGCAGTTCTGCCATTACTTCTCCCTCAAGGCATTTATAAATTGTACACGATAGTGCTACCAACTTTCCCACGCAATATTTTTTTTTTCTTTGGCTTGGCTTCGCGGACGAAGATTTATGGAGGGGTATGTCCACATCTGCTGCAGGCTCGTTGGTGACTGACAAGTCCGATGTGGGACAGGCAGGCACGGTTGCAAGGGAATATTGGTTGGTTGGGTGTTGGGTCTTTCCTCCTTTGTCTTTTGTCAGTGAAGTGGGCTCTGCGGTCTTCTTCAAAGGAGGTTGCAGCCCGCCGAACTGTGAGGCGTCAAGATGCACGGTTGGAGGCGATATCAGCCCACTTGCGGTGGTTAATGTGGCAGGCACCAAGAGATTTCTTTAAGCAGTCCTTGTACCTCTTTGGTGCACCTCTGTCTCGGTGGCCAGTGGAGAGCTTGCCATATAACACGATCTTGGGAAGGCGATGGTCCTCCATTCAGGAGACGTGACCCACCCAGCGCAGTTGGGTCTTCAGCAGCGTGGATTCGATGCTTGCGGACTCTGCCATCTCGAGTACTTCGACGTTAGGGATGAAAGCGCTCCAATGGATGTTGAGGATGGAGCGGAGACAACGCTGGTGGAAGCGTTCTAGGAGCCGTAGGTGATGCCGGTAGAGGAACCATGATTCGGAGCCGAACAGGAGTGTGGGTATGACAACGGCTCTGTACACACTGATCTTTGTGTGTTTCTTCAGGTGATTGTTTTTCCAGACTCTTTTGTGTAGTCTTCCAAAGGCGCTATTTGGCTTGGCGAGTCTGTTGTCTATCGCTTTGTCGATCCTTGCATCAGATGAAATGGTGCAGCCGAGGTAGGTAAACTGGTTGACCGTTTTGAGTTCTGTGTGCCCGATGGAGATGTGGGGGGGCTGGTAGTCATGGTGGGGAGCTGGATGATGGAGGACCTCAGTTTTCTTCAGGCTGACTTCCAGGCCAAACATTTTGGCAGTTTCCGCAAAACAGGACGTCAAGCGCTGAAGAGCGGGCTCTGAATGGGCAACTAAAGCAGCATCGTCTGCAAAGAGTAGTTCACGGACAAGTTGCTCTTGTGTCTTGGTGTGAGCTTGCAGGCGCCTCAGATTGAAGAGACTGCCATTCGTGCGGTACCGAATGTAAACAGTGTCTTCATTGTTGAGGTCTTTCATGGCTTGTTTCAGCATCATGCTGAAGAAGATTGAAAAGAGGGTTGGTGCAAGAACGCAGCCTTGCTTCATGCCATTGCTAATGGAGAAGGGTTCAGAGAGCTTATTGCTGTATCTGACCCGACCTTGTTGGTTTTCGTGCAGTTGGATAACCATGTTGAGGAACTTTGGGGGGCATCCGATGCGCTCTAGTATTTGCCAAAGCCCTTTCCTACTCATGGTGTCGAAGGCTTTGGTGAGGTCAACAAAGGTGATGTAGAGTCCTTTGTTTTGTTCTCTGCACTTTTCTTGGAGCTGTCTGAGGGCAAAGACCATGTCAGTAGTTCCTCTGTTTGCGCGAAAGCCACACTGTGATTCTGGGAGAACATTTTCGGCGACACTAGGTATTATTCTATTTCGGAGAATCCTAGCGAAGATTTTGCCTGCAATAGAGAGCAGAGTGATTCCCCTGTGGTTTGAGCAGTCTGATTTCTCGCCTTTGTTTTTGTACAGGGTGATGATGATGGCATCACGAAGGTCCTGAGGCAGCTTTCCTTGGTCCCAGCAGAGAATGAAAAACTCATGCAGTTTGGTATGCAGAGTTTTGCCGGCAGCCTTCCAGACCTCTGGGGGGATTCTGTTGCTTTGCCACTTTTCAGTTGTTCAATTGCCTTATATGTCTCTTCCCGGGTAAGGACCTCATCCAGCTCTAGACTCGAGGGTTGTTGAGGGATCTGGAGCAGGGCAGATTCTTGGACTGAGCATTTGGCACTGAAAAGGGATTGGAAGTGTTCTGACCATCAATTGAGGATGGAGATCTTGTCACTGAGGAGGACTTTGCCGTCTAAGCTGCGCAGAGGGCTTTGGACTTGGGGTGAGGGGCCGTACACAGCCTTTAGTGTCTCATAAAAACCCCTGAAGTCGCCAATGTCGGCGCTAAGCTGGGTTCGTTTGGCGAGGCTAGTCCACCACTCATTTTGGATCTCCCGGAGTTTGCGCTGAAGATGGCTGCATGCGGGACGGAAGGTTCATTTTTTTCTCTGGCCAGGAAGGCTTTGCAAGGTGAGCCTGGTGGGCAGCTCGCTTCTTTGCCAGCAGCTCCTGGATTTCCTGGTTGTTTTCGTCAAACCAGTCCTTGTTTTTCCTGGAGGAGAAGCCCAGTACCTCTTCAGTGGATTGCAGTATGGCAGTTTTCAGCTGATCCCAGAGGGTTTCAGGAGACGTGTCTGTGAGGCAGTTTGCATCCTCGAGCTTTGCTTGGAGGTTTGCCTGGAAGTTTCCTCTCACTATGTCTGACTGCAAGTTTCCAACATTGAACCTCTTTCTGGCTATATAATTGTGTGCTATAGCACTACAAATTTCCCCGCCCTGTTTAAAAATTGTCCACTATTGCTATTTATTGCTTGCACGATGCAACAACAGCAGGGGCTGTACATAAAGCTTAATTATGTTATAATTAGGCATGATTAATTTTGTTAAAATACAAATAATACATTGATCAGTATTTAGGACAGGTCCAGCATTGCTCGATGTATCATAAGATTACCAGTAGATGGTTGAACAGTCCTGACCCTGGGGATTCCTCCTTGCAAGTGTGAAAGGGATTAGTGTCCCAGTTAGGACAATGAACAGCCAATTTAGTGGGATGCAAGTTGGGCGGGGCTTGTGAGGAACCAATGGTCAGTTCTTGGAGTGTCCTCATTTGAGTTTAGTAGGATGAGGGGGGGGATCTCATAGAGGCATTTTGAATGTTGAAAGGCCTGAACAGAGTAGACGTGGCAAGGGCGTTTCCCATGGTAGGGAAATTTCTAGGAAAATTTTCTAGGAAAAGAGGGCATAATTTCAGGATATAAGGGCGTCAATTTAAACCAGAGATGCAGAAGCATTTCTTTAGTCCAACTGGCAGTATGAGAAGTTGCAAAGAATGAATAGGGGAATTGGAAGGATCAAAGGAAGATCTTAGTGAAACTTGGGGGACCCCTTCCTTGGGTAAATTTCCCTTTTATCTTCCTTGTGGGAGTGACAAGGAAATGGCGTCTTTCATTGAGCCACACACCAACACGACATTCACTTCCCTTCCTAATCTAACATGGCCTCATAAAGATTTTGCACCACTCAGCTGCTGCACAGCTTTATCACGTTGCGGGAAATGCCGCTGTTTACTTTTGTGCCAGGACAGGTACAAAATCAGATGGATTGTAAAAATGTGCTCTTTTCAGAGTCCTGGGTATATTTTTCACCCACCCACTCAAAATGTATCTGAAGTTAAACTATTGCTTGTGATTTCTCCACTGTTTTTCGTGTTAAATTAAATAGTGGAAAAGGGCAAATAATTTGCTGAGTTTTTGGCTGGAAGCATCGTTGGACTGAGTGACTATTCTGTAACTTCAGGTTCCGTTGAATTGCTGGGTGCTATGGCCTACTGTGCCCCCAAGCAGCTGTCGTCTTGTCTGCCGAGCATTGTGCCAAAGCTGACCGAGGTCCTAACGGATTCCCATGTGAAGGTGCAGAAGGCAGGACAGCAGGCTTTACGGCAGATTGGCTCTGTTATCAGGAACCCAGAAATCTTGGGTGAGTTAATTGCTTCAGGAATAAATGGAAAAGTTGTGCTGTTCATCCTTGACAAGACTTCAGGTAATACTATTCCAAATTTAACTAATTCTTCCCTGCATGAAAATACTTGGTGCAGATAATAGAATTGCATCTGGCTTGGGCAATTGTAGCCATGCACCCAAGGGGCCATGTTGGGAAGGTCAAATTTTCCAGGCTGGTATCTTAAAGTGGATCGCAAAATGCCTGACACAGATTGAGCTCTGAAGCCATAAATTCTTTCTGAGGACATGGATGATTGAACACATGAATTAGACATGTCTGCATTTTGCAATTAATAATTGACCTATTACAATGGGGGACCCAGGTTGTTGCAGAACAGTTGGCTCCAGTTAATACTGCAGGCCAAAGCTCCATTAAGTACAAGAGTTTGAAAACACATACCACCAAATTCAAGGACAAAGTCTCTCCATTGTGATCAAAGAATTGAACAGTCCTCTCATTAGTAAAATGATTGCACTGAACGTTTTCTCTGTAACACTACTCTCTGCACATTTGTTCTACTCCACATGCCCTTTTGTACTCAAGGATAGGCTGACTTGCTTGGAGAGCACACAAAACTAAGTTGTTCACTCTCTTGGTATGACAATAAGCAATTGAATAAAATAAAATCGATTCAAAATCTGACTCATCAATTAATGGAAACCGCTCTGATAAGCTTGTAGTTTTGCCTTGTTACACTCCAGCAGAGTTTGGTATCACATCCTCCTCCGGGGTTTTCTTGTGCTTGGTCTGTCGTATAGATTTGAATGATCTTGTCCTGGGTAAGTGGATGCGTGCTTGAAGAGTGGGGTTAGTTATAAACATTCTCATGGGGACTATTAAATACAGTGATGTTTCCACTTGTAACCAATACACAAGTGACCAAAAATTGATTTTTGCATCTATTATTCAAAGCACTGGCTTAGAGCGGTGTGTTAAGGCTCGTCCAGTTTTCAAACAAATAATTAAACGTATTCATTGTTTTTATTGGCCAGCAATCACACCAGTTCTGCTGGATGCTCTGACAGATCCATCCAGGAGGACACAGTTGTGCCTTCAGACATTGCTTGACACCAAGTTTGTCCACTTCATCGATGCGCCATCACTGGCTCTGATCATGCCAATAGTGCAGAGAGCATTCCAGGATCGATCCACAGACACCCGTAAGATGGCAGCTCAGATCATTGGAAACATGTATTCCCTTACAGACCAGAAGGTAATGCTTGGAATATTGCGATTGATAAACAACTTTGTGCTTTCCCATGTGGCTGAAAACAATTGAAGTGCATTGACTTAGAATAACTGGGATTATTGTCCAGTGACCATTTAGCCATTATTACAGTTTGGATGGAGCTGCGTACAGACACAAGGAGCAGGAGTCGTTGCTTGACTCTTCAAGCCAAATCTGCCATTTTGTAAGATCATGACTGATCTCGTTGATCCTGTGGATCAAGAATCTATCAACCCATGACATAGAATCTATTCAATAACTGTCCCCTCTAACCTCTTGTGGAAAATAATTCCAAAGGAAGAAAACATTTCACCTCATACCTAATAGGGCAAACCATGAATTGAAGCAGGCAATTAGTTCTGGATGTTCTCACAAAAGGAAACATTCCTTCCATGTCCAGCCAATCGTGATTTTTATCTTTATTAAAAAGGCAATGCTGGAGAAACTCAGCAGGTCAAACAGGGTCCTTTATATAGCAAAGATAAAGATACAGAACCGACATCTCAGACTTGAGCTCTTCATCAAGATTTCTATCTGTTTTGATTAAATCCCATCTTGCTCTTCTAAGCCCCAGCAGGAACTCTTCAGCTAATCAACTTTCACTTATAAAAAAGCCCTCCAAATCTCACTGATTAAAATATTTTGTCTGAACTGCTGAGTGTTTTAATGTTTTCTATTCTAAATGTACAGGGTTAATGAGGGAAAATGTTGTTATCAAACCAGAAATGCCTAATGATTTTTTACTGTTATGGTTCCAGGATCTTGCACCGTACTTGCCCAGTGTGATGCCTGGATTGAAGCTATCCCTGTTGGACCCTGTTCCAGAGGCAAGAATCTTTGCTCTCTCCAGCGGTTTGGGCGTGATCACTTGGAACCAAAGTATAACTGTTTTTAGACATTGCTGGCTTCAGTCTCTTAAATTTGATCCTGACTTTGGATGGTTTCTGTGGGGAGCTTGCACATTCTCCCCTTGACCCTGTGGGTTTCCTCCCATGACCCAAAGGCATGCTGGTAGCTTGTTACCCACCCCCCCCCCCCCATAGGTGGGAAGTCAAGTGATGATATTGCACTGCAGACTGAATAGACTCAGTGTGCCCTGAATCATTGGTAAATGGGACAATGAGTATGAGAAATACCTGATGATATAAATGTATCCTTGTGTATGGCTACACAAGAGATAGAGGTCATCCATTTTCTGTTTAGTGACTGAATCACCAGTTGAAGGAGCTCTCCCTGTCTGACCCTGGCATTTACCACTCTGACTGAACCAGAGTTCTAACCCATTACACAGCACCTGCGCCTTCAGTCTCTGAATTCTGTGCTATTGAGTAAGGCCGAGTTGTGAAAGAATTAGTTTTCTGCTTCCTATGACTTGTCCTTCTGTCAAATATCAGGTTCGTACAGTATCAGCAAAGGCCCTGGGAGCCATGGTGAAGGGAATGGGTGAGTCGTGCTTCGATGACCTGCTGCCTTGGCTTATGGAAATGCTTGCGTCAGAGCAGAGTTCAGTTGATCGATCCGGTGCTGCACAAGGTGAGATCTAGAACTTCAGTAAGAGGGAAAGTTTCTCTAATTTAAAAAAAAATTATAATATCTGCTGGAGGTAATTAGCAGATCAGGCAGCAACTCTGGGGACAAAAAGTTTGTTTCAGGCCAGTGTCCTTTTCTTTAAGATCTGATTGATTTTAAAAAAAAGGCACAAATTCTTCTTCACTTATTTCAGATTTATTGTCAGAGTGCATACATGACATCACATACTTTTTCCTGTGGGTGCTGCAGAATTACCACTTATTGCTTGTGCAAAAACTCTACACAGCGTATACACGTAAACAAATAATGAACTGTAAACAGATAACGAATGTAAACAAACTGCAACACAGAGAGGATTTGAAAAATCACTAAAGTGCACGAGTCCTTAAGTGAGTCCCTGATTGAGTTTGTCGTTGAGGAGTCTGATGGTGGAGGGGTAGTGGCCGTTCCTGAACCTGGTGGTGCGAGTCTTGTGGCACCTACACCTCTTTCCTGATGGCAGCAGCGAGAACAGAGTGTGTGCTGGGTGGTGATGATTGCTGCTGCTCTCCGATGCCAGCACTCCCTGTAGTTGCTCTCGAATGTGAAGAAGGTTTTGCATGTGATACCCTGGGCTGTGTCCACTACCATTTGCTGACCCTATACCAGATGGTGATGCAGCTGGTCAGGTATCCAGACTACCCAAGGCGTTAACAACCATCTGTTGTCAACAGGCACGGAAAAGGTTCCATTTTATTTTTCACTTCAGTATAGTGTTCAGTGTTTTATACGAAGATTTGTATAGCATTTTAATCATAAACACTCTAGCGGTTAGGGCAGGGCTGTTGTAGCACCAGCGTAAGGGTTCGAATCCCACGCTGTCTGTAAGGAGTTTGTACACTCTCCCTGCGTCTGCGCAAGCTTGCTCTGGTTTCTTGCCATCATTCAAATCATGCCAGGGATTAGGTAATTTGGGCAGCATGGGCTTATGGGCTGAAAGGCCCTTTTTCTGTGCTGTATGTCTAAATTAAAATTAAATTATCAACTAAAATTGCTTAGCAAAACAGTTAAAATATTGAAGTATATATCCATAGATTAATCAAAGTAAATTCTGAGAAAAGGGTGAAGGTTTTTGTAGAATTGTTCATCATGGGCCATGAGAGTATGCAATGGTCATGATTGTGGACTGACTAAAAGGACCAAAATTAAGACCAGAAGCATCGGGATGGATAAGAAAGAGCTGTAGTTATTATGTCCTAGATTACTTTGGAGTGGAAAAAAAAACTTGATGGAAATTGATGCCAGTTTTGTAAATCTAAAATGGGGGAGGTTGGCTCGGAAAACATTGAAATAATCAAGTTGAGAGGTAAATGAGACAAGGTTGAATTATTCCCCCTCCCAAATATCCCATTTCTTCATGATTTTCACAGACTCTGAACGTTTATTCAGATTCAACTGGTGCTGCTAAACAATTGAGATGATATTGCAAAGCTGAGTGCACTTTCTCTATGTCCGATTGCTGTTGGCACATCAATGAAATCTCCTTCCACAACTTGAGACGATTCAATAGCTACCTTAATAAAAGTGTGATACCAGAACCAAGAAAACCACATAAAATAAACTGTGGCAAGCGTTCCTAACCACACAAAAGACAGAACTATTTACCATTTAAATGTTTCAGCTATGTCGTTTTATCAATGGTCCAATCAAGTGAGGAACGACACAGCAAAGAATGGCCTTCTGAACAGTTGACATTTTCCATTCAGTTGATAAACTTCCATCCTCTCTTTAAATGTTTTAAATTTAAATTTAGACATACAGCATGGTAACAGGCCATTTCAGCCCACAAACCCATGCCGCCCAATTAATCTGCAACCCCAGCCCGTTTCGAAGGGCAGAAGGAAACCAAAGCTCCCGGGGAAAACCCATGCAGATGCAGGGAGACATGTACAAACTCCTTACAGACAACACAGGATTCGTAACCCGGTCCTGTGTGCTGGCGCTGTAGTAACGTTGTGCTAACTGCTACTTAACCATGCCATCCAGAATTAACAATTTATGATTTTTTTAAAATTCCATCAGTTGCAACTGCTCACTGTTAAAGATGAAATATTTTAATGCCTTTTTCTTGTGTTTCAGGTTTAGCTGAGGTAATGGCTGGACTTGGAGTTGAAAAGCTGGAAAAGCTCATGCCTGATATTGTGGCCACAGCCAGTAAAGTGGAGATTGCCCCTCACGTCCGTGATGGTTACATGATGATGTTCATCTACCTACCTGTCACTTTTGGTGACAATTTTACTGCATATGTTGGAGCCATCATACCTTGTATCCTGAAGGTAATCTGTTTCCTGAGGAAATGGAGGCAGAGCCTCTTGCAGCAGTTTAATGAGTATCTGGATGAGAATTTGAAACCCTGGTGATGGAAATTCAGATTGGTGCAGATGGGTGCCTGATGCCCAGCATGGGGCCGAGGGGCAGTGTGGCTCTGGACTCATTATCACTCTGTTTACCTCTTCTATATCATGTAGCTTTGCCGCGATCACTAAGTCACAGATGTACCTTACCCTGTTGTTTGTTGACAGCTCTACACACATTGAACATTTATTTTTGAAAATGGCTGAAAAGTAGAAAACTAGGTGCTGAAAATTATGTGCAACTATGCAACCAAATGCCAGGAAGTGACCAAATGTAAATGACCAGAATGTAAGAGACAAATAGCAAATGGAGTGGTTTATTAACGCATGTCAATTTTTATGTGCAGGCTCTGGCGGATGAGAACGAATTTGTTCGTGACACTGCACTGCGTGCTGGACAGCGAATTATAAGCATGTACGCAGAGACCGCCATCACCCTACTGCTTCCACAACTGGAGCAGGGCTTGTTTGACGATAACTGGCGAATCAGGTACCATGGGTGTTCTGTATAATGTTAAACCACCCAACCCCAACCAACCAATTTTTCCCCTGCAACCGCTGCAACCGTGTCTGCCTGTCCCGCATCGGACTTGTCAGCCACAAACGAGCCTGCAGCTGACGTGGACATTTACCCCCTCCATAAATCTTCGTCCGCGAAGCCAAGCCAAAGAAACCATCTCCTGTGTTTTAACTTTTCTACCAGCGAGCCTTTTTATGTCCCTGTCATCTTATTAGATTTATATTGGGTCACTCCCCAATCTCTGGTAAAAACAATCCACATTTCTTCAGCCTCTCCTTGCAGCTGATACACTCCCGTCCAGACAAGGTACTTGTAAATTTCTTCTGGGCACTTTTCATTGCCTTCAGCATCCTTCTGATATTGTGACCAGAACTGCACACTGTGGCCTGACTAAGTTTCTATTCATTGCCCAAAGTAATGAAGGTTAGTGTGCCTTGCATCTTCTCTACCACCATGTTCAGGGACCTATGGAATTGCAACCCAAGATCCCCTCGTACATTAGCGTTCCTCAGGTTCCTGCCATTTACTGAATAATTGCCCCTTGCATTTGTCTTCCCAAAATGCACAACCTCACACTTTGCAGATGAAGGTCCATCTGCCATTTCTCTGTTCATCTGAGCTACATCAAATTATCTGTTCGGGGGGTGGGGGGCACAGGTGGCGTAGCGCTTAGCACCATGATGTTACAGCCCCAGCGATCAGGGTCGGGGTTTGAATCCCACACTGTCTGTGAGGAGTTTGTACATTCTCCCTGTGTCTGTGAGGGCTCCAGTTTTCTTCAACCATTTGAAACGTGCTGGGACTTGAAGGTAAGTTGGGGGGTACAGACTCGTGGGCTGAAATAGCCTGTTACTGTGCTGTGTGTTCAAATTTAAAATTAAATTTAAACTTCTATCCTGCCATAAATTTCACAATCTTTCTTACTATCTACCTATTTATATTTTGTAAATTTTCATGATATCTGCAATCTTGTTCATTTGACCATCTACATTTTTATCCAGAGAGCACCCCCCCCCACTACCCATCTACTGTCTGTGACCAAGCCAACGTTCCCATCCAAGGATTCCATGCGGCAAATTCTTTTCGCTCAACCTACCGCAAGGATCCTTGTCAAATGTTGGAAAGTCCACGTAGACACAACATCCAATGTCCTTTGCCACCTCAGAGAACTCAATTAAATTTGTGAAACAGGAGGTTCCTCATATCTGACTCAAAGAGCACCTGGAAAATTGGCCTGAAGTGCTTTTTCTAACTTCTGCTCAAAATTGTTATTGACACATCCACCTCTTGCTTTTCCATGATTCATTTGTAACATGGGACAAAAATGTCAAAATTCATGGTTCAATGCAGACCTTCTCGATCACTGAATAAATTGAATCACTGGCATGCAAATCTCCATCTGTTTCACCCTTTTGAGTATTTCTGATGGGAATTTGGATCATGTTGTTCCAGCTGCCTCTTTCTTTAGCAGTGTTTTGTTGCAGTACAGGGGATAGGGCCTTTACCATGCAGTCTCCTGAAGTTTGTTTAACCCCCCCCTGTGACATCTGAGCTTAATGTGCTCCACAGGTTGGATGTGAAATTCTTTTGAAGTGAACAGACCAGCAATGTGAGGTGTTTTTTTTTTGCTTTGGATTTCAGGTTCAGTTCAGTCCAATTGCTGGGAGACCTGCTGTTCCACGTGTCAGGCGTGACTGGAAAGATGACAACAGAGACTGCATCTGAAGATGACAATTTTGGCACGGCACAGTCCAATAAGGTGAGATGAACAGATTTGCGTGGTGTTTTATTATGTTCGTGATCTTTTAGTTTAGGTCGTGCACACTGGTCAAACCCAGTCACATGAAAGGACACGGATCTTGGTACTCACTGAAGGGCACAAGAAAATGAAGCAGGAAGAGGCTATTTGTACCATCATGTCTGTTTGCCGTTTCAAGAAGATTGTGGCTTTGCAGAGTCTATTTTCAGTAACCCAGTATCGCTTTGTTCCTAAAAATCTTTATTAGGATGCTGGTTTGAATGTTCCTGATGTCATGTGGATTAGCTCAGTGGACTCTTATTGATGATTTGAGTTGGGTTATCTGTCTGGGTTGGTTTATCAGCCTTGTGCAAAGGTTGCCATGTTATCTAGGGGTTTGTGGGCCAGGCCTCAGGCTGCCATTCAAAAGGATCCCACTCGGACTGACCAGACTGGAATTCCTCTTGAAAACTGAATCCTTCGAGGTGACCTGACACAAATCTTCATAATAATGAAATGGCTTGGCCATATAACTGTAGCAAGGGCAATTCCATTTGTGAGAATCTTTAAAATAAGGGTCAAAAATAAAACAGTCGCTAATAAATCTAAAGAGCGATCTGAATGAAAAGAATGTGGAGCCTGTTACCGTCTGGAATTTTAGAGCCTTGTGTGGATTCAAGGGGACACTGAGAACAATGATCTGTTGATAGGGTGTGATGGTTAGGAGTTGATGAGAATGTGTGGGAAATGGGATTATTCTGTAAATCAGCATAGACTCTGAGCCAAATTGGGCGGGTGGGGGGGGGGGGGTGGTGGGAGGAGTGGGTGGTGAACAGGCAAGGGCAACTGGGAAAAATGAATTGCTTCTTTGTGTAAATTTTGTATTAATCATTATCAGCTTGAACTTTTTGTGGTAGAATATAACCTGATGATCTGTTCTTTCAGGCTATAATTAGTGCACTTGGGCATGAGAGGCGGAATCGTGTGCTGGCTGGGCTCTACATGGGCCGCTCAGACACACAGCTGGTGGTGCGACAAGCCTCGCTACATGTTTGGAAGATTGTTGTGTCCAACACCCCACGCACACTTCGGGAGATATTGCCAACACTCTTCACTCTTTTACTGGGTTTCCTGGCTAGTACCTGTGCAGACAAGAGAACGGTGAGTTCAAATACTTAAAGATGTTTCAAGTGACATCTGCATATTGATTGCTATAAGTTGAATTGTTGGAACAACCTTTCATCACATTGAAATCTCGCACTGTGTAGTTGAAATCCAAAGGATGGTCTTGATGATGACAATCTCGTTTCTGCTTTTCTCTTAAGATGCCGCTCTTTAAATCGCACAATCTTGCAAAGCTCAAACAATGCCTGTGGAAGGGCAGCAGGGTTGACGTAGCGGTTCATGCCATTACAGAACCAGCTATAGGGACTGAGGTTCAAATCCCACGCTGTCTGTAAGGAGTTGGTACGTTCTCCCCACGTCTGCATGGGTTTTACCCGGGGGCTCCGGTTTCCTCCCACCATTCAAAAATGTACCGGGGTTGTAGGTTAATGGGGAGTAAATTGGATGGCACAGACTCGTGGGCTGTTACCATCCTGTATGTCTAAATTTAAATTTATAAAAATTACATTTAAATGCTGTAGTGACACAATTGGAAGAGCTACTATTTCATGAAGCCGGTTCAGTGGTGAATCTGTGATGTGTGTTCACTTTGTATAAATATGTTGGTTCCCCCAGCATATTGCAGTTTCCTGTCGCTTCACAAAGGCAGCAAATCTTGGTAGGGGGCGAGTTTATCAGCATAGACTCTGAGCCAAATGGCTCTCTCCTGTTACAATGAAAAATTGGGGAATAAAAGGGATTAAATCAGTCCTTTTGCTGCTGTCCTCATATGTATCCTAGTCAAACCACAATACAATGTGCACTGATCCAATGTGATGTAAAACAACATTGGGTCCCACCATAATCAGAGCACAAAACGTAAAAGTAGATTATATTTATGTTGATTTTATTCTTTGAAGCCATTAGCTTTCTCTTTTGTTTAAATATTGTTTCAATTTTTTTTAAATTTAGATTTTGCACCTTGTTAGCATGTAATTAAATTACTAAACTTGCAGATTATTAGTTTAACAATACATTGAACAAAAAGAAGCTTCAGTGTGGCAGAGAAACATTGCATGGCTGGCTTAGCGGTTAGCGCAATGCCATTACAGCACCAGAGAATGGGACTTGGGTTCGAATCCCGCACTGACTGTTGAGAGTTGGTACATTCTCTCTGTGTCTGCGTGACGTTTTTCCTCCCACTGTTCAAAACGTACCGGGGGTTGTAGATTAATTGAGTGTAATTGGATGTGGGCCAAAAAGGCATGTTACCACACTGTATGCCTAAATTTATTTAAATTTAAGAAAAAGATAGGCCTCTGGTATCATTAAATCAATCTTACAGTTGAGGGTGCAACCTGTGTGATAGTCATTGCTAATACTGTGCTGGGGCAGAAGCATATGAGAACTGAAGGTTCATTAATGCTCGTATAAATAAGGTGCAGATGGATGTTCAAGCTCATAGCTGTTGGACCGAAGAATCACAAACTTCTGCTTTGACAAGCAAATTGATTCAAAGGGTAGTTAAAATGTGACCTTTCTACAGCTGCCCAAAGACAGCCACTGAAATTATTTCAATGATTCACTCTCTCAGGATCAAGAAATTTCTTATAGTTTCTGAATGGCCAGACCCTTATTTTAAGATGGTGACGGCTATTCCAGGGTACCCGAGCCAGGGAAGCATCGTCTGCGCTGACCCTACAATAATCCTGCATGTTTTGGTGGTCATTTTCAAGGCACATTACTTTAGAAAGATTGTATTGTGCAATTATAGATCCAGCTGTGGATAGATAAATCTACAGTGTAGTATTAAGAGAGTTAAGTGTTGTTTGAACTTGAAAGAAAAGTCTGGCAGTGTTGTGAAGATGAAAGGTTGGCCAGAATGTTGGGAAAATTTTACTAACCATTAATGGATGACTGAAAAAAGAAATAATTGAACAAATTATATTAAAAACAAGAGGTACAAGCTTCTCCTGAGTAGTGAAAGTAATTTCACAAATCACAAAAGACAAATTGATGGTCTTTTGGGGAATGAAACTTTTGGAAATAATATTGGGAAGTAAGGAAGTCCAGGAAATTTGAACAGGAGTGTGGAACGAGCGGCCAGCTGAAGTGGTGAATGCGGACTGAATTTTTAACATTAAAGGAGAATTTGGACAGGTACATGGATGGGAGAGGTATGGAGGGCAATGGACAGGGTGCAGGTCAGTGGGGCTAGGCAAAAGAAAATGGTTCGGCACAGGCTAGAAGGGGCCTGTTTCTGTACTGTAAAATGTTCTGTGGTTTTAAATATTTTGTATCTGTCTTCACTCTACAACAGCATTTTTATAGTTTCTCTCTTCTCAGTGTTCTGCTTTTTGATGCTGCTTGCCAAAGTAAATAAACTCAGAAACCGGTTTGCTGGACTCTCTCCATCAAATGTTTGGTCCAACTGCTTGACCTGTTTCTTCCTCATTGTCCTGTTGTATCATTGCACCTTCAGCAAATTTGACAACACTCCCAGCTTCTTCTTCGTCTCTCGTCCGTACAGATTGTAAATGCTTAAGATTACATCACAAGTCATGTTGAATGAACAGGCCCTTCGACCCACAATGCTTGCTAATCACAATGCCAGCATTAAACTAAATCTCTTCTGCCTTCACATGATCCATATCTCTTCATGGCTGCATATTCATGTCTATCTAAAAGCATCTCAAGTGTTTCTATTGCATCTGCTTCCATCCCCTGGCAGCCTGTTCCAGACGCCTACCATTGTGTGTTTGTGTGTATATAAGAAATAAAAATATATATTTAAATATAAAAAGTACTCTGCACTTCTTTAAATTTTGCACCTCTTATCTTAAATGTCTGTCATCTCGTATTTGAGGGGGGTAAAGATTGACTGACTGCCTGATCAAAGCCTCTCAGCCTCAATGCTCCAAAAACCAGTTTCTCCAACCTTTCCTTGTAGTTCATACCAACTGATCCAGACAATATCCTGGTTATGTCTCATGTCCCCTTTCCGAAGCTTCCATGTGCTTGCTTTACCTGAGAGACAAGAATTACACAAGATGAATAAGTTGTAAATCCTCAAAAGGGAGCGGTCTGTCTCAACAATTTGAGGAAATGAGCAAAATTCCAAGAGTGGTAAACGAATGGCCGCAGGAGGCTTCTTTATTACTCATTGGAGTCTCCAGTTTACATCATGTTTGTGTTTTGACAAGGGAACTCTTGATTAAAAATAAAAACACTTTCAACGTGTGTTACAGTGAGGCAACGTAGGAAAAGGCAGGAGAATGGGGTTGAATGGAAAAATACGTCAGCAATGATCAAATAGTGGAGCAGGCTCAATGGGTTGAATGGCCTGATTCTGCTCCTGTCCTTTATGGTCTGAAAATTGTATTCATGTGATGCAATACTGACCAACAAGCAAATCTGCATAAATCACGAATGGATCACTACCAACTGCGACCAATATCTACTCCAACATTTCCCCATGAGGAGGTTGAATCTGTTTGCTAAGGTAGTAGTTTGAATAAATTATGCCATCTCCCATACAAGATTTGCTCCAGTTTACACACAAAATGCAAAAGTAGTGAAATAGCTGATGTATCAAATATTTAAATCAACTCATTGTGTGACCCATCCTCTGAGCCTTTACGGAATCCCTTTTGAATATGGGCTTTGTGATTTAAAAGGCACCATTTGGTAATTAGTCAAGCATTCAAAGGGGAATGGTACGTGTTGCTGTTTGCTGCTCTTTGCCTTTTCTAACAGGCAGATGAATCCTTAAATTTGACCTCTCCAGCCACATGAGGACTAAATGTCTCGATGCCAATTTAATTCCCACCAGTGGGTGCTTCAAAGTTGATCTTGGGTCATTAATTTTGCTTTTCAAATGTCATGCTAGTTGAAAGCTGGTTTGATGAGTAAACCTCTGAAAAATAACAAAATCGAGATCATCCGGGTGCTCCGGTTTCCTCCCACCATACAATATTTACTGAGATTGTAGGTTAATTGGTGTAAATTGGGTGACAGGCTCGTGGGCCAGAAGGGCCTGTTACCGTGCTGTATGTCTCAAAAAAAAGTCAAATGATTCCAACAGTATGTGACAAACTAAACAGATCGGTTGTCCTTTGAGCTTTACAGTTGATGTGGGGTTGTCTCCTCTACTCCTCAACAACCAACTCAATCAGCGACTCTTGTGCCCTTTATTGATTTTTCTATTCTCTCTGTATTGCACAGTCAGTTTGTTTACATTCGTTATCTGTTTACAGTTCTTTATTTGTAGTTTTTTTTTTGAACTACCAATATGGAGTAATTCTACCTGGAATCTCAGGTTTGTATGTGATCTCATGTTTCCATTGTGATGCTGCCACAAGACACTGAATTTCATGACTTGTTCATGACAATAAATTCTGATTCTGATGGACGAACTCTGACAATAAATCTTAAATCTCAACTCGCCTTCTGTTTGAAGGTTTTTTTTAATCGAGCTGTGAAGTTTGCAAAGTTTTGCATTGACATGTGATCGATCTTCTGCCTGCAGATTGCTGCGAGGACGTTGGGTGACCTCGTGCGAAAGCTTGGGGAGAAGATTTTGCCGGAAATTATTCCAATCTTGGAAGCAGGGTTAAAATCAGAGAAGAGTGACGAGAGGCAGGGTGTTTGTATTGGTCTCAGTGAGATCATGAAATCCACCAGCAAAGATGCAGTGAGTATCTCATGACAGGTTGATTTTTGTGTCGTACGTTTTCCCAATTCTATCCAAGGTCCCTGCTGTGAAAGGAGGGCACAGTAGGTATCCAGAGGCTTCAGGGAGTTGTGGGGAGGGGGGCTTTGTATGTCAGCAAATGGGAGCATAACTGTTGACTCAAAATATAAACCTTGTAAACCTTGGGCGGCACTGTTACAGTGCCAGCAACCCGGGTTCGGATTCACCGCTGTCTGAAAGGAGTTTGTTAATTTTCCCTGTGTCTGCGTGGGTTTCCCCCCCACCATTCAGAACGTACAGGGGTTGTTGGGTGACACAGGCTCATGGGCCGGAAGGGCCTGTTACTGTACTGTATGTCTAAGTTTAAACTTAAAAATGTAAATTTTAATTGTACTTCAATAGATTTTAGCAGGAGATGGAGCAAAGATGATGACATCACCCTCATATTTTTGCAATGAGCAAATTCTTGTCTTCTATTTGAACCTCAATTTCAACCTGCTCTGCCTTCTCCTTCCTTGACCACCTCTGTCTTCTCAGCAAGTGGAGTGGTGTTGCACCTTCCTGACAACAAGTGAGGAGATGTTGTGCTTCTAGGATAGGTCACTTCTTAAGTGGACTCAAAGGAATTGATGCACTTTATTCTCCACTACTGAGCTAATCATGTGTAGTGGAAGGTGGTGTTCCCTGGTACCAGACCAGATTTAATTTTGGCACTTAGTACATCAAACATGGTCATAGGCATATTTGTTCTCTCAATAATTGGGTGTCATTGACTTCATCAAGACCTTGTGGATGATTGTGTGTCCACGTGCAAATACCGGGTGTATTTGGATTCTGGATGAATCAAAGAATCCGCAACCTGATGACTTGTTTAGAACGAGAATCCCTCAGCGTCCCTCAGATAGCCATCGGGTATATGATGTGATGATGGATAGATTGAAATTTACTATTGAGATGATAAAATAATGTTCAGGTTCACCCTTCTGCACAGTTTGGAGGGAGCCGCTGGCCCAATCTGTCACCATCATCTGTAACTCAGCTGCTGCACCATTTATAGAAGGAGCTTAAAAGGTTGGTCACTTGACAAGTAAGTTGATCCCTGGAGCTGGACCCTGGTGTCGGGAGCCAAGCTGGAAGCGAGCATGCATAATTTTCCTCGGGGCTCCATACTGCTGTCGGAGTAGGGCCATTGCCTCTTCGTATCCAGTGCAGTCGCAAATTAATTGGTACGCTCGGTGTGAAGAGCAGGGCGTACCGATCACCATCGGCAGTGATTTTTGTGGTGCCTCAGGTAGGCCTTCAAACAGTGTAGCCACATATCAAACTTTACGGAGGCTTTTGGATCCAAAGGATCGATCTCCAGCTTCTCCCGTCAGCTTGGCTTGTCCTTCTCCTAAATCTCACCATCACTCGCAGCATTGTGGCCCACAGCGTTGCAACTCGTATTCTGTTAGTGACGCAAAATACCATCTTTCATTGTTTCCCCGTGTCCACTATCTGCCCTCCTTGCCCAAGGTCCCCTCTTCCATTTGCAGCTTTGGGGAAAAGGTTGCTGCCAAATCACTGAACAGCTGCACTTTCAAATTCCCAGCAATCCGCAAACTTTCACCTTCCATTCACCTCAATGCGTCTTACAACTGCTAATCCACTCAATCACAATAAAGATGATTTTCTGTGGGAACATCAATATAGAAAAACATTCCAAGGATCTTAACAGTATTGTTGAATAAAAGTATTAAGCTGAGATGCATAATATATTGAATCAGCAGAAAATGCAGTCGTTTGTCCTCCTGAGTTTGCTCTGCCCCTCATCGTAACTAATTGTATTCTCATCTACCCCCGGAAACCTTGCTTCATCAATATTCATCTTCTTCTGCCTTAAAAACATACAGACTCCGCTTCCACCAGTTTGTGGGGAAGGGAGAACTGTCATTCAAATGTTTTGCGACAATTGACTGAAACCTTGGTCAAAGAGGTCAATTTGAGGAGCATCTTCAAGTTTATCCTCATCTGCATGCCCAAGTTCAATCTGATGAAATAGCATTAGCCAATCCTCGGTGCCAAATATGCAGACACACTACCAGACATAACACGCACAATACATATACAGGACAAATATGTAGTAAAGCCCCTGGAATCTGGAATTCAAGCAACCAGAAAAAAAAATCAAGGAAAATATATTTTTTTAAAATTAAAATAAGTAAGAACAAAAGAGTAAAACTAAATGTTCTCTGAATTAACAAATAAACCTTTGGTGAATATTCAGCCAATGCAGCGCCTTGGTCGGGCTTTGCTCGTAGCAGCGGTTTGAATAAAGTTGTGTAAAACAGCAGTGGGGTCGCCCAGGATGAAGAGCTGGTTGATGTCGCTCGCTGTTGGGGCGTCTCTCTTAAAGTGTCTCCTTATCCCTTCCTAGTAAGAGTCACCCCAGTGAGAGGCTTCATCTGTAAACTTGGGTGGGGGTGGGGGGGGGTGGGAGGATGGGGATTAAATGTCTATAATGTTACTGTGTGTCTTTTGGGTGGCTCTGTGGAGGGGGAGGGGGAGAGCGAGGGGGGAACCTGCAGATATAAATGTTTTCAAAGAATGTGACTGAAAATAAAGTAAAATCCGTTAATGTTTATATATTCATGCACGTGAAGTTCAGTGTAAGTACAGTGTAGTATTTTTGTCTTTTAAAATGTTTATACTAAATGCAGGTATATTATTTAGGCATTGTAAAAGTAAGTCTCAAGCAACCAGAAAATATACTTATCTGGCATTCACCAATCCCCATAGGTGCCAGAGACCAGGGGTCTTGCTGCTCATGTATATAAATAAATACTGCTTTGTGAATAGTAGAGTCTCAGATGATTCGTGTGAGCAGTTCCTTTGGTCGTTCAAGCTCCTCACTGCCCGCGGGAAGATGCTGTTTCTCAGCCTGGAGATGCCTGGCTCTGATACTCCTGTATCTTTTTCGCAATAGGAGTAGTTGTAAAATGCTACATGTGGGATGGTAGAGGAGCTCACTGATTTTGCGTGCCCTTTTCAGTCACATCGTAAGGGGGTGGGGAGGGGTGCAGGGAGACCCCAATGATCCTCTCTGCCCCTCTTATGCTCCTGTGGATTGACCTCCGATCCATTTCTCTGCACCAAATGCACCACCGTGAGGCAGCCAGCCAGGATGCTCTCAATAGAGCTTCTGTGGAAGGTTAACAGGATGGTGTCCGGTAGCCTTGCCTGCTTCAGTCTCCTCAGAAAGTGCACCTTCCTGACAAGTGATGAGATGTTGTGACAACAGATGTTGTGAGGGTGGAATAGAACAGGATGTGCTGGATGATGTTGGGGTTAAGGAAGAGGATCTTCTTAAAAACATTAACGTTGATAAATTCCCTGTATGGGACAAGTGTAAAGTTACTTTAAACTTGCAGCGACATTGCCTTGCTGATGTTTGGCATTTTGTAATACCTGAGCTCTGTGCTCCTGTGTTACTGTGGTTGGATATTCAATCTCAGATGAAAAGTGTAGTGTTAAATTTCGAAGGGCCACTACCGACACTTACCATCCCCCACACTAGTTACTGCGGTCTGTCCACATTAAAGATCAAAGCTCCCTCCCTTTTCAGTGATTTATCCCCTTCGAAGAGTAGCTATGAAGTATTGAACTCCACGTTTCAGAAACATTTCTACGACTGATTCCACTATTATTCCCTCTCACTGGAGTTAAACAAGAAAGTCTGCAAATACCGGGGTCCAGTGCAGGCCACAAACTTGTTGGAGAAACTCAGCAGGTGTCACAGCATCCATAAGGGCCCAGAGCAGAAATATTGGTTACTCTTTACTTCCTCTGGATGCTAGGTGACCTGCTGAGTTTCTCTAACAAATTTGTGCACTGTACTCCCTCGCACTACTCTCTACCTTGGAATAGCCTCTTCTCTCTCGTTATGCAGGTGCAGGTTTGAATTTATGAGGTGGGTAACTAGTTGAACTGTTAAAGTGGACCTTGGGTTGCTTGAAAAGAAACAATACAGCTGCCAAAACAAATTTTTTTATCACTTTGCAAAGCATGAGAACTCTGTTACAGCAAGAACCACTGCCATGAGCAGCTAGTCTCACCTCAAGAGAGTCTGCCTCGTGGCTTACAAGTTATTATAGTTATACAGTCAGACCCCTAGGTTTCCCGGACATTTGAATAGACATTTCTCAGAATTCTTTTGGGATTCGTTAATCGCAGTCATGTCCTTTCCCAATGGTTACCTCCCTTACCAAAGAAGTAATGACGTGGTCAACTTCAGCTGATAACAAGGAAGATAGGAATGCAGTAAGCTTCTCTTATCCAGTCAACATTTTAAAACTTATATTCTCAGAACAGTCCAGCTGATCTAGCTGAAAACTTAAAAATCCCACATCCTGCACATTGAAATGTAAGGATAACCTTGGTTTCTCCTCTCATCTGCAAACTAACATCTTAAGCTTCTCTTTTATGCTTCCCTCAGGCTTTCCAGCAACTTGTGTGAGGAGTTCCTGGACCTGCTCTTCAAGTTTTATTTGTGTGCACTGCTTCTTGTTCTCTCAGCAGTACTCCTAGCATACTTCCCTTTCCGATTTCCCTGTTGGTAGTATTTTCGTCTTCTTGAATGCAGGCCTTGTCCCTCCAAACAAAATCATTATCCTTGTGTTATTTCTAATGATTTTGCTGGGTAATCCAAGGTCTTTGATGATGAGACTAAAGGTGGGGATAAAGCTTAAGGATAAAGAAAGCAACATGTGCCTGGAGGCTGAGGAGGTCCAGAGAAAAGAGCTGATCAAGGTGAGGTTGGAATAATGTTGGGATAAAGGAAGAGGAAGTGTTAGATCAAACTTAAGATTGATAAGTCCCCAGTGCTTTACGTGATGTACCCCAGGTTGCTGTGGGAAGAGAAGAAAGAGAAAACTAGGGTGTTCGCTGTGATCTTTGAGCCCTCCTTGGCCACATGGGAGGTGTCGGAGGATTGGAGAAAAGCAAATTATAGTCCCCTTATTTAAAAAAGGTAATAGGGAGAATCCTGGGAATTATAGTCTTGCGTTAGTGGGCTGCAAACTATTGGAGAGGATTCTTAAGGATAGGATCTGTGAGCATTTGGAGAAGTACAGTCTACTCAAGGATAGTCAGTGTGGCTTTGTGAAGGAAAGACCATGCCTCACAAGCCTAATTGAATTTTTTAAAGAGGTAACAAAAGAAGTTGATGAGGGTAGAGCAATAGTTCAAATTTCAGATTTATTTTCAGTACTTACATGACATCGCATACAACCCTGAGATTCTTTATCCAGCGGGCCAGGCAGAATTACCACTATTGACGGTGAAAAAATGTAATCAATGTACACATGTAAAAAAATAAAGAAATGTAAACTAACTGAAATACAGAGGGAGAAGAAATCAATAAAATACAAAAATAATGAGTTTGTCATTGAGGAGTCTAATGGTGGAGGGGTAACAGCTGTTCCTGAAACTGGTGGTGCGAGTCTTGTGGCACCAAGACCTCTTTCCTGATGGCAGCAGCGAGAACAGAGCAGGTGCTGGGTGGTGTGGATCCTTGATGATTGCTGCTGCTCTCTGATGGCATCCTTCACTGTGGATGTTCTCAATGGTGGGGAGAATTTGCCTGTGACGTCCTGGGCTGCGTCCACTACCTGGGCTGTGTCCACCACCTTTTGTAGCACTTTTCGCTCCGGGGCGTTGGTGTCCCCATATCAGACTGTGATGCAGCCAGTCAGCACACTTTCCACCACACATCTGTAGAAATTTTGCCAGAGTTTCCAATGTAATGCCAAACCTCTGCAAACTCATGAGGAAGTAGAGATGCTGACGTGCTTTCTTCACAATGCCATTGGTGTTTTGGGTCCAGGAAAGATCCTCCAAGATAGTGACTCCCAAGAACTTAAGATTTCTCGCCCTCTCTACCTCTCATCCCCTAATGATCACTGGTTTTTTCTTCCTGAAGTCAATAATCAGCTCCTTGGTTTTGATAACATTGAATGCAAGGTTGTTGTTGCTGCACCATTCAGCCAAGTTTTCATCTCCCTCCTGCATACTTATTATTCCTTGTTATACAACCCACTACCATGGTATTGTCAGTGAACTTGTAGATGGTGTTGTTGTCAAACAGAGTCGCAAAGTTGTAGATGTAAAGTGAGTCGAGCATGGGGATAAGAACGCAGCTCTGTGGTTCTCCGGTACTGATGGGGATTGTGGAGATGTTCTTACCAATCCTCAGTGATTGTGGTCTGGAGGTGAGGAAATCCAGGATCCAATTACACAGTGGGGTGTTGAGTCCCAGGTCTTGGAGTTTGCTGATCAATTTTGAGGGGTCGATGGTGTTAAATGCCACACTGTAGTCGATAAAGAGCATCCTGATGTCTGCATCTTTGCTGTCCAGATGCTCTGGAATGTTGTGTGGAGCCAGTGAGATTGTATCCGCCATAGACCTGTTGCTATAATAGGCGAACTGGAATGGATCCATGTTGCTACAGATCTGCTTCAACACCCACCTTTCAAAACACTTCGTCATTTAGGCAGGTTACCACACTCTTCTTAGGCACTGGTACGATATGCACCTGTTTGAAACAGCTGGGTACTGCCCCCTACCGGAGTAAGATGTTGAAGATAACTGTAATTACGTTAACAAGTTGGTTAGCAGATTTTTAATACTTGGCTGGATACTCCATCCAGACTGGATGCTTTCTTCAGATTCATTCTGAAGGCAGCCTGCATGTTATCCTTGGATATAGACAGGAACATCAGGGGACATGGTGTTTCTTCCTTGTTCTTGTATTCAAATTGGGCATAGTTCATCTGGGAGAAAAACTAGGCTGTTTGCTACTGCACTGGATTTGGTTTTCTAGCAGATTATGTCATTTAGACCCTGCCACAGCTTCATTATTTCCACTTTCATCTGGAAACTCCATTTTATCTAGAGATGGCTTTCCGAAGGTCATTCCTGCTCCTTCTGTGGTGATCTGGATCTCCAGACTTAAATGTCTGTGATCTGGCTCTCAGCAGGTTACGGATTTCATTCTTCATTCAGAGCATCTGATTGAAGAAAAGACTGAACGATTTAGTGGGGACAAGCTAATCCACATTGTTTTAGTAAAGTCTGTGACAGCTCTGATCGACAGGTCTATATGGATTTTAATAATGCATTTGACTAGGTTTCCCATGAGAGACTCCTTCTGAAAATCATGAGACATGTGGATTAAAAATTAGCTTACTTGTAGAAAACAGTAGTAGTGGACAGAAAGCATTCAGCCCGGAGGTCAATGACTAGTGGAGTTCCGCAGGGATCTGTTCTGGAATCCCTGCTCTTTGTAATTTTCATAAATTACCTAGCTGAAGAAGCGGAAGGATGGGCAAATAAGTTTGCAGGTGATACCAAGGTTGGAGGAGTTGTGAATAAAGCTGAAGGTTGTTGTAGATTACAAGAGGATACAGACAGGGTGCAGAGTTGGGCAGAAAAGTGGCAGATGGAGTTCAATCTGGATAAGTGTGAGGTGAGGCATTTTAGAAGGTCAAACCAGAAGGCTGAGTACAAGGTTAATGCTTGGATACTTACCAGTGTGGAGGAACAGAGGGTCGTGATCCAAATCCATACATCCCTCAAGATTGTTGCGTGGGTTGATAGTATAGTGAGGCCTATGGGATGTTGGGCTTCATTAATAGAGGGATTCAATTCAAGAGTTAATGGGGTCATGCTGCAACTCTACAAATCTCGGGTGAGACCACACTTAGAATATTGTGTTCAGTTCCGGTCACCTCATTACAGTAAGGACGTGGAAGTTATGGAAAGGGTGCAGAGCAGATTTACCAGGATGTTGCCTGAATTGGAAAACCAGTTTTATGAGCAAGGTGAGCAGAGCTGGGACTTTTTGGAGTGAAGAAGGATGAGAGGAGCCTTAATAGAGGTCTACAAGATTATGAGAGGCATGGATAATGTGGTCAGCCAGCACTTTTTTCCTCAGGGCAGGAATAGCAAGTACCAGAGGTCATCTGTAAAAAGTTACAGGAGGGAAATTTAAGGGAGATGTCAGAGGTATGATTTTTTTACAGAGTTGTGGGTGCCTCGAATGCCTTGTCAGGGACGGTGGTGGAGACTGAAACATTGAGGGCATTTAAGAAACTCTTAGACAGACACGTGGATGGAAGAGGGTTACACGGTAGGATGGGTTTTTTAAATCTTGGTTGGAATACGTAGGTTGGCATAACATCGAGGGCCAAAGGGACTGTGCTGTAATGTTCCATGTTCTTTGACTTTATTTTTCATTGAAAAGCACAAAAATGCCAGAGGACCGAGATCTGCTGAGTTCCTCCAGCATTTTGTGCTTTTTGCAGACCTCTGTACTTCACTTGCTATTCATTGACTACAGATTGAGATTCTGATTATTTCTCTCCTCTCCTACCAGGTGCTTGTCTTCTCCGAGTCTCTTGTTCCCACAGTGCAGAAAGCTCTCTGTGACCCCCTTGAAGAAGTCCGCGAAGCTGCTTCCAAGACATTCGAGCAGCTTCACTCAACAATTGGGTATCAGGCCCTTGATGACATTCTTCCATTCCTGCTGGAGCAACTTGTAAGTGTTGAAGGGCGGCAGGGTTGGCGAGGCGATTAGCACAACGCTGTCACAGCGCCAGCGATCGGGACTGGGGTTTGAATCCTGCGCTGTCTGTAAGGTGTTTGTATGTTCTCACCATGTCTGCGTGGGTTTTCCCCGGGGGCTCTGGTTTCCTTCCACTATTCAAAAACATACCTGGCTTAGTGTTTAGCACAGCACTGTTAAGCACCAGGGATCTGGACCCGGGTTTGAATCCAGCTCTGTCTGTAAGGAGTTTGTATGTTCTCCCCGTGTTTGCATGGGTTTTTCCCAGGGGTGTAGGTTAATCGGGTGTAATTGGCCAGCTCAGGCTCATGGGCCTTTTACTGTGCTGTATGTTTAAATTTAAATTTGGGGAAAAAATTGGGGAGGCCTGGTCCAGGTGTCTTTATCCTTTTGTCTAATTTTGGAATTTCTTCCCAAAATAAGTCTACCCTTTCGTTAAACTCTTCTTAGATGTTCTCTTTCCTGTTCTGATATTTCCCAATCTGGTTGGGTGCTGAATATCGAAAAGCCTCCTGTAATTCATTTTGAGACATTTTTATTTCCAAAATACATTCAAAAGCAAAGTTGTGCCTTTGTTTGATTGGGATGGGAATGAATTAATGTCACTGATTTTTTCTCAATCCAGAATGGTGCTGAAATGGCAGAGTTTGCTCTGGATGGATTGAAGCAAGTGATGGGAGTGAAGAGTCGAGTTGTCCTTCCCTATCTTGTGCCGAAGGTACATCAAATGCAACTTCTGCAGTGAAGTAAATTTATCCATACAGCAAAATATGTGTCAGTGTTTCTAACATTGTGCACTGTTGTTAATCAGAAATTACCAGGAAAGAAAGTGCTTTGTTGTTTCTGTTTGTCAGAGTGTTGTCTTTCATCAGGAGCTGATGTTGGATGTCTTTGTCCATTTAATCATCATCCATCGTGTCTTTGGGCACTTGTGTAATCAGTCACTCTCAGCAGATGTCACGGCCCATTTAAGAAGGGCCATGCACTGAAATCATAAAAAAATTTTAATGATTTTTGTGCAGTCAGTAGGAAAGAGGTACGGAAGAAACCAACTAAACTTGACTGCTTCACGGGGGAAGGGGGCCCATAAACTTTGAGCGGAGTCCTCAGGGGCATAGCCAAACAAAAGGGTTGAGAATGGCTGGTGTAAATGGACTTTGAGTGGAAGCCCTGCCATTGATTCAAGATGTGGTTAATCATTTTGTCTGGGGACATCAAGAACAAGCAGAATACAGTTGGTACTGTAGCACTATTGGAAAAGATGGAGACACTAGGATGGTAGCTCTCTATCCTATTACATCCCAACTAGCTGGAGAGAGGAAGCCTCAAGATGGGCAAAAAACTGTTAAACGTGTGGTGGGAAACTTCTTATCCTCAGATAAAGGTGCGTGTGTGTGGGGGTGGGGAACAGGTGGGAATGGAACTGATAGGAACTGGTATGGTCGGTCCCAATGGCCTGAATTGCACGATAATAGGAAAGCCTTCTTTCTTCCCACTGCTACAATTTCAATAAATGGCAGCAATACCATCCAAACATTCCCAGCAATTTCTGCTTTCTCGTTAGTCTCAATTGTTTAGTGGTGAATAGTATTGAAATTAGTTGAGCAAAAAAATTTCCATTATTTTAAATTAAATTGGCAAAGAATGGAGAATGTTGCCGCAGAGAATGAGGGGTCTATGCGGTCAGCACAACACCATTGCAGCGCCAACGATCGGGACCAGGGTACGTATCCCGCGCTGTCTGTCAAGAGTACGTTCTCCCTGTGTCTTCGTGGTTTTCCCCAGGGGCTCTGCTTTCCTCCCACCATTCAAAATGTACCGGGGTTGTAGGTCAATGGGGTGTGATTGGAGGCACGGGCTCATGGGCCAAAATGGCCTGTTAAACTTAAATAGAAATCCCAAGTTTGTCTAACTTCCCCCAATAGCTCATGTTCTCGAATCCAAGCAACAACCTAGTTCTCTTCTGTAATTGGGTATAATTGGGTGGCATGGGCTTGTGAACCTGTATGTCTAAATTTAAATATAAATTTAAAACCAGATGAAATGTGTCCTCTGAGTATTGATACAAAAAAAGGAGTTACTGGCAAAACTCAGCACATTGAACAGCTTTTATGAAGGGAGGAACTCAGCACGTTGGACAGTGTTTTTGAAGTGGGGAACTCAGCAGGTGGACAGTGTTTATGAAGGAGGGGGAATTCAGCAGGTTGGACAACGTTTATGAAGGGGGGAACTCAGCACGTCGGACAGCGTTTATGAAGGGGGGAACTTAGCATGTCGGACAGCGTTTATGAAAGGGGAACTCAGCACGTTGGACAGCGTTTTTGAAGGGGGAAACAGCACGTTGGACAGTGTTAATGAAGGGGAACTCAGCAGGTGGACAGTTTATTAAGGGGGAAACTCAGCATGTTGGACAGCATTTATGAAGGGGGAACTCAGCAGGTTGGACAGTGTTTATGAAGGCGGGAACTCAGCAGGTTGGATAGCGTTTATGAAGGGGGGAACTCAGCAGGTGGACAGTGTTTATGAAGAGGGGAATTCAGCAGGTTGGACAACGTTTATGAAGGGGGAAACTCAGCACCTCGGACAGCATTTATGAAGGGGGGAATTCAGCATGTCTGACAGCGTTTACGAAGGGGGAACTCAGCACGTTGGACAGCGTTTATGAAGGGGGAACTCAGCAGGTGGACAATGTTTATGAAGGGGGGAACTCAGCAGGTTTGACAGCATTTATGAAGGGGGAACTCAGCAGGTTGGACAGCGTTTATGAAGGGGGGAACTCAGCAGGTTGGACAGCGTTTATGAAGGGGGGAACTCAGCAGGTGGACAACATTTATGAAGGGGGGATGTCAGCAGGTTGGTCGGTGTTTATGAAGGGGAAAACAGAGTGAGGTTTTTAGATCAGTTATCTTTCATCAGGATGCATTCCTTTTGGAGTAATTCTAGTCTTTATCCCAACCAGAGGAAATCTGGATATATAATTTCATAGCTGTGTGTTATTCCCAACCGCTAGCAATTTTGTTTGGAATTTTGAGATTTAAAAATGGTGCTGCCTGTTCTTCATTCAGTCCCTCTCTTTTCTTCATTCTCTAGCTTATAACACCACCAGTGAACACACAAGTGCTAGCATTCCTGTCTTCAGTGGCAGGTGATGCATTGACACGCCACCTCAATGTGATCCTACCTGCTGTCATGACTGCACTGAAGAACAAGATGGGAACTGATGAAGAGCAAGAGGTGAGAATCTGCAGGAAAGGTTTTACAAATGAACACCCACGCAAGCTTTGTCTTCCTTCATAGAGTAATTATATAAGCTGCCTTTAATGGAACACGCACTCCTGTATTTCCTTGGACAAAGGTTATTTTTTAATTTCCTGTGCAGTTTTTAATGTCAGTCAGAAATCCTAAATATATTAAATGAGCTTCTGATTTCAATAGCAGATCCATATCTCCAACCTGTATTATCCTGGCATGCTGGTGTTACTTTTCATATGGATACTGAATGATTGCTGTCCATTGGACACTGTCATCCTTCAACTTCAGTGTGTCCTTGTTTTTTTAAGAAATGCCCAATTGCGATATTGCCCTTTTCTGCAGGAGCTGGCCAACTGTCAGACGGTAATTTTATCTGTGGGAGACGAGGTCGGTCAAAGAGTTATTCTGGAGGACCTCCTGGAGGCAACAAGGAATTCCGATGTTGGGATGCGCAAAGCTGCAGCAACTATCATCAATATTTACTGCTCGAAGACCAAGGCTGACTACTTTGGTCATGTCAAGAACCTGATGTCTGGCTTGATCCGGTTGCTCAACGATTCAGATGAGATTGTCTTAAATGAGAGTTGGGATGCTCTAAATGCAATAACCAAGGTACTTTACTATCTGTGTATAATTGGAAGCAAGAATGCCCTGCTCAGTGCTATGTCACTTAAATTGCACTGAATCTTTGCAATGAATAATCTTGACCAAGAAGAATTAATCATCTGCCTTCAGTGCAGTGACCCAGTTTGCTGGGAAAAGCCGAAAATCCCAAACAAAAATGCGGGAAGTGGAGTTCGAGGACTTCTTCTATGCTTACACAATTAAGTGTGGATGTATAACTTTAATCACTGTTAGTTGCAGCCATTTATTTAGGTATGTTCCGCTGCTGTGTTTGAGGTTTGCTTAATTTTGTGTTTGTAAACTTCTTGGATTTTTAAAATTTGTCTTTAAAATGTTTTAGAATGAACAAAGACATTCAGAACAATTTAAAATCTCTGACAGCATGGAAAAATAACAAGGCAGGTGATTTGGCTTTGCCATTTTCCAGAACTGAGGGGTTTCTCCGCTTTATTGTATGAGGTCCTGTTTATCTGCTCAAAGATGATCGATCTGGGGCCACTGGGCCAGGGAGATAGGTTCAGGCATAGGGTAACCACAGAATAATTTGAAGTTGTAATGAAGCTCCGATTTAGTTAGGATATTGAATTGAATGCGAGGCTCTGTTAGCAAGCTTGGTACTTGTATTTTTTTCTTCCTCCCTGTATTAGAAGTTGGATGCTGGAAGCCAATTATCACTGGTGGATGACCTACACAGAGACATCCGTGCAGCAGCTGCAGAGGCCAAAGGGGAGCATTTACTGGGGTTCTGCATTCCCAAGAAAGTAAGAAACACTCGTGGTCAGAATTCATTAACTGTGCAGTGGCAAACTCGCTAAATAATAGTGTGTGTTTGTATTTTAACGGCTCTGAAAGCTGTGCAGAAGTAAAGGCCGAGTCTGCCAAAACAGGAGAAAATTTCGGAAATTATGCAATGCTGCATCAATGTGAAAACTTGACTTTTTTTGCACTAAATGTAGCTGCGAATATTTATTTTTATACCCTTTTATATTCGTCTCATTTTAGATGGTGGTAAGTTAACTTGTACCATTGTTGGTGTACCTTGCACACCTGTGTGTGGGATTGCGGCAAGGAAGAATTTTGGTGCTTTTGTAACTTGAAAGCAATGTGAAAGGCTTGCTTGGCATTGACTTTGTGACACTTGGAAAGCAGCCGTTTTCTTCTTGATTGTGGAGCAGGTGTGTTGTGTTGGCAAGATGGAATGTGGAGCTGGTTTAATTTCGAGAAATTAACTGGCATGCAAGGGAGCATTTTGAATTAAAAAAAAATTTAAGAATCTGCTCAAAATAAAGTAGGGATAGTGGATACTCAAAATAGTTGACTAAATTTTGTTGATATTTGGTGACTAGATTTAACGTCACGTATAATTGCAGGGTGTTACATCGATTCTGCCCATTTTGCGGGAGGGCGTATTGACAGGAAGCCCTGAGCAGAAGGAGGAAGCTGCCAAAGCCCTTGGCCTTGTCATCAAGCTCACTTCTGCAGAAGCACTGAAGCCATCAGTGGTGAACATCACCGGACCTCTGATCCGTATCCTGGGTGACCGGTTCAGCTGGAATGTGAAGGTGGCTCTCTTGGACACCCTCAGTTTATTGCTCAGTAAAGTAAGTCCACAAACCTTTTCTGTTTGCTCTGCAGTTACATTCTTTCCAAAGTTTGTCTCCTTTTCCCCCTTGGAAGTTAGCCAAGCCTCAAAAGGGATAATCTTGCATCTTGTTGAACATTTCATCAATCTCCTCGTATTCAAAGCCAAGGAAAATCTTACAGATTGACTGTAACATACAGTGTGCACTGTGATATCTGTCCACATGATGTATCTGAATTCAGTAAAACCTCCCCTGCATCCGCCACCTATGGGGATTAGTAGATGCAGTTAAGTGAATCTTCTGGTTGCTTGAGTCTGTGTTTCAAGTTTGGAGAACTAACTGCAAGGGATGCCAATTTTAGAATTGCATTTTTTTAAAACTTATTTCTGCAATTTTTTTCCCAATTGATGAGAGTGCCAGTGGCTTAAGAGGGATTTTACTGTGTATCATTCTGGACACACCCCTTGATAGTCTCTCATCTGAACTTGTATAATTGATCAATATTTATGAGTTTAATTGAGAATTATTCCCTGCCAAGCATTTCTGCTGTCTCTCTCATCCTGTGAATCCTTTCCCACATCTACTAGACGAGTATATCATACATGATAAACTTTTATCAGACTACAATGAAGGAACAGAATTTGGCCATTCAGCCCATCAAATCTGCTCTGCCATCATTAAAATCATGGCTGATGCATTTTTCTTACCAACCCGTTCTTATGCCTTCTCCCCATGACCTTGATACCCTTGCTAATCTGAAACCTGAAGAAGGGCGTAGGGCCGAAACATCACCTGCCTTCTGCTTTCCGTGGGTGCTGTCTGGCCTGCTGAGTTTCTCCAGCACTTGTGTGTATTGCACTAAATCCCATCATCTGCAGGGCTTCTTATTTATCAGCCTCCACTGTAACAGCAATTACTTCTGTTAACCTCAGGAATACATAACTTGCGTCAGTAATATTTGATGTGCTCTATTCATGCTGGCATTTAATCTTTTAAAATTTAGACATACAGCACAGTAACAGGCCATTTCAGCCCACAAATCTGTACCGCCCAATTTACACCCAATTAACCTACAACCCCCAGTATGCTTCAAACGGTGGGAGGAAATCGAGCCTGCAGGGAAAACCCACGCAGACATGGGGGGAACATACAAAATCTTTACAGGCAGTGTGGGATCCTGATCGCTGGTGCTGTAACGGCGTGTGCTAACTGCTTCGCCAACCGTGCTGCCCCTTTCTCCTTGCTTAGCTATTGTTAAGTAATGCTGGCCCATTTGTAATGTTCAGTACTGATGCAGCTTTCCCTCAATTAATCTGTTATATTTGGTATATTTTTGTTCATACAGGTGGGCATTGCCCTGAAGCCCTTTCTTCCACAACTTCAAACCACCTTCACAAAAGCCTTGTCTGACACACATCGTGCTGTCCGACTAAAAGCAGCAGAAGCTCTTGGAAATCTGATAGTTATTCACACCAAGGTGGATCCGTTGTTTACAGAGCTAGTGAATCTAGTGCGAAACGCAGATGATTCAAGTGTGAGGTATGTGCTGTAAATTGAAGGGACAGATGGGTTTTGCTGCAACATTACTTGACCCATAATTGGATTTTTCCTCAGAAGCTTCAATTTGTATGGTAAATTGCCTTTAAAAAAAACATGTGCAAACCCCTCTTAGTAGCAATCTGCTACTGGATGCGTTCTACAGAAGCATATGGGGACACTGGATGGTATCATGTGGGGACACTGGATGGTATCATGATTATATATTGGTGTGGTGGAGGAGGGCGGCATGGTTAGCGCAACACTGTTACAGCATCAGCAATCAGGACCAGGGTTTGAATCCCACGCTTTCTGTAAGGAGTGGTACCGTTCTTCCAGTGTCTGCATGGGTTTTCCCCAGGGCTCCAGTTTCTTCCCACTGTTCAGAACACACAGGTCATTTGGTGTAATTGGGTAGCACAAGCTTGTGGGCCAAAATGGCCTGTTACCCTGCTGTATGTCTAAATTTTTTAAGAGGGGGAATTTGTCTAAAAATATAATGATTCTTCAAAATGAAACAAAATAGAATTTTGCAATGTAGGGGAATTGAGGGTGATGTGCTCTCATTGAATGGCGGAGCAGGCTCAGAGGGCCGGATTTCCGGCTCCTCTTTATAATGTTTCTTGTTCTGAAAGAACATGAATCTGTTTAGCTGAACTTTAAGCAGATGCTGTTTATTGGGTGGCAGGTCCATTTATTTGTGTGAGCAGGTGAAGTTGTGAATGGGGAGGCCATCCTTGGATAAGAAGTCTTATGTTTGAACATCTGCTCATGACCATTTTGTTTACCGTATTTCGGGAAGGTTGAAAGAGCATCATGTTTTTATTTCAAGCAAATGTATCATCAGAAACCTTTTTTAAATACAACACAGTAGAAGCCGATTCCAGCTATTGAGGCCCGAGCCATCCAATTACATTTTGAAGGGTGGGAGGATACTGGAGCACCCTAGAAAATTCCATGGTCACAGGGAGAACATACAAACACCTCACAGACAGCACTGGATTTGAACCCAGTTGCTGGTGCTGCTAACCATGCCATGTTAATCAATCAATTAAAATGATTCTGTTGTATATTTTAACGCGTACCTCTCCCTTCAGAGAAACTCAACTTCAGGCACTGCGATTTGTCATCCAAGGGGCGGGTGCCAAGGTTGATGGAACCATCCGGAAAAACATCACCACTTTGTTGCTGAGCATGCTGGGACATGATGAGGTATGGCAGGCCTGGGAGAGATGGGAAAACTCTAGGTTTACTGTAATTTGGGAAAGGTGATTGGTCACCATCAAATGGCATGTTCACAAACCTCTCAATGCAAATCTGCGAAGCAAATGAATGTCGTGTACCAGTTGTATTTATGAGGACTGAGTGACCCTGGTCTAACATTTTGTAATCTTCCATCTACAATGAGCTAATGACCTCGTTGTCTTCTTCTTAGGATGCCACGCGCATGGCTTCAGCTGGTTGTTTAGGAGAACTGTGTTCATATTTACCAGAGGATGAACTTGGTATAATTCTCAAAAAACACCTTTTGGGTAAGTGACAAGCAACGTGTCTGGGGATCATTTCCAGTTTCTTACTGCTCCATGTTTGGAATATTGTGGATCATCCTGATTTAAGATATACCATTCAGCTGGATTACACCAAAACTGAGAGCATTTAAGGGAAGACTGAACAAGCTTGTTAAAGTCATCCAGCGCTGTAATAAAACAAACAGCAGAAAACAGCAAAACCAATTAAGCGTACAACATTTTCTTTATTGAACCTTGGTAATGCTAGCAGGAGTGAGGGGTGATGAAAGAAAGAGTTTAGCATCAGAGTGTTCATTGTACTTTTATACTCCTTTGTGTGAGATCCTTACGTTTCACATTTTGTGTTTAATAATATGTTCTCCTGTGGTGTCTGGGAAATGTCAGGTGTCCTTCACTCAAGATGATTTGACATTCTTTTGGAGTCAGTTACTATCTAATTACATGTTTAGAAGACAATTATATTCCCTGACAGGTAGATGCTGTATTTTCTCACCTAATTAAGCATATTCGTTAAACTTACTCTTCCACAAGCTGGATCTCTATTAGGATTATGAAAGGGTATAGGTGGCCAAAAAAAAGCCTCCCATGTGGAGGACAATCAGACAAAGATTGAGAAATAAGCTTTCACAAAGGGTACTGCAGAAAAGTACAATAAAAGGATCCAAGTGAGTGCTCATTAAACACCAGGATGGAGAAAGGAGGAATGGCATGTGCAGATGGAGTGAAATTAGTAAACTTGAATAGAGCTTAAATCCAATGCCCTCGTTTTGAGTTATTCCACGTTCCATAGTTTTTGTTGTGGAAAATTACATTTTCAACTTGGAGAAGTGAGTGAAAACACTAAAGTCTGCAGTCACTGTGATCGCAGTAAAAACACACCATAATGCTGGAGGAACTCCACCAGTCTTTCACCGTCCATAAAAAGCAAAGCTATGATGCCGATGTTTCAGGCCTGAGCCTTTCTTCAAGGAATAAGCAGAATGAGCCAGAAGCAGGAAATCTCCGTAAGTCTCAGAATTCAGGTCCAGACCCAACAAAAGGTATTGATTGGATATGATCAGGGGAAAGGTGAAAATTTATCATGTCTGTGTGAAAGGAGACGGGGAGTGGGGGGAGGCGGGCGGGGCAAAGTGAGGGGTTTTAATGAAAGCCAGAGAAGTCAATATTATGCCATCCGGTTGGAGGGTGCCCAGTCGGAAGATACGGTGGTGTTCCTCCAATTTACGGGTGGTTTCATTCTGGCAGTACATAAGACCATGGACGGACATGTCGACAAGGAAGTGGGACGCCACAATTACAGTGTTTGCAGACTTTTGTGTTTCCTCTCCTGGACGCTGCGAGACTGGCCGAGTTCCCCCAGCATTTCTGTGTGTTTTTTACCATTTTCAACTTGGAGGAGTTTAGTCTCTCCCTGTATCATCCTTGAGAAATAAGTCCCAATTGGCAAAATTTCGAGGAGCATGGTGTGCAGCCCTCTCACTGAGTCAGAACATTTAGGGTTAAAGTTTCTGAAAGCAACTATTTAAATACAAGTCTTCATGACATCTGATCTGCTCAGACAGGTCAGAGGTCTTAGTTCAATATGACCAATTCTTAAAAATGTAACCGCTCAGCTGTTCCTTTAAAGCTGCGCCCCCTGGCTGTTCACATCACTCATGGTTCAGAGTAGTTAAAAATAAACAGCTGTATTCAAAATGATTTCAATCTCACACAATTTGCATCCATTAAAAAAGTAAGTATGCAATAGAATTTCAGATTCAGCATTTCAACGTGGCGATTAACTAGTGCTTCACATCTGAAATGATAGGAAGAGTAAAATGTCAACATGTCTAAGATGTACCAAATTTCTTGGGTCTTGTCCCTTCCAATCTTTCTAGATTGCGCAGCAGGGATGTTGCTCAGTTCTTTGAAGATGTGAACTCCTATCAGTCTTTTGAATGTGCCCTACCAAAAGACATAAGAGCAGAAGTAGGTCATTCAGCCAATCAAATCTGTTCTGCCATTCAATCACAAGCTGATCCATTTTTCCACTCAGCCCCATGGTCCAGCTTTCTCCCCATTATTCTTTGATGCCCTGACTGATGAAGAACCTCTCAATCTCTCCCTTAAATACACCCAATGGTTTGTCCTCCGTAACTGCCTGTGGCAACAAAGTCCATATTCACCATCCTCTGGCTAAAGAAATTCCTTTGCATCTCTGTTCCAAGTGGACACCCTTCAAGAATGAAGTTGTGCCCTCTTGTCCTCGACTCTCCAACCAAGGGAAACAACCTTTCTACATCTACTTTGCCAATGTCTTTCAACATTTGAAATGTTTCAATAAGAACCTCCCCTCCATTCTCCCAAATTCCAACAAGTGCAGGCCAAGAGTTGTCAAACGCTCCTCAAACCCTTTAATTCCCAGAATCATTCTTGTGAACCTCCTCTGATCCCCTCTGTAACAAAGAGGAGCCCAAAACTGTTCACAATACTCTAAATGACATCTCACCTTATAAAGCCTCAACATCACATCCCTGCTCTTATATTCTATTCTTCTTGAAATGAACACCAGCCTTGCTTTTGCCTTCTTCACCAGCAACTCAACTGGCAGGTTTACCTTCAGGCTATCTTGCATGAGGGTTCCCAGGTCCCTTTGCATTAGGGAATTTTCAATATACTCCCTATTTAGAAAATATTCTGCCTGTTTATTTCTACCAAAATGCATGACTGTACACTTTCCAACGTTGGATTTCATTTGCCATTTCTCTGCTCCTTCTCTTAATCCAAGTCCATCTGCAGCCTCCCTGTTTCCCCCACTCTACCTGCTCCTACACCTTTGTTGGTATCATCTTCAAGCTTGGCAACAAAGCCATTCATTCCATAATGCAAATAATTAATAAACAACACAAAAAGACCCCAACACCGACTAGCAACTGGAAGCCAATCAGAATTTCTTGTCATTGTGCCTCCAAGTACTCCGTCACCTCATCCTTGACCATCCTTTCCAGCAACACAACTGCATATTTTTATGGTTAACTTCAAGAACATGTATTGCAGATAATTTATCTGCTCTTTTTCCTGATTGTAGATTGTCACGGAATCACAGTAAAAACCCAACTCGTCCATGCCGACCAAGTAACACATATCTCTCTAAACCATTTCCTTTCCATGTATTTTTCGAAATCCCTTTTAATTTAACCAGTTTTCTAAGCACAGGGTATCTGCTGGGTAGGTACAGTAACTGATGTTGCAAGTCTTTATTTGCAGCTGATGTATCGGGTATTGACTGGATGGTGAGACATGGACGGAGTGTGGCCCTTTCAATTGCGTTGAAAGCAGCTCCCAATAAGCTTTGTACACCTGAGTACAACGCAAGCGTATTGGACATGATTGTGGCCAGTGCTACGGCTGACCGGGTAAGCCCTTCGATTCTCAAACTTACATTTACAATTAAATCGTTCCACAGCCGGACATCACTTGCACCAAAAGATTTGTGGAAACAGCATCTGGACTTACTGCTTTACGTTTCTCTTTGCATTTCGTCTGTATACTTTCGTAGATAAACAGTGCAAACTTGAACTTTTTCTCCCATAAAATCTCTCAGCACAGACTTTCAGATCTCATTATTTTACCTGTTGACATTGTGTAGTTCATAAGCAAAATAGAGATCATTGAGACGTGAAATAGAGATACTCCCCGGCATACATATGTTCAAGTTCTGGTAGCATCTTCTCAAAATGGATGTAAGTCGGATGTATGTTACTCTGGCCAACATGTTCTTCAACTGGAGCTGTGGCACTGGAAAGACCCGCTGTCCACCACCACCTAGCCTATCCTCACCTCCCCCACCTTGAACACTGGGTCTGCCACCACCTTTGTGTCCCGAAAATGGAACCATTCAGTGGCAGCAGAGTCTAAGCGCCCTCCCAGCCCATGGCCGCCACCATGTTGGTCCGTCAAAATAAACAGGACCTGGATCCCCGGGACCTAACACGTAATTTTTATATTTACATAAATTTTTTAAAATTTAAATACTGTTTTTTTTCAGTTGTATGTACCGATGGTCGTAAGTTGTAGGGGACCACCTATAAAACAAAAAAAATGCTAAAACCTCTCAGCAATTGAATGGCATCTGCAGAGAGAGAAAAGTTAAAATTTCAGATGGCCTTTTTGTCAGATATAGGGAGGTGCATGAATTTCACAGTGCAAAGAAGGGGAAGAGAAAATTAAAGAACTGAAGGATGTGAAGGGATAGCTGGAAAGCTCTGTGACTAAAGATGTGATAGTACAAGGTATAAATAATCTAGAGGAGGTGAAAATGGAAAAAGGAATCACATGATGGAGTAGTGGCCGGTCGGGAAAATCAGGCCTCTCTAGGAAAAAAAATTAGGAAAAAGCAAAGCATAACTGAAATAGAGTACAAGAAATAGGAGATTTCTTAAGATGGCTTCCAAGAAGGAGAAAGTAAGAACAGCTGGAAAAATATGGCCAGGGAAGAAGGCCTTACCTGCAGGAAGGAACAGGACCCGACCCTCTAGGTCAGTACCTGTAGGCAGAGTCGCGACCCACCAGCCAGTGTACTACAAAAATGGCTCCCGGAGCCAAACAAAAGTGCGCAGTGCACAATCAGACGAGAAAGAGGACACCGATGGGAGGGGGTCTCAGCAGTGGAGCGGGCTGTCACAGACTGAGCAGCTGAGAGACGCCCGATACCAGGGCTCTCAGCTGGAGGATAAGGAAGATAGCAGAAGAGGGTGCGATGAAACAGACGTGGAAGACAGACGGAGGGAAGATCGACAAGAAGACTAACATCATGAAGCACAACAGATGAGCAGCCCAAGAGGGGAGGACCAGCAAGAAGAGGCCCGACAAAGTGATACAAGCAGCTCATCAGGAAAAACAAGAGACACAGACACAAAGAAGAGAAGAAGACACAAACACAGATACAGACACAGAAGAAGAGGAAGAAGAAGACCAAGATCTTCACAGAGAAATAGAAGGTAAAACTGATGGACAGAATATAGATAAAGTCTTTTCTGAAGAACAAATGAGATCACTAAAAGAATGGTTACCATTAGAGTTTAATGAAATTTAAAGGAAAATGAAAAGAACAGAAGATAAAATGCAACGGTTAGAACTGGTAATGACAGAAATTGGGAAAAGAGTTGAGAATTTGGAAGAGAGGGAAATGGCTGTAGAAATGGAAGTAAATGACTTGAGAGAAAAATTGGAAGAAAGTGACAAAAACATTAAAGAGACACAAGAGTTGTTATCTCAGAAAATTGATATGTTGGAAAATTATAGTAGGCGAAACAACATAAAAATAGTGGGCCTGAAGGAGGATGAAGAAGGCACAGACATGAAGGAATTTATAAAAGGATGGATCCCGAAGGTCCTGGGAATGACAGAAATGCAGGAAGAAATGGAAATAGAAAGGGCACACAGAGCATTAGCTCCGAACCCACAGGTACATCAAAAACCAAGATCCATCTTAGTAAAATTTTTGAGATACACGACAAGAGAAAATATACTGGAACAGGCAAGGAATAAAATTAGAGAAGATAATAAACCATTGGAATACAAGGGTCAAAAAATATTTTTTTACCTAAACATAAGTTTTGAACTCTTAAAGAGGAGGAAAAAATTTAATACAGCGAAATCAACTTTATGGAAAAAAGGTTACAAATTCATATCAAGACATCCAGCCGTACTTAAAATATTTATACCCGGGGAGCAAAATAGACTGTTCTCGGATCCAGAGAAAATGCAAGAATTCGCAGAACATTTGCAGGACAGGAGAAGAGATGAAGAGATATAACAAGAAAGAAGAACACGATGAAGTATATATAAAGATATAAAAACAATGTATAACATACATAACATAACAATTACACCACGGAAACAGGCCATTAGGCCCTTCTAGTCCGCACCGAACCAAACACCCCTTTCTAGTCCCACCTCCCTGCACAATGCCCATAACCCTCCATCTTCTTCTCATCCATATACCTGTCCAACCTTTTCTTAAATAATACAATTGACTCCGCCGCCACTATTTCTCCCGGAAGATCATTCCACACGGCTACCACTCTCTGAGTAAAGAAGTTCCCCCTCATGTTACCTCTAAACCTCTGCCCCTTAATTCTTAACTCATGTCCTCTTGTTTTAAACTTTCCTCCTCTTAACGGAAATAGTCTATCCACATCCACTCTGTCTATCCCTTTCATAATCTTAAATACTTCTATCAAATCCCCTCTCAACCTTCTACGCTCCAAAGAATAAAGACCTAATCTGTCCAATCTCTCCCTATACTCTAGATGCTTAAACCCAGGTAACATTCTGGTAAACCTTCTCTGCACACTCTCCACTCTGTTTATATCCTTCCTATAATTAGGCGACCAGAACTGCACACAGAACTCCAAATTAGGCCGCACCAACGTCTTATACAATCTCAACATCACCTCCCAACTCCTATATTCCATGCAATGATTGATAAAGGCCAGCATACTAAAAGCCTTCTTCACCACCCTATTCACGTGAGTTTCTACCTTCAGGGAACGATGTACCGTTACTCCTAAATCTTTCTGCTCTTCTGTATTCCTCAATGCTCTCCCATTTACCACATATGTCCTATTTACCACATATGTAAAGAACTAAAGAGGGAAAAGAGAAGGGAAGGAAGGGAGTAAGGGGGGAAAAAAGAAGAGAGCTTTGTTATATGTGTTTTTTAAAAAAAGTATTTTCTGGAGAGGGCTGGGTAGAGGGGGAATAACCGTCACTGCAAAATCAGTTGACGCTGCGAATAAGATCGTAACCCAAACGAAAAGGGGAGTTGTGGTTGCCTGGCAAGGGGTATGGGGCAACTTAGAGAGGGGGGTGAACTGTTGGGGCTAAGGTATTAGTGGAGGTGGGAACTGCGGAGGTACTTATTGTCTTAAATATGTTGTTGTTTATTAAGTGTAATAAGAGAAAACTAAGAGATGAAAATGAGGAAAAGAGGGATGGAGGTGGCAAAGAGGTGGAAAAGAGATGTATGCAAAATATAAGATGGCCATGTTGAACTATATGACTATAAACATTAATGGAATACATAACCAAATTAAAAGGAAGAGGATACTAAATTTATTGAAGAAGGAAAAAATGGATATAGCATTTGTGCAGGAAATGGATCGAACTGAAGCAGAACATAAACTAAAGAGAGACTGGGTAGGACACATAACAGCAGCATCCTATAGTTCAAAAGCTGGAGGTATAGCCATACTAGTTAACAAAAATGTACCAATCAAGATAGAGAAGGAAATAATAGATCCGGCAGGGAGGTATGCAATGATAAAGTGTCAGATATACTCAGGATTTTGGAATTTGCTCAATATATACGCACCTAACAAGGTGGATCAAAAGTTTATGCAGGATAGTTTTTTGAAGATTGCAGACAAACAAGGAAATATATTGATAGGAGGGGATTTTAACCTTAATTTGGACCCAATGTTAGATAAAACTGGACAAAAGACAAGTAAAAAGAATAAAGTAGCCAAATTTATGGTTAAATCAATGCAGGAAATGAAACTTATGGATATATGGAGGAGGCAACACCCAAGAGAGAAGGAATTTTCATGTTATTCGAGTAGGCACAAAACTTACTCAAGGATTGATATGTTTTTGTTGTCAGCACATATTCAGGGAGAGTGAGGAAAACTGAATATAAAGCTAGACTACTATCAGATCATTCACCCATATTATTAGCAATAGAACTGGAGGACATCCCACCAAGAACATATAGATGGAGGTTAAACTCCATGCTACTTAAAGACAGGAATTTAGGGAGTTTATTGAACGCCAAATTAAAACATATTTGGCAATAAATACAGGATCAGTGAAAGACAAATTTATATTATGGGATGCAATGAAAGCCTTCATTAGAGGGCAGATAATAAGTTATGTGACTAAGATGAAAAAGGATTACAATCGGGAAATAGAATAGTTGGAAAGGGAGATAGTAAGTACAGAAAAGGAATTAGTAAAAAGGGATGATATAACAAAAAGGAGAGAATTGGCAGACAAAAAAAATTAAATACAAAACATTACAAATGTACAAGGTGGAACAGAATGAAAATAAAGCAAAAGTATTACGAACTGGGAGATAAAAACACAAAATATTAGCCTGGCAACTTAAAACAGAACAAGCTAAAAGAACGATACTGGCATCAAGGAAAAAGGACAAACAAATTACATATAATCCAACAGAGATTAATGAAAATTTTAAGGAATTTTATGAACAATTGTATCAAACTGAGAATGAGGGGAAAGATGTTAAAGTAGAATTTTTAGCTAAAATTGAACTGCTGAAATTGCAAGAGGAACAAAACAAACTAATAAAACCATTTGAAATAGAGGAAGTACAGAATATATTAAAAAAGCTGCCAAACAATAAAACACCAGGAGAGGATGGATTTCCAATAGAATTTTATAAAACATTTAAAGAATTATTAATTCCTCCTCTCCTGGAAGTAATAAACCAGATAGAAGAAACACAAAACTTGCCAGATTCATGTAAGACAGCAATAATTACAGTAATACCAAAAACAGGGAAGGATCCACTAACACCAGCATCATATAGACCAATATCTCTACTTAACTCAGACTATAAGATAATAGCGAAATTATTAGCAAACAGATTGGCCGATTGTGTAAAATAGTAAAACAAGATCAAACTGGATTTATTAAGAAAAGCGGACAATGTCTGCAAACTTATTAATCTAATCCATGCAGTTCAAGGAAATAAGAAACCAACAGTGGCTGTTGCTCTAGACGCAGAAAAAGCCTTTGACAGAGTAGAGTGGAATTACTTATTTAAAGTATTATAGAAATTCAATCTACCAGAAAAATATATAAATTGGATTAAATCATTGTATAATGGACCATTGGCGAAGGTAACAGTAAATGGATATGTATCAAGTCACTTTAAATTAAGAAGGTCAACTAGACAGGGATGTCCACTATTCCCCCACATTGTTTGCCTTAGCAATAGAACCTTTGGCAGAACTGATAAGAATAGAAAATAGAATAAATGGGATAAAAATAAAGGAGGAGTATAAAATCAGCTTATTTGCAGATGACATCATAGTATACCTAACAGAACCAGAGGTATTATTAAAAGAATTACATAAGAAATTGAAAGAATATGGAGAAATATCGAGGTACAAGATCAATCCAAATAAAAGTGAAGTGATGCCAATGAGTAACGCATACTATACAGAATTTTTTTTTTAAATCACCATTTAAATGGCAAGCACAAGCAATCCGATACCTAGGGATCAGGTTAGATAATAACTTAAGCCACTTGTAGAAACTAAATTATCAGCCACTAATAAAGAAATTGCAGGAAGACTTAGAACAATGGAAAGAATACCGCTAACATTGATAGGGAGGGTAAATTCCATTAAAATGAATGTATTCCCAAGGATACAATACTTATTTCAAACTTTACCAATTCCCTTAACAGAAAAATTCTTTAAGGAACTAAATTCTTGTGGAAAGGGAGGAATCCAAGGGTAGTGTTAAATAAATTAACAGAGATGGTTAATCAAGGTGGTTTATGGTTACCAAATTTTAGAAATTATTATAGAGCACCATAATTGAAGTATTTATCAGATTTTTACCAGACAAGGGAAAAACCAGACTGGACTAAGATAGAACTAGATAAAATAGGGGAAAAGGTACCGGAACATATACTTTATAAATGGGATGAAAAGCTGGTGCAATATAAAAACTCACCAGTACTGCATCGTTTACTTAATACACGGAAAGGAAAAAAATGAATTATCAAATACCAAAATTACTATTGACGCAAAATCTGCTAATCCCTTTTACAATAGACAACCTTTCCTTTAGAGAATGGGAGAGAAAAGGAATCAAAAGAATAGAAAACTGTTTTTTGGAAAATAATTTATTAACATTTGAACAGTCGAAGTACAAATATGGAATAACTCATGATATAATGTTTGCATATCATCAGTTGAAAGCATATTTAAAGGATAAATTGGGAAACGGCTTGAGATTACCTGAAGGAAGCAGCTTTGAATATGTGATTACAGACACAATGATAATCAAAGGATTTATAACCAACATGTACATTAAGCAGCAAGATGAGGAAAATGAAATAAATTATAAACCTAAGCAGAAGTGGGAAAAGGATCTAAACATAAAGATAAAAAAAAGGAAGTATGGGAAAAGTTATGTTCGGGAACTGTGAAGAATACAATAAACACAAGGTTATGCATGATACAGTATAATTGGTTACACAGGGTATATATTACTCCTCAAAAATTAAAAAAATGGGATTCAACGTCAGATGATTTTGCTGTAAGAAAGAAATGGGAACAACATTACATGCAACTTGGGAATGTATGAAAGTAAATACATTTTGGGAAGAATTAAATCAGAAAACTAAATAAAAGTACCAAAAATAACATACCAAAGTATGTTTAAGTAGCATAAGAAGTAGAGAATTAGGCCTCAAATTGGATAAAGTGCAAAAAAAATTCATTATGATAGCCTTAGCAATAGCAAAAAAATGTATAATGTCAACTTGGAAAATGGAAGAGAGCCTGAGAATACAGCAATGGTACATGGAAATGAATAAATGCATTCCATTGGAAAAAATAACATAATTTAAAAAATAGTCACAATATTTGAACAAATTTGGGAACCATACATGGAACATATCAGAGAGCTTTCCTACGATCTCCATCTTCTAAAATGAAAATGATAAGAAGACAAAACGACTAGATTCAGTGTGTAATAAATAGATGATGCATTTTTCTTGTTTATTTTCCTTTGTGTGAAAATATTGTTTTATGGCTTTATTGCATTATATATGTTGAATATTTATGGGTATTGGAGGGGGGTGGGTAGAGAGGAGGGAGGAAAAGCAGGGGGGAAAAAGGGGGAGAAAAGACCCCTGTGTAAATTTAATGAGATACATTTGTACATATTTTGGTTGATATGGTTCAGAGTGTGAACAATAAAAAAATATTTTTGAAAAAAAAGGAGGTGAAAATGCAAGCTGGTTATTTCCTTTTATTAATTCAAAGGATGTGGGCTTTGCACCAAATTGCCCATCCCTAATTACTCTTGAGAAGGTGATGGAGAGCTGCCTTCTTGAACCAATGCAGTCGTTGAGGTGTAGATATTCTCACATTGTTGGGGTGTTCCAGGATTTTGATTCAGCCACGCTGAAGTATTTTCAATTCATTATGCTGAGTGGCTTGGAAGACGACTTCCAGATGGTGGTATTCCCATGCTTTTGCCCCACTTGTCCTGGTTGGTAGATGTCGTGAGTTTGGAAGGTTCTATCGGGGTCTTGGTGAATTGTTGATAAAGCTGGTAGAAAACACTGCTACTGTGTACCAGCAGTGAAGTGAGTGGTTGTGGATCAAGCAGGCTTCTCCATCCTGTATGGTGTTGAGTTTAAATGTTGTTGATGCCACACTTGTCCAGGCAAATGGAGAGTATTCTATCACACTCCTGACTCAAGCCTTGTAGATGGTGGACAGGCTTTGCAGATTTCAGAGGTGAATTACTGTCTGCAGGATTCTTAGCCACTGACCTACTCTTGCAGCCACATTATGCATACCAGTTCAATTTCTGGTCAGTGGCAACCCCCGGGATTTTGATTGTGTGGGATTTAGAGATGGTGATGCATTTGAATGTCAGAGATTGGTGGCTGGATTTTCTTTGTTGGATATCGTCATATCCTGGCACTTGTGTGGCATAAATGTTGCTTGACACCCATCAGCCAGGCCCAATTATTGTTCGGGCCATGCTGCATTTGTTGTGCACTGCTTCACTATCTGATGGTCCTGAACACTGTGCAATCATCTTTACCTGAAATTCCCAAAGCAATTTGGAGAAAGATGTGGAAATGTTTTTCTGAAAAGGTTGAACTCTTGTGTTGAGTCCAATCACTCTTGTGCCCAGAGGTGATGTTAAAGAACAATTTCTTTAAGCTTGAATTGAACAATAGTGGAACTGTGTAGGATGAGTCTATCCCGGGTCTGGAAGAAGGAACAAGGATTGACAGCTAAAGTGCAGGAAAATGAATGAATGAGGCCCCCGTTGAATGTGGTAGAGAGGACTCCAGATGAGGGAAAATAAAGACTGGATTGGAAATGCTGTCTGGACAGTGCCAATTATATGAATACATTGTGCAGAAATCTGCAAACTAAAAGTGTGAATTGGAGTCCTCTCAGAGGGTGTGATGGGAGAAAATAGATGCTACATCACTCTGTATGACGGTGACTTTCATTGGATACTGGTCACTCAACAGTGATAAACAGAAGAGGCAGAGATAGGGCCATGTGCGATGAGAACAAGAGGACATTCAGTATGTCAACAGTGTACTAGAACGAGATGAGCGAGGAGCCCGGGTAGATTTTGGTGAAGGAGTTCAATGTTCCCATCCTGAATATGTACAGTGCATGAAGTAAAAATTCACTGATTTTGGACTTACTTTCATTTTTTTTTTTAAATCTTGCATAAACTTTCACGTGAAATCTTAATCTGCTATGGCTACCATCCTTCAGGTTCAATAGAACCTTCATGAAGTTGAAAGCTGGGGAGACTTGGGGTAACCAGACAACTTGACAAGATGTAGTGGAGAAATACAGTTTATAAAACACAACAGGAACCAATCACCACTTGTAAACCTATGTAGGTGACGAAAGGTGGAGTAAGGGATTGAGGGGCCCTGGACAAAGTGGCGGCTCTGTCTGCATTATGGTAGACAAAAATTAAAGAATTTCATGTATGTTACATTCTAAATGTAGTATTACGTGACAATAATGGAACCTTTACCTTAAAAGCAAAATTGCACTGCAACCTAGTGCGCCAAATTCACATTTTCTTTTTGAATATATTTTATGAAATTGCTCAATATTAGAATTTTTCTGATTTAAAAAAAATAAGTAAATAAATACAAGTGAGAGTTTACTGCAGATGCTGGAGTTCTGAAATAACGGATTTCTGAAAAACACAGCAGTTTGATTTCAGATTTATTGCCAGAGTACATACATGACATCACATACAACCCTGAGATTCTTTTTCCTGCGGGCGCAGTAGAATTACCACTAATAGGTAGTGCAAAAATAAGCTGTGCACAATGTAAACATGTAAACAAGTAAAAGGGCTGTAAACAGATAACAAATGTAAACAAATTGACTGTATAACAGAGAAAACAAGAAGAATAAAGAGCACAGTAAGTCCTTTAATGAGCCCCTGATTGAGTTTGTTGTTGAGGAGTCTGAAGGGGGAGGGGTAGCAGCTGTTCCTGAACCTGGTGGTGCGAGTCTTGTGGTACCTACTCCTCTTTCCCGATGGCAGCAGTGAGCACAGACCATGTGCTGGGCAGTGAGGGTCTTTGATGACTGCTTCTCCCCTCTGGCTGGGCAGTGAGGGTCTTTGATGACTGCTTCTCCCCTCTGACGGCAGTGTTCCCTGCAGATGTACTCAATAGTGGGAAGGGTCCTCTTTGTGATGTCCTGGGCTGTGTCCACTACCTTTTGCAGGGCTTTACACTCCATGGTATTGGTGTCCCCATACCAGACTGTGATGCAGCCGGTCAGCGCACTTTCTACCATACCTCTGTAGAAATTTGCCAGGGTTTCTGGCGTCGTACCAAACCTAAGTAAAATCTTGAGGAAGTAGAGGCTGCATCGATGGGAGCTGAATGGTTTATGTCTTTCCTTTGTTTGTATCCCTACAAGATGGGAATGGTCCTTAAGAGGCATCCATAAGACATGTACCTCAGGGTGGTACAGATAGTGCAGCAGTTAGCGCAATGCTATTACAGCGCTAGTGACCTGTGTTCGAATCTGGCGCTCTCTGTCAGGAGTTTATGCACTATCCCTGAGTTACCGTGGTTTCCTCCCACCCTTCAAAGTGTATGGGGGGGATTGAAGGTTAATTGGGGTATTTGGGCACGAGCTGTGGGCCAGAAGGACCTGTTACTGTGCAGTGTGTCTAAATGTTAAATTAAAAAATTAAATGTCATTGAATAATCCATATTTTTGAATGTTATGCAATTTTTATTTTCTGTAATGAAATAACAACCATTTCCAAGGTATCTTGAAATTAATTTGGTAATGTCAAAATTTCCCAGCTGCCTTGCCCCAAATAAACACTTACTGATCCAAAAGAAAATTCTACCTCTTTTTGTTCTTTACAAAGGATCACTGACTTCCAATGCAATAACTGCAGTATTTTTCAACAAAGTAACTTGCCTTGAAAACAACTCATTTAAAATGATTTATTACATTCCATTGTAGTGATCCAGCTATGTAGATGAGCAATATAATAACATTGCATTTTTTTAAAAGATTGCATTCACTGGAGTAAGTACTCATGTATAATTGATGTAACTTGTTATATATCAACCCTAACTCAATAGAACCTCACTTGGTTTTGTAGATTCCCATTGCTACAAGTGGGATCCGAGCCATGGGGTTCCTCATGAATCATCAAATACAGAATGAAGGAGGAATAGTATCTCCAAAACTCGTCACACCACTGGTGAAGGTAAAACCAAACAAGTTCACAAAGAATATTCCTCAGTGGGGTTGATAATGATAAAGTAGAAAAATGTGCAAGTATATTACTCACCCAGTCAGTAAGGGAAAGAGTTAGCGCTCAGTTTGAGGCCCTTGATCGGAAATTGGGAGAATGGTTGGCGTAGCAGTTAGCGCAACCCTGTTACAGCGCCAGCGATCAGGACCAGGGTTCAAATCTCATGCTGACTTCAAGGAATGTGTACGTTCTCCCTGCACCAGGAGGAGTAGATTAATTGGGTCGCACAGACTTCTGTGCTGAAATGGCCTGTTACCCTGCTGTATGTCTATTTTTTTTTAAAGAACAGGTTTAAAATGCAATAGAGAACATGAGGAATAAAATTTTTGGTGGACCTGGCTGGAAGTGGAGCAAAAGCTTATCTGGTAGAGGTGTAAATCAGAGGGTGTGTATGAACAAGAAAGTGGACAGAAACTGAGCTAAATGCTGCAAATGTGAAAATGGCTAGAATAGTCAATCATCAATGATCATTAAATGTATTGCTGAGTTTGGAAGGCCTTAAATTTTAAATAATTTTTAAAAAATTTAAATATATAGGCCTTTACGGCCCACGAGCCAGTGACGCCCAATTACAGCCAATTGACCTACAACCCTGGTACATTTTGGAGGGTGGGAGGAAACTCACTCAGACACAGGGAGAACATACAAATTCCTTACAGACAGCACGAGATTTTAACCCCAGCCATTGGCGTTATAACAGCGTTGCACTAACCATGCTGTCTTGTTGAAAAAAGTGATGCAGTTCCTCGAGCTAAACTTTAAACTTCATGAAAACAGTTTGAGGCCAAAGAGGAGGCATTCTGAGTTGGGTGAGAATTATTGACTGAACAAAAATGTTATGCAAAGTGGTCACCCAGTCTACATTCAGTTTCTCCCCCTAGTTGGAGGCAACATTGTGAACACTGAATAAAGTGCATTAAATGTGAATACTTGCAAGTGAATCAGAGATTAACTTGAAAGATTGGATCATTGGATGTCATGTTGGACAGGAAAGTGCCATGAAATTAATGTATATTGAATGACGATACAAGAGTTCTCAAGATAATGATCATTCCCCCATGTTGAAATAGAAGGGTGGTGGTATCACATTGTAAATTGTGATGGTCCATTGATTGTGGAACCAAGATGATTGGAAGTTGAGGGCGGGGGCACCATAATCTTGTTCTGGATTAGATGGGTGAGCAGTGTCCAGAAAATAGAAGATACTATTACAACAATCATTGTAAATGATTCCACAGGGCAGGATTGATTTCACAAGAATTGAAAAGGCAACTTAATATTAACATTGAACTAGAAAATAAGCTCAAGGTTCTTAATACTTAAGAAAAGATTTGCAGTTGTAGATCCCACTGCCCTTACCCACTTCAAATTTGATTTGACTGGATTAATTACCATTCAGAGCCTAGTTTCCAATATCTGTTCTGATGTTTAAAGAGGTTGTGTATAGCATGCATGGTTTACCAACTGCAGAAGTATTGAATTACACCAAAATAACAACGCACATCTAATTGTATGATTTACTTGCTCTAAAACCCAGTAACTACACTTCTACAGGTGAAGGATAGCAGATGGAGGAGAGGAATGAACTGGGTGGAGTTTGGGGAGCTGAGGTATAAAGAACATGAAATTCAATGGACGAGCAGTTGAATAATGTGGGTTTCACGGCCAGAGTTTGCTTGTAGAACTACAAGGCTAGATAGTGGAAAAAGACATTTGGGAATCATGTTTGATGGTTAAAAGTAGGGATAAAGGTTACAATACAAAATCTACTCATGCCTACATGACCCATGTAATCTTTTCAACTGATGAAATCCTCTTGCCTATAGTTTTTGGTCTGTTACTAAACACTTAACTACCATCCTGCAGAATTTACAGAATTCATCGAGCGACGTGAAGTTGGTGGCACAGAAAATGATCTGGCTGTGCAGTAAAAACACTTTGAATCCACTTGACCCCCAGACAATCAAGCTTATTCTGAAAGCCTTGCTCGATAACACAAAAGACAAAAACACCAGTGTGCGATCATACAGTGAACAGGCCATCGTCAGCCTGCTTAGGTTAAGGGAAGGAGAAGAGTTGTATCAGGTATGTGGAACTTATGAAATAATTTTGCCTTCTGCAAAGAATATATCAGAAAGAATTACTTATTTGACTTCTACAAATAATTCTCATGGTTTTTAGAGACTATCTTAACAATGAAACCTTGTCATTGGGTCAAGAATCTGAATTCTTGTGGGTGGTCTGATTAATTTTCTTTACTTTGATCAACATTCCTGGCAAGAAGTTGACTTCCTAGTATTAGTCCCAGGTCTTGGCCTCCAATATCATCCTCAAAGCAGATCAAAAGCCTACTTCAGTCCTGCAAATTCACTGCATGCTACCAACATTTCACACCCCACCTGCAAGAACTTTGCTATTTTGATCTAACTTGGTCCCTAATTCCTTGGGTCTCTTCTGCTTGATGTTGGTGTCATTCATTTGTATGATCAGAGCAAAGAGAGTCATGGTACATAATTCTCTGAAAGTTGAATCACATGTTGATAGGGTGTTGGCTTTCATAAATCAGAGTATAGAATACAGGAGTGGGGATGTAATGTTGAAATTGTATAAGCCATTGGTGAAGCCAAGTTTGGAATATTGTGTGTAGTTTTGGTGGCCGAATTACAAGAAGGATATAAACAGTATAGAGAGAGTGCAGAGGAGGTTTACGAGAATGTTGCCGTGATTTCAGGTTTGAGTTACAGGGAAAGGTTGAGCAGGCTGGGACTTTATTCCCTGGAGTGTAGAAGGTTGAGGGGTGATTTGATAGAGGTATTCAGAATTATAAAGGGGACAGATAGAATCAATGTGGACAGGTTTTTTCCACTGAGAGTGGGGGAGATTCAAACAGAATGGTATGGATTGAGTGTAAAAGGGGAAAAGTTTAGGGGAAATGAGAGGGGGAATTTCTTCACGCAGAGGGTGGTGGGAGTTTGGAATAAACTTCTGCCAGTGGTGGTAGAAGTGAGATCGATGTTAATATTCAAGGAAAGGTTGGATAGATATATGGATGGGAGAGGTGTGGAGGGTTATGGGCCAAATGCAGGTCAGTGGGATTAGGTGGAAGGAGATGTTCCCTGTCTTCTTTCTGTTCCCTTTCTGTTTAAAGTTCCAGAATAATTGAGTGAGCCATTTCCCCTTTTAAATAGATGGAGGACACCCGGGAAAATTTTACTGGGTTTCCTGACCACCTCCAAGATAGGTCTGTGTGCCAGGTAGATTTTAACTGGGCTTGCCTGGTTCAGCCCTTTCAAATAGCCTTGTACCTGGGTCTTAAGCCTAGTAAATTGCCCAGTTAACCCCATTTGACAAGGCAATTTGAAAGGCCCTAATGGTACTTCAAGCAAGGTATAATCTGTCTTAATATGCCTCACGTATAAATGCAATGAAGGCGGGGTGGGGTGGGGGTGTCATTTCAGACCTGTCTTTTATCTGCCAAACGAGGAGGTATCTGCAGTGAAGCGGGGTGAGTGTAAAAGGGTGAGCTGTTGCCGGATCCAAAAAAGGAATGTGACGTCGTGATGACATCTTATGCCTGCGACGTAAATACAGGAATTTTAAATTTAACCGACATTACTGCCTGGCGTGTATGTTTTACATCACACTAGATGCCGACGCTGCTGTGCTACATGCCCTGCCACTTTTGCTCCGTGAAGTCAGCTTACTGTGTAAAAGGACTCAATGACCTGGCACTTCTGTTCTGTGTGAACAAGCAAGTCGATTTCCAGAGACGGGTTGTGCATACAGCAATAATGTGGGTTTTTAGTGTGAAGAGCATTTATCCTAAACATTGTGAGGGCTCTGTAATGTGTTGTTCTTCAAGTTTACGTTTGCCCTCGCCCAGCAATGGACAGACATGTCCTTATGGCAGGCCTTCCCAAACTTTTTCTTTCCACTCAATAATTCCTATGCCATAGGTGCTCTGTGATTAGTAAGGGATTACTTAAGGTGGTATGAGAATGGAAAAAAAAGTTTGGGAAAGCCTTGGAATAGAAACGGTTGACTACTAGGAGTTCTAAGGTTAACCCATTCCTGCTGCATTGCAAGAATGAAAGCAAGTTCATGGGGTGGGGGGGGGGGAACTGGATATATTAGATTTGGAAGGCAAAGTTGAAGAGAGGGTTGACAATGAAAGGGTGAGATGAGAAATATTTTTGGTAAATCTTTGGAATTCTCCTTAAAGGGCTGAGCTATTTAGTCACTGAATATATTGAAGCTAGATTTTGGACACTGATTTGAAGCACGTGGGGATCAGGCAGGAACGTGATCTGAATGTTGGTGGAAGCTCAAGAGGCTTACTTGTGCTGTCCTCTTAAATGTTTACCTTTTTTCCTTGCTTTAGTTGGTAAATAATTTTTTTGCTGAGCTTTTGGAATCTTCTAGTTACTTATAACAGTGAAAAGTAACTTAATAATTTTCTTTTTCTTTAGACTATTTCCAAAATTCTTGATACTGCAAGTCTGGATCTATTGACTGAAAGTTATCGACGAAGCTTGAAGAAGCTTGCCAGCCAGGCAGACTCAACAGAGCAAGTTGATGACACCATTCTAACATGACTTGAAGAGTTGAATGATATTTTTGCTGCACAAGTGAAAAGTATTAATTCTAATTTTGTTTCTGAGCGAGTTCCATCACAGGCTGTTGGAATTGGACATGAGATTGTTTGTTTTGCTCCACTTGGTTTGTGTGAAAAATGAATAGAGATCTCTGTAGTGTTGTAAGAGTTGCTATCAACTATTAACGCTGCAGCAAGGGACCCACTCATAAAGATCCAGAGAATGACAGTCTTCAGGTTTTCCAAAAAAAATAAAAACTTTGGTTGAATGTCTGACACCCAACTTCCTTTGTGGATTGCGAATTCCCTTTTTATTTTGGAAATCACCAGCTTATTTTCGCATGCAAACACACACAGGTGGACACGACCACGCGCAGGTGTGTGCTCATGGATCGACACACACAAAGACGTGTCGCTTGCCTCTCAGCACCTGAGACTCGGGTTCAAACCCGACTTTGGGCTCTGCGTGGAGTTCTCTGAAAACCACACGAGTTGGTGCTGAGTGTTCTGGTTTTATCAGAGGGGAAACTAGATTGTCGGATTGTTCTGCTGGGAGTGAGCATCGAACTCTTGTAGCCGCTTTCAGCTGCTCGGACGCAGATAATGCGCCGGCAGACGCGGCTGGGGGAGTGCAGCTGGGACGTTAAAGTGGCCGTGGAGAAGACGCCTTTGTGTTACCTGAATGTGCCGGCTGAAGAAGAGCCGCGTCTGAGCGAACCGGCACCTGTGGACTGTGGCCATAGTCCCCACTGCCACTTTCAGGTGCAACGGGGGATTCTCCGAGACGGAGAATAGAGCTGCAGGAGGATGGTTAGGTTAGTGCTCCTCCTGGCCGTGTTCTCCACTTTCAGGTGGCCTCCCGACAGCCGCATGAGGGTGGAATAGGCGGCTTTACAGTCGGGTATTCTGGCCCCCTGAAAGCAGCTTGTGTGTGGCACAATAAGTGAACATATAGCTTGCGGTGCTATTTAACAGCTTCTATCGCTCACCTGAACAGGAAGGGCAGCTATTTAACCCACCCACCTCAGATGTGTGAGGAAACTGGACCCACGCAATCACGAGGAAACCACTCGGCAACAGAGAGATCAGGATTTGCAAATTTCAAAAATCTGAAATTTTAAAAAAAGATGCTTGAAAAATTCAGCAGATCGGATAGCAGCAGGGAGAGGGGGAAAATGAATGTTTCAGAACTGGAAGCGTGTGAAAATAAATTGCTCTTAAGGCTGGATAAGATAGAGGGGACTATCGTCGATGAAACATCGACAGCCCTCCAAGGGGTTTCTCCAGTGCCTGGACTGCACTAGGCCGCTGCAACTAATAATACTGAAGTGTCCAAACCTTCGCACCGTCCTCGTCCTGCCCTCTCCATCCAAGGCCTCAATCCGAGCAAAGGTTCAGGACGTGGAAGTCCGGCGGCCCACTTTACAGCGGCCGTTCACCAGTGGCCGATTTCTGGGCAACTTTGCCGCCGAACCTGTCTCTCCCAGCGGCGCCTTGGCAACCGAACACGCCGAGCGCTTCCGGAGCAGCCGGCGGCGAGGGCCGAATGAGAGTCACGGGAAGAGCCGAAGACTTCCGGCCGCACTCGCGGAAATGCCCGGAGCCGCCGAGGTGCGCGCGCGGGTTTCCGGAAGGCAGAGAAGAGCGGCGCTGGGAGCCGAGCGCTTCCGGAAATAGCCGATCTGATCGGGAGCCGGGGAGCCGAAGCCGCCCTGCTTCAGAGAGCTCGAAGGAAGCGGCGCCGTCGCCGACGCCGAGACACTGAGCCGAGTTGCCCGCTCAGCGACGCGAACATGGCCAGGGATTACGACCATCTCTTCAAGCTCCTCATCATTGGCGACAGCGGTAAGGAACCTCTAGGAGGGGAGAGGAGTGACGGGACCGACCGGGGCGGCGGCAGGAAACGGGCCGTGGAGGGCTCGACCGAACTGGCGGAACAGGCCGGGTAATGGAAGCCCGGCGGAGGGAGAGAGGGCGGACGGACAGGCCGCGGAGCTCGAGCCCCCTGCTTTCCTGTCAGCAGAAGCGCTCCGGGAGCGGACGTGGAGGCTGGGCGGCCTGTACGAAGCGGCTTCCGTGAGAGGGCAGGGGCTTAGGGGGGAGAGTCCAGGACATGGTGGGGAAACTGGGGGCTGAGGGGTGAGAGTACGGGACGTGGTTGGGGAGACTTGGGGGGGGGGGGAAGAGAGAGAGTGACTGTGACATTGGTGGGGGGGGGAGAGTCCGGTACATTGGTGGTGGAGGTTGGGGACTGAGGGTGAGAGTCTGGGACACGGTGGGGGGGGGGAGGAAAGAATCTAGGACATTGGTGGCGGTTAACTGAGGAAGGAGAGTCTGGGACAGGGGAAGGAGACTCGAGGGGGGGAGGGGGAAGAGACCTGGCATGAGGGAGATTCCGGGACATTGGAGACTTGGGGAGGGGGAGTTAGGTACATTGATGGGGGGTTGTGAAACTGAGAGAGAAAGTCCAGACAGGTGAGGGGGGGGGGAGATGAGACTGAGGGACAAAGGGGCCCTCTGGGGCAGGGGTGATTGGGGGCCCTTTTTTGGCAGGGGAGATGGGGGAAGGGAGCTTCCGGGGCAGGGGAGATGGATGGATGGATGGAAGAGGGTGATGGACTGGGACTGGGTCTGAAGTGTGGGAATGGACATTGAGGGTGGGGTGGGAAGTCCCTGGGACTGGTGAGGGGGAGGAGGGGAACTCTCTGGGACAAGTGAGGATGGGGGGGGAATGGACTCACTGGGATGGGAGATTGAGGGAGGGTCTCTTTGAGCCGGAATAGTCCAAAAGTGGAAGGGTGGGACTTTGGAATGGAGAGTTGAAGGGATAGAATGGACTCACTGGACTGGGCTTAATTATTTGAGGGAGGGTTGGATGTTGTATCACAGGGTCTACTGAGGGAGGAGGTTCAGAGACAAAACAGGCCCAGTGAGTGAGGGTTTGAGGTCTTTGGGTAGGGTGTTATGTGGCAGGCTTTCAGGGAGGGTAGGTGGTGTGAGACCAACACGAAGCAAGCTCCTGTGAAAGGTTGATAGTGTGTGTCCAACACAGGGCAGGTTCCCAGGGAGGGTGAGATCTGAAGTATGCACGGGCCATACTCTCCGGGACTGAGAATGGAAGGGTCAGAGCAGATTAATATAAATCTGAGGATAAAAGTGGTGCCTTAGAAGGTGTGTATGCCTGAGATGGGCTCAGTTTATCTGCTGAGGTATTCTTGGTAGAAGTGTGACAGCGATGAAAGTTTGACAGACCTTGGGAAGAGGAATCTGTGTTAGATAAGGTTCAGTGGCCCAATGATGTGTGAAAGCTACTGAGTTGGATCTTGATCATAGGACTGGGAAGCTGTTCCCAGGCACAATTAAAGAGAAGAGAGTGCCTGTGTACTTGTCCTGATGCTTCTTGCATCACAGGGGTTTTTATCTGTTCCTGTATCAAGGCAAGGGGACGTGTCTACTGTTTGACATGTGAGTGGCTGTGTCAAGGCCGGGGATTGACTGCAAGTGTAAATGATGAGGGTGGGAACCAATTAGTTTTGTTGATTGGGGAGTGGTGCACTTGTGCATTTGGTCGAGAGGAAAGCATTGGGGAATTCTGGAACCCAGAAGGTTGAAGGAACAACTTGAATGATGCTTTAACCAGAGAGCAATGGAACTTGTGGTGGCTTTGGTGTCTCCAAAGCAATACTGTACTGAACTGCATGATTTCTGAGGCCACTTCAGTTCATTCAAGTAGACTGCATATGGTCTTGTTACCAGAACAAACCAGCAAGTTTCATAAACCATCTATCTGTGTGGTCATCTTTAAAAATGTTAGCATTTTACTCCAGAATTAACTAACCTTAAATTATCCTGCTGCCGGAGTGGGATTGTACTTGCTCCTTTCAGACATGGGTGTAGCTTCTGGATTCTTGACCCATGTGTGGAAATGGGCTGACAAGTTCCTGGGTTTAATGAGAGGAGATGGTCTGAGATGTCCTTTTTCCTGATGGTCAAATTAGCATAGGTGTTGAGTAGTATGCTCATTCATGACAAAGGTAAAGAAGACTGAAAATTTTAAATTTAGACATACCGCACAGTAACAGGCCATTTCAGCCCACGGGCCCATGCCGCCCAATTAATCTACAACCCCTGGTAGGTTTTGAACAGTAGGAGAAAACCAGAGTCCCTGGGAAAAACCCATGCAGACATAGGCAGAACATGCAAACTCCTTACAGACAGTGCCGGATTTGAGCCCCGATCCCAATCGCTGGTGCTAATGTCATTGTGCTAAACGTACCGCACCACTCCACAATTACTTCACTCCATGGCGATCAAGTTTGTGGAGTGATGTCCCAATGATGTGTACCTGCGTGGCAAGTCTTGTCTCAGTGAACAGTTTACCCAAATTACGTAAACTCTGAACTGTTTAAACACCCCCCCCCACCCCCACCCCCACCCATCTGATTTGTAAGATGAATTTACTAGTTTTCATCATAGTTTTACAGCATGTCAACCGTGTTGCTTGCTTGAGCTAGAACTGTTTGCCTGACTTTGACCTGTATCTCTCAGAACCTTCCCTAATCCTGCACCTATTTAATTGTCTTTTTCTGTTGTAATTGTACCAGCCTCTCCCACTTCCTCCAGCAGCTTGTCCATAAATGCACCACTGTCTCCCTTTTTAAATCTTCCCCTCAGTTATCTAGAAACTCTTCCCTCTAGTTTTAGACTCTCGTACCTTGGGGAAAGGACTATGGCTTATTTACCTTATTTAAGCCCTTCATGATTTTATATGCCTCTTTAAGGTTCCCTCCTCGACCCATACTCCTAACCTATTCAGCCTCTCTTGTAACTTTACCTTACTGTTCTGGGTAGCGTCCTCGTGAATCTTCTCTGCACTCTTTTCAGCTTGAAAGCATGCTTGTAGCTGGGAGACCAGGAGGCAATACCAAGCGTGGTCTCACCAACGTATTGTACAGCTTAAACCTGATTTCTCAGCTTGTGTACTTGATACCCTGACCAATGAAGACAAGAGTGCCAAACATCATCCTCACCTCCCTGTCCACTCGTGTCACCGCCCTCAGGAAACCACGTATCTGCACCCCTGGGTTTCTGTGTTTAGTGCACTCACTGAGCTCTGCAAGTCCTGCCTTGGTTCAACTTAGTCCAACCTTTCACTTCACTTGGTTAAATTCCAGTTTTGTGCAGCTGGAGGTTCATTTAATTGAAAATACCCACATGATTTCACTAGTGACTGCATTAGTTTAGTGATGATGGATAAATTATAAGGCTAATAATAATCAAGGTTTTTACTGCACCATGAATATTTATCAATTTGTGTTCATTCAAAAGTAAATCAGGAAGGAAAGAGCTAGTATTGTGTTGTTAAAAGTCTAAATTGTTCATGTCAGTTCAACAAAGGAAATAAATCTGTCATTACCTTGGGATTTCTGTCACTCCAGTTTCGCCCAAATAAATCTGATTTTTGCCTACCCTCATTGTATCAAAGTGTAACAGAAGGTGGCCTAGTTAAGGCAGGTGGATAAGGATAATAAATGCCATCCTTCCTGTGAATTACTGATTTGGCAGGTTGGACAGTGTTGCTATTTGCAATGTACCCAAGAAGTGATAGGATTGTGGTGAGGCAAGTGGAGAATTAAACTTTCCAACTTTGGGACAGATAAACATCTGGAAGCACAGTTGGGTTTTCTTTCTAAATATGGTGCCTTTGAGGGTTAATTGAGAAATCGTTGTGCAAGTTACTGGTGATTATTGACGGTAAGAGTTTGAGATGTGTATCGCAACCATATCGGTTAGAGCAACATTGCTGCAGGACCAGTGACCGGCTTTCAAATCCTGTTCTCAGATAAATGAGAATATCTAAAACATCAGAAATCCTCATTTATCCAAAATTTTTTCGGAGCCAAACTTACCAAGGATGTCGGGCTGCTGGCTGCAGGAGTGGGAACCTCAGTGGAGAGGTGTCAGTGTTCGGTGGTGGCCAGCAATTTCTGGTGAGAATTAAACATTATTTTAATGCTTAAAAGCCTTTTCTTGGTGTTTAAACACTGCTACAAGTGTTTTTTTAAAAAAAGACCAGTTCTCCAAAAAAAAACATTTATCCAAAATAGACCTGGTACCATCCATATTGGATAATCAGCGTTGTACTGTAATAGGATTAAAGACTATAAGTTCCTGGATCATCAGCCACATCGAAGGTTCTTCACGCTAGTGGCCGCAGGAATGATGGGGGCATTGGTTGTACTCTTCCAAACTTTCTAGATTCAGGAAAGGACAAAGTCACCACAAAGGAGGGAGATTGGAAGGAGGAAATTACTTGACCTAATATCTTACATGAAAAACAATGCTAAAATCTGTTTTGATGCAGCATTAGCAGGATGTCGAGTAAAAAAAGAAATCTTTATTGATATCCTTTGAGGATATATTAAGTGGGTTGAAATAAAGGGAAGTCGATGGAAATGGTGGATTTGGATTTCCAAAAGACATTTGATAAGATGCCATATGAAACTTTACTGCTCAAAGCATTGGGAGGTGTTGGCTAATGGAAAACTGATTTGGGAAAGGTGGGTCACATTGAAATTGGTGGGCAACTAGGAAGGTACCATGGGGATTAGAGCTGAAACTCAAATATTCCAGTAACTTGAAGGGTACCTATTATTGGAGCAGGAAAGAAAGTTGGAGGAATCTTGACTGCAAAGGAATGTAGCTGGGTTAAAGAGGGCAAACATTTTTTTACATTTAGAGATACAGCACAAGCCTTCGCTGCCAAATATACCGAGGTGACCAATTAAATACAAACACCATAGATTAATTGAAGGGTGGGAGGAAACCCACGCAGACACATGGAGAGCGTACAAACTTACAGACAGCCCAGGATTCTAACCCGGGTCACTGGTGCTGTCGAGCAGATGCAGCAAGCAACTGTGAAGGCAAATGGAATATTGATCTTCATTGCAGAGGGTATAAAAGCAGGGAGGTGTTGCCTAGATCGTGCAGGACACATTATACCAGGCATACCACTATGGTCTTAGTCATCTTATTTAAGGAGGGATGCACTTGCTTTGGATTTGGTTGAGAGAATGTTCAATTAGGTTCATCCCTCGAATGAAGAGGTTCTCTGATGAGGAAAAGGTTGGGCTTTGCTTTGAAGAAAGGGGCGGGATCTTATTGAACTGTTCAAGATTCTATGGGGAGCCTCATGGAAAGGTTATTTCCCCTCAATAGGAAATCTAGAACAAGTGGGCATTGATTCAGAATAAAGGGTAACCGATTTAAGATGGAAGTGAAGAATATTTTTCTCTTGGTGGTCAAGAATCTGAGGAATTCTCTGCTTCAGAAAGCTTTGGCAGCCAAGTCATTGAATAATATATTAAAGGCCACAATAGAAATGCTTGTTCAATAGGCAAATGAACAGAAGAGTAGACAATTTTGTTGAATGGTGGCGCAGGCTGCAGAGGCAGCGTCGCCAACTCTATTTCTTAGTTTTTATTTAATGATGAAATGACAAGAAGTTTTGTATTCAAGAACCTAACATCAAGAGCTGTGTTGTGAAGAAATGTTGGAATAAAGAGTAACAGAGCAAGATATAATTTTGGAAGGTGGGAAAGCCTAGTCATATTTATGACTACCAAGACAAAACAGAGTTTACAGAAATTATACAATGAGATAATGACAGCTTGTCATTACTTACTGCCGATTGATGTACCTTTCCAAGATCATGTGGTTTTGATTCCTCCAATGGGAAAGAATTGTGACTTTTTAAAAAAAGGTGAATTCAGCTATTTGCTTTCCTGTTAAAGTGGACAAGGGAGCTTATTTAGTAGATGGTGATATTATAAAATGAGGGGATTGGGTGCACAGAATGTGCCTTTGTGAACGTTAGTTCGTCTTCGCTCCATCAAGTCCATGCCAGCCATCAAGTACGCAGTCACACTAATCCCATTTTTATTCTCCTCACATTCCCTCTCACTAAATGAATTCTTTTTACAATATGAGAGCTTTGACGTAGAAATTCAATGTGTATAAACGGTGAATATTGGCACTCTGTTCATATGGTCCCATTGGGAAAAGGTTGTGCTTCCTCTTCCTTTCCTGTTCACAGTTCACCTGTTGGTCTCTTTTTTTAAATTGTGGCTTCAATTTGTGTTGACGTACTGTTGATAAGTTACTTTTGATTCTTTTAATGAGACAAAGAACCAGCAATTGTAATGTTGAAGTGATTTTGTTTCTTGGATCATATTAAATGAGCCAATGAGCAGAACAAAGAGACTGTATCGATGAGATAAACAAGCTCAGAGTAGGAGGATGGCAAGTTTTCCAGGTGATACCGAGTTAACTGCTGGGTACTTCTGGTTTATTGAAAGGTTTGGTTGGAAAACAATTGGCATTGCAATGCACTTGCACTTCCATTAGTTACTGCTCTATCAGCTTCTAACAGCTGTTCTGTCCTTTCCCGGGCCACTTTGCAGCAATTTTTGCTTTGTGATTTTTGGGACATCACCAGTAAGAGTTTAGTGGGATGAAGTTTGAAAATGTTGGGGAAAGTGGAAGTAAGCTTGGGATGGTGAAACCATAGCACATTTTAGTTGAACATCAATGCAGTACAAAAAGGTTTTTAAAAAAAATGTGATGTAATTTAAATTTTAAATAACCAGACAGTTATTTAACTCGCACAACCCAATGAGCTAGCATTGGAATATATTTGAAGTTGATTACCATGATGCTTACTTCCTGGTCTGAGAAACACATCTTTTCTGGAGGGCAGGTAACGACAAGTGCTCCTCTACTTATCAATAAACCCATCGTAAGTGGGAAAAGAATACCACACCTCCAAACATCATAGCCTACCCTACCTTTAAATGTGCTCAGACCCATACCTTCCAGCTGGGCAAATGTATCTAACAGAAAGCCTATTTTATAATTAAATGTTGAATACCTTTTATTCCACACTTGTGAAAAAAAACAATTTTCAATCATAAAATATGACACCAGCATGTCATCATAACGTCAAATAATCATAAGTTGAGCCATTGTAAGTAGAGAAGCACCTGTAATGAAGATTAATCCTTGCTGTTCTCTTGTGATTGGCTTTATCAGGCATTGGTTATAGCTGAGTGTAAGCTGATGAACAAAGACCTAGTTTATTTGAGAGCTTTTTTTCCCCTAAAAGAATTGCCTCAAAAACCACCCTGGGTCCTATATGCGAAGGTAAAATTTTTGGTGCTGCCATTTTGCAAGATGGAGACAGGAGGTAAACACTCAAAATACTCACCCGTGCTTTCCGGAGTCACTGCCGCCGCCCACTTCCCCCAGTAAGAAGGCTTGCTCTCTCCCTCTTTCCTGCCCGCCAACTCGCTCGTGCCCTCCAGCTCACCCTTTCCCACAGTGCTTTAAGGGGTTCTGGGCCTTGATGATCAGGCTTTGTTCATCGAGCATAGCTTCCATACAGATTGAATGAGGCACTGGGAAGACACTTGCTCATTGCCACCCGCCTCCGCACCTCATTCAGTTTGCTTGGGGGTCCAGTCGCTGGCTCCCTCCCGTGGCTTGCTCTCTCCCACAGTGCTTTGAGGGGAGGGCTGGACCTCTCAAAGCACTGTGGGAGGGAGCGAGCAACAGGACCCCTGAGCAAATTGAATAAACTAAAACAAGTTTTTCCTGCAATCCCACGCTAAAAATGGGGAGGGGAGTGGCCTATATGCTGTCAAATATGGTAGATTAGTTTGTAGAAGAGAACCAACAAAAGTGCAAGTTTCTCTTTTCTCAAGCAATTGTGCAATGGGTTTGTTGGTGGACCATTAATCAGCAGTTCAGCTTCCTTCACTAACACTCGGGTGCAGATTTTGCAACTTTCCTCATCCATGCAAGGATAAAAGAACTAAATTCCTGAGGTGACAGGCAGGCAGGAGTCACGTCGAGTAAAAAGAAAGAGGCTGATGATGCTGGTAGTTATTGTCAATAACTTGGTCCCAGGATGCTTTGGCTGAGATCAAAAGCATGCATGCTCACTGAATTTCAGCTGATGAAGGGATTTGCCCATGTACCTCAAGACAACATCAAGGCTTAATGAGTAACCTTCATGCCTCACAAGTGCCAGGTATTTACCACTAATGGGAGAACTCAACTCTCTCCCTTACATCATTAACAGCAATGATGCTGCCCTATTTCTCACTGTCAAAGTCCTGAGACTCTGCATTGAACAGCAGGTTAAATGCTGTGAAAGTGCTTTAAAATTTGGATAACGTATTTTGTAATAAGTGGCTGCATTTCTGACTCACGAAAGTACCTTTAAAAAAGCACAAGGCAGAAGACTGTCCTCTTGTACATATTAGCTGCAGTAACCTGAATTCAACATCCAAGATAACAGAAAATGCTGGAAATACCTGGCAGGTCAGGAAACAGCTATAAAGAGAGAAATAGATTTCAGGTTAACAACCGTGCATCAGAATTGAGAAAAGTTAAAATGTTTTGCATTGTGGAGAAAAAGGAGGAGGGGCAGGCAGAACAAATGAGAATGAATGTCAGAAGTAAATAGTTATTCACTAGCCTTTAATTCTCCCTCTGCTGCAGTCTGAAATGCAAGATATCTGGGGAGAAATGAAATCTGAAATTGGCAGAGCTGAAAATAGACTAGATTGTCTGATCATTTGAAAGTTGCAGATGATTGCAATGTGCCTCGTCAGAAGATAAGATGGCATTCTTCAAACTCAAATTGAGCTTCAATGGAACAGAACAAGAGGTCTGAGTGGGAGTGAGATTGATGATTAAAGTATCGGGCAGCTGGAAGCTCAGGGTCATCCTTGTGATCTGAACCGAGGTGTTCTGCAATGCGATCAGCCAACAGCATTCAGTTTTCTCCACGTAATGTACTGAATCTAGTCCATTTGAAATTAGAATAAGAGCAGGTGAATCAGTGATTTCTTCCCCCACCCCCTTGGACACTAGAGCCATTTTTACAGAGATCCCGCTGTACTGCCATGAAGAAGACCCATCATTAAGTCAGCTTTGTTTTTTTTACACTGAACCAGCGATTCAGTGCTGTGACTCCCTCTGCTGCCGGCTTAAAGACGGGACTATAATGAACCCCCATTCCATGTTCGTGCCTTTTACATAGAATGGCGTGGCACAATAAAGGTGTTATATTCCCGCCTTGAAGAGCTTGTGTAAAAGGTAAAGGGCCTTTGGAAAGCTGGAAGGGCAAGCGGGTGATGTCTTAAAATACATTTAATTTTTTTTTAATTTAAATTTTATGAATTTTTAAATTTAGACATACAGCACAGTAACAGGCCATTTCAGCCCATGAGCCAGTGCCTCCCAATTACACCTAATTAACCTTCCCCCCCCCCCCCCCCCAGTACATTTTGAATGGTGGGAGGAAACCTGAGCCCCTGGAGAAAACCTACAGAGACATAGAGAGCATGTACAAACTCTTTACAGTCAACGCGGGATTCAACCCCCAGTCCCAATCGCTAACCGCTACGCCAACCGTACTACCCTGTAAAAGATGTTGGAAATTGATCGTGGTCTTACTGAATGTCAGGGCAGACTCAAAGGACTGTGGTAGAACACATCTGTTCCTATTATTTGATCTTTGAGGCTAATAAAGAAGAATTTAAGGTCTCCCACCAACAAGATGAAAGGGGGCAAGAGCAACGATGCAGGAAGTAGAACTGTAGGTGATGAAACCAGTATGGGGAGGCACTGGTAAGATATTACATGATCAGAAGAGGTAGGGTGGAGTCAATACTGGAAGCAAGGTGCAAGGAATTGAAGTCAAGCTGGAGGAACTTGTCCCTTATCATGGACAATGGTGTTCACCTTCCACCTAAAATAAAAATTAAATAGAATCAGAATTTATTGTCATGAACGTGGGTCATAAAATTCATGGTTTTGTGGCAGCATTACATGTGCAAAATTGCTGTAAATTACATTTTGAAAAAAATGACTAAATTAGTGCAAAAAGAGAAAAGTGAAATAGTGTCTGGGGTTCATTGGCCATTTGGAAATCTAATGTTGGAGGGGAAGAAGCTGTCTTTTTCCTTCTGGGTGTTCACCTTCAGGCTCCTTCCTGATATTAGCAGTGAGAAGAGGGCATGACCCAGGTGGTGAAAGAGGCCACTTTCTTGAGACACCATCTCTTAAAGATGCCTTTAATGAAGATCATTGTCCATGTTGGCTGAGTTCACATCTCTGGCCATTTCATGTGCTGTGCATTGGTGTCCTGTCCAGTGCGTGGAATCAATTAAGTTCAGAAATTATTTGTATTATTTTGCTTTTGGACCATTCGGGGTAAAAGCTGGTTAATTAGAACCTCTTGCATTCTTCTCAACATCTAACAACAGCCAAAGCGCATACCTGCAAGGCACAGCATCATCTAATCCAGGGCACACTGCCCAAGATCACAAATCCTTCTCCACCCTATCTGCACGATCTCTTCCAAGTCATGACATTCTGACTCAACATTCTTCATTCCCGCGTATGTCAAAAACACAGTGTGCAGTCTAGTAGCATTGAACGAGCAAACCTTTGGTTGAAAGGGTCCACCAATTGCCACTCAGCCAAGGAATGAACCATGAGCAATAAATGCTGACTTGGCTGATAATACCCGAGAATCATTTTTTATAATGTAGTGAAAGTCCACCATGGTTTTCCACGACACAGGTCCGTTTTTGCTGGGGCATCAAAATTGAATCAATTAATTATTTTTGAAATATTCAGGATTTTTGTGGATTTAAACTGGTTGTTAAGAAAATTCACAAAATTGGGAATAAGTAACTGGACTCGATTCTCTGTGGGGGTTACAATGAGAATTTAGGAGTTGAACCAGCAGTTGCCAACTTCATTTGGGAATTTGCAATTGTATGAGCTCAAGGTCATTCAACAGTTCGACAAGCAACAAAACAGAGGTGCTAGAAATCTGAAATAAAAGAAAAAAAATACTGGAAGGACTTGCAGATTTTAGGTTGATGTTCTGATAAAAGAATATTTCAGTTCAACGATAACGTTCACAGATCAGATTCTTCCGAACAAGCTATTTCTAACATTTTCTCTCATTCATTCAAATACATGTTCCCTCACCACCCCCCTCCCCCAATTCCACAACCTCCTCTCCGATTTTCCAGCCAGTGAATGCTTACTTGATGCAGGACTGAGAACTCTATACCTATCATAATTATTTAGAGTGAATGTTACCCTTGCTTCATAGACCAACTGCCTTACTGTTCATACCCATTCAAAGGAACTTGTCCCAGTGCTCAGTAAGATTTTACTTCACCAAACTATTCTTTTGAATCAAGTAAGTGTGTTTGCTGCTGAGGTTTCCTAGTCTAGTTAAGTTGAGGTGAAGGGGGAAGAGAGACTGCAAATGCTGAAACCTGAACTGAAAAGTGGAAAAATTTGGAAATGGTCAGGCAGCATTTGTGGAATGAGAAACAAAGCAAATAGTTCCAGTCTAGTGTTTTAAATTTGCTTTCCTGTTTTAACTTCTTCCTCTGAGTTTTTTATTATCCTCATGGTTATTAAACCTCATCCAAACATTAGGCATGCTGTTGTTGTTTTTTAAACAGTGTAGACCTTCAAGTTGATACTATTCCTAAATGTTTTAGCTTGCTCTAGTTTTTTAATGAAGAATATTTGCCATTGTTTATCTTTGGTCAATTGAACACAGCCACCTTACTTGTGCCTAAATACAATAAACACATTGCACTATTGTTATTGAGTTATCTTAGAAAAGTGGAAGCATTACTTAATGTACTGGGAAGCTCAGAAATGCAAACAAGCTGTGCTCCTGAATTAGTTTTCTGGGAATATCTTTAGAGCTTGAATAACACAGTTATGAACACAGCTCAGACCATCATTGCAAGCCATGCCTGGGTCTGTATCTCTTGCTGCCTCTGGGAAATCCTCTATTCACAGATCCATTCCATTCTGGTTACAGTCTTTCCCACCACCCCCTTACCATTGGTCAGAAGATGCATGAGCTTGAAAAATACAAACTCTCAGATTCAAAGTCTGTTTTTTTTTCACCTTGATCTTATCAGCACCTCTCATTGGTAAAAGATGATGCCCATGTGCTATTTAGCTGTACTTTTATCCAAATCAATTATTGTAATGCCTGCTTTAGTGAAGTATGAGTTGACTTGACAGTATAGCATGCAAACAAAGTATTTTTGCGCTGTTTCTTGGTATACCTGACAATAATTCAAGTCTAAAAAATGAAGAACGTAATAGTATTGCCATGGATATCAGAGATGGCATATACGTTGTGACTAAACATTTTCTTATGGCTTAGATCCAGCAACCTTTTAATCCAATAGTTGGAAGTAAATCAAGTAATATTGTAATTTAACATTTGATGGTTATAAATCAGCTGTTAATGCCTTTCTGATATCCATGAGTTTGCAAAAGTACGCAAACTAAATGTATTCTGGTTGGGTTCCATCAGTTTGTTATTTAAATTATTATCCCCAGAATTTTCATTATCAGCTAAATTGTGAGACTGCTCAACAGCACTTTAACTATGCTGAATATTAAGCAGCCTGCCTCTTTATACATTACCAGATAACGTACCATAGAGCACAAGCCCACGTGAGGAATTTGGCTCTTGGCAGCAGAGGTGTTTCATTGGTAGCGAAGCTTTTCGATGGGTTCAAGAAGCAACATCTTGGAGGCATCCTATTGTGGAAGTGAAGCAGAGAGATGTACTTTCTTTGGCCCAAGTTTATTGTGTTGCAAGAGACTTTCTGTTGGTAAACAGAAGAGTAAGTGACTTTGCTGTAATAGGTTTGCATCATAAGAAAGTGATTAACAATTTCTCCTGTATTGTACTGATGCATGTGGGATTTGCAAAGCTTTTGCAGTGTTCAGGATGGCTGCCTAGCCCTACTGACCAAAAAGAGTTTGCACTTGTTAAACTTGACAGGACCTCCTCTCTGAATGCAGCGGTTTCTGTGAGTTATGGGGTTTGAGATCATTGTTGTTTGACTAGGCCATTTTTCCCCTTGAGCCTTTCCACCATTCCAAGAGATCTAATTCTACATTGTCTACTTTGCCGGATGGCCCCAATGACTCCGAATTCTAGGTTCACCACAAGGAAAATTCTCACCTCATCCACCCAGTTAAGTCCCCTCAGAATCTTGCATATTTCCATCAAACTTCAGATTCATTGTCAAGAAAGCATGCTTGACATCACATACAATCCTGGGAATCTTTTTCTTGTGGGCCAGGCAGAATTTCTACTTATTGATCGTGCAAAGAAACTGTACTCAAGCCTTCTGTTATTCTTCTAAACTTCAATGGTTACTGTTTGGTCAGAGATTCTGCCTATTCAGGGTACTATTATGGTAACACTTCTCAGAACTGCTTCCAATGCATTTACACCCTTCTTTAAATTGAGAACAAATACTTATAAGCTATCAGCCAGATATGAAATATAACCTTTCTTGTATATTTGATCCAGCTGGCAATAAACAATAACATTCTGTTAGGTTTTTTTAATTATTTACTACACTTGGACATGAGTCTTTTGCAAACCATGCACTAGGACACCTCTGCATCTTAGAGTTCTGCCCTCTCTGTGTTTGGAGAATTTAGTTTTCCTGCCAAATTCTCCCCACCATCAAGAACATCTGCATGAAATGTTGCCGTTATGGAACAGCAGCGATCATCAAGTATCCACACTACCCAGGTCCTGCTATGTTTTCGCTGTTGCCATCAGGAAAGAGGTATAGGTGCCACAAGACTCAAATTTCCAGATTCAGGAATAGCTCCTACCCCTCCACCATCAGACTCCTAAACCACAGACTTTGCCCATATTTACTGAATATTTATTTTCTATATTTGCACAGTCAGTTTGTTCACATTTCTTTTTTCTTAAGTACAGTTTAGAGTTATCAGTAATTATAAATTAAGCCTGACCAACAGGTATAAAGAATCTCTGGGTTCTATGTGATCTCATGAAAATACTCAAAACAATAAATGTGAACTTTAACTTGAAACTGAACTTTACCTGTCTTTGTGCCACCAGTAAATTTGCTTTCCACATCTTCATCAAATTCATTTATACAGTAAATCCCCCCCAACCCCAGAATATGCACCTGGGGGTGATTGATAGATGCTGGTTATGCAAATTTCCTGGTTGCTTGAGACTCACTCTTACAATGCCTATCTAATACACCTGCATTAAGAATAACCAGTTTAAAAGACAAAAATCTGATACTGTACTTACACTGAACAAACTTCACTTGCATAAACCTCAAAGCATTTTATTTTTAGTCACATCTGCAAGTTCCTCCCCTTCCACAGAGCCACCTGAAAGACATACAATAACATTATAGGAAATTAACCAGCCGCCCCACCCCACCCCCCCCCCCCTACAAGTTTACAAAGAAAGCCTTACTAATATACTCAAAGATTCTTACTAAGCAGGAAGCAAGCTTCTTACTAAAACTCTTACTAAGCAGGCAGCCAACAGCAAGCGACGTCAGCCAGCTCTTCATCCTGGGCAGCACAATTTTATTCAAACAGCTGCTCCGAGCAAAGCACAACTAAGCCTCTCTGCTGGCTAAATATTTGCTCCCATCTTCACCAAAGGTTTATATGTTACTTTACTGAAAATTATAAACATTTTACCATTTTAAACTTTAAATTTTATGTATTTTAATTTTTAAAACATATTTCGTTTTATTAACCTGTTGCTTGAGGTTTCCAGTTGCTTGAATTCCGGATAATGAAGATCTTGCTGCATATATTGTACAAGGTTTCATTTTGCAATCAGAAAAAAAACCTATCTACATTTTGTACGCTGTCTGTTTCCTATTACCAATCTGTTCAAACATATTTTACCACCTCCTTCATGCCTTTTATATTTTCAGAAATAATCTTTGATGCGACTCCTCAACAAATTTCAGACCTCTTTTCTCCTTTATTTGGCTGCACTGAAATCTGTTTGGCACAATTTAATTCAGTTTGATTATTTTAACTACAGGCAAGCTTTAATATGTGGCTTTTCATCTGATCTAAAATTGTTCTCTTTATAACAAGTTGAGATTCCAACCATGATCCTTGCAGGAAGATCACCTAACAATTGGAATTTCTGCCTGCACTCTTGGGATTTGGAGTGATACAGGGGTATTGGTCATGACCCAGACTCAGTCCTTGTTTTCACTACAGCCTGTGTGGAGTTTGCATGTTCTTCTGTTCGTTAAGTTTACTGACATTTTATTGTACATGTGCAACATGATGAAGTATCTCTGGACCATAGTGAACAGACATAGGCACACAATTCACTGTCTGCATTGTCTCCTGGTGTTCTGGTTTCCACCCTCATCCAAAAGTTGCATGCATTGGTAAGTTAATTAGCCCCTGTACATCATCTTGAACATGTGGAGAAATTATTGGGAATGTAATATGAAGTTCATGTTTAAGATCCAGTGTTAAAAGTTTGTTTTGTGAGCAAATCTACACAGTACAGAACTGCAGAGTTGCACAGAGATCAGATGGTACATAACAGAGGCAAATTAATTTAACCATTGTGATGTTCGTTCAGGAGTCGGAAAGAAACTCCCCTTAAATCGGGTGGTGCAACATCTCACACCCATGAACCTTCCTGACAGAAGGGGCAAGAAGAGAGTGTGACCGGATGGGATGAATCTTTCATATGTTGTTGCTTTTTCAATTCAGTGGGAGGTATAAATTGAGTCATTAGAGAGAGAGAGATGTTATGATTGATGGCTTCTGCAATTTCTTGGGGTCTTGGGCAGAGCAGTTCCTGTACCACGTGCTGCACCCTGGCCGGATGCTGTGGAAATTAAGCAATGCAGTTGTCATGCCGAATTTCCTCAGGCTTCTTAGGAAGTCGAGGTTTTGATGCACTCTGTTGGCCATTGCCTTGATGTAGCTGGACCAGGACAAGTCACTTACTTGAAGGAATTTAAAGCTGTTTACAATCTCCACCTCATCACCATTGATGAAGACTGGGGAGTGAGCTCTGCCAGAAATCTGTAACCAGCTCTTTGGTCTTGATGACTCTGAGGACATGTTGTCCTGGTGCCAAGTCCCTTATCCCTCTATCTCTAACTCATTGTAAAGATCCCACCTATGAATGGATTATAGATGGAGTGGTGCTTAGCCATGCAGATGGGGGTGATCAGGGAGTATAGTAGGGGGCTGAGCACACTAATGTTGAGGATGATTGTGACCTGCAGGGTAGAAAGTTGTGATTGCACTTGCTAGTGGCAGGGGTTAGGGTGCTGAGGCAATGGACAAGGAGTTTGGGGCTGAGTTTGTTCAGTGCTGTTGTGTTGAATTTAGAGATGTAGACAATGATAACCATCTGACGTTGGTGTCCATATTGTCAATGTGTTCCAAAACTGAGTGTAGGACCAGGGCAGTGGCACCTACTGAGGATCTGTTGCGGCAATAAGCATAATGGAGTAGGTTGAAGGTGGTTAGTAGTCTGTGGTTAATGTAAGCCATGACCACCCTCATGAAGCACTTGTCAGAACCACAAGGCACATATTAATGGAATATATATCAGGTGCTTTTCTGAATAAATTTGTTGAGGAACCAAGTAGAAAAAAAAAGGACTAATGGAGTAAAACAAGAAATTCTGCAGACGCTGTGATTGTAGTTTATACAAAAGTGCTGGAGAAACTCCCGCAGCATTCTTTTTGTCTCCGAGATAAAGGTACGTAACCAATGCTTCAGGCTTGAGCTCTTCAGCATGATAGAGAAAAAAGCAAGCAAATGCCTGAATAAAATGGTGGGCAGAGGGTCAGGGAGGGCAGCACAGGTCAAAAGGCAAGAAGTCATGGGTGGATATGAATGAGAGGGCCCTAGAAAAAAAACATTATTTTGGATCTCATTTTGTTCAGTGAGAAAGATTGCTCTTGTCATTCAGTGGTACCTGGGGGCCAGTGACCATAATATTATAGAATGTTACACCTTGAGTTTGAAAATTAGCTAATTTAATGCACGATTAAAGTCCTAAATCTAAACTAATGAAAATAAAATAACGTGATAGAAGAGTTGGCTGTGATTGATTGAAAGAATATACAGAAAGGTTTTGTAGTGGACATTAATTAGTTGCCATTGAATGGCAATAATAGAGGGAATACGGGAATATATAATAGAAACCACACCCTGAAAAGAATAAAAGGAATTAATGAATGGAAATTGTTTTTGACTAATCAACTTTTTTTTTGAAGTGGTTAGTTGGAGGAACCAGTGGATGTGATGCATTTGGGTTTTGAGAAAGTTTTTGGCAAAGTCCTACTCAGGAGGATGGTTAGTGAGGCCAGAGTATGTGGAACAGAGTTGGGGTGGGGGGGGGGGGGGGGGTAACATTACCAATGTGGATGGATATCTTGATGAATGGTACATTTGACCTACTGTACCCATTTCTTTAGATTTCTTGTGTTTCTGCTACTGAAATCACATCTTCAAAAAATTCAGTCAGCTTCATCAGGTACAATGTAACCTTTGGATGGCATCCAATTCTATCTTTTTTAATTTTTAAATTTAGACATACTGCACAGTTACGACCATTTGACCCATGAGTCCATGCTGCCCAATCATACCCAATTGACCTACATCCCCAGTATGTTTTGAATGGTGGGAGGAAACCTGGGCAAAACCCATGCAGATGTGGGGCAAACCTTACAGAAGACGAAGGATTTTAACCCTGGTCCCAATCGCTGGCACTATAACAGTGATTAGTAAGGGATTGCTTAAGGTGGTATGTGGGTGGAAAGAAAAAGTTTGAAACCCACTGTTTTAATCATCCCTAATTGACTCGTTATATGCACAGTTTCGTAACTCCAAAGGAAATGGGCCAATGACAATTTTTCTCAAGCAAAATATTTCAGTAATTTGAGCAGTGATTTTCAACCTTCCCTTCCCACTCAAATACCACCTTAAGCAATCCCTTACAAATCACAGAGCACCGATAGCATCGGGATTACTTAACATGGTATGTGAGTGGAAAGAGAGAGGTTGAGAACCACTATGCTAAAAAAAATGTTCTTTGTCTATTCCACTCAATTGTTTTCCTATTCATCTCCCCATCAACTGCCTTCCCCCTCAGTGCTGACCCTTTCCCTGCCGCCATCCCCCGCCTGATTTTTCCTGCCACCCACTGACACTAGGACCCATTTGTAGCAGGAAATTAACCTCTGGTTTGCACATCTTGGGCAAGTGGGAGGGAAGTAGAGCACTTGGTGGAGACTAAGATGGGCATGAGAACACAAACTCCACAAGGGCTTCACCAAGGTCAGAATTGAAACCCAGATTGCTAGAACTGACTGGAATATCTAGAGAAAGAAATCTGCTGATCAAAAGAAAACTGGATGCATTCCAAAGATTACATCATACCTGATGAAGCTGACTGAATTTTTTTGAAGGTGTGACTTAAGTGATGGAAACATAAGAAATTTAAAGAAATGGGAGCAGTAGGCTAGTTGGCCCTCCTGGCCTGTTCTACCATTCAAGATCTCCATCTACATTAATAATATTTCCCCCAGTTCCACATGCTCTCACCTCACTGACTATTATCCTGAGTGGGACTTTCACTAATCACTTTTTATTGTTGCTGATCCTTCATTTGGTCTGATTTTAGTGATTCAGGGTTAGTTTGTTCTTTTGTGGTGTACTATAAATACATTGCTCTGTAATTATTTACCATGTCTTCTCTTTCCTCTTTTTATTTCCAACGTTCCCATTATCAATTTTTAAGTGGGGTATCTTTTTGTCCTGAAGTAATTCTTCTCTCTCTTTCTCTCTCTCTCTCTCTCTCTCTCTCTCTCTCTCTCTACCATTTAGTCTTCCATAGTTGTTTTCTTTCAGCTAGCTTAATTTTTATGCTATTTTAATTTGGTAATACAGCTTGTCAACGAGCCCTTCCAGCCCACGATCCCATGCCACTTGCTCTGGTTCCCATCCACATCTGAAAGATGTATGGTTGGTAGGTCAAGTGGCTACTGTAAATTGCTTCAAGTGTATGGGAAGTTGATAGAAATGCAGGATTAGTCTAAGTGGATGGTTGATGGTTGGCATGAATTTAGTGAAGGGCCCATTTCTTTGACGTGATGAGCAAAGGTCTCTTCCACAAACAAATTGCTTGTGTGTGTCAAATTTAATTCATTGTAATTCCTCCTCCTGATTTTCTGTCAAACTATCCGTCAGCAGTTTTGCATAATTTTCTCTGGATAGGCTGCCTCATTGAAATAAAAGTAACCTTTTCTTGATCTACAGTCTCAGTGGCTTTAATGCTTTACCTTCCAATTGCCGGATTAAATTCGGTCAACAATGTTTCCAAAGTCAGACATCCCCTTGCTGGCACTATAAGATTAGATACGGGATGCAATTATAAAATGTGTTTTCATTCTGTTTTTCTAATTCGAGCAGAGAAGCAAGTAGGCAGAATAAGCTACCCCTCTCAAAGCAGCAGGTGCAGCAAAAAGATGCTTAGGAATCTTACTTCCATCATGTTATTATGACTAATGTTTTAGCATTGTTTGGCTGTTAACTTGATCTGACTCATTGCTCATTAAATCCAATGTGGTTTGTCAGTTCTGGAGCATACTGTTGCACAAAAATATTCTGAACACTTTTGGAAGGATCAGGTGGTTTACAAAATGGGATTTTGGCCCATTACATCATGTTTGAAGTAAAAGAGTTCTCTATCCTAGTCCCACCTGGCAATATCAGATCTATGGCCTGTAGGTCTTGGTGACTCAACTGGACACCCAAGAGTTCTTTCCATGCAAAGAAGATTTTGACCTCCACCATCCTTTCAAGTAATAACTTCCTCATTCTTGCCTCCCCTCCACCTCCCCAGTGTGTGTGTGTGTGTGTGGGGGGGGGGGGGGGTGGGGGGATTGTTCTTCATCTCCTTGATTCTTCTATGATTTATATAAAATCTATTTCCCCCAGCTTGTGACCCCTCTCTTATAATACAATAAATAGAAAGGAGTTGCGCAGACCTGGATAATTTTATACACCACAATTAAGTATGTATTTGAAATAAAACAAACTAGTTTATCCAATCCTCAGAACGTCTTGATAAATCCACAAGAATGTTACTAGGACTGGAGAGCTTGTGCTATAATGAGAACCTGGGACATTTTTCCCTGGAGCATTGGGGGCTGAGGGGAATCCTGAGGGGCATAATAATTGTCAAATTAAGTAGTCAGGTTTTTTTTGCCCCCCCCCCCCCCCCCCATGGTAGGGGAGTCTACAATAACAGTGCAAAGATTTAAGGTGAGGAGGGAAAGATCTTAAAAAAGGACATGTGGGTCTCCTTTTCCATCACAGAAGGTGGTGGGTATGTGGAATGAACTGCCAGAAGTCCTGTGGAGATGGACATAATTACAGCATTTTAAATGTTTAGCCAGGTACATAGATAAGAAAAGTTTAAAAGGATGTATGGGTCAAACACAGGCCAAAGGGACAAGCTTGGGTAGGCAACTTGGTGAGTAGAATATGGGCTGAATGGCCTGTTTCTGTATCTCCCCTGCTTCTCCTCCACTGCAACCGCTTTTTTCCTGTGAAATGGAGACCAGAGCAGTGTGCTTTGCCCAGGCAATGATCTGACTAATTTTTAAGTTGTTCAAGTGTAACCTCCTGATCTATTCTGTCAATTGGTTATTTTTAAAATTTTTGGGGGTTTCAGGGCATCTCTGGAAAGATTAGAATTTTTTGCACATTCTTAATATCTATCGTAAGTGGCAGTGAAGCATCTTCTTGAGGTGAAGATGAACCCACAAGGCTGATGAGGACTATGTTCCAAGATTCAGACCCAGTGTCCAGGAGGAATTCTAATTGCTGGGCCAAGATGGTACAGTATGTGACATGGTGGAAGTCAACAGGTGGTAACGTTCCCAAATGTCTGAAGCCTTTGCCCTCTGTGGAAATGGCCACAATTTTGGGAATAACTGTTGTGCATTTTGTAGATAGGTACACACTGCAGCCAGTGTGTGCCAGTGGTGGAGCAGTACTAATCACAAAGGAAAATAAAAGATGGTTTTGTATGTGCCTTTTCCACCAGCTTATCTCTTCTGTCTTTTAAGGATCTGAGTACATGCATTTCACTCAAATTCCTCCCATTTATTGGTACTTGTCAATGGTATTGCTGAAGTCTACTTAGATTACATCGCTAGTACTACTTTTAATGATTCACCATGCAACTTCCTCAGTGAATTCATTTAGGTTGGATAAAGGTTTCCTTGATAAGCCGATCATGCTGGTAAAAACCATATTGATTATCCCTGATTAATCTGTATTTTTCTAAACTGGGATTTATACGATCACTTAGAAGGGATTTCAGCAGTCTTCCAACAAAGCAGTTAAATTTAATCAGTGTGGAATTCCTAGGTTTATCACTCCCTCTCCCATTCCTCTGGTTCCACAGTTATAGCCAGGAGGGTGGATGGATTGTAGTGTCTCCACAGTTTCACCCCTTGTTCTTCTAACAGTCTAGGATATACAGGTACACAATCCTTTATCCGGACATCTAAAAGCCAGAAAGCTCCAAAAACCAGCAAGGGCAGAGGGTGGGTGGGGTGGGGGGGGGGGGAGACAGCAGCACGACTTGGGTGGGTGAGAGGGAGAGACGGCAGCGCGACTCGGGTGGGCAAGGGGGAAGATGGCAGCGTGACTCGGGCAGGCGAGGGGGGAGATGGCAGCGCGACTCGGGCGGTAGAGGGGGGAGATGGCAGCACGACTGGAAGGGGGTGGGGGTGGATATGGCAGCACAATTCGGGTGGGCTTAAATCTGGGGCAGGTGGCTTTTGTTCTGAAATCCGAAATTCGGAACTCCCCCAAGGGTTCCGGATAAAGGATTAAGGATCTTGTCTACACCCGCGATCCACTCATTGTTGCTAAAGGATTCTACTCTTATCCTCCTGGTTTCTAATAGGTTACCATTAGATGTTCTTTGATTTCATATGCCAGTATTTTTTTCAAGTCAAATTTATTGTCATCTGATTGCACAAGTACAACCTGACAAAACAGCATTCTCCAGTCCTCCGTGCAAAACATGCAGAGACACAACCAGAAGTGTTTTTGCCATATACTTTGCTTTACTTACTTTACTTTGGCTTGGCTTCGCGGACGAAGATTTATGGAGGGGGTAAAAAGTCCACGTCAGCTGCAGGCTCGTTTGTGGCTGACCAGTCCGATGCGGGACAGGCAGACACGATTGCAGCGGTTGCAAGGGAAAATTGGTTGGTTGGGGTTGGGTGTTGGGTTTTTCCTCCTTTGCCTTTTGTCAGTGAGGTGGGCTCTGCGGTCTTCTTCAACAAATATCCACCAAATTTAAATCTTTCATATCCTCCGTCAAATGCTCAGCCATCTTTAATTTTCTTATAGACTTTGGGGATTTATTTAGCAAAGGTTCTAAACAACAATTTAAATCTCTTCCCACCAATATATTATCATTTGCCTGATTCAATCCCAATAATGCTTCAGTAATAAACTTTTCATCATCTACATTAGGAGCATAAACATTTAACAACGTCCATAATTCAGAAAAAATCTTGCAGTTAACCATCAATACCCTACCCTTCTTTTCCAACACAATCCAATATAAAAGACATTTTTATGAATTAAAATTGCCACTCCACATGCTTTAGAATTAAAAGATGATGTTTCCCCCCCCCCCCCAAAAAAAAACTGCAAATGGGTGCGGTTAATACCAACAGTGGCTGATGACTTTGGAAACAACTGGGTTGTCATCTTCTCGCCATCAAGACAACCCAATAGTAAAATACATGGTCCAATCAAGATTCAGGTGTAGTTGGAAACTCTACCTCCAAATCCACCAATTGTTCAGTTTCCAACTTCCTACTCCCCCGTCCATTTCCAGCTTTATCTATAGTCACCAAAGGTTTTGTAGAAAGATCTTGAGTCAACTTGGAATCTGACGAAGAATTAGCAAAGGTTAATGCATCTTGTGCCCTTTCAAAAAATTATGATTGATACCTTCAAAATTGCTGGATATCGAAAAGCAGATCTATACCTTTTCTTCCACAACACCACTTTAGTTGAATTAAACTTCTTTCACCTCTGGATAACCTCTTAACTCAAATCTGCATAGAAAAAACCTTATTACCCTGTACCATCATTGGGCCTTGATTCATACGAGCTTGCTGTTGCCGCACGTAAAATCATCTCCCAATCCTGATACCTAAGACATCTAACTAAAACTGCCCGCGGCGGCCGACCTGGTAAACGATGAGTCCTATCTAGTTCCAAACCTTCAGGAAAATATTCAGAACCCAAAACATCAGGAATCCATTCCTTAAAAAACCTTGTAGGATTTTCTCCCTCAATACCCTTTCAGGTAGACCCATTATTCTAATGTTATTCCGACGACTTTGGTTTTCCAATTAATCCATTTTTGGTTTAAAAATTAATTCTTCTCCATTTGCCATCCAGTAATCAATCTGATCAACTCTGTCTTGGACCACATCAATAGCTGTCCAATTTCATTGAAGCAATATCTCCAGACATGTCTGATATTCTGACTCTTGTATCAGCAAACTTCATAAATACTATGAAAACTAGTAGATATATAATTTATCAAATTTTCATTTTGTTTAGTTATTTCTTCTAACATAGTTACCACATCAGGTCCAGGCGAAGGGCTCAACAAATTTGGAGATTTATATGGTGAAGGTGCCTTTAAGGTTCTCGGCTTACCTTCCTAATGTTATCAGCAGCCATAAGAAATCATGATCCTCTTCATGCTCTCTCCTTCAGCAGTTTCTTCCTCTTCCTCCTCAGGTACTAAACTCACCTCTCTGGCAGCCTGGATGCAGGTTTGGACCCCTCTCCATGCTGGGCCAACATCGTCAGTGTGACGATGGATGGACCCCCCGGCAGCCTGGACCCGCTCCAGAGCTTCGCGTGAGAACGGGTCTCCAAGGAAGGTGTGTCGCTATGCACCGGCGAGCACAAAGACATGCTAACACGGTCATGCTTGTGTCCCCCAGCTCCCTGTGCTCGGCCACACTACCAGCGATGCTCAGCGCAGCACTCCCGTAGGCTTCCTGGAGCAATGCCAGGGAGGTAGTGGCGGCACCATCTTGTGCCACTGGATGCACTGAGGACGCTGCCGCTTCACACAACCTTGCCGGAGAAGTACGCTGGGGCTTCGAATCCATCTGAAATTGATCTTGAGGCTTCAGTTCTTCAGTAGGCCCAGATTCTTCCTTTATTCCAATACTTTAAAATTTAGTTTTTTTATTTGTTGTACTCTTCCTCTTCTTGCTTCTTTCATTCTCAGAATGTAAAAAAAACATTCCCTTAATTATTCAGATATATATCAGTTCATTAATTTTGGGTTTTAAACTGGCCAGTTGGGGAGAGATGACTTCCCACGTTTTCACCCTACACCATCTTGCCACACCCCCCTTTTTTCCTTCAAGATGTTAGCATTTTGCTAAATAACTTCTCAATCCAGAAAAATTGGCCTTGCCCAAATTTAGAAACTTTACTTTTATCTTTGATTCACTGCCTTGATTTTGTCTCCTTATCTCCATCCTTATCTCCATTGATACAGAAGTTAAAATACTTCATTAAATCAACTTTCCATTTGCTACGTATAAGTTTCACTTGATGCATAATTCCTCCCAAGGGGAAAATACAACCTCCATTACAATGTTAAATCATGATTTATTCATTTTATCCATGATCTCCACTCTGGGAATCCTTCCTGATCATTGAAGTCATTCCATCCTTGGTCACAACAGTGATATTTTCCTGTGAATCTTGAACAAAATTTTTGGTTTTCAATCCTGATTCTTTTGCAACTATCTCTCTGTTCTGTCCCAGGCGATTTCAACTTTATAAGTTTGTGCCTAGAATACCTCAGCAGGGAAAAAGGCCTTCGGCCCATCCATTCTGGGCCAAACTATTATTCTGCCTTGTCTGAATAACTTGTGCCGGGACTATAGCCCTCCATACCTCGCCCATCCAAATGTTTCTTAAATTTCAAAATACATGCACCACTTCAGATGGCAGCTTGTTCCACACTTGCTATGCAAAGGTTCCCCGAAACATCTCATCTTTCGCCCTTAACCCATGTCCTATAGTTCTTGTCACATCTAGCCTCGGTGAAAAAAGCCAGCTTGCATTTACTCCATCTATTCGCTCATAATTTTATATACTTATATCAAAACTCTCTTCATTCTTCTATGCTGCAGTCACCTTTCCCTGTGACTCAATTCATCAGGTCCTGACAACATCCTACTAAATCTTGTTTGCACTCCTTCAACCTTACTGATATCTTTCCTGTAGTTAGGTGACCAAAACTGCACACAAAACTCCAAATTTGGCCTCACCAATGGCCACAACTTCACCATAACATCTCAACTTCTGTACTCATTATTTTGATTTATGAAGACCAATATGCCAAAAGCTCTCTTTGCAACCCTAACCACTTTCAGGGAATTCTGTATCTGCATTTCCACATTTCTCTCTCCTGCATTTCTCAGTGTCCAACAATTTACTGCACGTGTCCTACCATGGTTTGTCCTCCCAAAGAGCAACACCTCAAACTTGCCTGCATTAAATTCCATCTGCCATTTTGCAATCCATTTTTCCAGCTGGTTCAGACCCCTCTGCAACCTTTGAAAGCCTTTCTCGCTGTTCGCTACGCCAGCCATTCTCACCAGGAATCTGGCCCTCCCCTGGACGGCACAGCACATTCAAATAAAAGCCTTGCTTTCTTTTCACCTTACCTTGCATTAATAGTTTTTTTTTGTTTATGTAGTAAATAGGAGAGGGGTACAGAAGAAATGAAAACATGACTGCTTCACAGGGAAGGGGCCCATAAACTTAGAGCAAAGTCCTAAAGGGCCATAGCTAAAAAAGGTTGAGAATGGCTGGATTACACTTTCAATCTTTGTGTCATTTGGAAACTTTCTGAACCGATTTACCAACTTATCATCCAGATCATTGATATGGACGACAAACAGCAATGGACCCAGCATCGATCCCTGAGGCACACCATTAGTCACAGGCCCTCAGTCAGAGAAACAATCATCCATCACCACTCTCTGTCATCTCCTGCAATATATAATCCATTTGATTACTTTATCCTGAATACTGAGTGACTGAATCTTCCTGACTAACCTCCCATGTCAAAGGCCTGACTAATGTCCATGTAGGCAACATACAGATCTGTCCTTCAAAAACTTTTCTGGCAACCTCCTTGAAAGACTCTTAAGTCTAGTTAAACATGAACTACCAGCCACAAATTCATATCAACTATCCCTAATCAGCCCCATTCTATTCAAATGTTTGTACATACCAATCTCTCAGAATACCCGCTGTTCATTCGAATTGTGTCATATACATTTGTGTGAAGAATGCTGACTTAGGCCATTACCTTTAATCTCCAATGTTTTATTAATTTATCTGCTTTTTAATTTCACAATTATCGACCAATCTTATTCTACCTTTTATAGTTTGAAATCATTACTCATTTTTACTTCCTTTAACTTGTCCACTCATTTTTCGAGATTTATTGTCAGAGTACATGCATGACATCACATACAACCCTGAGATTCTTTTTACTGTGGATGAGGCAGAATTACCACTTATTGGTAGTAAAAAAAAACTGCACTCAGCGTGCACATGTAAACAAATAAAGAACTGTAAACATACTGCAATGCGGAGAGGAAAAAAAATCAATAAAGTGCAAAGTAAGAGTCCTTAAATGAGTCCCTGATGGAGTTTATTTGTTGTTGAGAAGTCTGATGGTGGAGGGGTAGCAGCTGTTCCTGAACCTGGTGGCGCAAGTCTTGTGGCACTGAGATCTCTTTCCTGATGGCAGCAGTGAGAACAGAGCATGTGCTGGGTGGTGTGGATCCTTGATGATTGCTGATGCTCTCTGATGGCAGCGTTCCCTGCAGATGTTCTCAATAGTAAGGAGGGTTTTGCCTATGATGTCCTGGGCTGTGTCCACTACCTTGAGGAGGGCTTTGTGCTCAGGAGTATTGGTGTCCCCATACCAGACAGTAGTATCTTACCCCTTCATCTGTTGCCCTTTACCTTAACTATATTGGTCCATCTTGCTTCTATCTCTACTCCTTTCTCAGACCCTGATTAAATGATGGTCCATGTGGAGCCTATCTTAGCACTGTTGTTCCTTCCTGTTCTTGGCCTAAAGTTAGTGTGGAATGAATTGGAAATATACTTTCCCACAAACATTGATGGGATCAGGTTTTCTGGTCTCTCATCAGACTTAAAAAATAATTATTCTTCTATGCTTAGTCATAGAACCTTCAAACGCGAATACTTTATAAAAGATGACAGCGATTCTACTGCATTCCTCAGTGCCTTACTATTTACTGTGCACGTCCCACCATAGTTTGTCCTTCCAAAAAGCAACACTTCAAACTTGTCTGCATTAAATTTCATCTTCCATTTTGGAGCCAATTTTTTCAGCTGGTCTAGATCCCTCTGCAAGCTTTGAAAGCCTTTCTTGCTGTCCACTATGCCAGCCATTCTCTCCGGGGGCCATATGGCACTCCCCTGGATGCCACAGCACATGCAAATAAAAGCCTTGTTTTCTTTTCACCTTGCCTTACATCAATGGTTTTTTTTAGTTTATGTAGTAGTTAGGAGAGAGGTAAGGAAGAAATGAAAACTTGACTGCTTCATAGGGAAGAGGGCCCATAAACTTTGAGCAAAGATACCTCGCTGATTTTGCTTTGTTTCTGAAGGCATACATTTGCAGCTGAGGAAGTTGGCTAATGTTTTGATCTAATAATTTCAAAAATTGTGCTTCTTTCAAAGCTCCAACCAGTCACGTACTTACCTTTGATATCCATTTTCTTTTATTTGAATATTTACTGCAGATGCTGTATGTCAGTGTGGGACTGACCTGCATTATCTGTTGTCCATGTCTAAATTTCTCTACCTCTTCACACTGCTTGACCCGTAGAAGTGGTTTAAAACTTAAACTTTCCTGAGATATTCTTTAAGCGCTTGGCACTAATGCTGAAGGGTTATTCGGGTTACACTTCATATATGTGGCAATATTTGCAGTTGTGTATTAAACTTGCAGACTTTCTACAATTCTTCCCTGGTTATATTTCGGTGCAAAGTTACTATAAATAGTCAATTTCTATTTGAAAAAATCACTGTTGTGGAGTTGCTTTTTATTCTGCATAATATGCTATTTAATAGAAAATACATTTCTTGATTGTTCTTCTGTGTTACAGGTGTAGGGAAAAGTAGTCTCCTACTACGATTTGCAGATAACACATTTTCAGGTAAGCATACTTGATTTCATACCATCTTTAAAATGCAATGCTCCAGTCCTGAGTGGACAGGAATTTTCCTTTTGCAGTGTTGCAATTTTTCAATTTCCTTTTGGGTTGATCTGTTGTCTGCCCTTTGCTTTTCATCAACTGTAACACAGTGGTACTCTTGGCTCCTGATTCAGATCATTGCTTCAAGCTTCACACCAGAAACGAGTTTCCACTTCAGCTCATCAATCCAGTGCAGCCTTGAAATACTTCACTTTTGCCCCCTCCAAAAAAATTTGTGCTACCATTATTCTTCCTTTAAATCCTAAAAAATAATTATTCCTTAAACATTGTCACTTAAGCAGATTATCTGGTTGTTATTACATTACTCTTTATAGAATCCTACTCTGTGCAAATTAGTTCTCATTTCCTACGTCGCAATACTACAAGGATAAAAGTTGTTTTATTCATTGTTAAGAATTAAGATTCTCTCACATTATAAATCACTATTCCAAATTTTTCAACTTAATGTTGTTCAGAAAGTTGTAATATTCTTGTAAATATTATTTTCCTTTTTTTCTATTAATTTCTAGACCTGTTATCCTGAACCTTCATAATTTCAGTTTTAAGTATAAGTTTTTGTAGGAGTTGCTCTCACATTAAATTCAAACAGTTTTGGGAGTTTGAAATGTCCTCACCATTGCAATGAAAGGAACATAACACAGGGTGTTTTTGGTTTTTAAAGTGCTCTGGTCACAAGAGAGTAATAAATGTCAGAAGCCTAGCCCTCCATAATTAGTATATGCAGCACTTAACTTTCTGATACAATGAGTTAACTTTATTAATGGTGCATGATAGGTGTTCATAATGTTTGGGCTGTTGCCTGGCACCTTCACTCGTGCTTGGAATATTGTAAACCTATTAAATGTACATTAATTCTCCAGTTATTGGTTGCAGTTGGATATCAACATAAGCCTACTGCACTGTCCTCCCATATGTATTTTTACAAATAAGTATGTTTAATCTAAAGGTGTGTATTCCTGGTGATTGTGCCTTTTGGCCAGTACCTTTTATTATCCCTTCTCTTTCCCTTTGTCCCACAGAAGGACATTTGTCACTCTGCAGAGAAGAAAGGGGTGGGGGGGGGGGGGAGGAAATGGGTGGTAACTTGCTCTTACAACATAACTATTCTTATTATGTGCTTTCCTTTCCCTTGCATACTGATTTGATGCTTGTGGGAATGTTTGTTGTGATTTCTTGGCTCAAATAGCATGCTGTTAATGCTGAACTACTTCTCAAAACTGCCACATGGGAATTTGTGATGCATTATAGTTGTAACTGTCCAAAGAGAGATAGAAGTTTTGCCCTGTTGGCATTTCCTCATGATCCTTCAGATAATGAGCATTTTCTGATGTGGGAAAGAGTGGCAGATGCTTTTCTCCTCTTCCAACCAATACATGAGCCTGATGCAAAAATTGTACATCCGTCTGTTTTGTCCCAGTCAATGTGGTACATGGCCTTGAAATGCCAGCTTCATTTATAAAAGCAGAAAATACTAGAAATGGTCTGAGTCAGATGCAAGAAGGAAAGGGTTAAGATTTCAGGTCAATGATCATTCAATGAAAGGCCCAACCTGATGTGTAAGCAGTTTTTCTCTCCCCTGATGCTACCTGACCAAAATATTTCCAGCATCTCCCATTATCTTTGGAAATCTGCCACATCTATGGAGGGAGGATGTTCCAAATCAAATTGGGTTATTTTGAATATTATTTTAATGGGGAAAAGAATGCTGATGTTTAAATGTGGAAAAACTCGTCACAGTCTGGAGAGGCAAGGTTTATGCTCGAATGTAGTGAGTAATTCCTCCACTCAGCTTGTGTTAATCCTCAAACTGTTTTTCCCAGTTAGAGCATTGGTCCAGTAAACCAGGAGTCACAAGTTCATTCCTGTGGGGGGGGGCCCTCATTTCTGTAAAGGGTGCTGGACAAAGTGGTGACTCTCTGTCTTCCTTACAATAGACAGTTAAAGAATTTCAGGTATGTTACATTCTAGCATTATGTGACAATAATTGAACCTTTTCCTTTTTTTTACCCTTGTCCATAGGCAGCTACATTACAACGATAGGGGTGGATTTTAAGATAAGAACTGTGGAAATCAACGGTGAGAAAGTTAAGTTGCAGATCTGGGACACGGCTGGGCAAGAACGATTTCGAACCATCACCTCCACGTGAGTCCTTTTCCCAACCCAGTCAGTTTTATGGACCTATTCTATTAACCCTCATGCAGATTTTGTGTTGATGGGGATGGCTATTTGGTGAAAAATCGACTGCTTGGTTGCTATTTGGATGTTATAGCTCGGGATTATAGGAGGCATTCATTAATGTGACCTCAGAAGGTTGAATTTATTTACAGAAAGCCCCAAGGAATTCCATTGACACAACTATTGGTATGTCAGATTGTATAAATTGAACATGCCTGTTTCCAAATAGAAGCAGTTGGTTAAAATGTACATTTCAGTGTTTCTGTCATGTAAAAGAATGCAAAGATGGGTCCTGTTCGGAATCTCGTCCTTTAAAGAGTGGTGAGAATGACTGAATTGCACAATGCCTTTTTTTAATATAAAAGCTTAAAGGTTTACCTTCAAGGCTGGAGTTTTGAGACCACATTTAGCTCTGGGTTTTTGGACCTCTTCTCACCATTGCACACCATTCAGGAATCATAATCAAAACATAAAAGTGACTTTGAGCTGCAAAATCACAATTCTTCTGCTCAGAAGGAAAAGAAATTGTTGATGTTAATTGCTGGCAAATCTTTAGAAGGAGATCATGTACAGTAATGAGAGGCTGGCAGATTAGAGGGTCATATGCAAAATTAATTCCTCTGATTCCAAACGTCCATTTTCACTTAATTCCATAGTTGTGCTCACAAAACCATTGTGAAAACTAGGCTTCAGGTTCTAGAGTTTCACTTGTGAGCCCTTTGGCATTGCAGCTTATGAAAGGCTTGGTTTCACACAGATTTGAAGATGTTTACAAATCATTGAAAAATTAATATTGAGCGAAAGGCTAAAGATAGAGGAAAATTTAATTCCACAAAGGATTGTGATGGTTGATGAAGCCATCTCTTCAATTCAGACTTTTGACTTTTCAGCCAAATAATGCAGTCAGGAATCATATTTTAACAATTTAAAGCCCCTACTGGGAAAGTAGTGACTAATGGTCAAATCTCAACAACTTTTGGATTGACTAGATCAAGTAGATAAGGTTGTCCACTGTCATCAGCTTTATTTGTTTTAGCAATTAAACCCTTTGCTGAATTAATAAAACAGGATTTAAAGATAAAGGGTATTTAAAATGAATCAGGAAGAGCATACAATAAGTTTGTTAGTGGATGATGTTTTGATTTATTTAACAGATCCGTTAAATTCATTGCAACAACTTAAATTTAGATTAAAGGAGAAGTATCCAGTTATAAAATTAATTGGGGGAAAAAAGTGAAATTATGCCTTTAGTAAAAATGGGATTATGTAAAATGTAAGAAACTAATTGATTTTAAATGGCCAGTTATGTATTCATGTGGAAGCAGAATTAAAAAATGTATTTAAATTAAATTATTCTCCATTATTAAAAAGAATTAAAGAAGATTTGGAAAGGTGGAATGTGTTACCTAATACTTAAATTGTGTTAAGATTAATGTTTTTCCTTGAATACAATATCTTTTCTAATAGATTCCCATAGCAATTCCTCAAAAATTCTTTAAAGAATTAAATGCATGTGTTAGGAAATTTTTATGGAAAGGAAAGATGGCAAGAGTTATTTGGATAAATTAACATGGAATTACGATTCAGGAGGTATGCAGCTTCCTAATTTTATGTGTTATAAAGCAGCCCAGTTGTCTTGTTAATGTAACGTATGATTTAAATAAAATTCCAGCTTGGATGTATATTGAACTTAGTGAAATAGGGGAACCAAACCTACAAGATTTTATTTATAAATGGAATTCAAGGTTGTTAATAATGAATAGAGCAACTCCCATATTGAAGCATTTAATTAAGCTTTGGAATAAGGTTGATAAAGAAATTGGGGGGAGAAGGTTTATTGTCTGGAAAAAACATTATTCCAGAATAGATTGATTCAGTTTCCCATGGGAAATAACTTTTTTAAAGATTTGGCTGTGTCAAGGAATTAAGAAAATAGAAGTTTTGAAGCAAGAAAATTTATTTCTTTTAATAGAATGAAGGAGAAGTTCAAGATATCTGAAAATACTAGATTTTGTTATTAGGTTATGGAATTTCTATGTGAAAATGTTGATCAAGAGCCATTATTACCAGTAGAGATGGATTTAGAATTATTGTTATGTAATGGAAACTAAAAGAAATTTATTTCAATTATACAAAACCCGAAAAATAGGATTTAATAAATAAAGACAAAGATAGGAAGTAGATTTGAATAAACAAATAGATGAATGAGATTGGATTGAGATATGTAGAGAAAATATGAAAAGTACAATACATGTGAGACATAGAATGGTCCGATAATAGCGGCCCATGCACGGAGACGCAGGCCAGCCCACAAAATGGCCAATGAATATGGTGACTGTGCGGACCTGGGGGTGACACCGATTGAAGTACTTGGTGACCTCCTGCATGGCAGGAGGATGGGAACTATGGTGGGAACGCTGGCCGATCCTCGGCCAGCCCTTGGACCAGAAGATGACGGATCAAGCAGAGCCAGCAACCACCTACGTGATCTTACTCAGGCTCCCAATGTTTTGGGTTTCACAGCCACATACGTGGTTCGAGCAGGCTGAGGCTCAGTTTCAGCTTCAACACATTGCCGACGGCACCTGCTACTTCTACGTTATGAGCACTCTCTATCAAGACACAGCGGCAAGGGTCGTAGACTTCCTACAGCAGCCTCCAGAGCAAGGCAAATAAGTGGCTCTCAAAGAGCTGTTAACCCGCATTTTTGGGCTCTCTCGGCACATGCGTATTGTCTGATTGCTGCATATGGCCGGATTAGGGAACAGGGGCCTGTAATGAGCGAGGTGCTCGCTTTGATAAAGAGCCACAAGCCTTGACTGCTCTTTGACTTGATCTTTCTGGAGCAGCTGCCCAAGGATATACGGCTCTTGCTCACGGACGAGGACTTCAGCGACCCTCGGAGGTCCAGGTGAATGTTCGCTGGAGAATGAAGAACACCAGCGCCGTCGTAGACCACATCAGCAAGCCCCACACACAGCCACCTGCGAGATAAAGACCAGCGGAGAGGCAAGTTAATACCCGGGACAGTTCTGCTACTATCATCAGCGATGTGGTTCAGAGGCCCGTCGATGCTGCCCACCCTGTGGGTTTCTGGGAAATGTCCTGGCCAACTGTTGTTGATAGCTGCAGCGGTTGATCCATGTGATAGCCTCCTCTATGTTTGGGATTCCTTGTCAACCAGGTGATTGACAAGTGTCCTACCACCTGCAGGCTTTGACACCCACAACGGCAAGCAGAGTCCAGCACTGAAGGCAGCCAACAGCTCCCCATTCAGACTTTTGGTACCCGCGCTATCCCCCTTCAGTTTGGCAGCAGCCATTTTACGTGGACCTTCACCCTCGCAGCAGTGATTCTGCCTCTGGGGGAAGCCAAGACTCCTGTCTCCCACCTGGACTCTAATGCTTTCAGACAATGAATTCGCCTGCATCCTGGTGGAGTTCCCTCGATAGTGATGCCACATTTCTCCATGGTCGAGCCAAAGCATGGGGTAAGGCATCACATTCTGAGCGAGGGCCTCCCACTCCATGCCAGAGCATGCTAGCTGCCTCCCGAAAAGCTCAGCCTAGCAAAGGAGGAGTTTAAGAAAATGGAAGATCTGGGGATTGTATGGCGCTCCAACAGTCCCCGGGCTTCCCCCTTCCACATGGTGCCAAAAACAGCCGGGTGGGGGGGGAGGGTGATGCGGTGAGGCCATGTCGCGACTACCGCTGCCTTAACAAGGCCACCACCTCCGACAGATATCCCGTGCCCCACATCCAAGACCACTGTCAACCTGCACAGGGCACGGGTGTTTTACAAAATGGACCTTATCTGAGGGTACCACCAAATCCCAGTTCACCCCTAGGACATCCCCAAGACCACGATTATAACCTCTTTGGCTTGTTTTAATTCCTCTGCATGTCCTTCGGCTTAAAAGACGCAACACAAACTTTCCAGCTGCTGATGGTTGCAGTCGGCCGGGATCTCCCATTTGCTTTCATCTGTTTGGACGATGTCCTCATTGCTAGCTGTAGCTGAAAAGACCACGCTGCCAACCTGAGACAACTGTGCATCCAGTTGAGTGAGCTTGGGCTGACAATAAGCCCCGTGAAGTACCAATTCGGCCTGGACACTATTGTCTTCCTATTGGCCTCCATAAGCAGGTCAGCCAGTGGGCCAAAACAGACACAGGGGTACACCCGAGAAGGTTGATGTGGTTCGGCGCTTCGCCAAGCCACGAACAGTAAAAGGGCTACAGGAATTTTACCACAGATTCATACCGGCAACAGCATGCATCATGCACCCCCTCTTCACACTGATGGTGGGCAAGACAAAGGACATTACCTGAGACGATGAGTCTTCCAGGGTATTCGAGAATGCCAAAGATGCTCTGGCCAACACTACCCTCTTGGTATATCCCAGATCTGAGGCACCTACCACTCTGGCAGTCGATGCCTCCAGCACAGCGGTAGGAGGAATCCTGGAACTGGTCATTGAAGGCCAGTGGCAACCCTTGGCCTTTTTCTGCAGGCACCTCCCCCCTCCCCCACCCCGCCAGAGTACTAATACAGCACTTACGACCAAGAATTATTGGCGCTGTACCCAGCGGTAAGACATTTCTGTTCCCTTTTGGAAGGTTGGTAATTCAAGTTCTTCACCGATCACAAGACGCTGACCTATGCTTTCCAAATGGTATCGGACCCCAACAACAGAGACACTTGTCCTACATCCAAATTTACCACAGACATACAGCGCATCAAGGGGAAAAGCAATGTGGCAGCCGACGCTCCGTCATCCCATGATCGAGTCAGACCACGCTCTGTCCTAAGGGTTGAACTACATGGCCCTCGCCAAAGCACAGAAGCAGGACCCTGAGATCCCTGCTTGTATGACAGTCGTTTACAGTCTCAGGGTGGAAGACGTCCCTGTTGGCCCAGGTAACCTGACACTGCTGTGCGACATCTCTACCTGCAGCCCCCGCCCCATTGTTCCAGCCACATGGAGGTGCCAGGTTTACAACATCATCCACAATCTGGCACATCCCACAATCCAAGCCATGGTCAAGATGGTGGCTAGCAGGTTTGTCTGCATGGCCTCCATAAGCAGGTCAGCCAGTGGGCCAAAACCTCCAAAGTTCAGACTCACACAAGGGTGCCCACACAGACCTTTCAACCAGTGTGACGCAGGTTCAGCCACGTACATATTGACATAGTGGGACCACTACCAGATTCCCGTGGGGCGAGATACCTCTTGACCATGGTTGACCACTTCCAAAGGTGGCCTGAGGCAATCCTGCTGGCTGATACCACCATAGAAACCTGCACCAGGGCACTCATGGTCACTTGGGTGTCCCAGAGTACCTAACCTCGTACAGGGGGCACAATTTACCTCTGAGCAGCACTGGCTAACTTCCTGAGGATGCAGCTCCACCACACTCAGGCCAATGGGTGGGTTGAGTGGTTGAGCAGTTTCACAGGCACCTGAAGGCAGCCTTGATGGCCCGGCTCAAGGGTCCCAACTGGGTGGATGAACTGCCTTGGGTCCTGCTGGGGATTCGCACTGGGCCGAAGGAAGACTTTAACACCTCAGAGGCGAAGATGGTCTGAGGCGTAGCTTTAACCATTCTGGGAGAGTTTCTGGCCCCCGACAAAGGCCCTGAAGATCCCGCAGCCACCTTTGAGAACTTGCGGCAAAAACTGGGGTCCCTGGTCCCACAACAACCCCCACCACACGGGCAGCCCAAACATAATAGAAAGTCATCAGTATGTGTTTGTGCAAAGGGGCGGACACCGACCATCCCAACAATGACCCGACAAGGGGCCCTACAGGATTATCAGGGACAATGGCTCCACTTTTATCCTCCACATCGGTGGTAAGGAGGAGACCCCCCCCCCCCCCCCCGAAACCAGCATATCTGTACTGCAACCAACTTCTCCCCCACGACTCAAGGGCAGACTGCCCAAGTCAGTAATTGCCAGTCTGGGGGTGGGTGGTGTCATCTAGCACCCCGCACACGGAGACATGGACTGGCCCACAAAATGGCCAATGAACGCAGGAACTGCGAGGAGCTGGGGGGTGACACCAAGTGACCTCCTGCACGGCAGGAAGATAGGAACTGTGGTGGAAATGCCGGCCAATCCCAGGCCGGTGCTCTGATGGCACGGGGCCCTATATAAATTCGACGGCCAGTGCAATAAACTAGTCTTGATTTCAAGGCATGAACACTGCACAATATTTTATTCATCAGTTACATTTAACACCATTCAAGTTTTAAAAATTTTTTTTGAATCAGACTTTTATCAGATTTATGTTTTAGATGTGGAGAGGAAATTGGTACATTTTTGCATTCTACTTGGCAGTGTCCTAGAGTTAAACCTTTTTAGTTGGAAATGGGTAAATTATTGGAACGAATATTAAATTCCCACAGGATCCGATGTTGTTTTTATTGGGTGATGTTTAGAATATTGTACCTTAGTTGAAAATGAATATGTATAAAATTAAGTTTGTTCAAATTGCTTTAGAAATAGCAAGAAAATGTATTGCCATAACTTGGAAGTCTGATACGGATTTGGGTATAGAAAGTCCAGAAACCACTTGAAAAAATTACTTGTAATTTAATGTATATTTTGGAAGATATGCAACCCTAATTTACAAAATATGAGTGTTAATATTTAAATAGAGCTCTGACATTCCCTTTCTCCTTAAGGTCTCAGTATACTATAAGAAACTTTAAAGTAATAGGCACCCCTGTTGAGGATCTCTTGACCTTTTTTTTTCTTCCCTTTTTTCTTTTCTTTAGTAAGGGATATATTGGGGGGGGGGGGGGTCCTTGCTTTATTTACTTTTTAAATGCCACATAGATTTGAATTCTTTTTAATCGTGTGGATTTTTCTGTGGTTCTAAATTTATAATTAAAATTTTTAAAACACAACCATTTTTAAAAATTTTTAGCACGATAACAGGGCTTTTCCATCCCACGATTCGTGCCACCCAAATGCCCCAATTAACCTTCAATCCCTGTATATTTTGAAGGGTGGGAGGAAACCAGAGCACCACGCAGGTGACAGGATAAATGCTGTGACAGATTATGTTGTACAGGTACACAATCCTTTATTTGGACATATAAAATCCGGAAAACTCCAAAATCCAGCAAGTGGGGAGTGAGGTGGCAGCGCGAGTTGGGCATGCGAGAGACCAGCAGGGAGAGACCGGCAGCATGAGTCGGGTGGTCGAGAGACTGGCAGCGCGAGTCAGGCGGTCGAGAGACCAGCAGCGCGAGTCGGGTAGGTGGGGGGGGTTGGGGGAGACAGCAGGGCGACTGGAGGGGGTGTGGGTGGATACGGTATCACAATTCAGGTGGGCTTTCTGAAATTTCGGAACGCGCTGTCCCCCAAGGATTCCGGATAAAGGATTGTGTACCTGTATTTTGTATTGTATTTAGATATGTTTTAAAGGAGATAAATGGTGGCGTTTTTTTTTAAGTATAGGTCACATATAAACACTTCAAAACAGATCTCATTTAAAATACTGGAGCTCTGCTCAAGCTAGTCAGGCCGGTTCTGAGTGACTTTGCAAAGGCTTTGGGGAGTGCCCAAGGGACTTCACTAATGGATTGTTGTTTTGAAAAGCAACTGATGAAAGAACTCAGAGGATTAGGTTCGGAGCTGCAGGCTGTCTGAGGGCAGTTTGCTGTTCTAGGAGGGTCATTTGGTTTTGCAAGCAGAGAGAGTCAGGTTTTTTTTTCTCAGAGAGAGAGAGGAGAGAGTTCAGCAGCAGCAGCTGGGACTGGAACATGACAGGCTAGTGGAAAACCCCCATTTGGAAGATGGGTGGTGAGTTCTTAGTTCAGCCTGGTCAAAGCCCTTGTGGTCCATACAAGAGGAGAGGACTGGCTGCCTAATGTTTCACTTGGAATAAGAGAAACAAAAAGGAACTCTGTGGTGACCTGAAAGAAAGAGGTTATCATCTGGAAAACCCTGATGGGGCAAGTTTCTTCAGCAAGACACTAACGTGGCTGATAAGAAGGAATCAGTTGTGGGTGTCCAACGAGCAACAAATCTCTCTCCGAAAATCAACAGAACCTTCCTGAGCAGTAACCATTTACCTTTCAAGCGCCAAACCCTGATGAACTTCATAAATGTTAAATTCTGTGCACAGTATAAGAATTGCCTGCAACCAGTGAACTTGGAGAAGTGAGATTGGACTGTGACTTTTCTAAACTTACATACACATGCGCTTAGAATTAGAAGGGGGTTAAGTTAGGTTAGTTAATAGTGATAAGATAAAGTTTCATGTTTAAAGATAATTAAAAGCAACTTTTGTTGAAATAACCATTTATCTTGGTGACTATCTATTGCTGCTGGGTTTTGGGGTCCTCTGGGCTCTTAACAATGTACAAACTACTTACAGGCGGGGAGATTCAAAGCCAGGTCGCTGGCACTGTACTGGAGTTGTGCTAACCACTACACTAACCATTATTTTTGAACACCTTGCCATTGGACATTTTCCCTCTAAATGTAGCTCGGTGCTTTGATCCCATTGCTGTTTAATATACTGAGCTTCTGGGGATCTGTGTGTCATTTAATTAATGTGTTAATGACATGTGACCCTTCACTGGAGTGAATGGGATCTTCATGTGTCAGAAGTAACTCTTGTCTATACTTGTGGTACATGAAAATGGGAGCAGCAGAAGTCTATTTGCTGCCTCAAGCTCATTCTGCCAGCTGAGATTTTCAGATTGACACCACCACTTGTGTGAGGAATCAATTGGATGAGCTTGAATTTTACGATAGTACTGGACTCTGACAAGCTGAGCATGAACTTCCTCTTGTTCATTTGTAGTTTCCTGAAACTAACAGGCACATATATTGCGGCCTTTTGTGTTTTAAAGAAACTAGGGTTGAAATAAACTTTCCAGAGTTACAGGAAGCATTCTGTCACTTGTGTGGGTGAGCAACATGCGTTCAATAGTGTGGAGAACCCAGTCGAATATGTTGAAACACTTTTGTGTATTTGTTTTTCTTATGTGGTCTTCTGAGGATTGCTCTCTGATCTCTGATCCTGTAGCCAGTTTATTGTATAATTGTGCTTGATTGTTGCAGGTAATCTTTGATTTACCTGTAATTTTAGAAGCAGTTAATTTGAGGAGTATGTTATGGAGAAGTTTACCATTCACAGGAATAAACCATCCTGCCATGTCTGCAAGGTGTTGTCAGACTTAATTTGGTTATAATACATTGTGGTTTAGCTTCAATATATGAGATCATTTCCTTTGGTATTCTTGCTTAGGACAAGAGGCAGGAAATTAACTGCAGAATGAGTCTTTCTACCCTGTTGCTGCCTGTATTATTTTGTTCATTCTCTGCACTCACCTTTGTCAGACCCTCTGACCAGATTTTTAATTTTGCTCTTCTGCCCCCAATAATATTTTAGTTACTCCAGGCTAAGATTTAGTAAACATGGTGTTTTAACAATCATCTTGTTTCAGGATGAGAAAAAAATCTGAAAGTTATTCACAATCCGTCAGAATTAATAGAAAGAATTGTCCTTTTAAATTGAGTTGAAACTTGAGGACTTCCAATCCTGTTTTGAAAAATAGTTTGTTTACATGTGTGACTATGGTGATTTAAATCGATGTTTCTCTTGACTGGAGAACCTGGTAGGAAGCGCCTGGCCCCTTAATGAAAGGATTTCTATTGTGTATACTTGTTGCTTTCACCACTCACAATGACCCTTGTATGTTGAAGGTTCATAAAATGGCACTTGAAATTTAGTTGGATTGGTAGAATTTGTGCTAAAATAACCTTGTTCATTACTCCTTAATATCCAGCTCTCGTGATCAATAATCTTTTGTTGCCACTTGTAGCTTTGTAACGAGCCACTGATATTAAATAGAAAATTATAGAAATATTTTATCTGAATTCCAATTTTGTTTAGTCTGCACAGACATTTGACTGCATATAATCCCATGAAGATAAGAAAGGAATTTTTACGCATATTATTTGAAATCTGTTTTGTCTTTTACCTGAATGCAGCTCTCAAACTTGGGCTTTAAAAAATCTATTGACCTCCATGCTTTGATCAGATATTTTTCTCAAACCTGTCTTGTATTCTGACCTTACCCCATCCTTGCTCTTTGCCACCAGCACAAAGGAAGTATTTCTGCACAAATAATGAATGTGCATTTTTGGTAGTTTACTTTTCAAAGCACCGTACAAGCAATTAGGAATTGAATAAATAAATGCATCTTTTTCTTCATGCTCATCTTTCATGGCTAATTTGTTCTTGAGTAAGGACAAAGAATAGGGAAGTAAGGTTTTAGATGGGGAAGTAAGAATTTCAACAGGATCATTCATAATAAATGGATATGCTGAAGCATTTCACAGCCAAAGTAGTACTTTTTAAATTTATTTGTTGTGGTAATATACCAAAAATTGCAGATTGCCTGCAGAAAAAAAGGCTTACAAATCAGAATGAAAGGAATAATGTGATTAGCCATTTTGGTGATAATTAAACATTATCCTGGTTGTATCTTTTGTAAGGTCTGAGTTTTGGTTAGAGCAGAGTTGTGAGATCCATGTAACACTCCATGTTACATTATAAGGCCCATCCATCCTATCCTTGGCCCATCCCTTCACAAGCTAAGATGAACACGGTGCCTTGTAGCTTTTCAGCTTTAGGCACCGTGTGCCAGGGCAAGGACTTGGAGGTGAGTGCTTGCCCAGGACAAACGCCTCCCTCTGGGTCCCGCGCCACTGAGCCTGGCAGAGTGCGAGGCATGACAGCCAGGGGATGCCCCGCAGTGGTCTGTTCCAAGACTCTGCTCACTGGCTGTTGTCCTTATGGATCCTTTGCCCACCAAGTTTGCTGCTGCAGACCACTAGGGAAACTGTTTCATGCGCTCTGTCACAGCTGCCAGCCCCTGCTGCCAGACTGACGTGTGCTATTTGCCCATAGCTGGAGTCTTTTTCAGGTACTGATGGCTGGGTGAGCTGAGCTCAGGGATTTGAAGTCAGAGTGACCTTCTCCTAGCCTTTGCCTAAAGAGGTAAAACCTGCAAGGCAGCAGGTGGTTTGAATTCAGAGTTTACCATCTCTCAGCCTTTGCCCACAAGCCAGCAAGTGGGATCCAAGACAGGTCTTCCAGAAGGCCCCAATGCAGCTGCAGGATGCTGCTGACTCCCCAGTGTTGATCCAGTCCAGGCTGGCAATGGCAAAGATGTCACTGGGCTGGTGGGGCCGGGCAGGGGCGACTTACGGGCGGCTGGCGGCGGCGGTCCCGGCCAGCTGGCTAATCCACCTGTTTTTCACTTGTTCTGGAATTGGGTTAAAATTCACTGCTCATCACTTCTGCAAGTTTACTGAGCCATGACCAAATGAATAAGAGTAGAAAATATGTTCAAAATTGGCTTTGCAGATAAATCAGATTTAAAATAAATCCCCGCAAAGGATAAATCTGTAATTGTAATGAATGGCTGAAATATCACTACCTGTATAAACTCAGGGATCATTGGTGAGAACAATTGGTAAAAGACATATATTTGCAGTTTGCTTTGTAGTTGAATAAGATGTTTCTGCTTTGAAACGTTTTCTATTAATGAGGCTGTTGGTAGTCGGCCTTCTAGACTGTCATATGTTGCACACAGATGTGGCTGTTGTACAGAAAGCTCACTATTCAGGTGATCATGGAGAAAAAAATATTGTATCAATCTGTATTTATGGCTGCTAGGACATAACAAATCCTGCAAAGATGTGACAATATCTTGACGCACAGCATTATGTTCAACTTGCTATAGTAGAAATCCAAAAATCCACATGCCAAAAATCATGACCACCTGAGAATCCGGTCTTTTTAAATTTTTTAAATTTAGCGGGCTTTTGTAAGTGCCTCAGATGCACAGCAGCAGCGAGCGACCATGCTTGTTGACTTCATTTTTCTTAAAACTGCTCGCTTTGACAAATCAAGCTGCATTTGCTAATGAATAAACTATCAAAATTTACATGTTTGTCTATTCTTTATTCCTGCTTAAATCTGAATTTTAAAAGTACTGACCAAGAATCTGGATCAGCCCAATCCCTGAGCAGTCCGGATATTCAGATCATTCCTGAGGACTGTTTTCTCTTATGCACCCATATTTAACTGTTGGTTAGATCCAGTAAATTGGTAGGTGAAAACATTTATTATTAGCTTGCTCTTTTTACCTTATCAATTGGGAGTGAAGAACATTTTGATGTGGTTTTTTTTAAATATTTCAACACTTGTTAAGTGTTAAGGCACTTTAATTTTCCATAATGGTTTCAAAGGCACTCCCAGTTGTAGACATCCGCTGGTGAAAACCACACTTCTCCAGTGACAGGAAGTCCAGTCTCCGTGAAGGAACCACATTCTGCTGAGGCCAGCCAGCCTCCAGATGAATCTCTAAGTTTTTACTTTCATTTCCATGCTGGGGGGAAATGCTGAGTATTTGGATTAGTAAAGAAGGTTCTTTTCATACTAAAATAAAGGAGACAATTTGCTTTGTTTTATTATTAAACTTTATTTATTCATTCAAAAAACAAATAATATATGACATATACAGCAATTAAACATGAAAATGAACATTATATATATATATATATATATATATAAAGAAAATATCCCCCCTGAAACCAACTCTCCGAAGGAGAGCCATAAAAAAGAAAAAAGAAAGAATATTTAAAAAAGTTAAATATACATATTAAAATCTAATCAATATAAATTGAAATGTAAATATTCTGAGTATTACAACCACTTATTAATAAAAAATTATAATTATCACGCCAAACATAAGTAATTTTTTCCATTATTAAACAATATTTCATCTCATTATGCCATCTATTAATATCAATCATATTTGTATCTTTCCACATACTAGCAATACATTTTTTTTGCTACAGATTAAGCTAAATATACAAAAGCAAGCTGGAACTTATCTAATCCCAAGCCTTTCAGAGGTTGCAAACTACCCAATAAAAATACTGTTGGATCTAAAACTATTTTAATCTTATACAGGTATTCTAAAAACGATTGAATTTTCTTCCAAAAAGATTGTATATTTATACATGACCAAACAGCATGAAAAAAAGTTCCAACAGTATCACCACATCTAAAACACAAATCTGATTCATTAAAACCATATTTTTTAATTTTTCAGGTGTCAAATATAATTGATGTAAAAAATTGTAATTGATCATTGCATAACGTTCATTTATCAATCTAGTTACACTATCATAATAGATATCTAACCAATCCTCTTCAGAAAAAATAAAACCAATATCCGCTTCCCATTTAATTTTAGATCTATCCCAACCCTTTTTATCCATACCATCCTGTAATATTTGATACATAAATGAAATATAACCCTTCTTTGGTACCTTCATAAGAGAAGTCTCAAATTTAGTAATTTTAGGTAAAATCATATCTCTACCAAACATACATTTTACCAAAGATCGAATTTGATAATAAAGAAATAAAGAATTCTTATCAATACCAAAATTTTCCCTCATCTGATTTTTTTTTTCAAAACTTTATTTATTAATTTTAACATATGAAGAAAGTAAGTAATTCACATACAGAAAAAATACAAAATAAAGTAATACAAGTACAAAGTAACATAGTTAATACAATACCAATCTTGGCATCTCCCCCTAACAACTAAAAACTAAGACTAAAAAAAAAACTATTTTTAACCCCTAAACCCCCCTCCCCACCCCCACGATAAAGAGTGAAGAATTAATACTATTAGTATAATTTAAAAAAAATATATATATCTTTAAAAAAGATCGATATATATATAAAAAAACAAAAAAAATATTAATTAAGTATTAATTATTGATCCAAAAAAATTTTATTATATAAGAATATATATGAAAAAACAGAAACAAAAAGAACTTAAACGAAAAAAAAAACTAATAATTAAAAAAAACTAAAAAAAAATAAAACATATATATAGAAAAAATATATAATAAAAAAAGTTTTTTTAAAGAAAAAAAATGATTAATTCAAACTTATTTAAATTGTATCTAATCAATAAATGGGGTCGACTTTAACTCATAAAAAGACATCTTATCTTGTATAGAAAAAGATATTCTTTCCATAACCAAACAAAACTTCATCTCTGAATACCACCTATCTAAAGACAATACATTTCTATTCTTCCAAGTAATCGCTGTACATTTCTTGGCCACTGCCAGCGCTAAGTAAATAAAAAAGATCTAGTAATTATCTAATTCTAAATCAATCAACGGTTACATATTCCCTAATAAAAATATATCAGGGTCTAATACAATATGAAGATTATATAGATTATTAAATACAAATTGAATACCTTTCCAAAATTGTTGTAACCGATCACACAACCAAACAGCATGTAAAAATACCAGAAACCTGATCACAACGAAAACAAAAATCTGACTTACTAAAACCAAATTTTTTTAATTTTTCGGGTGTTAAATATAATATAAAACTATAATTAATCATTGCCAATCTAGCATTAATCAATTTTTGAACACTATTACGGCAGATTTCAGACCAATCTTCTTCAGTTATTGTTAAACTTAAATCTTTTTCCCATTTCATTTTATCTTTATCCCAATCTATTTTACTTTCACTTTCCAACAAAATACGATAGAAACCTGATTTATAACCCTTTTTTGGAAATGAGAGCACATATTTCTTAAAATCAGTTTCAGACAGTAAATTCTTTTGACGACCGCATACCTGTTTTACAAAAGATCTTAACTGATAATACACAAATATAGAATAACCACTTATATCAAATCTCTTTTGCAATTCTACAAAAGAACAAAAATTACCTTCTAAAAAACAGTCAGATAAATTATGTATTCCTTTCTCCTCCCATTGCAAAATAGTATTAGATACCGTGAAAGGAACAAGTTGATTATTATATAATGGTAATCTTCCCGACCACTTATTTTTCAATCCCATTTTATGTAATTTACTTGTCCATAAATTCATTAAATGTTTCAATATTGGTACATCATGAGTTCGTAACAAATTTTTATTCCATCGAAATAAAAATTAATTCGAAAATTTTTCAGAAATAACTGCCAATATAATCTGTGCCCAACTAGGCGTATCTTGTGTGGTCATTAATGCCCTAAGAAATCTAAATTGAGCTGCTTCATAATAAAATTGAAAGTTAGGTAGCCGTAACCCTCCAAATTGAAAATCCCACATCAATTTTTTCAACGCCACCCTAGGAAATTTTCCTTTCCACAAAAAATCCCTAATTACTTTATATAAATCCTTAAAAAATCTTTTTTGTAAACCACAAGGAATTGATTGAAATAAATATTGTATACGAGGAAAAATATTCATTTTTATAGTATTAATTCTTCCTAATAAACCCAAAGGTAAATCTTTCCATTTAACTAAATCTTCTTCATTAAAGGAAGATAATTAAGTGAATATAAATTTTGGTAGTTAGTATTAACATTAATTCCCAAATATTTAATTTGTTTTATCCACTTCAAATTCGTAATATTTCTAAACATTGAATAATCATCTTTACTAATTGATAAAATTTCACTTTTAGTCCAATTAACCTTATAACCAGATAATTGACCATAAATCTCTAAGGAATCTTGAAGTTCTGGCAGAGAAACATCAGGATCCACCAAATACAGCAAAACGTCATCCGCAAATAAATTTATTTTATAATCTTCATTCAAGACTCTCATACCTTTGATACTATCATTCTGACATATTAATTGTGCTAGAGGTTCAATAACTAAAGCAAACAAGGCGGGTGATAATGGACATCCTTGTCTAGTAGATCTTGTTAAATTAAAGGATTCTGAAAGCAAACCATTAGTAACAACTCTAGCTTTCGGACCATTATACAGAGCCCTAATCATACCCTCATCTGATTAAAAGATAAAAACTTACCCTCTTTAAAACAATCTCCCAAATTTTCCATACCTTTAAATCTCCAATGCAATAAACTTTGATTATGTATTGAAAAAGAAATAAGTTGATTATTATACAACAGAGACAATTTGCTTTGTATCAGACAAAAAGGGAAAACATTATGCACCTGCATTGACCACTTCTGTTGTAATGTTAGAACATTGGTTGAGAGTGCAAGGTGAAAGGTTTAATGGGAACATTGGGGGGGGGGGGGGTGAGAGGGGGAAGAGCTTCTGTACTCAAGGTGGTGAGAGTGTGGAATGAACCTTCTGTGGAGGTGGTTCATTTTCAACATTTAAGATTCCCTTAGGTACACGGATGGGGGGGTTATGGTCCAGATGCAGGTCGAAGGGACTTGGCGGAATGTATACTCCCTTTCACACTTGCAAGTGATCCCAGGAGTTAAACGCCAATCACCCTTTAGAGTGTCTAGTGCAAAAGCAAAATCAGCTCAACGCTGGTGTCAGATGGCATCATTTCACACTGGGGATTGACGGCCTCGACCCCTAGTACAATCCCCGGTATCTGCAGACTCCAGCGTTGCAATCAGGCAAGTGTGAAATGGATAATTGTATTCTGGGATTGAAATGACCCAAGTTTTTGCACGAGTACAGGAACGTGAAGGAAGAAAAGATTAAAATGAAGGTATGAACTTTGCAGTGGGAAAGTCGCAGTGGGGATGAGAGAAAGAGAGGCAATAAATAGCAATGGAGGACAATTTTTGAACAGTGTGGGAAACTTGGTAGCGCTATAGCACACAATTTATGAAGACCATGGGGGAAAAAGCAATGGCGGACATGACTTCCAAGAATGCAGAGACACCCTTCCATGAATGCTCTGTGCACGCAATCAGGCATACTGCTCTATGATCTAACATAGCATCCATGTGGATACAGCCAGCTCCCATAAATAGCAGTGTATCTTTTGTATGGTCTAAAAGCTGGAGCACCAGACAGAACACTTTTAGAAATCATACTAGATGTAAAATGTAGTTTTCCAGCATGCTTTACTGTTATCTAACCAAAAAGGACCCCGCGTAGTAATGCACTGGAAATGTTGCCCTGAATTTCTGAGCTAACATATCTAAAGTAGGGCTTGCACCAGGAATTTTCTGATTCTGAACGCAGGTATGCGCTGTGGACTGAGCCACAGCTAACCTGCTTATTACATTTGAGTGATTACAAATTGTGCTCATCTCGTATCTATCTTGTGTCTAGAAAAATGCCCGTGCATTGGGATCTGATCTGAATTTAGATTTTTAGCTGTTGGAGCTGAAAGCCTGAAATTAACATTGGTTGGAGTATGTCTGAACCTGCTGGTGTTGTATTTTTTTTTTGTCATTTCATTTTGAAATGCAGGTCTATTCCTGCTGCAAGGATAAATATAGCAATGTAATCTGGTCATGTTACCCCATATAAGTGCTGGCCATGCAGTACAATATCTTTAATACAGTGTTGAACTAAAGGGCTTCTTACCAAGAGAAGCAATAAGGCATCAGGCAGGAACTGGTGGTGACTGAAGAAAATCTCAAAGAATTAAACACAAGATAATCATAGAACAGAAAAGCAAACCTTGGTTCATTCAGAAAGATCCTGTTTTATTGTGTTTTATTTTTTTAATTGAAATATTTTTTTTGTAACTCTCATTTTAATGCCTAATGTGTTGATCATTCTGCTTTAAATTTTTACTCAGTCTTAGTTGCACATTTTATTTGTTTGAATTTGTGTTAACTTGTGTTTTGCTATTTTGGCCTGGATTTACCCTCTTCCATTTCTGTAACTGTTCCTCTTTGTCAGAGGAATTTTCAAGACAGAAATCTATTGCTATTACTTGTAAATCTGACCCAGGACAATAAGGATTGACTTCTCTGCACCTCAGCAACCAGAGATGAAATTTTGTTTGATTGCAATTTCATCTTGTTTTGTTTTACTTCTTTTTCAAAACTACTAAATTTTAGAACACTTTCAATTTCATTTATAGCTATTTCAACTGATTTTGGCAAACGGGTTTCACCCATTAGTTCTGTGTGCGTATGGAAAACCTGTAAGTATAATTTGACTAAGTCTGTATGTGACTTGTAAGCTGCTTTCTCAAATTCTAGTTTGAGGCCAGCAAATTTGGCTGAGTTTCCCAATCCAAGTCCATGCATCACTGCAACACTCAGTCAGCAGAGATTGACGGGACAGGACTAGATGAGTGGGAATTGGTTGGAGCTCCATGGTGCTGTGGAGTCCAATGTAAACCAGAGAGAATATTTAGAACAATCAAACCCTCAAGTAAAATATGGATAAATATTTGAAGTGAATAATTTTAAAGAAACAGATGGCTTAATATCTGCTTGAAAGGACCAGTAACCTGGAGCGTGTGGCAGTAGATTATTGTTAGAGTGCAGAATTTCAGAAGCAACTAATTTTCGATCTGTTAACATTGAGAATTTGATTTTGATTTGAAAACCTTGATTTTGAACAGATCCTAAAGTGGCGCTCGTGCAATTGTTGATCTGCTGAGGTGTGTCTGTGTGCATGTATATGGTACACACCCAAACGTGGTGCTGTTTCCAGCCTTCTTCTATTATCTGTGTCTGTAATATAGAACAGATGAGGTGGCGGGAGTGAATGTGAATCAGAACTTACTGTTGGGCAGCACAGTTAGCGTAGCGGTTGGCTCAATGCCTTTATAGCGCTAGCGATCAGGACTGGGATTTGAATCCTGTGCTGTCTATAAGGAATTTATACCTTCTCCCCATGTCTGTATGGGTTCTCCCCAGGGGTGTAGGTTAATTGGGCGGCACAGGCTTGTGGGCCGAAATGGCCTGTTACCATGATGTACAGGTACACAATCCTTTATCCGGAACCCTTGGGGGACAGTGTGTTCCGAATTTCAGATTTTTCTGGATTTTGGAAAGCCAGCTTTCAGGCCACCCGAATTGTGCTGCCGTATCCACCCCCATCCCCTTCCAGTTTCTCTGCTGTCTTTCCCCGCCCCCCCCCCCCCGCCCGCCCAACTCGCGCTGCCAGTCTCTCCCCCCTCGCCCGCCCGACTCGCTCTGCTGTCTCTCCCCCTCGCCCCGCCCACCCGTCTTGCGCTGCCGCTCTCAGTCTCTCGCCCGGCTATCTCGCGCTGCCGCTCTCGCTCTCTCGCCTGCCCGACTCACTCTCTCGCCCGCCCGACTCGTTCTCTCGCCCGCCTGACTCGCGCTGCTGGTCTCTCCCCCTCTCCCGCCCGACTCGCGCTGCCGGTCTCTCCCCCTCTCCCACCTGACTCGCGCTGCCAGTCTCTCCCCTCTCCCGCCCGACTCGTGCTCCCAGTCTCTTCCCACTTCCCAGATGTTGGAGCTTTCCGGATTTTAGATGTCCGGATAAAGGATTGTGTACTTACATGTCTAAATTTTATTTGATTAAAATTTAAGAAAAAGTGTCACGAAATTTGTAGTTTTGCGACATAATCACAGTGCAAACATTCATATAAATCACCTTACAAAAGATGAAAAGTTAAAGTAATGCAGTGTCTTTGGTTCATTGTTCATTCAGGAATCTGATGGCAGCGGGGAAGAAGCTGTCCTTGTGCCGCTGAGTTCTTGTCTGCAAGATCCTATACCTTTTTCCTGATTGTAGCAGAGTGGGTGGTGGGGGTCATTGAGGATAGAAACTACTTTCTTAAGATATTGCCTCTTGTAAATGTCCTAGATGGAGTGAAGTCAGGTGCCTGTGGTGTCGCAGGCCAAGTTAACAACCCACTGGAGTTTTTTCTTGACCTGAGTGTTAGTACCTCCATACCAGACAATGATGCCACCAGCAGAATGCTTTCCATAGTACACCTGCAGAAGCTTTTGAGAGTCTTCAGTAACATACCGAATCTCCTCAAATGTGGAATGGCGTGAAAGGCAATATATGGCATTCTTGGGTTGGAAATTGCTTTGGCACCTCTCAAAGCCTTTTGATTTTTCTGCCATTGGACTTGATAGTTTGTTTTGTAAAGTTAAATGATGTATAGTAAAACTTCTCATCTCCAACTGGAGTCAGAGATGAAAAAACAGACAAAGGGAGCAGTGGACATTAGAGAAACGAGAACGAGATGGTCTTCTACACGTTGTTTAAAACTTAAAAGATACATGTACCTTTCTGCCCTCGTACCTTCCAGAACAGTTCTTCTTAGAACTGGCTCATTTTGCACCTCAGCGCTGCTTTTATAGGCTCACACCCCTTGATTTCTTTGATATCTAGAAATCTGCTATTCTCCATTGGAATATACTGAATGACAGAGTTTCCACAGTTCTCGGAGATAAAGAATTTCAAAAATGTTGCATCGTTTGAGCAAAGAATTGATTTTTCCTTTTAATCCTGATTGGCTGATTCTTTGATCCATATCTGGTTCTGGATGAACACATCCATCCCAATCAAGTCCCATAAGAACGAGGGGAAGAAATTCCTTGGAAATGTTTGGAATTCTCTACCACAGAGAGCTCACCACTCAAGATTGATAGATTTTTAGATGTTAAAGGATTTGGAAAGTAGACATTGGCTTTGACCTTTGTGCATGGCTTGGGGTAACTACAGCCACTTGTTTCTATTCCTTGCATTGTGTTCATTTGCTCATTTCTCCTACCCTGACCCTGACAGCCTACACCAACAGTACTAAGTCACTGATGCGAACTCTCACCCAAGCCTCGGCGACCCACATGACTGAGCCTCCGTCACATCTCTCTCATCCTCCCCTCCCTTCCTCAGATCCTTCCTGCTCTCCTGAACCACTCCATTCTCTTTCTTTCCCCCCATCCCCCCACACCGTCCACTTCATTGACCCCCAAACTGCTGCCAGGACTTTACCATCCCTTTCGACCTTCCCATCTCAGAGATGAAATGCTCTGTGCTCAGTAGAGGCTTCACCTTCATCTACATTTGCTCACACCACAATGAGTTACACACATGCCATTGTTACAAGCCTGAAGGACTCAGAAGCCAGGAGCAACAGAAATTCACCAAGACAATGGCTACTTAAACAAAACTGGTTTTATTATATTAACACAATAATAAGATCAATTTTTAACTTATCCCTAGAAGTTATTTAACTTAACCCCTTCTAATTCTAAGTGTGTGTGTGTGTGTGTGTGTGTGTGTGTGTGTGTGTGTTTACTGTTCACTTCTCCAAGTATCAGGCAGTTTTCAGTACTGTGCACAGAGTTAAACAGTCATTACATTCAGCCAGCTCTGGTGCCTTAAGTTGTTACCAGTCAGGAAGGTGGGTGCAGAGAGATGTTCTTTGTTCCTTGGACACGCAAACTGATTTCCTTCAATCAGCAACTGAAGAGTCTTTCCGAAGAAACGAACCTTCTTTCAGGTTTACTGCAAAGATTTCTTCTTTTCCCCTATTTCAGGAGAAGCTTTACAACCAGCCACTGCAGAGATTTTGAATAGGCTGAACTCGGAACTCAAAATCCATCTTAAAATGGGGTCTTTAGCAGGCTTTTCGATTTGCAGCCTTTCACTGACTGCAGCAGCAGCTTTTATGTCTTCCCCCCACCCTCTTTTTTTTTGTTTCAATTTAAATTTTTCTCTCAGTCTTTGTTTCTGTAATGTGATGTTTGGTTGTGAAAAGTGACAAAAGTGACTTAAACTAATCTTATTCCCCCTTTTTAAGCGTATATCTTATTAACTTATTCTGTTACACCACGATACTGAATTCCTCTATCTCCGAGCCCACTTTTACTGCTGGAATTCTCCACTTCCCACTACAGACCCTTTCTCACATTTTAAACCTTCTCCCTGTTCCTGGACATCTCATTCCAGCCTTATACCTGCTCTGGTCCTTTGTATTTCCAACTGCCGTCAAGCCATCAGCCTTATCAACTTCACTCCCCTCACACATTCCAGTCTCACCCCCTCAGAACATTCTCACCTCCACTCTCTCTGTGCTAATCCCAACCTCACCATCAAGCCCACTGACAAGGGTGGTGCTGTTGTAGTCTGGTGCACTGACCTCTACCTGGCTGAAGCTAGGCAATAACTCTCCTACTTGCCCCACCAACATACCCCACCAACACTCATCAAACCTCTATAACATACTATCTCTTAACTCATCAATTCCAGTCTTATCGCTAGCACGGCCTCCAACCTCATTGTTTCCCAACTCCTCACTGCTTGGTTCTACCTCCTGCCCAATTTTATCAGCAGACCTATCATGTCTGCCTGTTCCTGCCTCTCCGAATTGGTATCCACTTCGATCTTCTCATTCCCTCCATCACTTTAACAACTTCCAGATCCCTGAACTCGATTGCCTCCTGTTTACCATGAACATCCAATCACTATACACCTCGTACCCCATACTGAAGGCCTCAAAGTCCTTTGTTTCTTTTTCAGCAATAGACTCAACCAGTTCCCCTCCACCACCACTGGCAGAACTTGTTCTCTCCTTCAATAACTTCTCCTTTGACTCGTCCCAATTTCTCCAAGTCAAATGGGTAGCCACAGGTACCTGCATGGGCTTCAGCTGTGCCTGCCATTTTGTTGGCAATGTGGAGCAGTCCATATAGCAAGCCTATACAAGCAAGGCCCCTCAACTCTTCCTCTGTTTCATTGATGATTACTTTGGTACTGCTTCATAAACCCATGATTAGCTCATCGACTTTATCCTCTTTGCTGTCATCTTGCACATTCACTCGGTCCATCTCGACCATCATTCTTCCTTTTCTCGCTCTGTCTCTATCTAGGAAGACAAACTCTCAGCAGATATCTTCAACAAACCCAACTCTGACTACACACCCTGTCCCCGGTAAGGATTCCATTCCTTTCTCTCAATTCCTCTGCCTCCGTTGCATCTGCGCCCAGGATGAGGACTTCCATGCCAGATTATCAGATATGCCCTCCAAATAATCATCAACTTGGTGCTCGCCAGCATATCCCCAATTACCCACACTTCAGACCTGGCCCACTTTGCATCCGCTATTTCTGCCACTTACTATGTGATCCCACAACTAGAACCTTCTCCTCTCTCCACCTTATGCAGGGTCCACTCCCTCCATGACTCCCTTGTCTGCACCTCCCTTCCCACTGTTTGTCCCCTTGGCACTGATGCCTGTCACTGCTGGAGGTGCTCCACGTGCCCACCCCGCCTTGAGTGCTCTTTCTCGCGCATTCGCGCTTGCTCTCTCTCGTGCTCTTGCGCTCTCTCGCCCTCTTTTTCCATCTGTCTCCTTTCACAGAGACAAAAACTAACCACCAGTGCCCCCCCCCCCCCCCCCCCCCCCCCGTTCATCCCTTTTCATCAGCCTTTTTAATTAAGGCCATTGTCTGCTTTTTCTCTACTTACTTTGAGCAAGGGTAATGCATCTTTATCTGCTGCTGAGTTCTTTCAGTATTTATTTGTTTTTTCAACAGATTTTCATGTCTTGCCTCATTTGCTCATTACTGTATTTTCGTGTATATAATGCACACATGCATATAATGCATAAAAAAATCATAAATTATGTAAAAATATTTTCTTATAACATGCTCGCACATATGCTATGCGAGTGTAGTATTCTAAATTCTGACAGAGAAAATCAATTTGCGTTTAAATTGGACATGAGACAAAGCACATACCCAGTATCTGCCACAGTTAATCTCCTACAATTAACACCCAATCAATTTCCCCCAGAGGTGTTAATGGATGATATCCTGCTACAGCACATTAACAAGCTTTGGAGAGGAATCAATTAAATAGTTTGAAGACAGGCTTCAGATTGGAGCAGGATTTTAATTCTAATGTTGTCTCAAATCAGAGGCATCTGATAGGTTAATCTCCTCCCTCAGGGATGGGACTGGGCAATTAACATTGATAAGGTGCAGTGCCTTAGCCAGAATGTCCTGTTTATAGGAATACCATGGCATTCTGATATTCCCAAGATCAAAATTTTCCACGCCCGCTATAAATTGTGCCCGTTCTTTCAACATGTAAAAATATTCTTGTACAGCACACACACGCATATAATGCATGAGGGGATGCCTGGTTTGTAAAATATGAATATAGTGTGTACATTATATATATCTATATATAGATATAGATATATATATCTATATATAGAGATATCTATATATATATATATATATTTATGTGTGTGTGTGTGTGTGTGTGTGTGTATATAGTACTCATTTATACTTTGAGCTTTTTGGTCTGTGAATATTATTTCTCCAGTCACTTTGCTAAGTACCCATTTTAAGTATCAAGAGCTTTGTTTTCAGCCATTGGTTTTTTCATCACAGAAAGCTACACCTGATTGAGGTGACTAATGACACAGACTGGTGATTGCGCTGGTACAATACCTTATAATTGTAGTTTGCATGCTTCTATAATCATTGCCTGATCACTTTGCCAATGAGCTCATTGATTCCCAAAATGTAAATTCCTTCAAGTCACCATCTCAGAGGATCTATCTATCCTTAGGAGTTTGGTATGACACCTGAAACCCTAGTAAATTTCTACAGATGTGTGGTGAAAAGTGTGCTGACTGACTGGATCATAGTCTGATATGGGGACACCAATACCCCTGAGCATAAAGCCCTGCAAAATGTAGTGGGCACAGCCCAGGACATCACAAGCAAAACCCTCCCCAATGTTGAGAACATCTACAGGGAACTCATCTGTTGGAGAACAGCATCAATCATCAGCGATCCACACCACTCAGCACATGTTGTATTCTTGCACTGCCATCAGGAAAGAGGTACAGGTACCACAAGACTTGCACCACCAGGTTTGGGAACAGTTGCAACCCCTCCACCATCAGACTCCTGAACATCAATCTCAATCAGAGACTCGTTTAAGGACTCTGACTTTGCACATTATTTATTATTGAATCTCATTTTTTTTCTGTATTGCAGTTTGTTTACATTTTCTTTGTTTACATTTCTCTCTTTTGTATACATAAGTTTTCTTGAGTACAGAACCTCGGATAAGTACAAATTCTGCCTGGCCTGCAGGTAGAAGAATCTTGGGGCTGTATGTAATGTCATGTCCGTACTCTGGTGATAAATTTGAACTTTGAGCTCCAGTTTGCTGGAAACTTGCCATCTTGAATCAGGCAGTTGCTGTACTAATATGTCCATGGTACCTAGAAAGGGGCCCCAGCTATGGGCAAATAGCACATGTTAGTTTGGCAGCAGGGGCTGGCAGCTGTGACAGAGTGCGGGAAACAGTTTCCCTTGCTGTCTACAGCAGCAAGCTTGGTGGGTGAAGGATACGTAAGGACAATGGCCAGCGAGCACAATCTTGGAACAGACCACTGCAGGGCAATCCTGCATCACTCTGGCTGTTGTGCCTCGCACTCCGGAGGCCCAGTGGCGTGGGACCCAGAGGGAGGCATTTGTCCTGGGCAACCACTCGCCTCCAAGTCCTTGCCCCGGCACATGGTGCCTAAAGCTCCATGGAAAACAGAACAAAAGTTCTGTGAGGACAGAAGAGCTACAAGGCAGTGTGTTCATCTTCACTTGCGAAGGGATGGGCCATGAGTGATGAGATGAGATGTCCCTGAGATGAGTAAGTAGGCCTTTTTATAGTGGGGGAGAAAAAGTGAATATAAAGGCAGATATTCTCCATCTTTACATCACTTCTCTTAGCTTCATAAAAGCTCCGAGGATGGATTCAGCAGGCGAACTCTGATCCGTCTGGAGGGTACACTTAGAGATCACTCCACCTCCTCCATAAAGGCAATGCCGCTGAAAGCAGCTGCAGAGGGGCAGACTGATGACATCAAGATGGTGTCGTCAGCCTGTAACCCAGGTGTGCAATTTTTAAAATCCCATATATGCCCTCAGCAGTGAAAGTTGTGCAGGAGATCTGCCTCCACCAGTGCTCTCACCTGCTCTTTGGTCGCCAGGTCAGGTAAAGGCCACTTTCCCTTGGTGCGGATGTTTGAAGGGCAGTGCTACTGCACCACTCACCCCACCTCTCACAGCTCCGGAAGACGGCTCCCAACTCTGCTCTCCATAAAGCAATGCTAGCCATCACCATAAAAAGTAAATTCAACTTTTTCCTTGAGCCGGATTTAATGTGGGATTGCATCACAAAAAGGCCTAGTGAGTGACTTCCATTGAGTTGGTGCAGCAGATCGTTACTGGTTCTGGGTTTAAAATTTGAGCAGTTCTAAATGGATCAATTCAACATTTGAGTTATCTGGGAACCTTCGAGTTTGAGGAAAATCAAATACAGGACACCACAATTAATTTAAACCTCAACATAGTTGAATTAGTACAATTTAAAGTTCTTTGATATTGATGCTTGAACCACCAGGGGACTAGAACATGTAGAAATCTGAGTTTGCTAAGTGCCTTGATCCTTAGTATTACATATGAGTGTGCCAGTAGTCCCAAGTTTTACATACAAAATTGCACATGAGTAATTCAGGCCTCTGTTTACTTGTGCCTCTTTACAACCAATGATTGTTAGATTAGCAAGCTAATCCACATTCTGAGGACCATTCCTAGAAGGGTTGCCGGTGTCTGTCCTTGGGCGTTTTTAAGGTGTAATGCTACCTTGAAGATGGCTCAACAAAAAGAAGTTAAACGAACCTTTTTATGGAGAAGGCCTACAAGGCGGATCCAGCGTTGCTTTCTCACTGAGCAATACCGGGAGCCATGTTCAGAAGCTGAAGGAGGCGGGGAAAGTGGTGCAGTAGCTCTGCCCATTGCCGTGATGTCATTCATACGCTCCAAGAAGGGAAAGCGACCACACCCAAAATGGTGACCGAGGAGCAGGTAAGAGTGCTGGCAGAGATCTGTTCAAGATGTCTTAAGGCTTAGGCAGATCTCCTGTACAACATAATTAGCTATATTATAGAATATGGGATTTTAAAAATCATGCTCCTGGGTTACAGGTTGATGATGTCATTGTGATGTCATCAGCCCACTCCTTTGCAGCCACTTTCAGTGGCATTGCCTTCATGGAGGAGGTGGAGAGAGTTGCTCCAGCTCTGATTCTCCCTCCCCTCGCCCCAAAGGCAGATCAGAATCGCCTCCTCAATTCGCCCTCGGAGCTTTAACAAGATAAGTTAAGCAATGTAAAGGTGGAGCTTTGCATTCGCTTTCCCCCCCCCCCCCGATGAAAAGGCCAACTGTCTGAATTTTTTTTTAATTTAGACATGCAGCACTGTTACAGACCAATATGTCCCTATGAGTCCGTCCCACCCAATTTACACCCCATTAACCTACAACCCATTAACCTACACCCCTGGTATGTTTTGAAGGGTGGGAGGAAATGGGAGCCCCCGGAGAAAACCCACGTAGACACAGGGAGAACATACAAACTCCTTACAGACAGCGTGGGATTCGAACCCAGGTCTGGTCCCATTGCTGGTGCTGTAAAGGCATTGCGCTAACCACTACGCCAACTGTGCCACCCCCTTCGCCAGTCTTTTGCCTAAAATCCTGTAATTGTGATGGAACAGAAAACTGAATACTCTGGGTGGTGGCCCAAAAAGAACTTGCAACTAATCCATTCACATGGTTTTTAGATTGCAGGCAAGCAATGGCACAATCAAGGAATTTTTGCCACTACCCGGGCAATCTAAAAAGGAATGTGCAGGAATTTTGAGTCAATTCCTGCACCACAATTTGTTCTAAGGACCCCTCCAACTTTTTTGGAGGAAGTTGCAGTGTAAATTGTACTGGAAAAATTTGTAGTCGGTCATTCACTCTACTGCATGACCAACCACCAGGACTGTTGCACTCAGGTACTTGCAGTTAATTTTTTCAGCAATTTCCCCCCGCCCCTTGACATTGCAGTCTAAAAAACATCAATGACACCCAACGTGGACGGTGCTACTTCTCCCATGTCGAGGAGTTAGTAAAGGTAAACAGTGCATGTTATTGTATGTACTTATCTTCATCTGCAGTGTTTTTGTATGACTATTAAAATAGAAGCCACTGAACAACATGGCCTTGCTGCACTCTGAATTCTGTATTTACCTTCCTGACTTCTTCCCATCCAATGCTAGGAATAGTTTAGTCAGTAACTACCTTGGGCAAATGGAAGCATTCTTTTATCTGTTTTCTGAGCAAACAGCAACAGTTGTTTGTCTTTGTCAAGACAATCAGAGACATTTGTTTAAATTGCAATGTAAAGAGAATATAATCAGTAAATGCCTTGATTGCGGAGGCTATTTTGAACAATAATCTTGGGAATTTTTAAATTGCAGTGTAATTAATGAATGTTTACCATGATGTCAGGTCTAAACATTTGTTTAATCTTTCTTCCACCTTATAAATTCACTTACTGGTTAATTAATCAACATTTTCTTTAATTGTGAAGATGAAGATTTTAATTTTTCAAATCAGATGGGATGGTTTCAAGTGTAATGGCCATTTTGTACAGGTACACAATCCTTTATCCTTGGGGGACAGTGTGTTCCGAATTTTGGATTTTTACGGATTTTGGAAAGCCCACCCGAATGGTGCTGTCATCTCCCCAGAACACCCCGCCTGCCCGACTCGCGCTGCTGGTCTCCTGCCCGCCCGACTCACGCTGCCGGTCTCTCCCTACTTGCCAGATTTTGGACCTTTCCGGATTTTAGATGTCCGGATAAAGGATCATGTACCTGTACCAACATAAAGAGCTGCCACCTTGCAAAAACTGAATTCTGCTATTCACCTAAGTTTGACAGCATGGAGACTGTCTGGTGGACAAAATCAGGATCTGTTGAGATGGGAACCTAAGCATTTAGTGTTGATTAGAGATAAAGCATAGAAACCTTCAGCCTAATATATCTGAGGTGGTGTGAATGGTCCACACAAAGATCAGATGAAAGGTTATGGTGGTGCACATCTCCAAACTCTGATTTACAACAGTGTTAGGTCTGCTTTGTTCATGAATGAGTGAGACAAACACCAGGCTGAGTCGAAATCAGGGTTCTTTGTTCTTTATTACCGGATTGTAACACTTGCGACTAACAAAGTTAGTCGGAGAATGCATTCTGCCGTTATCAGCAAAATGGTGATTTTTTATACCCTTGGATACATGCTTAGAACATCATCATATCATTACTTGTCCAATGACTAAAACTGTTGCTATCCTTTCCCTGCTAGCTTCCTGCCTCTCAATCCATCAATGTCTCTCTTATCTTGTAAGTACAAGGATGCATTCTGTTACTCCTTAGTACTGGGTGACTCCTTCTCCGGTCCCATCTCATGATGTTTTACCTAACAGGAGTACAAGGACACCTCCCCTTCTTGTTACTGCCCTGTACAGGGTAACTCCCTACACATTCCCATCTCATGATGTTTTACCTTACAACAGTTACATTTATCCCATCCATTTACAGTACAGGTACAACTCCCGATTATCTGAAATGGTTAGGACCGGGCCCATTTCGGATAAATGTCTTTTTTAATCGGAGAACCTGTCTTTTTTTAAAAAAACAGTCCAGTAGCAAGAGCACATCACTTGAAACAGTTTTTAAACCACAACAAACAAGGGAAGGCTTTTTAAGCATTAAAATAATGTTTAATTCTCACCAAAAAAAATGCTGGCCACTTCCGATTACTGACCCTTCCCCACCGAGGCCCCACTCGTGCCAGTAGTCCAAGGGTCCCACTCCTGCCCAGGAGCTTGAGATCCGCTGTTGCCGCCGCCAGGAGCCTGACATCCCCGGTCAGTTCAGCACCAAAATAATTTTAGATAAATGAAGATTTCAGATATCCTTTTTATCCAAAAAAAATTAAATTTCAGATAACGGAGAATTTCAGAGAATCCGATTTCAGTTAATCGGAGTTGGCCTGTATTTTGCTTAGTGAATAAAGGTGTTTTTATCTTGATGCTCAGCTGAATCCAGCAGTTTTTGTTTTCTGAATATCCTTAGCCCACCAGAAATTGGCATCATTAGCCCAGGAGAAAGGATTAGCCTGATGTGCCTATTTCCTCATTTAGTGTAGTACATGCATCTGATGTAGGTTCTGGTTCCGAGTGTAGAGATGAGTAATTTGTGCCCCTGATAACTCCATGCTTTCAGTGAAAGTCTGTATCAGTGCGAGGAATAAATAGATTGAAGGTGAGAAGGGAATTTAAAGGAGATGTGCAAAACCAATTTTTTTTAACATAGTGTGATAGGTGCTTGGAACACACTGCATGGGAATGGTGGACACACATGATGGTGACATCTGGACAAGCACATGAACCTGGAGGGTTATGGACCATGTGCAAGCAGATGGAATTAGTTCAAATTGGCATCCTGGCCAGCATCATGGGTCAAGGGACCTTTTGCTGTTCTATATTCTCTCCAAGTCGATGAACCATCATCATATAAAAAGATTTAATCCGTCCTCCTCTATTTGGCACCCAACCCTTGTCCAGACTTCCCATGCCCACTCATGGGAAAATCTACTCCTTCCCCCCAACCCCACACCTCCCCGAAATGCATCTCAAAAGGTAAACCCCAAGATGCATGTCATGAACCATCACGTGATATTTTTTGATGTTTTGTTTCAGAAAATTTCCTTATTTTCCTTTCAATCATTTCATCAGGTCAGTCATGCATTTGGCTGTAAATTATTTGTATACCCGTTTGCCATTCCTCACCCTGCTCTCACAGAACCTGTTCTGCAGTAAAGTTAGGTTTCAACTGATCCGTACCTCAAACCCAGTTGCTACTCTTGTTAACGTTGATTCTTAGCTGCATCAGTGGAAGCAGCACGCAACTTCAGAATACTGAAGCAGGGGGACTATTTCCCCCAGGAGCATCAACCTTGATAGCTTTTGCATTTTAATTAGTGAATTTAAATGGAAATTTTAGAAACCCTACAGATGCTGGAAATCTAAAATAAAAATGATGCAATACTAGGCAGGACAGGTCATGTTTAGAGAAAGGAGAGAGATCCAATGTCTCGTATTGTGTGACTTGATTAGAACTGGAAAAAGAGAAGCGCATTAAGATACAGGGAGGATGGAAGATGGGACAGGGGATGATTCTAATACAAGGTGACCATTGGGGAAAGCTGTAAACATGGTTATCTCTCAGTGACTGAATAGGAGCAGTTAGAGAATGAAATAATTGACTCTGAACTCTGGGAACAGCTCAGTTTATCCTCATGGTCACCTGGGCAGTATCCTACAGCAGCCATTCTTGGCCTTCTTTTTGTCCATGGCTCCCTTAAGGCTTGCGTGAAGCAGTCAACTTTGAAGTTTAGTCAGTTTCTTCCGTACTTCTCTCCTACCAACTACGAAAAAAGACAAAAGATGTGATTTCAGTCCATGGCCCCCTTAAATGTGCTGTTGTTCACTGGGGGTGGGGGAAGTTTCGGCCCCCTGATGAAAATGGCTGTCCTACAGCGGCAACCTTCCCACCTATCTCTCCACCCCCACCCTCACAGTAATTTCCTGATTATTTTGTTTCCTTCCTGGTTCTGTTAAAAGGTCTTTGACCTTTAATGTTAACTCTGTTCCTCTTCCCACAAATGCCTACCCAACCTGAGTATTTCCAGCATTTTGAGTGTGTATTTTGGACTGTGTACTGTGCATGCATTTATCCACGAGTTGGTGGACTAAACTGGGGGGGGGGGGGAAATGCTTTCAAGTCATGTCCAACTTTATCACTTAAAGTAACCCTGTTGTGGGTGGCCTGGGTAGAAACAGTTCATGAAGAGGGTTTTAGAGGAAGTGTCCTAGAATTGTTTTGTGATTAATTTATATTGCAGAAACAGTTCTTTGAAAATTGATTCAAATCATGACCAGCAGCATTACCAGTTTGATCATCGGGTCTATCCCACACTCTTCACAGCTGAAATATTGTGTCTCGATGCATTCTTCCCTTTGAGGCAGCCATATAATTTGCAAAAGTGAAGGACAGCAAAAGAAAAATGTGCCATGGAGTTTCTCCTCAGCCAATCAAATGAGCATGAGTTGTTGGTCCTTTTGTTTTACTTAAATTTAGGGTTAGCCCAAGGCTGTTGTAAGCCTTAGGGATGTTGTGAAGGGCTGCTTGTTGAAGGTGCTCATTATGTGCAGCTACAGGACAATCATCTGCCATCTGGTAATCAATTATTATCACTTTAGTTCTGTTTCTGAGCAGAGAACCATAGAACACTATACCAAAGAAAACAGGCCATTCGGCCCTTCTAGTCTGTGTCAACCATTGTTCCACTAGTCCCATTCTATAGCCCTCTAGACGTCTACCATTCATGTACCAATCCAATCTATTCTTAAAACTTAAGATCGAGCCCACATTCACCATATCAGATGGCAGCTCATTCCACACTCCCACCACTCTCTGAGTAAAGAACTTTCCGCTGTTGTTCCCCCTAAACCTTTCCCCTTTTCAGCTCAAAACTATGACCTTTCGTATTTATCTTCCCCAGTCCAAGTGCAAATAGCCTACTCGCATCCACTCTGTCTATACATCTCATAATCTTGTGAACCTCTCAAATCTCCCCTCATTCTTCTTTGCTCCAAGAAATAAAGTTCCAACGTGTTTAATCTTTCCCTGTAACTCAACCCTTGAAGACCCAGGAGCATCCCAGTAAATCTTCTCTGCACTCTTTCAATCCTTCCTGTAATTAGGTGACCAAAACTGCACACAATACTCCAAATTTTACCTCACCAATTATTTAAACAACTTCAGCAAAACATCCCAACTCCTTTCCTCAATACTTCTATTTGTAAAGGCAAAGATGCCAAAAACTTTCTTTATAAACCTGTCCACCTGTGATGCCACCTTCAAGGAATTATGTATCTGTATTCCCAGATCTCTTTGCTCCTCCGTGCCCTACCACTTATTGTGTATGCCCTACCTTAGTTTGCCCTTCCAAAATGCCATTAAATTCCACCTGCCATTTTTTGGCCCATTCTCCCAGTTGTTCCAGATCCCTCTGCAAGCTTTGAAAACCTTCCTCACTGTCCACAACGCCTCCTATCTTTGTGTCATCAGCAAACTTGTTGATCCAACTTACCATTATTATCATCCAGATCATGGACATAGACAAACAACAACACTGGTTCCAACACAGTCAATAGCCCTTTTTCCGCTGGCATCCCAGTTCATTGGTCGTGCAGTGTCCCAGGATAGGAAACTGTTTGTGCAGTTTCCACTGGGCCATCTTTAACCGGGACACTGACCACACTCATCCCCTGGGATCGGAGAGTCCACCTCCAAATGGAACAGATGGAAGTTGCCCTTTTCCCACTAGTTTTATCAGCACACTGGCATCAGTAGGGGTAGAGATTTGACGTCAGCATGCTGATTGTTTTCCTTTTCCACTGGATCCTTAACTAGTTAATTCCTGGGACAAGGTGCCAGTGGAAAAAGGGCTAAAGCTGCCACCAGTCCAACACAACACTTGTGCCCAGTGTAAAATGGATGTGGATTAACATTTTCATAGAAAACTGAGGAGGACAGAAGAACAGCAGCAACTAAATCTGTTTGCTTTTTTGGGCCATAATTCGGATGGGCATAAATTTACAGGTAAATCCACTGTGTGGAAGTAGTCAATTGATTGTTGACGAGTCTTAAATTGGTAGCAAGATTATTTGGCCAGCCAGATTTTGACGTGAATTTTCACAGAACTTTGCAAATGATCGAGTCAAAGACCAGGGTTATATCAACAATGGTTGTACACAGCACAGTGGATGATATTCTGGTCACTCTTTATGGATCTGCCTGGCTGCCCTTTGGTCCGAAGACCAACTGGGATTCCAGGCTGAGCTGGAGTGTTTCCTCACAGTGTGCAAGGCATCAATGTCTTATAAGTTGTCACGGTGGTGACGTTGGCATTGTAAGTTAGCCATGAGTTGTTCTGAAGGCAATGTTTTAAGGAGCTATAAATGGTGCTCATTTATCAGTGTTTCTTTCCTACTTCTTAGCATTTCAGCATGTCTGCCACATGGTAAATCCTATCTGTTTAATGCATTTCCATCTCACAATCGATTTGCTCTCTCTTGTGCTCCCTCCAGACTTGGGTTTCACCATATTTTGTGACATTCTGGGTTCACTTTTGTTTTGCGTTGCTGGGCAGGTTTAAGACTATATCTGCTGGTTAAGAGGATGTAGAAGACAGCACCCCCAGGTCTTGGGAGGAATTGAACTAATTGATGAGTATTTACTTATCCTGTTCTTTCCAGAACCGGTGGTATGCGGCTCACACCTCCCTCTCTGGTTGTTGCCAGCGCAACATGAAAGCAGCTTGGGGATTGCTGCCAGTGGTACTGGCCTTGCGTCATTCATGTTGAATCAACCAGTACTAATGTAGAATTATTTACATGTCAGCAACAGTAATGAATATGGGTGTGTATCCATTATAGTTAATGGTTTCATATTGCTGCCCAGGGCCAAAACAATTAGGGGGGGAACATCACAAAAACTATAATAGGTAGGTTTTCTTTTGGGAGGGGTAAAAAGCTTCCTTACAGATTCTATTTATTGGCGTGCATTTATTTTTTTGCTTCAAACTTTGTCTCACCTCCCATGGATAGTTCAGGCAAAGGCAGCTGGGTTTCTTATTCCTTTAAATGCATAAGATTTCATCTCTACTTAAAGTGGACTTTGCCATTTTGACAGAGGGCATCAAGTCACCAGAATGATGTCCTCATCCGTTCAATTATATGTTGAATCACTAGCATTATAATGGTAGTGACTCAGAAACTTTGGGCTTTGCCACATAAACCCAGCCTACTTTACAGTGGTGAAGTACTGTTTATATATTAAAAAATTATCTCAGAAGAATATAACAACCAGCACAGAAGCATCACTATTGTGCATCAGCCCCTTCAGAAGTCTCTGAGCCTCATCATGAGTTCCTTCGCTTCTGACAATAAAATTAGTCCTGCAGTGTAAGGAACAGCTGTCAGTTAGAATACACCCAGGATCTAGAGGTGGGACCTTTGTTGCCATAACCTGATTTGCATAGAAAACCCTTGCATTGCACTAGGAGCTAATTTTGCATGGATGATGTCCATTCTTCCTTGGGAATGATTGTGTTTTGGTTGAATTACTGGGCTAGTTAATATGAGGCCTGGACTAATAATGCGGTGTCGCACAAGTGAACATACCAATGAAATACTAAGGGAATTTAAATTCACTGAAATGAATAACTTGTAGTTTCATGGAGACTATTAATAACCATGACTCATGCAGCCATAGATTGTACAAACCATCTGATTGGGTTATTAATAATCCCAGCCAATGACACTAACTCCTCCAGTAAACCTGTGCCCATGTCTTGCTCGATCAATAGGACATTACAGCACAGAAACAGCCCCCTTTGGTCCATCTAGTCTGTGCCGAACCATTTTTCTGCATAAACCCACTAACCTGCACTAAGTCCATAGCCCTCCATACCTTTCCCGTCCATGTACCAGTCCAAATTCGCACTTTAGCTGGCAGCTTGTTCCACACTCCCACCACTCTCTGTGTGGAGAAGTTCCCCCTCATGTTCCCCTAAACGTTTTCCCCTTTCACTCTTAATCCATGTCCTCCAGTTTGTATCTCCCCTGCCCTTAGTTGAAAATGCCTAATACATTTACTCTGTCTATCCCCTCATAATTTTAAATGCCTCTATCAGATCTCCCTCATTCTTCTACTCTCGAGGGAATAGTCCTAACTTGTTTAACCTTTTTCCTGTAACTCAGTTCCTCAAGTCCAGGCAACATCCTAGTAGTAAATCTTCTCTGCACTCTTTCTGTCTTAGTGATATCTTTCCTGTCGTTAGGTGACCAGACTGCACACAATACTCCAAATATGGCCTCACCAATATCTTATACAACTTTACCATAGCATCCCAACTCTATACTTTGATTTATGAAGGCCAATATGCCAAAAGCTTACTTTACTCCCCTATCCACCTGTGACACCATTTTCTGTATTCCCAGATGCCTCTGTTCTAGAACCCTCCTCAGTGCCCTACATTTACCCTTTCTCAGTTTGTCCTTCCAAAATGCAACACCTCACACTTGTCTGCATTAAATTCTATCTGCCATTTTTCCATCTGGTCAAGATCCCTTTGAGAGCTCTGAAAACCTCCTTTGCTGTCCACAACGCCTCCAATCTTAATGTCAACTGCAAAGTTGTTGATCCAATTAATGGTCCCAACACAATCAATGTTGCCACCAGTCCAACACAATGCTAGTGCCCAGTGCATCTCCTCCTCTTTAATCTGTATAGGTTCCATGACCTCACTGCTTGTTTTCCGTACTTCCCACAACTCTGTGCCAGTTTGCTGAGTGAATACTGTTGGGGAAAAAAAAAACATTTAAGATCTCCCCCATCTCTTTTGGCTCCATACATAGCCAACCACTCTAATCTTTGAGGCGACCAATTTTGTCCCTTACTATCTTTTTGCTCTTAATATACCTGTGGAAACTCGCTTCTTTGCCAGCAGCTCCTGGATTTCCTGGCTGTTTTCGTCAAACCAGTCCTTGTTTTTCCTGGAGGAGAAGCCCAGTACCTCTTCAGTGGATTGCAGTATGGTAGCCTTCAACTGATCCCAGAGGGTTTCAGGGGACGGGTCCGTGAGGCAAAGAAGCGAGCTGCCCACCAGGCTCACCTTACAAAGCCGTCCTGTCCAGAGAAGAAACAAGCCTTCCGTCGCGCATGCAGCCATCTTCAGCGCAAACTCCGGGAGATCCAAAATGAGTGGTGGACTAGCCTCGCCAAACGAACACAGCTCAGCGCGGACATTGGCGACTTCAGGGGTTTCTACGAGGCTCTAAAGGCTGTGTACGGCCCCTCACCCCAAGTCCAAAGCCCGCTGCGCAGCTCAGACGGCAAAGTCCCCCTCAGCGACAAGATCTCCATCCTCAACCGATGGTCAGAACACTTCCAATCTCTTTTCAGTACCAACCGCTCAGTCCAAGATTCCGCCCTGCTCCAGCTCCCTCAACAGCCCCTAAGGCTAGAGCTGGATGAGGTTCCCACCCTGGATGAGACATATAAGGCAATCGAACAACTGAAAAGTGGCAAAGCAGCAGGTATGGATGGAATCCCCCCAGAAGTCTGGAAGGCTGGCGGCAAAACTCTGCATGCCAAACTGCATGAGTTTTTCAAGCTTTGTTGGGACCAAGGTAAACTGCCTCAGGATCTTCGTGATGCCACCATCATCACCCTGTACAAAAACAAAGGCGAGAAATCAGACTGCTCAAACTACAGGGGAATCACGTTGCTCTCCATTGCAGGCAAAATCTTCGCTAGGATTCTACTAAATAGAATAATACCTAGTGTCGCTGAGAATATTCTCCCAGAATCACAGTGCGGCTTTCGCGCAAACAGAGGAACCACTGACATGGTCTTTGCCCTCAGACAGCTCCAAGAAAAGTGCAGAGAACAAAACAAAGGACTCTACATCACCTTTGTTGACCTCACCAAAGCCTTCGACACCGTGAGCAGGAAAGGGCTTTGGCAAATACTAGAGCGCATCGGATGTCCCCCAAAGTTCCTCAACATGATTATCCAACTGCACGAAAACCAACAAGGTCGGGTCAGATACAGCAATGAGCTCTCTGAACCCTTCTCCATTAACAATGGCGTGAAGCAAGGCTGTGTTCTCGCACCAACCCTCTTTTCAATCTTCTTCAGCATGATGCTGAACCAAGCCATGAAAGACCCCAACAATGAAGACGCTGTTTACATCCGGTACCGCACGGATGGCAGTCTCTTCAATCTGAGGCGCCTGCAAGCTCACACCAAGACACAAGAGAAACTTGTCCGTGAACTACTCTTTGCAGATGATGCCGCTTTAGTTGCCCATTCAGAGCCAGCTCTTCAGCGCTTGACGTCCTGCTTTGCGGAAACTGCCAAAATGTTTGGCCTGGAAGTCAGCCTGAAGAAAACTGAGGTCCTCCATCAGCCAGCTCCCCACCATGACTACCAGCCCCCCCACATCTCCATCGGGCACACAAAACTCAAAACGGTCAACCAGTTTACCTATCTCGGCTGCACCATTTCATCAGATGCAAGGATCGACAATGAGATAGACAACAGACTCGCCAAGGCAAATAGCGCCTTTGGAAGACTACACAAAAGAGTCTGGAAAAACAACCAACTGAAAAACCTCACAAAGATAAGCGTATACAGAGCCGTTGTCATACCCACACTCCTGTTCGGCTCCGAATCATGGGTCCTCTACCGGCACCACCTACGGCTCCTAGAACGCTTCCACCAGCGTTGTCTCCGCTCCATCCTCAACATCCATTGGAGCGCTCACACCCCTAACGTCGAGGTACTCGAGATGGCAGAGGTCGACAGCATCGAGTCCACGCTGCTGAAGATCCAGCTGCGCTGGATGGGTCACGTCTCCAGAATGGAGGACCATCGCCTTCCCAAGATCGTATTATATGGCGAGCTCTCCACTGGCCACCGTGACAGAGGTGCACCAAAGAAAAGGTACAAGGACTGCCTAAAGAAATCTCTTGGTGCCTGCCACATTGACCACCGCCAGTGGGCTGATAACGCCTCAAACCGTGCATCTTGGCGCCTCACAGTTTGGCGGGCAGCAGCCTCCTTTGAAGAAGACCGCAGAGCCCACCTCACTGACAAAAGGCAAAGGAGGAAAAACCCAACACCCAACCCCAACCAACCAATTTTCCCTTGCAACCGCTGCAATCGTGTCTGCCTGTCCCGCATCGGACTGGTCAGCCACAAACGAGCCTGCAGCTGACGTGGACTTTTTTACCCCCTCCATAAATCTTCGTCCGCGAAGCCAAGCCAAAGAAAGAAAAACCTGTGGAAACCCTTAGGATTTTTCTTTAGATCCTTCTGGAGACTTTTCTTGCATTTTTTATACTCCTTAAGTACCTCATTTTCTCTATGTTGTTTCTACCTGCTGTACACCTCTCTCTTCTTCCGAATCAGATCCTAAATATCCCTCGAAAACCAAGGTTCCCCATGCCTGTTAACTTTGTCTTTAATCCAGACAGGAACATACAAACTCTGTACTGTCACCTTTGAAGGTCCTCCACTTGCCTCATACATCCTTGCCCGAAAACAACGTCTCCTTTCTCAGTTCCTCATATTTGGCTTTCTCAAATTTAGAACCTGGAGCCCAGACCCATCCTTCTCCATAATTAACTTGACACAAATGGCATTATGATCACTGGACCCAAAATGTTCCCCTACACATACTTCTGTCACCTGTCCTGTCTAATTCTCTAATAGGCGATCCACTATTGCACTCTCTTTAGTTGACACCTCTATATATTGATTAGAAAACTTTCCTGAACACATTTGACAAATTCCAAGCCATCCACCCCTTTTACAGTATGGGAGTCCCAGTCAATATGTGGATAGTTAAAATCTCCTACTATCACAACTTTGATTCTGCTGTCTCTCTACAAATTTGCTCCTCCAATTCTCGTTAACTATTGGACGGTCTGTAATACAACCCCATGAGTGTGGTCATACCTTTCCTGTTCCTCAGCTCTACCCATGTAGCCTCAGTAGACAAGCCCTCTGGTCTGTCCTGCCTGAGCGCAGCACTGATATTTTCACAGATGTTTGAACAGTGATGTACTGAAGGTTCCATACCACCTTTGACATGATATCAAGTGAAACATAGAGAAGGAAACCCCCAATTTTTGTTCAAATTTATTAACATGATTGTAGTTGTATGACTTGGTGAAACAGTGTTTCTCCAGTCTACGGGGCACAAAAACAATACACAGTGCATAATAATCACATAAATAATAAAAGTTAATATTTGGGATTATTTTCATTGTTCATCAATCTCCCCAGCATGGCAGTACTAATTTTGATGCTCCTGTAGCACCTTCTTCATGGTAGTGAGTTAACTGTTTTTCGCTCTCTTAAGATACTGTGCGCTGGATGGAAAGCGTCTTGTATAATTCCTTGAGCCCCATTTGGACAACCCTCTCAGTAAATGTCGTCTCTAGAGGAACAGGATGCTTTAATAATCCTGATAGATTTCCGGTCAGATGCTTTGTATATACCATACAATGATGCAACCAGACAGGACTATCTCATTTATGCTCCTATAAAAGGTTACTGCTTGCCAACTGAGTACAATCATTAGTCATTTGTGTTAAAGCCCATTTTGGAAGAACACTAAGATTATGGTATGTACAGGCCACCCCGGGTAATGAGCAGATTCCTTTTTCACATTTGTCCAAAAGTCATTTTGATTACTGTATCTCCACAGTGTGGAAATGAATGACCTCAAAAGCACAATAACTGAAAGGAGAGAGAGAAAACTAGTTCTGCCATTTTTAGGAACTAGTGTATAAACATGGTTTGGACATAATTTAATAATATGGGAGTTCTCTCGTATGTAGGTGTGTCCACAAGTTGCACCTTTTTTGAATATTTTATTTTTGATTTTCCAAAGACTCATTAAATCCAACAAACATAACATTATGTTCTTTTTCCATGTAATATAATTTACAGAGTCTTTATTTTCCCCTCCTGACTCCCTCCCCATCCCTTAAATTATACAAATATAAAAATACAGGAAAAAAAACACATAAATGAAAACAATGATCACCCTCAAGGCGAGAGAACCCTAGATGTTAAATAAAAGCAGGTGGGGGCAAAAACACTCGTCATATGTGCCAAATTCCCATTTCATACTCTTAGTCATTTACCTGCTGGGATGGATTGTTTCTTCTATCTGGGAAGGGAGGGGAGTGTGAATTATATCTTTGCACTGATGTACCTCAGAAATGGTTGCACACTTCAATGCATGTGTCATATCCCTTCTGTAAATTATAGGTGATTTTCTCTGACGAATACAACACTGTATTTCAATATTCCATCGTGCGATATTTAGTTGCGAGTCAGACTTCCATGTAACTGCTATACACTTCCTGGCTCATTGAATTTGGGTTTGGTCAGTCTAAACTGTCCTTCCCCAATGTCCCCAGAATGTACAACTCCGGATCCTGTGGAAAATCCACCTTTGTAATCTTTTTCAGAGTGTTCCCAGGTCTTCCCAGAAGGATCTCACCCTTGTACACAGCCAGGTGGATTGGCAAAGGTTCCAACCTCCACACCGCACCTAAATTTGGCTTTGACTTGTGTAATTTTATTGGTGTGAGGTACAACTGATTAAGAAATTATACCGCACGAGCATATGTCTGGCATTGACAATTCCCATCAGGCTATAGAAACGGAAGTCTGCCCATCATTTTTCATCAATTGTTATGCCCGTCCAACTCCCATCTTTCCTTTAACCAATGGAAGCCCAAATTCTGGCCCTCACTTTGGAATATGGAATATATCCTAGAGATAAATTTACACATATTTCCCTTTCAAAATAGGGTCTCCATGTCACTACAGTCAAACAGGGTCATTGTTGGTCCCAGTTTGTCCCTTGGAAAAATGTTAATTGCAGAAAGCAGAAGAATGTTTTGTTCAATAACTCATTTAATCCACAACTGCTCAAATGACATGAGCTGCCCTTGATGGTAACAATCATCAACGTACTTGATCTCTTTCCAGCATCAAGTGTCTAGAATCTTATTGCCCAGAGTCATGGGTATGAAATTGTTCTGGGTTAAGGGCATTTTAGGAGATAACCTCACCTTCAATCCATCAACTTATTCTTTGCCATGTCTGGCACATGTTTTATTATGGGGTTATCTGGTTTTTTTTTAACTAATTTAGTGTCCCATTTGTATATAAACTCTCCTGCTATCTTTACCCCCTCAAAAAATGTGATAAACTTAGCCTAGGATGCTGCTAGACACCTTTACCATTCCATACAAAGTTTCTTGGCACATCCATTGAGCATCTGGGATAACAAAATAGGTAACATTTGCAAAACGATATTGTAGTCTTGGCATCACTTTCATTTTTATACAGTTAGCTCTGCCCAACAATGTTATGGGGAGAGTTTTCCATCTACCCAGGTCCTCGATCTTCCAGAGCAAAGGGTATATATAGCGCAAGTCTTTATTCACCCTTATGCCTAGATATTTAATGCCTTCCTGCGGGCACTTGAATTGGCTTCCCCATTGATAGAGTCCATAATCTCCTTTCGTCAAAGGCATGATTTTGTTTTGCTTTTATCCAGATTAACAGTATCTTTAACTCACAACCATGAAGAAGGTGGCATCAAAGTCAGTGTGGTCCTCAGTCTAGCCAACAACCTCCCAGGTTCCATTAAATATACTAACACATCGTCAGCAAATAGGTTGATTTTGTGTTCCACTTGGCCCACATTGAACCCTTTTATGTTTGGATCCTGCTGAATTATTTCTGCCACCCTTTCAATAGCTAATATGAACAGAGCTGGGGGACAGAGGGCAGCCCTGCCTACTAGATCTACTCAGTGGGAACTCTGGAGGCATCAGCCTGTTTGTTATGATTTTAGCCTGGGATTTATAAATACAATGTCCATACCCAATTAATAAATGTTTAACCCAGTCCAAATTTCTCCAGTGCCTTAAACAGAAAATCCCACTCCAATCTATCAAAGGCCTTCACTGCATCCAAGGATACGGCCACTCCTAGATCCTCCCCCCGACTGTGCCAGGTATATTATATTGAGGAATCTAGCTATGTTATCTGCTGATTGCCTCTTTTGAACAAATCCAGCCTGATCCGGGTTTGTAATTTTGGCAAATGTCTCGCCAACTTATTGTTAATTGTTTTTGCTATAATTTTATAATCTGAATTCAATAATGATACTGGCGTATAGGAGGAGAACTTCAATGGATCCCTTTCTTTTGTTCGGGTTCACTGTAATGATTGCTGTTGAAAAAGACTATGTGTCTCTGCTGCCTGATCCACCACCTTCATAAGGAGGGGCATTAAAAGATCTTTAAATTTTCTATGAACCATCCTTTCGCAGCGATTTACCTGCCTGCAGAGTGCTCAGAGTATATTCGATTTCTTCTCTAGAGAAGGGAGCATCTAGCTCCGCTTGATCCTCCTGATCCAAATTTAGTTGTTCCAATGAAAGCAAGGTCATCTATTTTAGTAGTGTCTACCCCCCCCCCCGCCACCCCGATTCTGATTTATACAATTCTTTATTAAGCCTTCCAGATGTTTTATTTATTTCCACTGTTGGAATTACATTGATTGTCCTTGAGACCCCTTCAGCCCTCACCTGCCAGGACAAGACTTTATGGGCCTGATCTGAAGATTAAATTCTCTGTTTTGTATTTTTGCAACTTATTACATTGGAGCTTTTTATTCACTAAATCCATATATTTTTCTTCAGTCCCCGATCTTTGAGAATCTTTTTCCAATTGAGCTATATTCTGTTCCAAATTATTAATTTTCTTCATGTTCCCCCTTTTTAACCTTTAGTGTATCCAATTATCTGGACCCTTAGATAAGCCTTCAACGTGTCCCAAATTTAAAAAATGTCAATACAGGGGCAGTTCATCTCGCAGAACACTTCTATCTGAGTTGTGACAAGTCTGCAAAATTCCGGATTTCCCAACAGCAGTGAATTTAGGTGCTATCCTGTTTATCTGGCATTATGATGGACAAAGTCAGGGGTGAATGGTCCAAAAACAGCCGAGCCATGTACTCAGTTTCCACTATCCTACTTTCCAACGAGGCTGATACCAGAAAAAAAAATTCTAGTGTAGGCATCGTGTTGCTTCAAGTAATAAGAATAATTCCTTTCTCAGATCCAGCCTTCTCCAAGCATCTATGAGATTCACATCTTTCATGAAGGCCAGGATGGACTCGGCCTCCCTAGCTTGCGTCACCTTCTTGGCTGACTTATCAATTACCAGATCTAGACAAAAATTGAAATCCCCTCCAATTCTCACACTCCTCAGATACCTTCAAGAATCTCTTTTGTATAAATTTTTCATCATCGAAATTTGGGGCACATATATTCAAGAGTGTCCAGGATTCTGAGTATATTTGACAATGTATCATCACAAACCTCCCTGCCGGAGCAGGAAGCCCACCCGCCCACCACCAGAACATTTTTCTTATTAGAATTGCCACTCCCTGGCTCTGGAATTAAAGGAGGATCCTGCCACCTGACCCACCTATCAATTTGGAATGCTTTTGGTTGATAAGGTGGGTATCCTGCAAAAACACTACATCTGTCTGGAGCTTCTTAAGGTGTGCCAAGACTCTTAATCTTCTCATTTACATTGAAACTTAATTGTTTATCCATCACCCCAGTGCCTCTCCGTCTTCCTATCCCCCTCCCTTCTTGTCCTCCAATACTTACCTTCCTTCCCTTTTGTCTTGCGTGGACCCCTGGCACAGACATTCTGACAAAACCAAAACCAATAATTTTTAAAAATGCATAACCTCCTCCCAACATGATCCCTTCTCCTTCCCCTCTTTTCCCCAATCCACACTTTCCCTTCCCGGCACCCAATATGGAGCATACCCGTGGCACCCATCAAACTTCACCACCACCTCCTCTACCTCAAAGATCCCCACCTATCCTCTTTAAAATTACAACCTTTGTGATAAATAAGTATAACTGTTCTTTTTATATTATACATTATGTACAGCCAGGTCCCTTCCTGTCATTGACCCACCATCTCTTTATCTTTCTCGGGGTGACTAGGCTATTAGCAAATCTCACTGCCTCTTTAGCTTCTGGGAAAAACTTCCTCCCCCCCCCCCAGGCAGAAACACCTTTAAAGTCACTGGATATAGTAATGTGAAACAACACCATTTTTTAAAAAGTTTTTTACTGTATCAAATTACTTTCATCTTTTTATCTTCCCCCCCCCCCCCCCCTTAATGTCTAACGGGCCAACTCTTTGTTTTGTGCCCACCACTGACTTGCGCAGAATATCCCTGGAACCTTATGAGGACTGAACAAGGCCTCTGGCCTGGACCTGGCTTGGGGAAGTGGGGGACAGATATGCCTCTTCCATCTTATGTTCCTCTCCTTCTCTTTCCAATCCCAGTATCTCAGGGATCCACTTTTTAAAGAATGCAATGAGGTCCTTCCCCTCCTTAAGTCCTACGAATTTTATGCTATTTCTCCTATTAAAGTTTTCTAGAATATCTACCTTACCCCAAATATTTTGCCTAATCTTTACCCCCGCATCTCTATCATTCTCTAAACTTTCTACACTGTCCTCATCCTATCGACCCTCAGCTTCACAATATTTATCTTTATAGATACCTCCCCCATGGCCCTCCTGAATTCCCCTATCACTGATGTTAATTCTTTTAACATATTCTTCAGTCTCAACCACTGCCTCCATTGCCTTCAAGATGCTTTTCATTGAGGACTCCAAGCCCTCTCTCCTCCCCATTCTCTTCCTCTGCTGCCGATGACAACGAGGCTCCTAGTTGAAACCCTCCCCCTCAACTGGGTCACTCTCCATGCTACCTCCTGACGCTCTGCCACCACCGCTGTCATCATCACTGCTGTCTCCACCGACTGCCGCCTCCTCATAGCCTCTGCCGCATCCAAGTTGCAGGCAAGGCTGTTCTCAAGGTGCTGCCTGATCCTCCACCCCTCCCTCAGAGTTTGGGGTCGCCTGCCTCCTCCGCGGCCTCTCATGTGTCACCACCTTCAGCCTGCTCTTGCCACTACCCACGGGGCTCATCGCTGCCGCAGTTGTTACTCCCACCTCTGCTGTTGCTGCAGCCGCAGTACTCACACAGTTGCCACCACCGCCTCGTCGTTTCAACTGCTCGTGGGACTGCTCCGTGGTCGCAGGAAAAGCCTCCTCCACAACGCTCTTTTGGCCTGTTCCTATCAGGGCCCGCGGGTCTCAACCCAACATGCAGGCATCAGCTGTCCCACAGCAATGCCTGTACTTGTCCCTGGGCCTGACAACAAGCAGGTCCCGTTGTTTTCTGTCTTGGCAGCTTGTTCAGGTAGGTCGTTCCTTCTCACAGATAGGCCCCGCTATTTTCTTTGGCACGAGGCAACCTCATCTGGTCTTCGTGGTGTGCTGAGGTTGCTATTTCTTTTTGAATTGCCACCTTTTCTTCCCCATTTCTGTAAAATTTAATCTTTTTCTAGTAGTCATTTTTCTATCAGTCTTCTGGCTGTTTTTTGACTATTTTCACTTGCTATTTCAGGATCTCTGAGAATCGCACCTACCCCCTGTTCTGCATCACATGACTCCCACAAGTTGTGTCTTCTTGACCCGGGGACAGCCTGTGCTCTGGGTGGCTGAGTAGCCTTGACACTGACAAAATAAACCAGGGGTGGCCTAATTTGCATTAAGCAAGAGCCATGTACGATAAACTTCAGATATTTGAGAGCCACAATAATCACGTGATCGCAAGCCACATCCACTAAAGCTACCATTGTGAGCATCAGCTCATACTCTTCCTGCCTCAGCCAACATATTTCCATAAGCCGTACATTATATGTCAAAGAGCCACATGCAACTCGTGAGCTGCGGTTTGGTCACCCCTGGAATAAATTTCCTGACCTATTGGTCTCGATCAGCTATTCTCAATGAGCCCCAATGGCCCCTCTGGGGGGAGGGAGGCATAGCACATTTCAGTCAAAGTCTTGTTTTCTTTTCACCTTGTGAAACAACTTTTTTTATGTAGTCAGTAGGAGAGAAGTACAGAATAAACCAAAATGTGATTGCTTCACAAGGAGGAGGTGGGGGGGGGGGGGGGGGTGTCATGCATAGCCAAGAAAAGGTTGAGAATGGCTGGCCTACATGTTGCATATGTGTATCTCCATAGCAATAATAACAGCTGATATGACCACTGTAGTGGTCATTTATGGAAGGGATATTCCATCTTTACATAATATTCCATCTTATGCTCTCCAGCCATGACATTTCCTTTTGGTGCAATGGCAATGTGGTTGTTTCGAGAAGTATAAATCCAGAGCTGATCAAACATCCAAGGGAGATGTGGAATTTTGGTGACATTTGGTAACCATTTTTTTTGTCTGGTGTATCCCATTCCCTACTATCTCCATCAGGAAAGGTGACCATTCCTGGTTAGTGAGTATAGAAGGCATACCAGGAGGAGAATCCTATTTAAAGAGGAAAAAAAATGCCTCCTTAGATGCAACCCAAGACCCCTTGTATACTTATTACCAGAAACCGAATGCAATACTGTAACAATGCCAAACAGCACTGTAGGAACACTTCACCAGAAAGACTACATGGGGTTCAAGCATCACCGACATCTCAAGTAACTTGTCACAGCCAATGAAGACTGGTTTTGTGTGACACCATGTCCCATAATGAACCGTTCATAGTTATCTGCAGTGATCTTTTCTGTCTTGCTGCCATTCAGTGATGAATGTGGTCAGCAGCATGGACATTTTTATAGTATGCCAGAGAATGTTTGTTGCAGCTTGGCTTGAGATCTGTGGGGTTGTAAAATGTAAACTCAGACTTTGTGGTTTCCTCCATAACATCAGTTTCCTTTCTTGTTGAGTTTGAGCCTATTTCATTGTTTAAATGGAAACAACGTTAAATTAATACACATTTTAAAAGATATTTTTTAATACTTTTTATTTGAAGTGGAAAATTCTGTGTTGTGGGAATCTATTCCCCAATCGTGGTCCTTTCATTGTTGGCTTCGGATTAATTTTTTCTTTGGTAATTAAAAAATTTATAGATAAGAGATCTTATCTTGCATATCTGAATTTATGCAGCCTTTGTTCTCAATCTCAAGACATTCCAAAGAACTTTGCACAAAATACATGCTTTTGAAATGTAGCCAGTTCCAGTTAGGAAACGATTTACCCACACCAAGCTCTCACCAGCAATTTTAAGATAATGCCCAATGATCTGCATTGTTGATGTTCTCTAGGGTAAAAAAAAAGGCTAGGATTCTTCTCTGAGAGGTGCCGCACAATGTCAAACTGGGCACAGGCAAGACTCGTTTAATGGGATCAGACTTCACCCACACTGTCCAACACTCAGTTACGATTGGGGTGTTAGCCTAGAAGTCTCTAGTGTAAGATTTGAACTTTCAATCTTAAAATTCGTTCACACTAATAATAAATATTTAGTCAGATGTGCCCTTTGCATTGATCTACTGTCGTGCCAGTTGCATTTTGCACTAGTTTACCTTGGTATAGTGGTTGAGTGAATGAATGCATTTATAGTCACATGCATTGTACAATGCCCATTTGCAGCCAAACAGGAACCTGTTTAAAAAAAAAACTATAATAAACAATTGAATTTTAAAAAAGCAAAAAAAAACATGCAAGATAGATAATGTACACAGTAATTCTAGTGGAAAAAAAGTGAATTGCAAGAGTGCAGACAGTCCTTTGTAGTGTGGGAGCACATTAGTGTTACAAGGGGAGGTTCAAGAGTGATAGCTGCTGGAACGAAACTGCTCTTGAATCTAGAGATGTTGGCCTTCTGCCTGAAGGTACCAGGGAGAAGAGGTGTGACCAAGGTGATGGGGGTCCTTTATAATGGTTGTCTTCTCTGAGGTAGCACATCACATCAATGTCTACAATGGGTGAAAGGTCTGAAGCTGTGAGGGACCTGGCTACTTTTGTTACCGCCTGAAGACTTCTGTATTCCGAGGCATTTGAATTACCAATCCAGGCTGTGATGCAACCAGTCAGTACACTTTTCACAGTGCACCTATAGAAGATTCATAGAGTATCCGGCGACATTCCCAATCTCCTCCAACTCCTTAGAAAGCAATAGCATTGGTGTGCCTTCTTCAAGGTTGCCTTTGTACTGGCTCCAGAAAATGTCTTATGACCTTCACCACTGTCCCATTGATGCAGACAGGTGTGTGGACCCTCAACCTCTCCTGCCTAAAATCAACAGCCTTGGTGATGTTGAGAACAGGTTTGTTGTTCTGGCACCACCCAACCAGATTTTTGATCTGTATTTAACTTATCATTAATGATAATTAGTTTGGCATGTACATAAATACAATATACATACTTGCTGCAGCCAAACAGGAATGTAAGATAGACCAATTACAATAGTATATATTATACTGGCCCAGTATGGAAAGAGATAATAAATGTAAAGGATTTTGAGTGGCATCGTTGGCATAGTGGTTACTGCAACACCTTTACAGCGGCAGGAATTGGGACTGGGGTTCAAATCCTGCACTGTATGTAAGGAGTTTGTAAGTTCTCCCCGTGTCTGTGTGGGTTTTCCCCAGGAGCTCCAGTTTCCTCCCAATGTTTGAAACGTATTTGGGGTGTAGGCTAATTGGGTGTAAATTGGGCAGTGCAGACTCTTGGGCCAAAATGGCCTGTTACTGTGTTGCATGTCTAAATTTAAAAAAAACTTAAATATTCATAGTTGGTGTAAAATAAAGTTTCAATGGTGAGGGAAGGTTCAAGAGTCTGACAGCTGTTGAATAAAAACTCTTCTTGAACCTTGAGGTGCTGGACTTGAGCCTGAAGGTAGCAGTGAGAAGAGGTTGTGACAAGGTGATTGGGGTTCTTTATGATGTTGGCAGCTTCCTTGAGGTTGCACCTCACATCGATACAGCCTAGTAATCCTGAGACTGTACCAAAATCTCAGAGACACAAACTCAATCCCGCCACAGCTGCTGTGGAATTTAAATTCTGTTCATTCAGAATTTTATTTTGGAGTTTGGAGAGGAGGAAGCACCAACTAACCATGGAAATTCAAAAACCCATCCATTTCGCGATTGTCTTTTTGCCATTCTTCCCTAATCTGACTAACATGCAACTCCAGACCACTCTCTATGATCAACCTCTGAAGTCATCAAAACTAAGCCTGTTACATTTAAACAGAGAAGGAACAAAACTGCAAAATTCACCCAGCATGAACCTCTACTCCAAATTCAAACATTCAGTTATCCCCAGGTTGGTGACTGACCTACCATTAGCAAAAAGGACAGGAATAGTAGGCAGATGGGAACACAGCTACCTGGGCATTCCCCTTTAAGTCTCTCAAAGTCCCTGCTTGGAATTGCATAGCCGATCCTTCATCACTGGGACCCTGTGCTTTGGGAACACCTTCTCTAAAAGGATGACTATAATTCAATAAGGTGACAAGCATACTCCTAAAAATGTCTTTTTCATAAATTTATTTCCTTTTTCAGCTGGGGTAAGTTCAAGTTCAAATTTATTGTCAGAGTACATACATGACATCACATACAACCCTGAGCTTTTTCCTGAAGGCGAGGCAGAATTTCTACTTATCGGTAGTGTAAACTGTACTCAAGGAAAAAGATACGTGTGCCAGAGAGAAATGCATACAAACTATGCAAATAGAGAATAAAAATCTGTAATAAATAATGTGCCAAGTAAGTCCTTGAATGAGTGTTTAGGAGTCGGATAATGGATGGTTCCTAATCCTGGTGGTACGAGTCATATGGCACTTGTACCTCTTTCTTGACGGCAGTAGCATTCTCTCCCAGCCCCATTTAGTGATTTTCTACCTCCAGTTGCTTGAATGTGACCCCATTATACAAGCACCCTGAGCCAACAGCAGGGGCTAGTAACCAATAGACTGCATTTCCACAGAGCAGTTTGAACCATCAGCATGATGTTTTTGGTTTCTTGACCAGACCCCACAAATTTCATAGCAAATAGAGGAGCTGAAGGGACTCATCTGGTCAGGCAGCATCCATAGAGAGAAATGGACAGTAAGCATTTTGAGATCCTTTTTATTTTTTGGAGACTGCACTAACCATTATCATGATGTTATCTCCCCTTCCATTACAGATCTCATGGCTTCTGGTGATCTGCCTGCCACTTCCTCTTTTTTTATTAAACTTTGAACATATTTCACAACCAGTTGATCCAGGCATTAGGAGCGCAGGAGCCCTCAGGAGTTGGCTAGAATTTGGAAGAATGGTCACAGTCTGTACCCAGTGAAGGAAGGCCAAAGCAAAAGACACTATCACAAAGCCAGAGCCAGACCATTTAGGGGTGCAATTGGAAATACCCTCAGGATAGTGGGTAATTGAGATTCAGATGCCAGTAGGCCCTGGAAGCTGGGGAAGCCTTGAAATTCAAGAGGAGATTAATAGTTTCAGGTAAAAGACACTGGGAAGAGTGGAGAGAAGAAATAAATGGCTGAAGATATAAATGATCTAATTGAATGGCAGGACAGATTTGAGAAACAGAATGAGCTGTTTTTGCTACTTAGCAACGCATTGAGAGTCTCCTGCTGTACATACCTTAAGGAAGTCAGCCAATCTCTGGTTAAACCACAGCTGAACGGGGTTGCTTTCCTCACTTTCTTGCAACTTTTATAGCCCATGGTGCTTCTCTGAGCTGGGAGGTCAATGAATTATCTTGAGCAAACGGTGAAGATGCTGGAGGGACCCAATAAGTCATGGGTAGATTTCAAGAGTGTCTGCAGTTGCTGTGTTTAATGAGTCAATTATCATGGCCCTGTCTCAGCATTCGTCTTAAAATCATCAGCGCCTTTTATTTCCGTTCCAATATCTTCTAATTTCTTCAAATGATGAGGAACCGTGGCAATCTGTCCCCAGTGCCACCCTCAGTAAAATGTGCTCATGCAGATTACAAATCTTAACTCTTCCGTCCAGCACAGATCATAAGTCAAACTTGAGTCCATCTGGACAGTGTCAGTCATCACCACACCAGATGGTGTGGGAAGCTGCATGTGCTAGGTTGTCCAAAAGAGTGCAAAGATATCAGCTTGTTTGTATCAGGCAAATTTCCACCCACCATTTGAAGCCCAAACTTCTGCACTATATATCAAGAGAATCATAGAAAAAATGTACAGAGAAAATTCATGTCAAGATCATACTTTGCACAAATGGTAGTGAATGTTTGCTCGTCCAATACAGCAAAGTTCTCCATTAGAACTGTGCATGGGATTTTGTGGACGATATTGAAATGCTGAGTTAATCCTTGACTGCAGTCTTTCAGGTTTAAACTTGTAAAGACTATTATTTGAAAAGTTCAAGATTCCTTTTTTGTCATGTAATATTACAGAAAATGTAATAGTACATGAAGGATCCTTCTGCTTGCCATAAGGCAGACAAAGAGTTACCATTAGTATCGCCTGGCACAGTATTGATGGAGCTCCACACTGTAGGAGGGGTGGTACTGAGGGAGCAAAAGAGAGTCCCTTCAGAGACACTGAAGTTCCATGGATTTGCCTCCAGTGCTCCTGCAGCCTCTGCAACTGCACAGACCCACCCAATCCATTGGCAAGCTGAGCTCCAGATCCAAGCCACTGACATGATCGGGAAGCCTTCAGCGTCCAAGACTCTTCAGGAGCCATTCTTGTCCTGATACTGATTCCTGGGCAAGTTGTATTTCATTATATCACTGCACACCAAATGCTGCAGAGCCACATCTTTCAAATCAACAGTGTGATAGTGTTCAGATTGTATATTTGTTTTGGAGAGGTCCAGTTTGCATTCTCCCTCAGTGAGTCCTCCACCATATCCTCATGTGCCTCTCTCCACCCAGACATATATCCTCAAGATTTGACTCTCAGCCTACTGGCATGTCAGTTTCACTGACCTAGAGAAACAATGTTATGATCAAATGTAGAGATTTAATAACTTTGAAGCAAGGCTGTGTTCTGGCACCAACCCTCTTTTCAATCTTCTTCAGCATGATGCTGAACCAAGCCATGAAAGACCCCAACAATGAAGACGCTGTTTACATCCGGTACCGCACGGATGGCAGTCTCTTCAATCTGAGGCGCCTGCAAGCTAACACCAAGACACAAGAGAAACTTGTCCGTGAACTACTCTTTGCAGACGATGCCGCTTTAGTTGCCCATTCAGAGCCAGCTCTTCAGCGCTTGACGTCCTGCTTTGCGGAAACTGCCAAAATGTTTGGCCTGGAAGTCAGCCTGAAGAAAACTGAGGTCCTCCATCAGCCAGCTCCCCACCATGATTACCAGCCCCCCCACATCTCCATCGGGCACACAAAACTCAAAACGGTCAACCAGTTTACCTATCTCGGCTGCACCATTTCATCAGATGCAAGGATCGACAATGAGATAGACAACAGACTCGCCAAGGCAAATAGCGCCTTTGGAAGACTACACAAAAGAGTCTGGAAAAACAACCAACTGAAAAACCTCACAAAGATAAGCGTATACAGAGCCGTTGTCATACCCACACTCCTGTTCGGCTCCGAATCATGGGTCCTCTACCGGCACCACCTACGGCTCCTAGAACGCTTCCACCAGCGTTGTCTCCGCTCCATCCTCAACATCCATTGGAGCGCTTACATCCCTAACGTCGAAGTACTCGAGATGGCAGAGGTCGACAGCATCGAGTCCACGCTGCTGAAGATCCAGCTGCGCTGGATGGGTCACGTCTCCAGAATGGAGGACCATCGCCTTCCCAAGATCGTGTTATATGGCGAGCTCTCCACTGGCCACCGTGACAGAGGTGCACCAAAGAAAAGGTACAAGGACTGCCTAAAGAAATCTCTTGGTGCCTGCCACATTGACCACCGCCAGTGGGCTGATATCGTCTCAAACCGTGCATCTTGGCGCCTCACAGTTTGGCGGGCAGCAACCTCCTTTGAAGAAGACCGCAGAGCCTACCTCACTGACAAAAGGCAAAGGAGGAAAAACCCAACACCCAACCCCAACCCACCAATTTTCCCCTGCAACCGCTGCAATCGTGTCTGCCTGTCCCGCATCGGACTTGTCAGCCACAAACGAGCCTGCAGCTGACGTGGACTTTTTACCCCCTCCATAAATCTTCGTCCGCGAAGCCAAGCCAAAGAGAAGAGAAATTTGCCTTTAAAATGTCTTGGCAAACTTGCTGCTAATTGGGAGGGTCTAGCCCAGTGGTTCTCAAACTTCCCTTCCCACTCACATAACACCTTAAGCAATCCCTTACTAATCCCAGAGAACTGATGGCATAGGGAATACTTAAAGTGGTATGTGAGTGGAAAGAAAAAGGTTGAAAACCACTGGTCTTGCCATTTAGAAATGTAGTTCTTGCAGAGGGAGTGTCCAGTGAGCTTCTCAAGTGAGCATTACCCTTTACTGATATGTGCAAAGCAAACCACAGATGGGCACATCCATAGTTAGGGGGAGATCATTTAACTTTCTTGCCAACTATTTGGCACTAGTTCACACAAATAAACCTGTTCAAACTTTTAGCAGCAGAACATGGTGCAAGAGGAAAAGGAAATGGAAACTGGAAAAAAGACTTTCATAGTTCAGGGCATTGAAAATCTGATTTTTCTGGCCTATAAACCCAATAATGCTTGACAGCCAATATTGGAGGAGGAGGTGTCAAAATCCACGGTCACTCAGTCTCTTTTACTTCTCTTTAGTTGGTGACTCTTTACAGGACAAACAAAGATTTTTATGTCTTGTGTACATGACAAATAAATAGAATCTTAAATCTAAATTTGGGTTTTACACTGAAATCAATCCAAGTGTTTCAAATGTTGTCTCTTCTTGTTTGGCAGGTATTACAGAGGCACTCACGGGGTTATAGTGGTATATGATGTCACCAGTGCAGAATCATTTGTTAACGTCAAGCGGTGGTTACATGAAATAAACCAGAACTGTGATGATGTGTGTCGGATACTGGGTATGTATCGAACTACAGTTGTACACTGGAATGAAATGAGGAGATTGCATGAATGTGTGAATCATTAAACAAAGAGTGCTATTCATCCACCTGTGTCCCTCCATTTCTGTAGGGAAGATGCAGCATTTTTACAAACATAACTCCTTCAACCCTGCTCCCCATTTCATAAAACCGTGGATATCTGATTGTAACCGCCAATTCTACATTCCCATCTGCCTGCCCTCATCTTTAACCCCATCAAAACCCTGTCAACTGCACTCTTAAAAGATGTTCTGACTGCTTCCACTGCCCTTTGAAGGAGAAGTGCAAAGACTCATGACCCTCAGAAATTTCTCATTTTAGTCTTAAATGGGCGACTGTTTGTATTTGAATAGCAAGACTTTGTTCTAAAACCTTCTACCAGAGGAAATATCGCCCACATCCACCCAGTCAGGATCCCTCAGGATGTTGTGGTATATTTCGAATCAACTTTCCTCTTATTCTTATGAAGTTCAGTGATACAAGCTTGTGTAAACTTTGCTCATAAGACCATCTGCACCTTCCAAATAGTGCAGTAGCAGACCTTATCTGAACTACTTCCAACCCATTAGCATTCTGGGTGCAATGTGCATGCAGCTTACGTGTACCCCAGGTTTGGTTTGCAGTGTTCTCCCACACTCCAAAGTTGTGCTGGTTGTTCGATTAATTGGACATAGTAAATCACAGCCCTCTGCCCCCCCCCCCCCCACCCATCCCTTCCATAGCAGGAGAATCAGAGTTGATGGAGGAAAAATGGGAGTTGTGTGGATTTGATGAGCGGTGATGACCTGGAGGAACTGAATGTGCATTGACTCTGCCTTTTATGATCTTTCCTTAAATAAGACCACCAATGCTGCATCCAGATAAGGTTTTGCAATGCTTTGAATATCTGGGGCTTAATCTCCCAGTTTTGTATTCATTTCCTCTCCACAAGTGATAAACATTCCATTAGCTTTTCTATTTATATGCTATGTCTAAATGCTAACCTTTTAGAAATCATGAACTAGGACCCCTAGATCCTTCTGCACCTCGGTTCTCCACTATTTCTGACCATTTGAAATCTGTGCTTTTGTGGTTACTTTTCCTGCCTAAATTTTCTAAGTTTTTACCATTCATTAAAAGCTTAGGGCGGGGGTCTTGTGTGCTGTTATTACTGCCATATAACCACTATCTACTTTGGGCAACCAATAAAGATTCCAGCACTGATGACTTTTTGTTCCTACTTATCACCCTGCAGCAGCTGTCTCCACCCTCCCATCTCATTTTGTTCTGCCCCTCTGTTTTCTCTTCTCTCCTTCTCCTTGTCCATCAGCTGCCTCTGGTCCCTGATTCCACCCCTTCTCCTCCCCATCGTTCTTCACACCTCCCTGGGTCACCCCACCGAATCCTTCTCCTACTAGCTATTTACATAATCAGCCTTGCTGAAGGATTTTGATCCATAACGTTGACAATTCCTTATCCATTAACTGAAGCTCCTTAATCTGCTGGGTTCATCCTCCACATTGGGTTTTTGCAATAAAATTTAATTCATTTTAATTTGTATATATTACACAGGGGTGTTGCTTCTCTGATTTTGGAATTATCTACCCAATAGATCAAATATGCCTAAAAAAATATATCCGTACCATTTAATCCTAATGACACAAGCATGTGCAAAGGGGATTGATCTTCAAGGGTATGATTGAGTGGGTCCCTGAATCTTCTATTACACAATTTGGATTAAATTTAAATTTGGACATCTAGCACAGTACTCTTTCAGCCCACAAGCCCATGCTGCCCAATTGATCCCCCCCCAGGATGTTTTGAAGGCACTGTTCTCCCAAGCTGGGTGTGCGTTTTGCAACCAGTACATAAAGGAAATGATTGTGTGCACAAAATAAAAGTTACCTAAAATAAAATAAAATGTGAACTAAATACATTACTTTGTAGAATGCATTCATACTTGTGTTATATTAAAATATGCCAATACAGTTTTATTAGTCATGAGAGATTGGCTGTGCAAAAATTATCTTGGAACAACTTCAAGCATTCAATGCACACATACTTTTGCCACAGGAAAATAATTTGCACATCATAAAATGTTTGTGCACACTGACTACTAAAAATTAGAGGGAACATTGAAGGGTGGGAGGAAACCGGAGCACCCAGAAGAAGCCCACACAGACACAGGGAGATCATACAAACTCCTGATAGACAGTGCGGGTTTTCAAAACCCAGTCCCAATCACTGACGCCAACTGTGCTACCTTTCAGAAAACCTGATATTTTAGTTCTAACTGTGATTTTATTGGATTATTAAAGTTTGCCCAGTGAATTGTCTTGAGGTGTCATGATCCAGAGCTCAAAGCTGATACCTCAATGTAGACTCTTGGGGCAAAACTCCTGCCCTGTTTTCTGCAGTAACAGCACACGAGTACAGGCTCAAAGTGTGCTCACTGCTGCATTTATATCACCTAGTGTACTAAGAGTAACTTAGGTATTAGATAAGGTTGCCATCTGTGCTCAGCTCTTGGCATTTGTGACTTTCATAGCTGCAGGGATTGCATCAAGAGGTTTCAAAATCACTTCACAACAGTAGGCCTGTGTCACTTATGAACTAGGAGTCCAGCCTGGATCCAGTAGCTGAAATGTCACTGTTAAATTCCTTACCAGCAGGTTCCTTAAGCATTTCTCAACGCTTCCCTACCATCTTTCACTTTAATTTTGTAAACTTTTGGAGCTTTGCATTTTCTTGGTTTTCACTATTTTAAAACTTCATTGGAAACCTTTCTGTTTTTAGCTCTGCAAAGGAGGTTTGGTAAATCATGAAATAGAAATGGGATCATATATCTCAATGTGGGCATTTTGTTCTTTTGCCTCGTTTTGCCCATTGATCTGGAGATATTTCATCTCTTTGCTTATCCTTTCCCTGTTTGGAACTATTTGTGAGTTTGCTTTTTTAATATCCCCACTCCTATCACATATTTAAGTACAGCTTCCTCACACCTTAACTCTGGCAATGTTCTAAAACCAGCAAAGCAGGAAACATTGGAAACATTCCGAGGGGAGGGGGTGAGGTAAATTGGGTGGCACAGACTTGTGGGTCGAAATGGCCTGTTATCGTGGTTTATAAAAAAAAATGTGAGAAATGCTAATTGTTCAGTCGCATGTGGAGGATAAAATCAGATGTAACATTTCAAGTGCTGAACTTTTATTACAGCTGTGATTTTTTTAAAATGTGACCATTTTTATGCTGCACAGAAAAGGGGAGGAAAGAAAAAAACAGGAAGGTCTACGATAAAATAAAGGCTGGAGAGTTTAAACGATGGGGATGTGGTGCAGGGCAAAAGAGGAAGTAATAAGGCAAGTAACAGAACAAAATATAGATTGAGGTGGGGTGCAAATCAGGATAATGGAGTTGTCTGAAATTTAGCTCAGTTTCATGTCGAGAGGCTGTTCAATGTGGTTGTAAACAATGAGGAAGAACGTGCAAAGAGCTTCCTGGTAAAGAGAGAAATAAAAATGGAAAAGGTGATTGATGATAAATATCAGATACATAGTAGCTAAGCAGAGTTAATATAAAAGGAAGCCCCAAAAGTATTTAGTGAACATTTATAAAGGAACGGTGAGCCACTTAAGGACTTAATAAAAGGGGTGGGGGAGGTTCTTATGGAAGAAGTGGGCATAGCAGATCAATTGCAGTTTGATTGCAGTTAAATAGAGTGTTCAAAATTTTGCCACATTATAGATTTATAGTTTGCCCAATTTATCCTTGCCAAGCTAAGCTAATTCTATTTTGTCTGCATTTGGACTGTATTCCGGTCCAAATGTTATTTTTGAATATTTTATTTAAGATTGTTCAAAAAGAAAAACAAAAAAAATGTAAAAGAAATAAATCCCTCCAATCCTCTACAAACTTAAAAGAAAAAGAAAACCACTTCACTTTCCAATACTTTTAAACTCCTCTAGATAGATAGATATATATGTTCATAGACACCGATAGCAGAAAGGGCATGTTCGAGATTCATTTAAATTTCAATACCAACAATTTGTAAATATGGGCTCCATATTTCACAAAAAGTATGATACTTATCTCTTAAATTGTAAGTAATTTTCTCAAGTGGAATACAACTCCTAACTTCCACATGCCATCTGTCCATTCCCAAATCAATATCTGACTTCCAATTTATAGTAATACATTTTCTAGCTATTTCCAAAGCCATTAGAACAAATTTAACTTGATACATATTCAGTTTTAATTTAGCTTTAATTCCTCTAACATCTCCCAGTAAAAATAACATTGGATCCTGTGGGAATCTAACTCCAGTTATTCATTCTAACAAACTACCCATATCAAACCAAAAAGATTTAATTGTGAAACACTGCCAAGTCAAATGATAAAAAGTTCCAATTTCTTGTCCACATCTAAAACATAAATCTGAATAAATATAATTCATATTATGCCACCTTTGTGGTGTTAAATATAACTGATGAATAAAATTAAATTGAAATAGCCGATCTCACACTTATTATACTTTTCATACTTGTCTCTCTACATATCTGAATCCATCTATGTTCATCTATTTGCTTACTTAAATCTACTTCCCATTTATGTCTTGATTTATGAACTCCTTTTTGATCTTTTTTTAATAATTTCAACGTCTCTGAAATATTTTTTTTACATCCCTATTACTTAATAGTAATTCTACTTCTGATCCTGCTGGTAATACTAAATCTTGGCCAAAAATTTCTCAAAAAAAATCTCTTAACATGATAATTACAAAATTTTGTATTTTTCAATATCTTAAACTTTTCCTTCATTCTACTAAAAATAATAAATTTCCCAGCTTCAAATCAATCTTTAATTTTCTTAATACCACAGTTTTGCAAACTTTAAAAAAATTATTTTCCACAGAAAATAGAATAAGTCTATTTTGAAATAAAGGTGTTCTTCCAAACTTTAAACTTCTTCCTCCAATCTCTTTATCAACTTTATTCCAAAGTTCAATTAAATGTTTCATCATGGGTGTTTCTTTATTTATATTAACAATCTTGCATTGCATTTATAAATAAAATGTTGTGGATCAGTTTCTCCTATTTTATCAAGTTCTATATTTACCCATGCTGGAACATTATTTAATTCATTAATAAATCGATTGGAATAAATATTGTATTCAAGGAAAAACACAATTTACTCTCCCCAACAAAGTAATAGGCAACATATTCCACTTTTCCAAATTTTATTTACTAAAAATGAATAATTTAAATATTTTTGTCATATCTGATTGCATGTGAATACCTAAGTATTTTATTCCAAGATCTGGCCATCTAGATTCAATTACTTCCTTACATTTCTGATAATCTCCATTAACAAAAGACATAATCTCACTCTTCTCCCAATTTATTTTATATCCCAATATATCTCGATCTTCTTTTATTCTAATTTTAAGTTGTTACAAAGAAATTTAAAGGATCTGTTAAATAAATCAAAACATCATCTGCAAATAAAGTTACTTTTTATTCTTCTTGTTTCATCTTATTACTTATAATCTTTGAATCTCATGTTATTAATTCAGCTAATGGTTCTATTGCTAAAACAAATAAAGATGGTGATAATCGGGAACTTTGTCTACTTGATCTCATTAATTTAAAAGATGTTGAAATCTGTCCATTTGTCAAATAGGTTTTTTTATACATCATTCTAACCCAATCTATAAGCATTGAACCCAATTTACATTTCTCTAAAACATTAAAGAGGAAATCCCATTCTAATCTGTCAAATATCTTTTCAGCATCCCAAGTGACTGCCACACTCAGGTTTCCCCTTTTTTGAACCAAATGTATTAAATTAAGAAGTCTTGCTACATTAACTGTAGATTTCCCACCCTTATCAAATCCAGTTTGTATGTATTAATTTTTGTAAATATTTTGCCAGTATATTTGCTAATGTTTTAACTAATATTTTATAATCAACATTTAATAATGAAATTAGTCTATAAGATGCTGGTTTCATTGGATCTCTCTTTTTTCAGAATTACTGTAGTAATTACCATTAAAAAAGATTCCAGCAGAGAATGTACCTTCATAGCATAATTTAACACCTCCATAACTGGAGGTATTAAAAGATCTTTAAATTTCTTATAAAATTCTACAGGAAATCCATCTTCTCCTGGCAATTTGTTATTTTGCATTGAACTCATTACCTAATTTCCCTTGCCATAAATACTACATTCAAATCATTCTGTTCTCCTTCATTCAGATTAGGTAAAGTATAAAAACTTATCAATTTTATTTTCATTGATTACTGATTCCGAATTATATAATTCAGAATAAAATTCCCTAAATACATCATTTATTTCTTGTGGTTTGTATGTAATAGTTCCTGAAGATTTTTAACTACATTAATAACTCTCGTGGTCTGTTCAGCTTTCAATTGCCATGCTAAAACTTTGAGCTCTTTCTCCTAATTCATAATATCTCTGTTTAGTTCTTTGAATTAATTTTTCTGTTCTATATGTCTGGATAGTTTTATATTGAATCTTTTTTATTAATTAATTGGTTTTTCTTTTCTTCAGAAGGATTATTTTGTAGATCTTTTTCTAATTAACCTATGTTCCGTTCTAATTGTTTTGTTTTATATATTCCTTTTTAATTTTAGCGGAGTAACTTATTATTTGACCTCTTAAATGCTTTTAATGCATCCCTAATAGTACATTTATTATCAATTAAATTAAAATTAACTTCTAAAAGTAATTTAATTTGCTTTCTATAAAATCATAAAAATCTACTCTTTTTTAATAATGCAGTATTACATCTCCTTCTATAGGGTATATTTTCTTCCTTTAAAGTTGAACATATCAATAAAAGTGGCGAATGATCAGAAAATATTCTTGCTTTATACACAACTTTAGTAATCCTTCCTTGAAACTGTGCCAATAATAAAAAAATCTATTCTTGAATAAGAATCATGTCTAAGTAAATAAAATGAATAGTCTCTTTCTCAAGGATTCAACTTTTGCCAAATATCAACTAAATTTAATTGCATCATAAAACTTAATATGGCCTTCATCACTTTAGCTTTTTTTTACCATTTTGGCTGACTTATCCAATAATGGATCAAGACAACAATTGATATCTCCTATTGAAGCCTTTTCCTGCACTTCTGCTAAGAGTAAAAAAGTATTTTTTATAAAATCATCATCTACATTTGGTGCATAAATATTCATGTGTCCATATTTCAAAATAAATCTAGCATTTAATCAAAACCTATCTCCACACAGGATCTATTGTAGTATCAAAAATTTTTACTGGTAATGATTTTTAAATTAATATAACCACTACTCTTGCTTTAGAATTAAAAGATGTAGCGATAACTTGACCCACCAATCCCTTTTTAATTTAGAATGTTCTTTTTCTGTCAAATGAGTTTCTTTTAAAAATGCATTATCAACCTTCATCTTTTTCATACAACTTGATGTTCTTTCTCTTTTCATTGAACTATTTATCCTATTAACATGTAAAAAATTTTTAAATTAATTAATTTTTTAGCATCCATTATCCCAAATCAAAATCTCTTCCAATCCTGTTCTCCCAGGTCTCTTTATCAACTCAAACCATCTCTTGTGTGTGTCTCTGACCCTTAAAAAGAAAATAGAAAAATAATTTTAAAAAGAAAAACTCATGAATAACCAAACAATAAAATTAATATTTTAAAAAAGATTTTAAAAACCCCTAAAAAAAAGTGCGGAATTGTAGCAGGAGCTACTGAGGGAAGTGAAATAAAGAGACTACACACTGTGAGTTGCTTGACTTCCAATGGTTTAATTTTGAAAAGCCCACTCTGCGCCTTATAAAGTGGCCCGTATGTCCTGCCCATCACTGGCAGTGACATCACGATGCAGCCGAGTGTGTATGTGTGTGGCCCGTTTGAGCATGGGAGAAGATGCACTCGGCGGTGCCATCTCGACATGGCTGCTCTGCAGCCGTGATATTGTGGAGCCGGTTCACCTGTGTCTCAATGTGCACCACCACAGAATAAAAATATAACCTCATTATAGCACTATTACCCTCCACCGAAAGGGTCATGGCACCTGCCACGATATGGAACGTAATGGTTCAGGCAAGCAAGGAAGAACATCCATTCCCCCCCCCCCCCCCCCCAGGTGAAGAATTAATTAATTACACTTTAGGAAATAATAAATCGCCTGCCACTTCAAGGTCCACATTAACTTCATCAATTAAAGATGTTTCCATCTGAGATTCTGGCTCCAACTGAGATTCCTTCTGACAGCTTGCAATCTCGGAACAATGTTCTTCGGAAGAATTTGGATCTCTCTTTGAACTTCTCGCTGAGGACTAAACTCAACAATTCTTGCTGCTCTCCCTTAATAGTAGGAAATAACTCCAAACCTTTGTGCTGCTTCTTCATCCTTAAAGAACTTGGGTCATTCATTCACCAAAAACAACTTCAACGTAGCTGGATATCTAAAAGTAAACTTGTAGTCTTTCTTCCAAAGAATAGTCTTCACTGGATTGAATTGTTTTCTTCTATCCACAACTGGTTTACCTAAATCCGCATTAAAGAAAATTTTATTTCTAGCAATAACCTAGGTTTCTGGACTGCCAATCTTAAAATTTTCTCTGTCTTGCTATCGCAGACATTTAGTCAATATAGATCTAGGGGACTGATTTGGCAGGGGCTTCCTCCGTAAAGCTCTGTGAACCCTTTCTAATTCAATTCCATTTGGAAAATTTTCTTCTCCCAATATTCCAGGAATCCATTTTTGAAAAAGTTCCATTGGGTCACCGCTTCCTTCAAACAATCTTAACATTATTCCGTCTACTTTGATTTTCCATCTTATCCATCATTTCTTTCTTGTTTTTTTCCAGGGCATATCCAAATTTTCAACTCTATCACTTCTGTCATTATGAAGATCCATATCATTTTTAACTCTGCAGATCTAAATCAACTCTTTCAACTGTTGCTTTAACTTCCTTCACCTCGACATTTCATTTTAACCTCCTTCATATTGATCTAACATCTCTAATATCAGCCCTTATAACTTGATTGACCTATTAATAGTAAGTAAAGATCTTTCATGTTTTTTTTTCCCAAAACCCCTGGTATTTCTTCTCTGTCTTCTTAATCATCTTCATCTTGATCTGATTCTTCTTGATTTCCTTTCTTCTTTTGATCACCAACTGTCAAAGTGCAGTTACTCCTCTGGCATGTCTGGTATATCTGCCTGCAGTTCCTTCACTCCACCAGCACTAATGGGGTGGTGCTATGAAGCACCCATTCTAATGCATAATCTTCCTCTTCAGGAATGCGTGGAAATAAACCTTTGTGGATGCGCATAATATTAGTGTATTCTTGAGGGGAGATATGAATCAACCCGGCGCCATCTTCCCCGGTATCCTTGGGAGGTGGCGCTGGTTTTGGCTGGAAGTAAGCCATCATCATGAAAGCCTGTCGCAGGGGCTTCGGAATTTGAGACTCAGGCTCCAACTGTGAAGTAGGCCATTAATCCTCGTTTTTTTTAGTATCTTACAATTTTCTTCTCTCTTGCTGCTTTCTTTCCTCTGGCTGCAATGTCCAAGAGCTCCTAGAGGATTTTAATATATTTTAAATTTAAAATTAATTTTTAATTCAAGCTTAATATTTTAATCCACCAGGAAAGTTGTAATTCCTCCTCTTGCCCCTACGTCATTACACTCCACTCTTCTCCCCATACCCCGCAACACCCCCCCCCCGTCCTAATTTTTATAGATCTCATAATTGTACCTGGTTCTACCAGCTCCTCTGAGGGCAGATATTTAAGGCAAGAGGAGAAAGATTTAAAAGACACCTGAAGGGCAAATTTTTTTTTTGCAGACAGTGATGGGCACGTGGAACGATCTACCGCACTGTCTGGAAAAATTTGGCCCTTCAGGCGTCCTTTAAATTTCACCCCTCATCTTAAACATTTGCCCTCAGCTTTAGACTCCCTACTTGGGTGGGGCGGGGGGGGGGGGGTTGTAGAGAGAGAGTCTGTTACTTCAGTAAAACCCGTTGGCCAGAATTCAAGCAACCGGCAAAAAAACGCAAAATAAATAGGTAAAAAATATGAAAGTTTAAAATTGGCACGTCTCATTGTTAGTTCACCAATCATGCAACATGCAATCTCAAGTAACCATAAAATTCACTTATCCGGCATCTACCAATTCCTATAGATGCTGGATACCAGGGGTTTTACAGAACTCCAAGTGTGTCTAACCAACATTTGATACAATTGTAACATGATGTCCGAACTTAATGCCATTGCCAATGAAGGTAGGTGGTTCCAAAGTGCTCCACTGCTGACACTTCATCTCCTGCTCAGCCTCATTTCCCAAGAGGAGGTGAAGTGTAGCCCCTTCTTAGCGGGGCTTTCTACATATTGCATGGGAAAATTTTCCTCGACATCCCTGACAAGTTCTGCCCCCATTCATATCTTCAGGACTATGACAGTCCAGGTCAATGTTAGGGAGGTTAAAGTCACCAGCTATCACAATCCTATTATTCCTATATCTAATCTTCAACTTATGTCCTCATTTGCTTTAATTCCCACTGACTATTTGGCAGGCCATGAGTATAATTCCACGGAAGTGATCACACCATTCTTAATTTTCAAGTTCTTGTAGTAAGTCTTTCATAGAATATCCACCAGGGAAGCTGGAGCATACCTTCGCAAATGCAAAGTCAATTATGTAGAATATAAGGAGTGTTGTAATGGAGAAAAGAGCTAGAAATGGTTAAGGATAGGTGTTTGGAGGTCTCAGCAACTGAAGGCGCATGATGGGGTGGTTATGCATGTACGAGAGGAAATAATTTCAGAATTTCATATCATTGGTTGTGTGTTGGGCTAATTGGAAATAATTTGTAAAGAAGGGCAAGAATTTGGGAACGATGTTACTTAACTGAGAGCCAACGGAGGCCATGCCATAGTGACCCCACTGATGGGTATGTGCACATCCCTTACAAATACGAGTCCCCCCCCCAGTCTTGTTCATGAGCTTCATTTTTTCCCCTCTATTCATATATTCCTAACAGCCGTTTCACTTGCTCTTCTTACCTACACCCCCTTTACGTCTGTGTGCTGTTTCCCATTCCCCAAGTTCCTTTACTTCTTCCCACCAGGTCTCAGTGGGTGTCACCCTTTTCTTCAGGATTATTCAAGCCTCCTCTTCTATTTCAGTGGGGAACAAGAATGACGATCCTGCACGCAAGGTGGTAGAGACCAATGACGCACAGAAATTTGCCGAACAGATGGGCATTCAACTTTTTGAAACCAGTGCGAAGGAGAACCTTAATGTGGAAGAGGTAGGACCTTCCCTCCACAGGGTTTGGTGAATGATTTGGGCATTCTTGGCTGCTGTTTGTGCCATCCAGATGCTGCTTGCCAATCTCTTCCTTTTACTTTCAGATGTTCAGCTGCATCACTGAGCTCGTGCTGCGTGCCAAGAAAGAAAACTTAGCCAAACAGCAGCAACAGCAGCAGAACGACGTCATCAAACTGTCCAAAAACAGCAAAAAGAAGAGGAAGTGTTGCTAACGAGGAACAAAAATAAAACGGACTTCTTTGCAATGGACAGTCCCTTTCACTAGGACCTGTATATCACAAATTCAGAAACGAGTGTTCTTTTTCATTCCCCCACCCCACCTTTTCTCCCATAGGTCTCCCCTCGCCCTTATCCCAAGCCCCGGGAAGATCACGTTTGAGTGCCGATATGGGATCTTGTTGACTCGGTGCTGTGGCTCCTAGATTTCAATTTCTGAATTATTATTCTTCCATTGAAAATGACTGCGCCAATGGAGCTCAGTGCCAAGATCGAAGCAGATTGTCGCATTCCGTTTGATTGGTACGGATCTACGTAGAAAATAAATGAATGACTTGTCTCGCTTAAGGGATTTAAAAACCCTGTACATGATGTACAGCTTTAACGCCACCCCTCTTTCCTCATCGCTTCGTCTAATACTTTCAGATGCCAAGAAATCATGAAGCACCTTCATTCTCACTCCTAGTTTGATTTTTACGAAGTAAATGTTTTCAGATCCAGGCTGCTGGCTAATGTTGATGCGCGGTGGCCACTAGCTGCTTCCAATTATGCACTGTTTCCGCTGTTGGACTCTCACTGTTGTTAACTGATTTGTCATTTGTGGTTGGAGAAGAGGTGGGGTAAATATGGAAAGGCAACTGTTATGAAGGGTATTGGCCTGCTAATTGAGGTAGGCGGTTTTATGGATGGAATTGGACACATTATTTGGATTGGAGTTTTTTTTTTAATTAAATGATCAATGAACTCCTCCATTATTTATATAAAAAAATGGGTCCAGACGGTTTGGCTAAGGAATTTGTCATCTGCAGAATGACGGGGCAGGGAAGTTTAAAAAATGTTACTAAATAAAGTGTGAAATAAGGTAAGGTGAATGAACAATGTTTTTAAATATATGTCAATCATGTGTTGGCTTTCTTGATGCCTCAGCCTTTCAACAATGAAAACATGTGCTTGATTTGTGACGGATTCTTCTAAACAGCAGTTTAGAAGACACCCTACGGCAAAATAAATGCATCTGCGCGCCTTGCACTGGGGAAAGAAGGTTGTTGGTCATTACATTTTAAAATGGAAGAGGATAAAAATGGAAGGGAAGATGAGATCCATGGCGGGGATTGGGGGCGGGGGGTGGAGGGATAGGCAATCAGATTCTCCACTGCCGGGTGTGAGTTAGTGCAATCCCAGTCCAGTTGGGACAGTCCAATTAATTGCTAGTTTGACAACTTGGCCTGTGAAGTGGCTGCAAAATGTCACGTTTGGAGTGTGGCATGCATTGCTGAGGCTGGAATATTGCTGTATGTGCCCCATGTTATAATCTGAGGGTGCGGATAGAAGAAATGTAGGAAAAAAATTGCATCCGATCGTTCGGTACTTAAGGTTGATATTAGTTGCCTGAAATGGATGTGTCCTTTTCCCAAACATTGACATCCCGCACCTTGATGAATCCACAACCCCTGCACCACCTTATTATGCACCAGTCAGTCATTTGCCTCATTCTGTGTGGATATCCCTCACATTGAAGGGGTAAACTGCCTCTAGCTATAAGAGCTCAAAATGCAACCATGATGGTGGAATCTGAGGTAGAAAACTGCCCAGAGTCAGGAAATAAAGTCCACTAAATGAAGAGTCTAATATTTATGAGGATGGTTAGTGCAGGGAATGGAAGGTTCACCTGGTGCAAGAATGAAACACTCTTAATGTGGGATAATGCACCCACATTGGTCACTGCGCAGGAAGTTTCACACTGGATTAAACCTGTGGTATACCTGACCAAGCAAATGCTTGATTAGAAATAATGGATGATATTTTTTTTAATGGTATGTAGGATGAAAAAAATCTTAAAACGATCCTTGTTTTGGGGTTACCATTTACTGACAGTTTTAAAGAAAATATATCCTTTATTTCTGTACATGCTGGTCATTACATCAAAAGAAAACGCCTGTTTTACATGGTGTTATATTGTGGAGTCCCATCTGTTCAAAGGTGTATCTTAAAATTTCTGAAATCTTGTGGCATTTGGTTATGCAACTGTTCGTGATGACAATTATGTATTAAAACAGAAATTATTGCAAAATGTGGTGCAGGTTACAATATGTTAATTTCATGTCTCTGTGTATGCTGCCTGTATGCAATGCTTGTGTGCATCTGCATGCACGATTCCTTTGGGGTGTCTATGAACGTGGATTGAAACCTTGTATGTCTTATGTATGCACTTCCTGAAATACATTTCTGTGCTGGATACCTCTTGGAAAGAGCTGGGAAGTAGTAGTTCCATAATGACTTTCTGACAATGGAAATTCTGTCTGAGGGTAAAAGGCACTGGAGCTTAAATGAGAACCAAATAGGAGCAGAAGACAAAATGGTCATTTTATAGGACAAATTGCATAAACCACCTCCAATTTGGTCCTTCATTCATCAAGAATATGGCCAATTGACTTCAGTGCCATTTTTCTGTACTTGCCCCATGTCCTTTGATTCAGATCTGGGTGACTGAACATCCACAGTCGTCCAGTGCAAAGAAATCTAAATATGAGGGAATTTCCCATCTATGCCCAAATTGACTGACTCCTTTAATCTGAGACTGGGATCCTTGGTTCCAAACTCAGTCAGAGGAAACATCTTACATCCAGCCCATCGAACTGTTTGAAATTTGTACCTTTCAATGAGATTTTACCTCTAAACTCTAGTTCTATTCTACTCCATCTCTCCTGGCAGTGAACCTGTCATCCTGTAACTAGTTTAGTGAATCTTTGTTGCTCTCCCACAATGAGAAGTAGAACATCCTGTCCTTTTTTTTTCCCCATGTAAGCAGACCAAAACTATACACTAAGCCTAATGAAGTGATAAATTGGATGATAATGCAAGGTGAAGAGAAATAGTACAAGTTAAACAAGAGGCAGTTTTGGAGGGTTTGTAAGTGGGAGTAGCAGAACCATAAACACAAGCTATGGTTTGAAATTATTGAACTCGATTGAGCCTAGTTCCTAATCAAACATGTCATTACTTGGGCTGGTGTTTTCATGGAGAACAGTGTGATTATAATGGAGATTTAAAATGAGGGTCAAATGGAATCTAAGGGCCACAGATTGGAGGTGTTCCACAATGATAATGTGGTCTGCATTTTGTTTCTCCATCCCAGAGGTAGATAGAATTGAGCAGTTGTTAAATTACAGGACTGGACCAATGATCTCGTTCAAATCCTAACAGGGTAATTCTAGCTTTTAAATACAGTAAGTTCCTGAAGCCCCACCTGGCTCACTGATGTGATACTCAGTTGAAGAGTGTAAAAGGAAGAGCAATAATTACTGGTCTTTTCAGCAACAATAATAAATAAAACAATGACAGTAAGCAGTCTAATGGCCTAAAATAGAACCAGTAATTTGTGGTTGGTCATGGAATTTTGCAGGATCTGGAGTTGTGAAAAATGTTTGCACAAGGAAGATAGTTGTCTCCTCTGTATGGGAAGTGAACTCACGAAGGAGAGTTGATTGAAGAGTGAGCCAAGATATACTACTATGGAAATGTCCCTTTCTGAAGCCCAAAAAGGGAGGAGGGGCAGATGTGTTTTGGGAAATATTCTACAGAGGTTTGCTGTGCATCAGTCTTCCAGACTTAAAACATGTTGGAGGTTCTTCCTCTGCAAGATCTGTGTATTTCTTCAACAAGCAGGTTCTTGAACTGACTTGGTTCATCCATACTTGCGAATAAAATTCATATTTTTATTGAGCATGTGGGCATGCAGGTTTAGCATTTATAAATGTGCAATGCATGTCTATTTGATTTATCTATGTCTCTGTTTCTATAGGGAACAGAGACATTGTGGATAAAAAAGTCCTTTCTTTATCTTATTTGTCCATGTTTGTTTTAACCATTTCCTTTGGTTTGTTGCTGTGCATGTTAGTACTGTGGATGTTCAAGGAGCGAATTCGTTTTCTGTTCCCCTTCAGCTTTTCTGTGATTTGTATCTTGTGTATGTGGGGGAGAGGGAAGGTGGATGAAACGAGTTGAATCTTGCAGTGCCTTTCTCAATCTTGGGAAAGTCCACGTGTTTTTACAGCCAACAGGGTGGACTTGAACTACACTGGCAGATGTGCAACACCAACAGCTTGTTTTTCGTGGTTTGAGTCTTTCATTTTTCTCCCCCCAAGTGTCGGGCACTCTGTACCATTTGAATAATTTGTAAACTTTTCACTGTGTTTACAAATGTGTGGTGTAGCACAACATTTTTGTAACTGTTTATTTACATGTAACTGTTCATTGTATGTCCAACAGTTGAATGCAAATGAAAGTTGGGGCTGGATTTTGTCATGTTATTTTGGCAGTGACCCGCAGAACTGCTGGCAAGTTTTAGGAATTGTGCACGTGCCATAAATCCCACATGCGATTCAGCCATTGAACAGCAGAAGACTGAGATCCCTCAACATTTATGTTGCAGAAGGAAGTAACGTGATGGAGTAGTGACCGGTAAGAAAATACCAGCCCAATCCAGAAAAGTAAAAAAAAGGTAGAGAAAAAACAAAGTCACTAACACAGAAACCATAACAAATTGAAAGTAAAAGTGTGGAGAAAATAGCAGCAAAGAAAAAAAAACCCAAAAACAACAGGTAGAAAAGAAGAAGGAAGGACGTCAGAAGAGGAGGATGAAGGCCTTACCGGTACAGGGAGGCCTGCCATGGAGAGAGAAGCCCGTTCCCTGAGGTCAGTGGAAATCCCGAACTCAGGACTACAAAGATGGCTCACGGAGCCAAACAAAAGTGCGCAACTGCGCATGCGCGAGGATTCGCGCATGCGCAATGCACAAGACAAAAACACCAACGGGAGGGGTGACCAGCTGAGGAGTAAATCTCCACAGCTGAAACAGACAAGTATAACATGACAGCAAGACTCTCAACAGGAAAACATAGAAAATAACGGGAACAAGAAGGAAGAAAATAAAAATAGGAAATCAAAGAAACAACAGATGACCAACTCAGAGGAAGAAAACCAACACCAAGACACTTTTAATAAAAATAAGAACAAAAATACCCAACAAGAAAATCAGAAGAGACAGAGGTAAAAGACACAGATCCTGGACTCAGAAGAAGAGGAGGGAGAACGCAGAGAAATGGAAGATGAAGGGAAGGGCAAGTACATGGATATATTTTTTTAAAGAATATATGGAAACAGTAAAAGAATGGCAGTCACAAGAATTCAGTGAAAGTGAATAGATTAGAGATGATCATGACAGATATAGGAAAAAGAGTAGACAAGGTGGAAGAGCGAGAAACAGCCATAGAAATGGAAGTAGAGGACTTAAAAAAGAAATTAGAAGAATCTGATAAAAAAGTTAAAGAGACACAGGAGCTGTTAGCTCAGAAGATAGATATAATGGAAAATTATAATAGAAGAAATAATATAAAGATAGTGGGCCTTAAGGAAGATGAAGAAGGCAAAAATATGAAAGAATTTATAAAAGAATGGATCCCCAGGGTCCTAGGAAGACCAGAATTACAGGAAGAAATGGAAATAGAAAGGGCACATAGAACATTAGCCCCTAATCCACAACCACAACAAAAACCAAGATCCATTCTAGTAAAATTCCTAAGATATACAACAAGAGAAAATATGTTGGAGAAGGCAATGAAAAAAATAAGAGATGACAAAAAACCACTGGAATACAAGGGTCAAAAATTTTTTTCTATCCAGATATAAGTTTTGAACTCCTGAAGAAGAGGAAAGAGCAAAAACAACCCTATGGAAAAAAGGTTATAAATTTATGTTAAAATATCCAGCGGTACTTAAAATAGTTATCCCGGGGCAGCAAGGCAAACTATTCTCGGATCCGGAAAAAGCACGAAAATTTGCAGAACAACTACAAAACAGACAGAGAGATGAAGAGATGTAACAAGAACAAAAATGACAACAAACTATATATATATATTAAAAAAAAATAGACTATAAGTAAGAACTAAGAAAGGGAAGAAAGGAAGTCAGGAGGGAATTAAGAGAGTGAACTTTGTTATATATGAAGATTAAAATCTTTTCTGGGGGGCTGGGTGGGGAAGAATAACAGTCACTGCGAAATCAGTTGACGCTTGCAAGCGGATTCGCAAATCCAAATGGAGAGGGGAGATGTGGTTGCCTGACAAGGGACAAAGGGCAACTCAGGAAGGGGAGGGACTATTGGGGTTAAAGGAATTTTAGATATGAGAATAGTGGAAATATTTTATGTTTTAGAAATGTTGTCTTATAATGTATTCAAAAAAAGAAAGAAATGGATAAGAAGGGAAGGTGGTGATGAGGAAACGGAAAGGAAAGATAAACAAAGTATGAAATGACTATGTTGAACTATATGACTTTAAATATTAATGGAATACATAACCAAATCAAAAGGAAGAAACTTAAATTTACTGAAAAAATAAAAAATTGATAGAACATTCATACAAGAAACACATCTAACTGAAGTGGAACACAAGAAATTAAAGAGAGATTGGATAGGACATGTAACAGCAGTATCATATAATTCAAAAGCCAGAGGAGTAGCTATATTAATCAACAAAAATGTACCAATCAAAATAGAAGAGGAAATAATAGATCCAGCAGGGAGATATGTAATGATATATTCATATATATTCAGAATTTTGGAATTTACTCAATGTATACTCATCTAATGAAGAAGATCAAAAATTTATGCAAGATATCTTTTTGAACATAGCAGATATGCAAGGGAACATACTAATAAGAGGGGATTTTAACCTTAATTTGGACTCAAACATGGATAAAACTGGAAAAAAAACTAACAGAAAGAACAAAGGAACCAAATTTATAATAGAGTTAGGAAAACGGAATATAAAGCTAGACTATTATCGGATCACTCACCCCTGTTATTGGCAATAGAGTTAGAGGACATCCCACCAAGAATGTATAAATGGAGATTAAACTCCATGCTACTTAAAAGACAAGATTTTAGAGAATTCATTGAACGACAAATTAAAATGTACTTTGAAATAAATACAGAAACAGTGAAAGATAAGTTTATTCTATGGGACGCAATGAAAGCGTTCATCAGAGGGCAAATAATAAATTATGTAACTAAGATGAAGAAGGACTATAATCGAGAAACAACAGTTGGAAAGGGAAATAACAAATACAGAAAAAGAATTAGCAATAAAGGAAGATATAACTAAAAGAAGAGAATTGGCAGACAAAAAAATAAAATATGAAACACTACAAACATATAAGGTGGAGAAGAACATAATTAAGACAAAACAGAAATATTATGAGCTAGGAGATAAAACGCACAAAATTCTAGCATGGCAGCTTAAGACAGAACAAACTAAAAGAATGGTTTTGGCATTAAGGAAAAAGGACAAACAAATTACATATAATCCAATGGAGATCAATGAAAATTTCAGGGAATTCTACGAACAACTATATCAAACTGAAAACGAAGGGAAAGAATACAAAATAGATGAATTTCTAACTAAAATTGTACTACTGAAATTACAAACAGAGGAGCAAAATAAATTAATAAAACCATTTGAAATAGAAGAATTACAGGAGATATTAAAAAAAACTACCGAACAATAAAACACCAGGAGAGGATGGACTCCCAATAGAATTCTATAAAACATTTAAAGACTTATTAATTCCTCCCCTCCTGGAAGTAATCAACCAGATTGAAAAAACACAAAACATACCAGATTCATGCAAAACAGCAATAATTACAGTAATACCAAAGACGGAAAGATCCACTAGCACCAGCATCATATAGACCAATATCTCTACTTAACACAGATTATAAGATAATAGCTAAACTATTAGCAAACAGATTGGCCGACTATGTACCAAAAATAGTAAATCTAGACCAAACTGGATTTATTAAAAAAAGGCAAACAACGGACAATATCTGTAAATTTATTAACTTAATTCATGCAGTAGAAGGAAATAAAACTCCAACAGTAACGGTTGCTTTAGACGCAGAGAAGACCTTTGACAGAGTAGAATGGAATTATTTATTCAAAGTACTACAAAAATTCAGCCTACCAGAGAAATATATTAATTGGATTAAAGCATTATATAAGGGGCCATTGGCGAAAGTGACAGTAAATGGATATATATCAAAACAATTTAACTTAAGCAGATCAACAAGGCAGGGATGTCCACTATCTCCCTCACTGTTCGCGTTAGCTATAGAACCATTAGCAGAACTGATAACAACAGAAAATAAAATAAGAGGGATAAAAATAAAAGAGAAGGAATATAAAATCAGTCTATTTGCAGATGACGTTATGACGTTATAATATACTTAACAGAACCAGAAATATCAATAAAAGAATTACATAGGAAATTGAAGGAATATGGAGAAGTATCGGGGTACAAGATTCACGCAAATAAAAGTGAAGCAATGACAATGAATAATGCGGATTTCACAAAGTTTAAGAAAGAATCACCATTCAGATGGTAAACACAAGCAATGCGATACCTCGGTATACAAATAAATAAAAACCTCAGCCATCTATATAAACTAAATTATCATCCATTAATGAAAAAATTACAAGACGACTTAGAGCATTGGAAAGACTTACCACTAACACTGATAGAAAGGATAAACTGTATTAAAATGAACATCTTCCCAAGGATACAATACCTATTTCAGTCATTACCAATTCACCTAACAGAGGAATTCTTCAAGGAGCTAAAGAAAATAATAAAGAAATTCTTATGGAAAGGGGGGAAACCGAGGATAGCACTAGATAAATTAACAGAATGGTACAAACAAGGAGGCTTACAACTACCAAATTTTAAGAATTATTATAGAGCCGCACAATTAATTCTATCAGATTTTTATCAAACAAGGGACAAACCAGATTGGACCAGATTAGAACTAGATAAAATAGGGGAGAAGATACCTGAACATATACTATATAAATGGGATGAAAAATTGGTGCAACGTAGGAATTCACCGGTATTGCACCATCTGCTCAACATTTGGAAGAAGATTCACGTAGAAAGGAATAAAACAAATTACCAACTACCAAAATTAATATTGACGCAATATCAACTAATCCCTTTCACAATAGATAACATTTCCTTCAGAGAATGGGAGAGAAAAGGGATCAAAAGAATAGAAAATTGTTTTTCGGGAAATAAATTATTATCCTTTGAACAAATGAAGGATAAATATAATATAACTCACGATACAATGTTTGCATACCACCAACTGAAAACTTACTTGAAGAACAAATTGGGAAACAGTCTGAGGTTACCAGAAGGAAGAAATTTTGAATATGTGATTACAGACACAATGATAATTTAAAAATTTATAACAAACATGTACATCAAACTGCAAGAAAAGGAGAACGAGGAAACAAACGGTAAACCTAAACAAAAATAGGAACAAGAACTAAACATAAAGATAAAGAATGAAACATGGGAAAAGCTATGCTCCGGAACTATGAGAAATACAATAAACACGAGGTTACGCATGATACAACATAACTGGATACACAGGCTATACATCGCACCTCAAAAGTTAAATAAATGGGACCCAACAGTATCAGACAGATATTTTCGCTGTAAAAGAAACGGGAACAACAATTCATACAATTTGGACATGTGAGAAAGTGAAAAAATTTTGGGAAGATCTAAACCAGATATTAAATAAAATCACAAAAAGCAATAAACCAAAAAACCCAGAGATCTTCCTCCTAAGTAATATAAGAAATAAAGAATTTGGACTCGATTTGGATGGAGCACAAAAAAGATTTGTTATGATAACCCTAGCTGTAGCAAAAAAATGTATTATGTCAACCTGGAAATTAGAAGACAACTTGAGAATACAACAATGGTATATAGAAATGAATAAATGTATTCCATTAGAAAAAATAACATATAATTTAAGAAATAACATCACAATATTCGAACAAATATGGGAGCCATACATGAAATACAATAGAGAAATCCTACCATGGACTTCCACCACCTAAAATGACAGAAGGAGAAGATAATGAAAAGAACTGACTCAGTAAAATTTCTTGTTTATTTTTATTAAGTGACAACATTGTTTAACGGGTTTAATGTATCTTATAGATTGAACTTCAAATAAATGGGAAAGGGGGTGAGGGAGGGAGGGAAGGGAAGGGGGAGAAAATGACACTATATATTCAAGAGAAAAAATGTCTGTATGTATCTTGGTCAATCTGGTTTATAGTGTGAAAAATAAAAAATTTAAAAAAAACATTTATGTTGCAGAATCTGTTCTCAGATGCTGTGCCAGTTTCGGCCTACCACAGGATCCAACAATCTATTCACCAAATGGAGATTGTATAGCTGAAGGGAAAATAGATAAAAATAGGTTGGTTATGTTATTTTACTAAAACCTGCAGTCTGTAAGGAGTTTGTACATTCTCCCCATGTCTGCGTGGGCTGTCCCCAGGGCTCTAGTTTCCTCCCACCATTCAAAATGTACCGGGGGGGGAGGGGGGTAGGTCAATTGGGTGTAATTGGGCAGCATGGGGTCGTGGGCCAAAATGGCCTGTTACTGTGCTGTATGTCTACATTTTTTTAAAATTTAATAAAAGAACACTTTAGGCCTTAGCCCTTTGTCAAGGTAGAAGGGCTCAGGCCTGAAATGTTGGTGACCTTTCCTTCAGATGCTGCGTGTCCTGCTGAGTTTCTCCAGCACTTGTGTAATGCATGACAATCACAAGATCTGCAGAATTTCCTGTTTAACTAGGGTCATTTATCTGCCTGCATTTACCTGCCTTACATGACCAGCAATAATATTTATAATTGGTTTAATACATTAATTATTTCAGTTTGGAAGGATTTTAATTGTGTTTTTTGTTTTACTTTTATGTACAACATTTTTAACTTCAGTGTTTCTCATTGATGGATAATCAGATTTAAAGATGTTGACAGCTTTTGATATAATAAAGCTTGGAAATATGCTTCTTCTCGTTCCAAGGGTTGGTCCTGATCCACTTTTGACACCCGATGAGGTCATGAATGGAGCTGTCTCACTGTTTCAATGAGGCCCATCCCTCAGTGTACATGCATCTCGATTGGCCATTCAGCTTTCAAAGAGTTTGCAAGTCGGTGGAAATTGTCCACTCAAAAGCTGAGGCTAACAGGTCCACAAGAACAGTTCCCACTGTGTATGTTCATGTGGCCACACCACCCACCTATATCTGGTGACTGTTCCAAAAGCTGAGGATAACTTCAGAAAGTAATGATGCACCCTAATTGTTTTTTAATATGTAGAGAATATTGCTAAGTTTTTACTGGCTTGTAGGGAATTTCACAACCCATGAACCTAAAAGGTTCGACTGAACCATGACTATTTAGTGCTTGGGTAAAATGTGGTGGTGAAAGGAATATGAAAACAGGCTATAACCAATGAGAGCTGTTGCCTGAAGTATTTAAGAAGGAATTCAATGAGATGTCATCAGTGCAGAAATACAAAGAGCATTGGTGAAGCATTTGTGGGTGTCCCCAGCTGAATCCACTTGGCCCTGAGTGGAGGAGGGCAAGTGATGTGAACCTTTCCTATGTTTTGGATAAATATGCTTTGGTTCGGTACATAAAGTAGATGCAACAGTTTGTTTTATATTTAATTCCCTATTATGTAGTAGCTCAATTAATCAGATTTGAATGCAGTCAATGACCAAGTCTCCCAACTGAGGTCGAGAATTAGATTCATCTGAGTGAACAAATTTTTAAACATCCACCCCATTTATAATAAAATTATGTTGGTACGTTTCTGAACAACCTTGGAGTATTGCATTTGGCTCTGGTCACCTCATTACAGGAAGAACATAGATGCTTTGGAAGGGGCACAGAGGAAATTTACCAGGATGTTGTAAAAACACAATGCTGGAACAACTCAGCAGGTCAAACTGTCTTTTATATCTTTGGCTTGGCTTCGCGGACGAAGATTTATGGAGGGGGTAAAAAGTCCACGTCAGCTGCAGGCTCGTTTGTGGCTGACAAGTCCGATGCGGGACAGGCAGACACGATTGCAGCGGTTGCAGGGGAAAATTGGTTGGTTGGGGTTGGGAGTTGGGTTTTTCCTCCTTTGCCTTTTGTCAGTGAGGTGGGCTCTGCGGTCTTCTTCAAAGGAGGTTGCTGCCCGCCAAACTGTGAGGCGCCAAGATGCACGGTTTGAGGCGTTATCAGCCCACTGGCGGTGGTCAATGTGGCAGGCACCAAGAGATTTCTTTAGGCAGTCCTTGTACCTTTTCTTTGGTGCACCTCTGTCACGGTGGCCAGTGGAGAGCTCGCCATATAACACGATCTTGGGAAGGCGATGGTCCTCCATTCTGGAGACGTGACCCATCCAGCGCAGCTGGATCTTCAGCAGCGTGGACTCGATGCTGTCGACCTCTGCCATCTCGAGTACTTCGACGTTAGGGGTGTAAGCGCTCCAATGGATGTTGAGGATGGAGCGGAGACAACGCTGGTGGAAGCGTTCTAGGAGCCATAGGTGGTGCCGGTAGAGGACCCATGATTCGGAGCCGAACAGGAGTGTGGGTATGACAACGGCTCTGTATACGCTTATCTTTGTGAGGTTTTTCAGTTGGTTGTTTTTCCAGACTCTTTTGTGTAGTCTTCCAAAGGCGCTATTTGCCTTGGCGAGTCTGTTGTCTATCTCATTGTCGATCCTTGCATCTGATGAAATGGTGCAGCCGAGATAGGTAAACTGGTTGACCGTTTTGAGTTTTGTGTGCCCGATGGAGATGTGGGGGGGCTGGTAGTCATGGTGGGGAGCTGGCTGATGGAGGACCTCAGTTTTCTTCAGGCTGACTTCCAGGCCAAACATTTTGGCAGTTTCCGCAAAGCAGGACGTCAAGCGCTGAAGAGCTGGCTCTGAATGGGCAACTAAAGCGGCATCATCTGCAAAGAGTAGTTCACGGACAAGTTTCTCTTGTGTCTTGGTGTGAGCTTGCAGGCGCCTCAGATTGAAGAGACTGCCTTCCGTGCGGTACCGGATGTAAACAGCGTCTTCATTGTTGGGGTCTTTCATGGCTTGGTTCAGCATCATGCTGAAGAAGATTGAAAAGAGGGTTGGTGCAAGAACACAGCCTTGCTTCACGCCATTGTTAATGGAGAAGGGTTCAGAGAGCTCATTTCTGTATCTGACCCGACCTTGTTGGTTTTCGTGCAGTTGGATATAACAAAGATAAAAAGGCATAACTGACTTGAGCCCTTCAGCAGTATTGGTGGGGGGGGGGGGGGGGGGGGGTAAATGAATGGTCAATATTTAAGCCAGTCATGAAGGGTTCCAGCCCAAAATGTTGCCCATTCTTTTTCTCCCACTGACGCTGCTTGACCTGCTGATCTACTCTAGCAGTGTGATTTTTACTCCAAGTTTGGCTTTGCCCCATGGGGTTGTATTGACTTGATCTTGTGCCACCTCACAGATGGAGAGGTCGATTCAGTGCAAAATGTTCAGAATTACTCAAGTTTCTCATTCTCGTTATTTCTTGGCAGGAGCCCTCCATTGGCAGCTCTTCAGCCACGTTTGCCTACTTAAAGGCCCAAAACATCGGCAATAGTCGCTGAAAGACCGGCCGGGTTCCTCCAGCATTTGTGTGTTTTTGCTAAAATCACAGCATCTTCATATTTTGTGTTTCACTGATATTCCTGTAACCTCTTCCTCCATCAGTTCCTCTTCTGTCACTCTCTTATGCCGGGGAAATTGATCATGACCAATTTTGACCATGCTGATGTGATATATGAGGAAACCTGAACATCTGAGAAAAACTGCATACAGACTGCACCTTGGGTCAGAACATGGCACTTGGGAGCAGTGTGGCAGCACTATTAACTGCTGGACCACATGCTGCCCCAAACCAAGCCTAATCAGACAAGTATTCATGATACAGAAGCCCAGTGCCAGCTTTAGACTGTGTTAAAACTTGAGAGCATAGGCCACTTGCCAGAAAATCGGCTGCTCCAAGTGATGGTGCTCTATTCCATATAGGTGCTGTATGATAGGTCTAAAAGGAAAAGTGCCTTCCGTGCCAACTCTATCACCACTGTCCATCAGTCAGTGCCTGCACTATCCGTGCAAAGGCAGCTGGCCAAATGTGGCGCCTTGGGTGACCAAAGGAGCCAGTTCCTGTAGATATAACCAGTTGAATCTTGGGTGGGTTGGATTTATTGGGGTTATTGTTATTGTGGTTTATGCAAGCTATTTCATAGCATATATAGAACACAGCTCCGAACAGCACAGTACCTGGCATAGCTCCACCTGAAGCTTTCCGTATCTTTTACCTCAACAATGGACAATGTTTGGATCACAATTCAAGGTTGGGAACCAGGAACTCTGGGCACATTTGTTCGAATCAATGGAATAAAGTGATTCCATTCCTTTTTGCATTGTAGTTACAAAATATGTAGCAATTATTGCTCAAGAGGTATTGGTCAAAGGTACCTACTGATGCCAATCCCAACATTGGCCTGACATTCCCTGGTGCGTCATATCTTTCATATTTTAAAATTATGCAGTCCGGAACATTCAAGTAAATATATCTGTCCTGTCACAGTCAGGTTAATAACTAGCTATTCCATTTACTTACATAGGGCCACTGAACAAGTACAGTAAAATCCCCGTTATCCGAAATTCAAGCAACTGGCAAAAAAAAAATCAAAATAAATATATAAAAAGTTGAATAAATAAAAATGTAAATAAAAGTTTAAAATTGTAAAAGTAAACATTCTCTGAGGTAACACACATCCCCTTGGTGAGGATGGGAGCAAACATTCAGCCACCGGAGCACGCTGGTCGTGTCCCGCCCGCAACAGCTGTTTCAATAAAGTTGTGTTTGAATGAAATGATAGTGCCCACGATGAAGAGCCGGCTGATGCCGCTGAGGCGACTCCCAAAGTGGCTCTCTATCATTGTCTAGTAAGAGTCTTTATCTTTGTCTTTATCTCTGTAAACTTGGGGAGAAGGGGTAAATATGATGGCGGCACAGTTAGCGTAGCGGTTAGTGCAACGCTGTTACAGCACCACCCACAGGGATTCAAATTTAAATCTAAATTTTATAAATTATGGGAATTGGCTGATTAAACAAACTTTACATAATTAAGGACAACTGATTTTTTTTAAATTACTTTAGCACCAGGATTCCATGCCTGCGGGTCGATGGTCTGAAAAGGTTTAGGGTTCCTGCCCTAAAGGATAACCTCCAGGTTGAGTCGGTGGTGAAGAAGGTGAATGCAATGTTGGCATTCTTTTCTAGAATAACATATAAGAGCAGGGATGTAATGTTGAGACTCTATAAAGGGTGAGACCTTACTTGGGAGTACTGTGTAGTTTTGAGTGCCTTATTTGAGAAGAGACATGCTGGTGTTGGAGAAGGTTCTGACATTTACTAGAATGATAACAGGAATGAAAGAGTTAACATAAGAGGAATGATTGTTGGCTCTTGGACTGTACTCATTGGAATACAGAAAGGGGAACTCATAGAGGCATTTTGAATGCTGAATGGCAAGGATGTTTCCCATGGTACAGGATTCTTGGACAAGAGGCCCGAACTTCAGGATAAAAGAGCATTAATTAAAAACCAAATTGCAGAAAATTTCTATAGTCAGAGAGTTGTGAGTCTGTGGAACGTTGCCACAGGCAGCTGTGGAAGGGAGGTTGTTGGGTGTAAAAGGCAGAGATGGACAGGTATTTGATTCGTCAGGGCATCAAGGGTTACAGGGAGTGGGGCTGAGTGGGAGGATGGATCAGCTCATGATTAGAATGGTGGAGCACACTCGATGGGCCAATGGGTCTACTTCTGCTCCTGTATCTTGTGTGGTCAATAACTTGCACTCAAGGGTTAGTGTGTTTGGCTCAGGCAAGGGGACTTTTCCTCGGTTACTGATCTCCCTGGGATTAAAAATGCTCCCTGTCATACTGAAAGAAAACCAGCATCTGCTGGAGATGGAAAGGGGGGGACAGCAAATCAGGTAACATCTGTGAAAAGATCAGGTCAAAGATCTTTTATCAGAACTGCTATGGTAACAGAGGTGGAGGATGGTGATGGGAGAAGCAGAAGGAACCTATGATGGGGTGGAATAATGCAGTGAAGCTCATTTGTCTGTGCAATGTGTTACTGATGTCCTGAGTTCTGATGAAGGACCGTGACTGAAAACATGTATTTTTCTCTTTTCACAGATGCTGCCTAACCCGCTGAGTTTTCCAGGCATATTTTGGTTTTATTTCAGATTTCTAGCATCTGCAGGTCGTGTTCAGTCTCAGTAATACAATTCAACCCAATACCCTGATAGCAGAATAAATGGTCTCAGCTACAAAAATTGAGAAAATAAATTTTAATCAATGACACGAATGGGTATCGATCCCAAAGTTCACACACCCGAGGTATTCAGAGTGTATAATCCCACTCATTGCTCTGATTAGATGTAGACCTATAGAAATGACAACACGGCGGTGGGGGGGGTGGGGGGGACACACACCCATCGAATGAATGCTGAACTTGTACCACTATGCGCTTATAATCTGAGGAAGTTACTTTGTTCATTAATGAAGTTATAAAAGTAGACAGTTGATGTAATTAAGTTTCCCTATTTGAAAATTAACTTTAAATTGCTTCCTGGAAATTAATTTTATCACTGTGGTTCTTGTTCTCGAATGCAGTGTGATGGGCTATCATGTTGTACAGCTCTCAGCACCGCCACCCAGTGGAGGCTGGCATAAGAGGGATCAAGCCTCGGGATGAAAGTGTTGGTTTCAGCCACATCCCCACGCGCTCCCAAATGAAATTTCTTATTTTTGGGACAGGCTTGGGCAGGTATGTGCTCACAGGTAGCATCCAGCATAGATGTTTTGATGGAGCAGACAGAAATAAGTTATAACTTGCAAAAACCACACTCTCTACTGATGTACTGTGGAGAGCATTCTGTTTGGTTGCATGGAGGAGTCAACACTCAGGACAAAAAAATTCCAGAGGGTTGTTAACTGGGCCTGCGACATCACAAGCACCAGACTTCACTCCACTGAGGATGTCGACACGAGGTGGTGTCTTAAAAAAGCAGCCTCTCTCCTCAAAGACCCCTACCACCCAGGCCATGCCCGCTTCACTCCGCTACCATCAGGGAATTCGTTACAGGAGTCTGGAGACGAGCCCTCAGGGGCACATGGACAGCTTCTTCCCCTCTGCCATCAGATTCCTGAATGATCAGTGAATCAAAGGCACTGTCTTATGTGACTTTTTATGCACTATTTTTATTTATTTTTCATAAGGTGGTTTATATGAATGTTTGTACTGTGATGCTGCCACAGAAATTTTGTGACTTATGACAATAAATTTGGATTCTGATTGTAGCGCTTGATAAGAAGGACTGGAGGGCAACGGTGTTGCGGCTACTGCTTTATTGATGCTGCAAATCCTAGACCCACTGACAAGTGGGAACTGGGGTACTTAGTCCAGTAGTGAACGGGAACCCAGAGAGCTGTAGTAGTGGACAGGAGCCAGCAATACCCTGGGTAAGGTGATGAGTGAGAATCTGCTGCCTCTAGGCAACAGTTTTTCTGGATGTTGGAATTGTCAATCAATTTTCCCCTGGTAGAAAAGTCTTGCTGTGTATCATGGGTTGAACCCATGGGGACTAATACCAGGATAGAGCAGAACATAGAACCATGTGCTGTGCTCAACATAAATGACAGGCCTGAATGTTGTGAACAACCCTTGTTACATTCTAGTTTGGAAGGGTGGCTGGGTGGTACATTGGAGCTGTTGCCTTACAGCTCCAGAAGTTCTGGTTCAATCCCAACCTCTGGTACTGTCCATGTGAAGTTTGCATGATCTCCCTGTTGCTGCATAGATTTCCCCTGGACGCCCAAGTTTTCTCCCCCATTGCAAAGATGTGCAGGCCAGTTAATTAGCTGCTATAAATTGCCCCATGCCCATGGGTAGCAAAAGAATCACTGACGTCTTGATGGTCATGCATAAGGGAATCGGTCAAATGAAAATGCTGTGCGCTGGTATATATTCAAAGGGCTGAATTCAATTCAATTCAATTCAATTCAAATAGCTTTATTGTCATTGAACAAGTTATACAACGAGATTAAAAAGACAGCAGTTCAAGGTTACCAATGCAGCGACGCAACCACAGGCAGCACCACAGAAGTTAAATAAATAATTTAATTTACAGTGCCATATATGTCCTTTATGTGAATGGAGGGGGGGTGTCGGCTGTATGTATGATAGATGTGGAGGACAGAGAGGGGAATTTGTGGATATGTGTGTTCAGTATAGAGACAGCCTGGGGGGAAAAACTGTTTCTGAGTCTGTTTGTTCTTGTCTTGATTGACCTGTAGCGTCTGCCAGAGGGTAGTAGGTCAAACAGATGCAGGGCAGGATGGGTGGGGTCCTTTATTATTGCTTGTGCTCTACTGAGGCAACGAGAGGTGTTGAGATCCTTCAGGGAGGGTAGGGAACATCCAATGATCTTTTCTGCTGCCCTCACCACCCGTTGAAGTCTTTGCCGCTCTTCTTCAGTGCAATGGGAGAACCATACTGTGCTGCAGTACAGCAGGATGCTCTGTATGGTGGAACTGTAGAAGGTAATCAGCAGCTTCTGACCCACCTTGCTTTTTTTGAGCATTCTCAGGAAGTACAGGCACCTCTGGGCCTTTTTGAAGACTGCTGAAGTGTTTACAGTCCAGGAGAGGTCGTCTGAGATATTGATGCCCAGGAAGGTGAAACTGTGGACCCTCGTCATACAGTCACCATCTATGTAGGGGGGGGGGCGGGTCAGACCTGTGCTTCCTGAAGTCCAGAATAATTTCCTTTGTTTTTGTGGTGTTTAGGATCAGGTTATGAGCCCCGCACCACTCGGTCAGATTCAGGATTTCATTCCTGTAGGCAGACTCATCTCCCCCTGTGATCAACCCCTCCACCGTGGTGTCATCTGCAAACTTCACCACGGTGTTACTGGCATGGACAGGTCTGCAGTCGGCGGTGTAAAAAGTGAAGAGCAAAGGGCTCAGCACACAGCCTTGTGGGGAGCCCGTGCTCAATGTGCGGATGGAGGACAGGTGGGTTCCAAGTTTGACTCTCTGTGGTCTATCTGTAAGGAAATCTTTGATCCATGAACAGGTGAGAGGATGAAGGCCCAGAGCAGAATGGGCTTCTGTTATTTTACTGACCTGTTAAAATCCAGATCACAATGTGAGGTGGCATAAATAATAATTTAAATACTAAATAAAATTCAGATTTGTACTGACTAACTGCATTAAACATTTCTATTTAAGTCTTAAATCCACTAAAATGGGATTAACCCTAAATAAATAGAGCTCATGCTCTATTTATTTAGCATTCAGGAATGCACGAGTACTGATTGTAGATTTCAGACTGGCACTTAATTGGATTGTACAACTTAAGATAACATATAATGTAACCACAGCAAGTAGTGAGATGCTCAATAAAGTAGAGGCCATACCACACTAACGTTGCTGAGTGACATTTTCATCAACATTTCACCTGATCAGACTCCGGCCAAAGCTTTCCATCTCAACAACCACTCTTAGCTCAGATACACTGAGGTTCGATACAGACCTTTGCTCACTGTACTTTCTTTTCAGTTAAATGAGGGATAGATTAGATAAGGTAAAGCAGCTAAATACTGTATCGCTCAGATCAACTATCATGTCAAGCATCAGCCTGGTTGTTAGTACAGTCTTCCTCATTTAAGCCAAAATGTTGTTTCAGGCTACTCCTCCCATGGCACATGTCTTTTTAGCCAATAATGCAGTACAAAGGGAGTTCTGTTGGCAGAACTGTCCTTCAGATGAGACTTTGAAATATGGACCCTCTATCTTCATAGGTACAAGTCGAGGGTAATGATTTCTTAGAGATAAACACTCAAAAGGAAAATCAGAAAACTGCAAATGATGGAAATCTTGGGGAAAAACAAAAGATGCTGGAAACACTAAGCATATCTGAGAAAATCCCCATTCTAGTTACCTTTAGGTACAGAGCCGACTTGCCAAGATTTTGCCAAGTCTTTGATGGTGACAGATGGGTACAGGGTCTGTAATGTATCCCAATGTGAACCTTTCCTTCTTGATAACCAAGATATTAAGGTTAAAGCCAAAATACAAGTAGATGAACCAAATGCAATGCAAACAAATTTGTTTTTCTCAAGTAAATTTCTTGATATTATTTAGAGGATTATTTTACACCTTGGAAATAGCAAAGAGAAGCACTGCAGATCATGAAACTGAGCATCCAATGGTGGAGTGCAATACATGTGGGGGAAAAAAACAACATAAGATCAAAACTCCTCAAACTCCATTTCTGAGTTACATATTGTTCAAAACACAGATATAGTGGAGCTAATAAAACAGAGGTTGGACCAGTGAAGAACAGAATAAAATTCAATAAAATTACAAATGAGGAATTGTATTTACCATATTTTTCCCATCTACATCTCCAACTCTTCCAACGCCCAATGCTCTTTTAAAATTCTCAAGCTTCACTGTCACTCTCCTCAAGTGCATACCATCCTGGTAAGGCAAAATTACACTCTATTGCTTTCTCGTAGGTAGGTCAAACCAGTCCCATTCATCTGGCTCAATTTATTCTTACACTGATCACCTCCTTTGACCCAATTGACTTCCTCCCAAGGTGTGCAATGGGAGCTTGTAGGGATCCAAACTATGCTGCCTTTTCCAGAGATTTGTAAATAATGACTTGCTCCATTTCAACTCAGTTATCCTTCCTCACCTTCCCCCACCCACCCCACCCCACCCCCACCCCCCGGGACTTACTCCTGTGGCCACAGAAGATCACAAGATATAGCACCAGACGTAGACCCATTAGCCTGCCCCGCCATTCTAATCATGATCTGATCCACCCACCCACTCAGCTCCATTCCCCCCGTAACCCTTGATGCTTTGACTAATAAAATACTTGACAATCACTGCCTTAAATACACCCAACAACCTTACTTCCACAGCCATCTGTGACAAGTTCCACAGACTCGTGACCCTCTGACAAGAAATTTTTCTGCCTCTCTTTTAAATTGACACCCCTTTATCCTGAAGTTATGCCCTTTTGTCCCAGACTCCCCTACCATGGGAAGCATCCTTGCCACATCTACTCTGTTCAGGTTTTTCAGCATTCAAATGCCTCTGTGAGGGTCCCCACCCACCCCCATCCTCCTTTACTCCAATGAGTACATTCCAAGAGCTGACAATTGTTCCTCATATACTAAGCCTTTCATTCCTGGTATCATTTTAGTAAATCTACTCAGAACCCTCTCCAACATGCCAAATAAGTCTTTTCTCAAATACGACACCCAAAACATTACATCCCTGCTCTTGTATGCTATCCCTCTAGATGCCGACATTGCATTCACCTTCTTCACTATGGACTCAACCTGGAGGTCAACCTTTAGGGTATCCTGCATGAGGACTCCCAAGTCCCTTTGCACCTTGGAATTTTGAATTTCTCCCCATCTAAATAATAGTCTGCCCGTCTATTTCTTCTACCAAAGTGCATGATTGTGCATTCTCCAACATATTTCATCTCCCATCTTTTTTCCCGTTCTCCTAATCTATCCGTCTTTCTCCAGCCTTTCAGTATCCTCTGCACCACCTCCCCAACCACCTATTTTTGTATCATCTTCAAATTTAGACACAAAGCTATCTATTCCATAATCAAAATTATTTATATACAAGAGGCCCCAACACCGATCCCTGAAGAACACCACTGGTAGCCAGTAGCCAACCAGAATAGGATCCCTTTATTCCAACTCTGTTTCCTGCTGATCAGCCAGTGCTCTAACCGTGCTCATTTCCTTCCTGTTATTTCATGGACTCCCATCTTGTTTAGCATCCTTGTGTGTGGCATTGCGCATGTGGTTCCGTTATTTAAAAAGGGTTCAAGGAGGAAGCCTGGCAACTATCGGCCTGTAAGTTTGACGTCTGTGATAGGTAAATTAATGGAGAAAATTCTTAGAGATAGTACTTATAAACATCTGGATAGACAGGGTCTGATCAGGAGCACTCAACATGGATTTGTGGGAGGAAGGTCATGTTTGACCAATCTGATTGAATTTTTTGAAGAGGTGACTAGGAATGTGGATGAGGGTAGCGCAGTGGATGTTGTCTATATGGACTTCAGTAAGGCCTTCGATAAGGTACCACATGGAAGGTTAGTTAGGAAGGTGCAGTCTTTAGGTATAAATTTTGAGATAGTCAAATGGATTGAACATTGGCTGAAAGGGAGAGGCCAGAGAGTGGTAGTGGATAATTGTCTGTCAGGTTGGAGGCCGGTGACCAGTGGTGTGCCTCAAGGATCTGTATTGGGCCCATTGTTGTTCGTTATATACATTAATGATCTAGATGATGGGGTGGTGAATTGGATTAGTAAATATGCAGACGATACTAAGATAGGTGGAATAGTGGATAATGAAGAAGGTTTTCAAGGATTGCAGAGGGATTTGGGCTGCTTAGAAAAGTGGGCTGAAAAATGGCAGATGGAATTTAATGCTGATAAGTGTGAGGTGCTTCATTTTGGTAAGAAGAATCAGAATAGGACATATGTGGTAAATGGGAGAGCATTGAGGAATACAGAAGAGCAGAAAGATTTAGGAGTGACGGTACATCGTTCCCTGAAGGTAGAAACTCACGTGAATAGGGTGGTGAAGAAGACTTTTAGTATGCTGGCCTTTATCAATCATTGCATGGAATATAGGAGTTGGGAGGTGATGTTGAGATTGTATAAGACGTTGGTGCGGCCTAATTTGGAGTTCTGTGTGCAGTTCTGGTCGCCTAATTATAGGAAGGATATAAACAGAGTGGAGAGAGTGCAGATAAGGTTTACCAGAATGTTGCCTGGGTTTAAGCATCTGGAGTATGGGGAGAGATTGGACAGATTGGGTCTTTATTCTTTGGAGCATAGAAGGTTGAGAGGGGATTTGATAGAAGTATTTAAGATTATGAAAGGGATAGACAGAATGGATGTGGATAGACTATTTCCGTTAAGAGGAGGAAAGTTTAAAACAAGAGGACATGAGTTAAGAATTAAGGGGCAGAGGTTTAGAGGTAACATGAGGGGGAACTTCTTTACTCAGAGAGTGGTAGCTGTGTGGAATGATCTTCCGGGAGAAATAGTGGCGGCGGAGTCAATTGTATTATTTAAGAAAAGGTTGGACAGGTATATGAATGAGAAGAAGATGGAGGGTTATGGGCATTGTGCAGGGAGGTGGGATTAGAAAGGGGTGTTTGGTTCGGTGCGGACTAGAAGGGCCTAATGGCCTGTTTCCGTGCTGTAATTGTTATGTTATGTTATGTTGTTATCCCACTTGTGATCTTTTCAAAAATTGCATGTAATTTCCTTTCTGCTACCTCACTCCCTTCTTAAACAGCGGAGTGACATTTATGATCCTCCAGTGCATCGAAACCATGCCAGATTCCATTGATTCATGGAAGATTATTACCAATGCCTCCACAATCTCTACAGCTACCTCCCTCAGAACCCAAGGGTGCATTCCATCCCATCCAGGAGACTTATCGACCCTTAGACCATTAAGCTTCCAAAGTACCTTCTCTCTTGTGAGCTTGACCCCACTCACTTCTCTTCCAAGAGAGCCATGAAGGTCCCTATGCTACTAATGTCTTCCACAGTGAAGGCTGATCCAAAATATTCCTTCATTTCCTCTGCCATCCCACATCGGACTTGTCAGCCACAAACGAGCCTGCAGCTGACGTGGACATTACCCCTCCATAAATCTTCGTCCGCGAAGCCAAGACAAAGAACAATTTTTCCAATGTAATTTTCTATTGGTCCTATGTCTACTTTGGCCACTCTTTTACTCTTTATATATTTTTTTAAATTTAGTGTCCTCTTTGATATTACAGTACAGCTCCAAAATGGTCAGGACCAGGCCTGGTAATTTTTTTAAAAACAGCCCAGTAGCAACAGCAAATCACTTGTAACAGTGTTTAAACAACAAGGATTAAAATAATGTTTAATTCTCACCAACAAAAAAAATGCTGGCCATCGCCGATCACTGACACTTCCCCACCGAGACCCCACTCGTGCCGAGAGCCTGAGAGTCCCACTCCTGCCCGGAAGCTTGAGGACCCCGCTTCCCGGTCGGTTTGGCTCCAAAAAATTTCCCAATGAATGAGGATATCTGATTTGTTTCAGATATTCTCATTTATCCAAAATTTATAAAATTTTTGGATAACTGAGGATTTTGGAGAATCTGATTTCAGATAATCAGAGTTGTTCTGTAGTTGCTAACCTCCTTTCATAATTCGTCTTTTCCTTCCTAATGACCTTCTTATTTGTCTTCTCCAAGTTTTAAAAGTTTTGCTACTCCTCTACTTCCCACTAATTTTTCCTTCCTTGTCTGTCCTCTCTTTTGCTTTAATTTCCCTCGACAGCCACAACCATCACATTTTTCCATTCACTATTTTTCTTTTGGTTTGTACCTGTCCTGCACTCTCCTCATTTTGTACATAAACTCCGGCCGTTGCTGATCTGCCGTCTTCCCCATGAGTTTGCTTTTCCAATCTACTTTGGCCAGTTCCACTCTCATGCAATTGTAATGTCCTTGTGTCACTGAAATACTGACACATTGGACTCTAGCCTCTCCTTTTCAAATTTCAAAGTGGCCTTAATCATATTGCGATCGCTGCTTTCTCAGGGTTCCTTAACCGTAAAATCTCTAATCACCTCCAGTTAATTACACAGCACCCAATCCTGAACAACTGATCCAAAAAGCCACCCGTAGATGTTCCACAAATCTTTGCTAAGGTCCCATACCAACCTGTCTTTCCCAATCCATTTTCATATTAAAATCCCCCATAATTATCGTAACACTGTCCTTCTGTGTCTTATCTATTTCCAGTTGTATTTTGTAATTTACATCCCGGCTGCTGTTTGGGTGCCTGTATATAACTGCCATTAGTGTCCTTTTACCTTTACCATTCCTTAACTCAACCCACAAAGACTCTACCTCTTCTGACCCTATGTCCCTCCTTTCTAATAATTTAATATTGTTGCTGACCAGCAGAACAACGCCACTCCCTCCACTTCCCTGCCTATCCTTGTGATTCACTGTGTATCCTTGGATGTTCAGCTCCCAATGACATCCATCCTTTAGCCACGACTCAGCAATGGCCACAGCATCGTACCCTCCAAATGTAGCTGTATAACAGGATCATTCACCTTGTTCTAATGCTGCAATCATTTAAGTATAATACTTTAAAATCAGTTTTTGAACGTACTGTGTCTCTGTCATCCTTCCGGCTATTATTTTGTCTCGTCACCTGCCTGTCATCCTTGCTTCCCAGTATCTTCACTTTACTGCTGTTTCCCCCTTCTTTATCCCTAGCACTCTGATTCCTTTCCCCCTGCCAAATTAGTTGAAACCATCCCGAACAGCTATATTGAACCTGCCTGCTCAGATATTGGTCCCCTTTGTATCCTTTTGGTAGAGGTAAAGATTCCATTATTGTCACGTAATACTACACTTAGAATGTAACATACATGAAATTCTTTGACTTTTGTCTACCATAAGGCAGTCGGAGAGTTGCCACTTTGTTCAGCGCCCCTCACAGAAACCTAAAGCACCTGGTGTTCCTCGGCCTTCTCCCCTCCAAGTACTGACCAGGTTTGAGCCTACTTAACTTCCGAAATTAGACAATCTCATGCGTATTCAGGCTATTAAGCTTCTGCTAGGTTGTACCTTCCCCAAAAGAGATCCCAATAATCCAATAATCTGAAGCCCTGCCCCAGTTTCTCCACCATGCATTTATCTGCCTGATCTTGCTATTTTTGCCCTCATTACATGGCACAGCCAGTAATCCTGGAGGTCCATCTTCTCAGCTTCTTCCCCAATTCCTTGTATTCCCTCTTCAGGACCTCCTGATTTGCACCCACACCTCCTTCTTCACCACCATTCGGGGCCCCAAACAATCCTTCCAAGAGAAGCAACATTTCACTTGTGAATCTTCAAGGGTCATCTATTGCATCCGGTGCTCCCGGTATGGTCTCCGCTACATTGTGGAGTCTAGGCGCAGACTGGCAGAGAGCTTTGTTGAGCACCTCTGCTCTGTATGCTGCAATTGTGTGGATCTCCCAGTGGCAATCCATTTAAATTACTCTTCCCATTTTCTTGCTGACATGTCTGTGCATGGCCTCATGCACTGTCAGATTGAGACCACCTGCAAATTGGAGGAACATCACCTCATCTTTCATCTGAGCACCGTTCAAATGGATGGCATTAACATAGACTTCCCAGTTTATGTGAAATCTCCCCCACCCAAATCTTTGTCCCCTGTCTCTTTTTTTCCCCCCACCATCTCTCTCTCTCTCTCTTTCTACCCTTTTCCATCTCACAGAGCCAAAATCAATTCTCACCAATTCACACTTTTGGTCTCCTCCCCCTCCTATTCTGCACCTTTTTCTCCCCAGTCGTTACTCAGGTGCCTGCCTGCTTTTTGCTTATACCAAGAAGAAAGGCTCAGGCCCGAAATATCGATAATATATTTTTACCTCCTTTGGACGCTGTGAGTCTGGCTGAGTTCCTCCAGCTTTTCTGTGTGTTTTTACTACAAAAAGCCTGCAGACTTTTGTGTTTGACATCCTTTCTCACTGCACCTCTTTCTCTGGTGTACTATACAGGTACTTTCAGTTCTCATCCCAAATTGGAAAGTTTCATCAACTTTTCTTCTCATTTCCGTCTTCCCTCAACATTATGTGGTCTAACTCTGATTTTTCCCTTTCCTTCCTCAATTTTTTTCTCTACTATTTCTGGATATGGGGTGATAAACAGTATCTCCTTTAGGCTCACCAACTCCCTTGACCACCTTGCTTCCTATCTGGACATTATTTCTTTTCCCCTTTTCATAACTAATTCACTGCTAATTTTACTGTGATAACTACAATAAGTTTCAGTTGGAAATTATATTCTAAAAATATCTTGCCATTCAGCATGGGCGATCATGTCTCTCCATCTGTCACAGTCTCTGACCCTCTGAATTGTAGTTGTTGCCTCCCCTGTTCTCCTTCGATGAAAGCCCCATCTTTGAGCTGAGACCATAGTCGATGTTGAGTTCATGATTATACAAGAGAAAAAAACTGAAGTGGTTTCCTGTTGCCTTCTTCAGTTGCAGTGTCCACAGTGGACATTGATCACCAGATTCATCTGCCCAGCATTTTCAGTTTTACAACCATAAATTCCATTTGTAGGATCCATGGCTTCACGTGACCCTGAATGGGAGGCTAACGGGTACTGCTCCTTGCTCAAAGTTGACTTGTAGGCTATCAGAAGGGAGCGCCTTATATTTCCTTTTGCTGAACAATTGCGCAGCACTGACACTGAACTTTCATTTTATTAAATCTGTTGATATTTATGGACACATTAAGTAAAACACACAATATCACTCCACTGTGAAGAAATCTAATCATTAATTTTTAATATACAATTTACAAATTACTGGATATGTCCTGATGCTTTCAGTGGAAAGAAACCAAGCACTATAATGGATGTTTATCCCAGTAAAAACACACCAAAATGTTGGAGGAACTCAGCCGGTCTATCAGCATCCATAGGAAACAAACATATATTGCCAACGTTTTGGGCCTGAGCCCTTCTTCAAAGAATAAACAGGATCCAATCTGCTTTCATGTTTCACTCGGATGTTGAATCCTACCTCCTGGATATACCCTGCCACTGCAGTTTAAAAGCATCAATATTTAATTTGTTCTTTTAAAATAGACTGTTAACAATTTACATTCACTTTCATATTTTATGAATTCTGTTGATTAAAAAATACTAAGAGGATAATTAATATTACCTGGCATAGTTGAATTGCGGTGGGGAATCAGGGGTCAAGGATGGCTATTTCTCTATCTTTGTGTTAATTCAATAGACGGCTTGCAGAAATATTAGAGGCTAAATTCCCAACAGTCATCTTCCAATTCTCCTGAGCAAGCCTTTTGCACATCAACATCATTTCTCTCAACAATTAAGTCTAAACTGTGTATCTTCTTTACTCTGAGACCATCTCCCTAATTTTGCCATGTCTGGTAATTTATATGAACTTATAACAATAGTTAAATTATCTGAACTCCAAAAATTCCAAACTTCATAAAGCAAGTGACTCTTCAAAAATGTTTTACAGGTGTTAACAAATTGAATAAATGAATAAAATGGATTTTGTATTCTACCTCAAATAATTAGAACTTGAGATCTTATTGTACTAATATATTCCTTATATAGTAAAATCTCCATTAACAAGCAAATGGCAGCCTCAAGCAATTGGCAAAAAAAATCACAGAAAGTACAGAAGTTTAAAATTGGTGAAATGCTGGAGGGACTCAGCCGGTCTTCACAGCGTCTATAGGAGACAAAGATATATTGCTGACATTTCATGCCTGAGTACTTCTTCAAGGAATATGCCAGAAGCAGGATATATCAGAAAGTCTCAGAATTCAAACAATGGGGGAGGAACCCAGACCAACAAAAGGTGCTAATTGGATGTGTTAAGGGGAGAGGTAAGCAGAGGCGCAGTGCAAATTTTTTGGGTGCCGAAGCTCACCAAAAAAGGGAATAAGGAGGTCTCACGAGACCTGGCCTTGGTAGCCACCATGTTGTATTTGGAGTTGAGTAATTGACAGCAAACTGTAGGACTATGAAGTAGAACAACCAGTCATGGAAGAAACAGGTACGTCCTGAATAGAGAATAGCCCTCAGCAGGGTCGTCGTCTTAAACACCGCCACCATCACCCTGAGCTGGCCCATAAGGTGCACCAGTGAGCTTCGGCAGCTCTGCACCCCTGGAGGTAAGAATTTATCATGTTTGTGTGAAAGGAGATGGAATGGAGAGATAGATAGGGAAAGGCCATATCTGTCCTCCGCAGTAGTGTGGATCTCCCAGTGGCCACCTAATTCAATTCCCAATCCAGTTCTCTTACTGACATTTCTGTCCATGCTCTCATGCACTGCCAGATTGGAGGAACAACACCTCATCTTCCATCTGGGCACCCTCCAACTGGATGGCATTAACGTCAACTTCTTCAGCTTTTATTAAAACCCTCTCACTTCTTCCCCCTGTTGCCTTCCTCTAGCTCCGGCCTCTTTCACACCACCAAGTACATGTGGCTTGAACTGGCCAATTTAGCGGGTCTGTAGCTGGTAATGTGGAAGTGTGAATTGTCTTCTTGACTTACCGGGTACCATTAGTGATGTTAGTGCCTGCGTGTTTGTGTCAATCTGATAGTTATATTTCACAGCATGGCCAGCCACACACTGACAGCCCTGCCAGCTGCCCTGTGAAATATAAACGTGCAGTTAGTGGGGTTGTCAGCACACAGACGCAGGGGCTGTCAGAGCGCCGTATGTAATACATCACTCACGATGACACTGCTGGAGGCGGGACCCCCTATGAAATCCCGGGTTCTCGATGAATGGTGTAATGCCAACAACCTTGCGGTGCAAGTCAGCATAACCAAAGAGATGATTGTGGACTTCAGGAGGAAGTCAGAGGAGCATGATGAAGAGGGTCAAGAACTTCAAATTCATGGGTGTGAACATCTCCAAGGATCTGTCCTGGAGCCTCGATGTTGATGCATTCACAAAGAAGGCTCGCCAGTGGCAATATTTTGTGAGGTGTTTGAGGAGATTCGGGACATCAACCGAAGACCCTCGTAAACTTCTACATGGAGAGCATTCTGGCTGGTTGCATCACTGAGGCGCCAACTCTCAGGACAAGAATAAACTCCAGAGGGTTGTTAACTCACCCTGTGACACCACGGGCACCAGACTTTACTCCATCGAGGACATCTCCATGAGGTGGTGTCTGAAGAAAGCAGCTTCCATCCTCAAATACCCCCACCACCCAGGCCAGCCCTGGTCACTCTGCTATCATCGGGGTAAAGGTCCAGGAGCCTAAGCCGAGCCCTCAGGACAGCTTCTTCCCCACTGCCATCAGATTCCTGAACAATCAATGAACCAAAGGCACAGCCTTACTTTTCTTGCACTATTATTTTTTCGGAGTCATGTCATAAGATGGTTATAATATATATGTTTGCACTACGATGATGCAGCAAAAAACTGAATGTTATGTCTTGTCCATGACACTAAATCCTGATGGTGCAGCAGGTGAATCTTGGTGCAGAAGGCTTCCTGGGATTGGCGGTGGGAAAGGGGGTGGTGATTTCCACACCTATTCGGACGGGTCCCTCCGGTTAGGGGAAGGCCATGGGCCTGAAACGAATATCGGGCCTGCCCGCAGAGGCGTTGGCCTGGCCTGCTCAGTGTTGACAGAGCACGGTCGCGCTTTGCCAAAGTGTTGCACCGAATCAACCCACCCCTGCGCCCCGAGACGAGCGCTGTCTACCTGGAGTTCCACGGCACACGCTGCGTCCCCATTGCTTTTGATCTCCTTGCCATCAGCGCCGGTTGCCCTGACAACGACGGAATTCCCCGCGCCTCTGGAAACCGGAAGGTGCTGGGTGTGCGCCGGAAGTGTCGGTGGAGCGGCGGCGAAGAACGGCCGGCCGGCGGCTTGAGCTGCAGGGATGAAGACGGTGCTGATGGTGGCGGAGAAGCCGTCGCTGGCTCATTCCATCGCCAAGATCCTATCCCGGGGTAAGTGAGCCGCAGCAGTCCGGTCCGACGGGAGCCTGGACCCGCGTGAATGTCGGGCTGGTCCAATAAGCTTGCATAACCCGCGGCCAAGCTGTGGTATTTATAAGAGGAAAGGCCAAGTCAAGTTTGTACAAGTTCAAGCCGATGAAACAGCGATGCAAAGCGTCCAATCACACAACCAGACCAGGAGTTTGCAGAGGTGTGGTATGGCACCAGAAACCCTGGCAATTTTCCACAGAGGTGTGGTGGAAAGTGTGCTGACCGGCTGCATCATGGTCTGGTGTGGGGAACACCCATGCCCCTGAGCGTAAAGTCCTTCAGAAGGTAGTGGACACAGCCCAGGACATCACAGGCAAAACCTTCCCCATTATTGAGTACGTCAACAGGGAACGCTGCTGTCGGAGGGCAGCAGCAATCATTAGGGACCCTCACCACCCAGCGCACGCTCTGTTCTCGCTGCTGCTGCTATCAGGAAAGAGGTACCGGTGCCCCAAGAGTTGCACCACCAGGTACAAGAACAACCGCTACCCCTCCACCATCAGACTCAACATCAAACTAAATCAAGGACTCATTTAAGGACTCTTACTTTTGCACTTTATTGATTGTTTTATTTTCTCTGTATTGCATAGTCAATTTATTAACTGTTTACAGTTTATTTGCTTACATGTACAGTTTCTTTTGTACTACCAATAGAAAAAAGGATCTCAGGGTTGTGTGTGATGTCATGTACGTACTCTGACAATAAATTTGAACAATACATATGCAGGTCAAGTATTTCATCTGTACAAATATTGTTTTGTACCTGTGAGCATCTCAGATGGTTCATGCGAGCAGTTCTTGTGGTGGTTAAGCAGTCTCACTGCCCGAGGGAAGAAGCTGTTCCTCAACCTGATGATGCTGGCTCTGATACTCCTGTATCTCTTCCCCGACAGGAGCACCTGAAAGATGCTGTGTGGAGGGTGGAAGGAGGCCTCAGTGATTTTGCATACCCTCTTCAGACAACAATCCCAATGTGGGAGGGGGAAGGCTCCAGTGATTCTTTCTGCCACTCTTGTGATCCTGTAGATTGACCTCCGACCCATTTCTCTGCAGAGATCATACCACATTGTGATGCATCTGGCCAGGACACACTTGAATAGAGCTCCTATAAAAGTTTGATGGTGGCTGGTGGCCTAGTGAACTCCAAGGAAATTGGTGCTTTCCACTCTCTCTTCTACAGAGTTGTTATATATAATGGAGAGTGGTGGTTCCTGGACCTCCTGAAGTCTATGATTATCTCCTTTGTCTTGTCCACATTGAGATGGCAATGGTGTTCCAAAGGACGAAGAAAGAGCATGGTAGATATAGACTTTGAGGACAAGTTAAAGTGATGACCAACTTTGTAAAATTTTGTACAAGAGCAAAACATGTTTGAAACCCTCATCAGGTCAAACAGCAGACCTGATGTAGGGTCCTGATCTGAAACATTCACACTGTTTCTCTTTCCACAAGTGCTGTCAACCCTGCTGAGTTTTTGCAGCAATTTATTTGTGTTTTTAAATTTCAGGTTTACAGTATCTGAAGTTTTTATTAAAATTTCATTTATAAAGTTTGTGCACAGGTCCTAGAAAAGTGAGATATATGATTTCCTTTTGGCATTTTAAGAATAAATTACCTTAGAAATTAAGTGGTGTGTTAGTGATCAGATTATTTCATTTCTAAAAGTTAACAATGGAAGTTTATTTTAATTAAATAACTATTGTGTAAATATGATTTTGGACGCAAAATATGAGGACAAATGCCAAAATACACGCAGTACTAGTGAAAAACCAATATCTTACTAAGTGTTTTACATCATAATGTACAAGGTAAAATTAACCGTGCCACATCCACCGCATAATTTTGTCCATGATACCAATTAATGCTTACTCTGTTTCTTCAGTTTAAGTTCAAGGCCTGGCCAGTTTGTTTGTTTTTTTAACATCCACTTTTACTGCTGAAACTCATTAGAAGCAGTCAAAATGCACTGCTGGTCACTCAACGAGTTGTAGAGAAAACAAACAAATATGTATTTTGTCTCTGTTTCATTCTGAGTTATCTGATATTATCTAACACAGCACCAAAAGTGCAACCTTTTTTAAATCCCTTTTGGTTAGAAGGGGGAAGTCAATGTGCAAACAATGTGAAGCTTAAGAGGCTCAGCAGAATTAGGATCTCGTGTCTGACCTGCTCCTAAGACAACAAGTGGGGTTCACTATGAACAGATTTGGACTTGGCAGTTGCTAGCAGACATACAGTTTCCACACTCATTGTCCTGGTTCATGCACAAAAGAGATCGTAGGGGAAGAACCAAGAGTGCATCTGGGATCAAACATAGAATGATGGGCCAGTGGAGGAGGCCAATCTACCAATTAAATCTGCTTTTTTTTTTACCAAGAGCAGTCACGTTATCTCCACATCCCCATTCTTTACCAATAATGTTGCAGTCTTTTTCCACTTGCGGTACTTAACTAATTTTCTTTTTATTTCTGCTTCCATCAACTTAAACATTATACAGATATACATCACTGATTACCATTGATTTCTATGGGAAAAATTTTTGACCGTTCTCAGACCCAAAAAATAACCTTACAAATAACACACAAAGCCTAAAATAACATTAACATTTAGTAAAAGCATGAATGATATGATAAATACACAGCCTTTTAAGTAGAAATTTCCTTTTTGAATCTTCTAATACTCTCCAGTCAGAGCCCCCACTCTACCCTCAGTGGCGCTGCTATCACCCCGGACATACAAAGAACACACAGCATTTCCTCTACACTTAGTCCATGGGTGGTGAGGGGGGGGAGGGTGCTGACACCATGAGTTACCACACTGGGTGACACCAACCTTAGCGATGCCACTGGGTGGGAGGTACAGGAGACTGAGATGTAGGAGAGGAAGAGGGTCATCAATCTATTGATATATCATCGTGGTTCCCAGGGAAGGAGCTGCAAGCAGCATCTATTACAGCTCACTGCTTTCATTAAAGCACATCCTAGCTACATGTATTTTTTTTTTAAAAAGATATCCTTGCATTCTTTTAACACTCACTTTAAATCCATTCCCACTGATGATCAAATATTCACCCAGCAAAATGGTATTTGCTCCCATTTAACCTGGCATCATTTTAAGCTTCCTCTGTTGGTGGGAAAACAATATCAGCTTTTGCAGTCTACCCAGTACCTTTCATCTGGATGCTTGTAAACCTCTCTATACACTCTGAAAAGTTTTCACATTTCTCAAAGTGTTTTTGCTTAATTGGATACTGAACTCCAATTGGAGCAGACAAAGTATTTTATTGTTCAGTATAGCTTCTGATATTTTATGTTCAGTGTTTTTCTTTATAAAGCCCAATTAACTACATCCTTTAGTAACTTTTTTTTAATAAAGCCTGGCATCTTTAAGGATTCAGGAGTTCCCTCAATCCCCCTGACATGAATTATTTGATGTATCACATTACTCTTCACTCTTCTTGAATTTTTCTGCATTCAGTCCATCTGCCAAGTATTCACCCAATCAACATATGTCCTTTTGCTTTACATTTTTTTTTCTCTCTTTTAGTTTATGTCCACGTATATGATCAAATGAAAATTTTGAAACTGAATTTTGTACCCCTGCCATGCTGATTTTTAAAAAGTAACTAAGCCATGGTATAATATCCGAGAAAACAACATAAACCTACCTGTGGCCAATTTAAAAAAAAAGATATTCAACATGACTTTTTTCCATTCATATGGATTCCCTAATGCTCTGAGCTTTAATGAGGCAAAAAAAAACTCGTATGAAACGTCTTTTTAAAGATTTGTGGAGTACTATCAGACCTTGGTAATATGTGTGGGATACGAGCAGGAAGATTTCAGCACCTGAGGCCCTTCTTGCCCTCACACCCTCTTGAATCCCAGCTTCGATACATGGTTCCCATGAGCTGATCTCCAACAGCCCGCAGACTGGTGTGAGCCCTTTGACCACAAGTTCACCAACAGCCTGCAAACCGAGTGGGTCCTTGCAGGTCTGCTGCCATGGTCATCTTCTGCAGGCTTCCCTTTCCCAATGGAGGGTGTTCCTTGTCTCTGATGTTCTATGCTGGCCTGCTATTCTACCGGAATCTGCAACCCCTTCTGGTATTCTGCCCAGCTCAGGTACCACCATCTTCAGCACAGACCTCCATGGTTATAGGTATCCACTCACAAAAAGAACCCTCTACCATCTGTTGGTGTTGCTGTAATTTCCCCCCCCTCTGGATTCTCGATGATACAGGTCAGCAGTGGTGGGTAGCAATGAATGTTCATGATGATGAATCCAGTAGGCTATTTGATCCTGTAAGGTGTAGAACTTTCTGTGTATTGTTAGAGCAGTACTTGCCCGGGCAAGTGCAAACTATTTCAACACACTCCTGACTTGCAGCTTTGAGATGGCGGAAATGCTGTGAAGAGTCAGGCTTCTATTATTTCTTTGCGGCATTAGAAGGATTGGCTGGCCCCTATCAATCCTTTTCCTGTGCTTTGTTTCCTTGCAATTTATTATTTCTCTCATGGTCATGAATTCCCCTGATCCTGCTGCTCACCCACTGTTGGGTCAGTTTACAGTGGCCACCAACCTTCCATCATGTCTTTGAGATGTGGGTCGAACCTGGAGGAAAGCCACAGTCATGCAGCATCAGAGCTCAGAATAGAATCAAAGTCACTGGAGCTTTGTGAAAGCAGTGCTGATTCTTGTAATACTGTGCTGTGATTCATATGTTGCTAACTGTCTAGCCTCTGGCGTGTTATTGCAGATGGGTAGGTAAGATACAAACTAGAGGACATGGGTTAAAAGCGAAAGGAGAAAGGTTTAGGGGGAACATGTGGGGAAACTTCATATAGAGATGGTGGGAGTGTGGTACAAGCTGCCAGCTGAAGTGGTGAATGCGGCTCAATTTTAACATTTAGGAACAATTTGGACAGGTACTTGGATGGGAGAGGAGTGGAGGGCTATGGACTGGATCCAGGTCATAGGACTAGGAATAAAACAATGGTTCGGCACAGAGTAGAAGAGCCAAAGGGGCCTGTTTCTGTGCTGTAATGACCTATGGTTCTATCCTGATTTTGCAGTAACACCATGATGTGACATCACCAATTATCTATCTGTTTACAAACACAGGCTGCTTCACTCTCTGAGGAATTGTGTGCTATATTGATTCTGTGTAGTATGCCTTAACAAGCCTGCAAGATTTGAAACATTTCTGTGGGCTTGACATTATGTCAGATCAAACCAGCATGAGCTTCAGTGGGGGAAAAAAGTAAAGCACAAAAATCTGCAGCCACCGTGGTTGAAGTAAAAGCACAATTGCTGGAGAAACTCACCTGATGAAAGTGTCCTTTAATAGCAAATAGAGGTGCATTCCAACGTTTTGGGCGTGAGATGTTGACACCAGTGAGGAAATTGGGCTTTTTCCTGCAACCTTGTCGTTTCAGGACCACCTTTCCCAATAAAAGCTATTCTCAACTTATTTAATGTGAATTTAAGTTCACTCTCTATCTTGTAATTTTTTTAAAATTAGTCTAGGCCCAGTGAATTACAAATTGACTACCATAACCACAGTGCAATCGCTCCTGTTTCAGGTCTACTGCTTTCTATTTTAGATTCCTGATTTCTGTATGTCAGCAACTTTTATCATTTGTTGGCCAAGAGGAATAAAAAGCTTTGTAAATTAATGGATTTGAATCTGGAGCTTGGACACTCATTCTATGAAAGTTGGCTATGCGTGGGGGGGGTGGGTTGGTCAATGAAGTTGTTGATTAAACATGATTCTTTTATGCTTTCCACTCAGGTAACTTGAACTCTCGGAAAGGTTTAAATGGAGTGTGCTCTGTGCACGAGTACTCTGGCACCTTCCTGGGCCAGAATGTTCGCTTCAAGGTGACATCAGTCTGTGGTCATGTGATGACCTTGGATTTCATAGGTAATGTGGATTCTTCTGATGTGTTATTTTGTTTTGATCGGAGTTATTGTCTAACAATTGAGGAGGCCGAATTCTGTCAAGTCTGCTGTCAGTTGTAGTTTTCAAATTAGTCTTCCTACCTCACTTTCTTTTGTGAAAAATAGCACTGAAAATGTTATTGTGAATTAATAAAATCCTGCCTTGTTTTATGAGGATATGGGTGGGAGGAGGGTGCTTTCACGAATTGATTACTGTGCAAAATTAAACCAAACTTTTTTTGGGTGAATCCATTCGCACTTGGGTTCTTGGCTTTAGCTCAATTTCCTAAATCACGGTAGTTCTGCATGATAAAGGAGCCTTTTATACACTTTAATATTTTTGTGAATAATCAAAAGAACCGGAAAAAAAGGCAGGAAATTATGCACATTTTTTCCTACTGGATTCTGTTTGTAGTGCATTGAAACTTTCTGAATTATCACAGTGCGGTGGTATTCCCAAAAACAGGCAGTTGGTCTTGTATAAGTGAGTATATTGGAGGAACAGCACCTTGTATACGACCCACAAATTGGAGGAACAGCACCTTGTATACGACCCACAAATTGGAGGAACAGTACCTTGTATACGACCCACAAATTGGAGGAACAGCACCTTGTATACGACCCACAAATTGGAGCAACAGCACCTTGTATATGACCCATAAATTGGAGGAACAGCACCTTGTATACGACCCACAAATTGGAGGAACAGCACCTTGTATACGACCCACAAATTGGAGGAACAGTACCTTGTATACGACCTGCAAATTGGAGGAACAGCACCTTGTATACGACCCACAAATTGGAGGAACAGCACCTTGTATACGACCCACAAATTGGAGGAACAGCACCTTGTATACGACCCACAAATTGGAGGAACAGCACCTTGTATACGACCTGCAACTTGGAGGAACAGCACCTCGTATATGATCCACAAATTGGAGGAACAGCACCTCGTATATGATCCACAAATTGGAGGAACAGCACCTCGTATATGATCCACAAATTGGAGGAACAGCACCTCGTATATAATCCACAAATTGGAGGAACAAAAACTCGTATCCAGTCTGGACCCCCTATAACCAGATGAGAATTGAACTCCAGTTTCCATTTGCTCACCTCCCCTTCATCTATCCCTATGTCTCCTGATCTCTAGCTCTGTCTCTCTCTCTCTAGGCTTCTTCAGGTGGATTCTCCGCTAAGAATGCGCCTTTGATTTGCCGTTCAGGTGGCAGCACTAAAAGTGGAGCGTTGGCCACCTGAAGGGACAGCTGCACTGGGATGCACATCTGAGCGCAGTCCGGCTCCTGTCCCTTGAGCTGTCAAGTTAGGATGACTGGCTGTCAGCTGGGACAGCCAGCGTGGGCTATCAGTGCGGGGGAATCCCCTGTGGAATGTACCCACACTGATCGCTTTGCCCCCTGGTGAGAGAGAAGGGGGCTGGAACGGCCAGAGGGGGAGAAGGCGGCTGGCGGGTGAGTACGGCGCTCGAGTCGGGTACTGGCATTGTTTCGGCCAGCCGCCTTCTCCCCCGTCAGCCACTCCAGCCGCCTCCTTCCCCACCGACCGCTCCAGCCGCCTACTCCCCCGCCGGCCGCTCCAGCCGCCTTCTCCCCTGCCGGCCGCCTTCTCCCCCCCCGCCGGCCGTTCCAGCCGCCTTCTCCCCCCCCCCTGCCGGCCGCTCCAGTCACCTTCTCCCCCGCCGGTCGCTCCAGCCGCCTTCTCCCCTGCCGGCCGCTCCAGCCGCCTTCTCCCCCTCACTGGCCACTCCAGCTGCCTTCTCCCCCTCACCAGCCACTCCAGCCGCCTTCTCCCCCTCACCGGCCACTCCAGCTGCCTTCTCCCCCTCACCGGCCGCTCCAGCCGCCTTCTCCCCCTCACCGGCCACTCCAGCCCCTGTTCTTCCCTGCCGGCCACTCTAGCCCTGCAGACAAGCTGACAGCCCCACAGTCCCCGCGCTGACAGCCCAGCCAGCTGCCCCTGCCCCGATGTCTTGCGCTTTTAGATGGCTGCATTCAGATGGCTGGGGAGGCCACTGTGCTGTGGCGATTATCCCTCTCGGAGGAGGGTTACAAAGTTCGCCTTGCAAGCGCCTCCTGCACATTCACGTGGCCTCCCAACAGCCGCATATTGCCAAAATATGCGGCTTTACAAGCAGGACGATTGGCCACCTGAAAGTGCCTTCTCTCTTCCTTTTTCTCCTCCCCTACCCCTTCCACAATCAATTCTTTCCTCTCTCCAGGCCTCTTGCATTATCCAATAAAAACTTATTGTCCGTCATCTGTATTCCTCCCCCTGTCCTTTCTTTTAATTTAGAAGCCTGCCTACTTTTCACTTGAATAAGGGCTCAGGCCGAGAACATCAGGTATACATCTCTAACTCCTGTGCTCCTCCAGCATTTCTGTACTTTTACTAATCTTGTATGCCTGCTGATCTGAGTTCTAAAGTGAGATAGATCTTGCCTTTTAATGTGTATTTTATTGTTTTGTTGCTCTCTGCGATGCAGTTGTTAATAGCTAATTCATCATGAAGACAAGTTCCATTTCACCAGTGAAAAACTTTGTACTGGTTTTCGATAAAGACTTTGCGTAGGTGTCGATTTAATTTTTCAGTATGTGATAACAGTGAAGTGCCATTCATGATACTTTCAAAGACAGATTAAGATCAGCTGAAGGTTTGGATTCACATGTAGGCTCTCCTATATTTACATCTCTGAAGAGGAAAAAATATAATAAACCAATATGATAGCTTAACTTTGTACTTCATTTTTTTTTTACTTAACAGAATTTAAGTTCCACACCTGCTGAGGTGATCTAGATGATTAAATTAAACCTCAAGATGCAAAAAACCTGTAATATAACCAGCATGCTATGCTATCTAGCCCTTTTATTTGGTTTGCTACTATGTAAATGAATTAGCCCTAAGATATAAGGGCAGTAATAGGCCATTCAGCCCATCGAGTCTGTTCAACCATTCCATCATGAGCTGAATCATTCTCCCACTCAGCCCCACTCCCCAGCCATCTCCCCACAAATTTTGATATCCTGACTATTCAAGTACCTACCAATCCTATTTGAAAACACCTGTAACATTTATTTTGTATTTTAATATCCAGCAAGAGAATACAATATTTTAATGATATTGGTACACACGCAAAGTGTATATGTAAGGTCAGCGGATTTGCAACTGGAGTTGAACATCAATCCTTTTTAGCATTGTCGATATACCCTGGGCCTCTGAACATGCGGTTCTGGAAAAGGTTTGGATTGCAGAGAAGTCATTGATGTTTATGCATTATTAACCTTGGTGCTCTGTGATCATGGGGTTGTGGGTTGCTTCAACTGTAATTTATAATGTCTTGTTTTAATTTTTAGGAAAATATAACAACTGGGACAAAGTTGATCCAGCAGAGCTTTTCAGCAAAGCACCAACAGAAAAGAAGGAAGCCAACCCCAAACTTAATATGGTGAAGTTTTTACAGGTGCTAAAACCATAAGTATGAACTTAGAATGGTTGGATGAACATTTGTGCTGTCGATGGTACCAAGCCCAATTTTGCATGCGCAGTTAATGGTAGAGCTCTGTCTCGTGTTGTAGAAAAGAGAGAGGGTGCAGATGAATTGTTCCCTGACTCATTATCACATTTCTGGTCCTCCTGTTGAAAAATGGCAACTACAGACTCCAAAGATAATCAAAAGCTAGAAGCAAGCCTAGCTCTCTTATACCTGCATCAATGAATCATTTAATAGATCTGAATAATCACAAAGACCTCCGAAGCCAAATGTCCCAAACATTAGGGTGTCCTGAAATGAGGGAACTATGTATAAAAAGGGCTGTAATTTCTACAGGGTCAAACCAAAATGTATACAAATAACCCTGAATAAAATCTGGAATGTGCACTTTAATTACATGTGAATTATGGAGGGCACAGTATGTTTCTAAAATATGCTGATTGAAGTATTAATTTTGGTCAGGATGTCCTTGATAACTTGCCTATTTTTCAGAATGGTGCCATGCATCCTTTGTATCTACCTGACAGGGCAGATGGCTTCACTTTAACTGCACATTAAAAGCAGAGCTACTCCCTTTGTAGTGCACTAGTGTCAGTTTGAGTAATTAATCTCATTTATTCGCACATTTTGTCTTGAGCAGGTAGAAGGGCGAGGCATTGACTACATTGTCCTCTGGCTGGATTGTGATAAGGAAGGAGAAAACATCTGCTTTGAAGTAAGATTTTCTTACTCCTTCGTACAAAAAAAAGCAGCTTTCATTTCATTCCATTATACAGTACAGACCCACAAACCGAGCTTGTACATGCCAAACAACGTTCCCTTCAGCTTTAATCCTACTCGACCGTATACCCCTCCATGCACCCCCACCCCCCCCCCCCCCATTCCACATCATTATCCAAACATTTCTTAAAGGAAGCTAACCTACCTGCTTCTACCACTTTGTTATCATACCCAAAAGTGTTTGACAACTGACGAGGATATCTTAAAAGACAAAAAAGAACCTTGTCATCGAGAATAATTGAGCAGGTTGAGAATGACAGCCAAGTAGCTCCAGAAAAGTTTATTTGCAAGATACTTCAGAAATATGTTCTGAAGGTTTTTTTTAAACTTTTACTGTTCTTTTGAACTCATTGAAAGACGCATCATGTATGCTACTTCCTAATATATTATTGCATGACAATGTTGACCAATGACCCATCATTGCTGAAATTCAGGTAGTTGGCTGTGTAAATTCACATTATGAAGATCAGAACAGTTTTAGTTTTAATAAAGTGCCTTTTTTTGCAACTATGTATAGATAACTGCAGCTATATTCAGAAGGTTGTAGTCGCGCTGAGAGAAAGAAGTAGTCTAACTTGAATGGCGTTCAGTTGGAAAAACATGACGCACGCGCTTTTAAACAACACTCCCAGGAAACTTCACACACCACAGGGCGGAAGTGATGTCATTTCCCAGCCCACTGTTTGCCCCGTAGTCAGTGTCCTCTTGTCAGCTGACATTGGCGGCACACTCGTGACTTTGAGCTGGCTTGACACGCGCTTCGGTGACATTTATTGATGATAAAATTGTACACTTTTTATCTAACTTGGGATTTACTTATTTTCTAAAAACTATATTTTTGCGTTAGGAAATGCGTATCAAATATTCCAAAAGTTTTGAATGGCCTTAAAACCTTGACAGTCAAGCCAAAAAGACCAGCCATTTCTTGAGTCAGAGATGGGTCTTCCCTAATGAATTCTTGCTTTTAAGTTCAGTATTTGACAGTGATAAAAACACTGACAGAATAGCTTTGAACTGACTTAGGCAAGTAATATATTGTAAGGAAGAAAATGTTGAATTTATTCTAAGTGTTATCCAGCAACTTTGGGTAACTTGAAGACCCAAAGAACTGAAATTCTGAAGGAGTCTGAGACAGTTGGATGTTGCATGACAGTAGGAATGTTGAATATACAGGATTAAAAATATATATTTTAGGAGAATCAAACTAGAAAGCTTTAATTCAGTGTTTTTGTGGTGATGGCTATGTAGCGAACCAATCACTCCATGAAGCTGGTGTAAATGTGTCTGAACTGACCTCTGGAGGGACATTTTTAGGAATCAGTTTTAAATCTGACTTTTTTTTGGAATATTCCTTGGAATTGCCAGTTTCATGACCCATAGAATGAAGCAGTAAGCAAGATCAATAAAAGTTATCCACACTGGCTCTCAATAATGTCTGAGACTATTTTCATTGATTGCTTGCCATTTGGAAATAACATTTTTCCAAGGGGAAGAAAGCATTGCTGCATGGTTTACAGTCTTTTGTTTCAGTAAAATCACACAACTGGTTTAATTTGGTGCATTTTCCTCACATCCAGACTTTCCGGGCGGTTTATTTTTGTGTTCATACAGGTACTGGATGCTGTTAAACCCATGATGAACATTCCCCGTGGAAATGAAAGGGTGATTTATCGTGCAAAGTTCAGTGCTATAACGGACAGTGACATCAGCAAGGCAATGAACCAACTGGGGGAGCCTAATCGAAATGAAGCCTTGTCAGTTGATGCACGTCAGGAGCTTGACCTGAGAGTGGGTTGTGCTTTTACAAGGTACAGCAATAATCCAAACATACAATGTTCAGAAACACCAGGTCTCATCCTCAGTTATCAACTTGCAGACCTTGAAGTTAGATTGGGTTTGATAAATGGTTAAACAAAGGTCTTTGAATTATTGATAAACTGAATTGTCAACAAATAGAATAATGTTGGAAATGTAAAGTGTCTGAGTCTAGTGCTTGCTTTCATCCAATATTGCTTAATATTGCTTTCTCTCTTTTCAATCTTTTTAGTAAGTTTCAGGTTAATAAATATACAAAGAGATCAGGATTGCATTAATAACTGTTAATGTACAGACACAGAGTAACATGTGTAACCTCCCTAACTCTTAAAAGCCAAACAAGAAAAGAATAAAATTTTATTACACAAATATTCCCCTAACTTAAAAAAAAGAGAGAAAACAAAAGTTTGACTACCATATTTTACCAGTTAAATGATTATTTTGTCGTTAAGTCTGCTCCTTAAGAGGATTTGGGAAGGATCAACATACATAAAATAAAAATGTTGAATAAATGGTCTCCATTTTTCTTCAAATTTAAAAAGATCAATAGTACCACTTCTTTTTTTCTAAGTTTAAACATGTTATAGTTTGCAAAAACCATTGAAAGGTGGAATGTGGTTGAATATCTTTCCATTTAAGTAAAATAGATCTCCTGGCTATTAAAGTAACAAATGCAATCATACGACAGGCTGAAACAGATAAGTGGCCAGAATCCAAAACTGGTCGTCCAAAAAGTGCAGTAATAGGATGAGGTTGTAGGTCAATGAGCAAAACTGCTGAAATAATATCAAAAATATCTTTCCAATGTGTTATCAAGGAAGGATAGGACCAAACATATGCGTCAGGGAAGACACCTCAGAATGATATCTGCCACATATAGGGTTTATATGGGAGTAAAAACAAGCTAGCTTATTCTTAGAAATATGACCACCTTAAACTCTATCAAAGTGTCAAGCATAAATTGAAGAAGTGTACATTAAATGGAGAAATTTCTCCCATGTCTCTAGAGCTAAAGGTATCTGAAGTTCTCTTTTCCATTATTCTTAATTTTATCAGATATCACTGGATATATTTTAAGGATCAAATCATAAATTGTTGCTATTAAGCTATTTGCACTCATTCCCCTTTTCACTGTAATTTGTTTTGGAACAACCTCAATAGTCTGCTTAGGTTGCAAAATTGAACATTCTACCTTCTCTCAGTGGCACTGATATCGTGGATTATTTCAAGAGCTTTTTGGCACAGCCTTCTGTTGGAATTTTCTGTATATTTTGCCCAATAACTTGATTTCCTTCCTGTACCATCCTTTTTTATTATCTTAGCTGGAATTAGAGCCACTGCAGCATATTCTATCTTCCTTCTGTAGAGCATTCCCATCAGTCTAGTTCCCATGCTCAATCCTCCGGACCCTGCTTTTTCCTTCAAGTGTCCAATCAATTTTCTATTACATCAACAATTGTCTCCTTTTCGATCAATCTAATATGTAGTATGGTTACATGTTGTTACCCCTTGCTGAATTAGAAAATTGCTGTTTTCAACCTCTTGAGTCTCTTGTCTGAAACATTTTGTGCGTTCACGTATCCTTACACTATTAGCTGTTGGGAACAGCTTTTTTCTACATTATCTAAATATCTCATTGTTTTGTAGATGACATGAAATCTCACCTCAACATGAGATTTTGTAACCTAACCTTGTATGATAAATTCCCCCTATGAATCTTTTCATTCCTTCTACGGGGTGGTGACCAGAACTAGACAGTTTTTAAAAATGTGTTGGTAATTCTCTTTTGCCTCTGCCCATCTAGCTAGGTCTTACAGTCAATTGGTCTCAATCCTCACTATCAGCTGGACTTCCATGTTTGGTATACAGATAGTCATCAACTTACAATGAGTTGTGTTCCAGCACTCTCATCGTAACTCGAAAAATTGTAAGTTGAAAAAGGGGAGTTAGATCAGTGTGGGAACTGAAACGGTGTTGTGGGGAGAGAGCGAGGCAGTGGGATCAATGTGGGGACCGACACAGGGCTGTGGGGAAAGAGTGGGGCAGTGGGATCAGTGTGGGGACCGATGCAGGGCTGTAGGGAGTGAACAGGGCTATGGGGTCAGTGTGGGATCTGTTACAAGAGTACCCCAAAACCCAGAAGCAATAGATATTCACCAAGACAAATGGTTACTTCAATTATCTTTAAACATGAAAATAGAATCAAACTTTAACTTATCACTATTTTCTTACTTATCCCCCTTCTAATTCTAAGCACACGTGTATGTAATGTGTGTGTGTAAGTTCAGAAAAGTTCTTTGGTTCACAGTCTAATCTCACTTCTCATTCCTCCAAGTTCACTGGTTGCAGGCAATTCTTATACTGTGCACAGAATTTAACATTTATAAAGTTCACCAGGCTTTGGTGCTTGAAAGGTAAATGGTTACCGCTCAAGAAGGTTCTTGTCGGTTTCAGAGAGTGATTTGTTGTTCCTTTTTAATCAGATACTTCAGTGTCTTGCTGATGAAACTTGCCCCTTCAATGTTCTCCAGATGATAACCTCTTTCTTTCAGGTCACCACAGAGTTCCTTTTTGTTTCACTTATTCCAAGTGAAACATTAGATAGCCAGTTCTCTCCTCTTACAGGAACCACAAGTGCTTTGACCAGGCCGTCTTACAAATGGGCTTTCCATAAGCTTGCCAACTTGTCCTGTTCCAGCCCCAGCTGCTATCTGCTGGCTGTAACATTGTACGTGATCTCTGTCTCTCTGAGAGAAAGCCTGTTTTACTCTCTGCTTGCAAAACCACATGACTCTCTTACAACAGCATGCTCTCCTCCTGACAATATGCAGCTCCAACCAGCTCTTTCATCTGTTGCCTTTTGTAAACAACAATCCATTAGTGAAGTCTCTTGAGCATGCTTCAAAGCTCTTGCAAAAGCTCTGAGGCCCCGATATGTCTAGCATGGGCAGAGCTCCAGTGTTTCAAATAAGATCTGTTTGAAAGTGTTTGTATATGACCTACTCTAACAAACCTTTCCCAATTTATCTCCCAAAAACATATCGATATGCTATCACAGGTCCAACAAGGGGCTGTCAGGAGAGAGGGAGGCAATGAGATCTGTGTGGGGACTGACACAGGGCTGTGGGGAAAGAGCAGGGCAGTGGGATCAGTGTGGGGACCAACACGGAGCTGTAGGGAGAGAGTGGGGCAGTTGGATCAGTACGGATTCAAACCATCGTAACTTTGAAAAATTGTAAGTTGGACCATTATAAGTTGGGGACTATCTGTTTTGACAAACTTTGAAATTTTACTCAGTAAACCAATATCCATATTATTTTCTATTTTTTTTTAAAAAGCAGTATCCCTTTTGTGAAACTTCACAATCTTACCATCTTACATTCAGGGAGGGGGAGGAGGAGAATAGCATTTACCCTGATTCACTGCTTTCTCTTCTTGGACCAATTATTTATAACCCAGAGACTGACTCTCCGGTTTGCTAATTGACCTTTTTATGTCGTGCTTTGTCAAAATCCTGCCAGCCAAAGGTCCTTGCATTCCATCAATTATTGAAATTCATTCATTTGGATTTGGGCATACTGGCAGTATAAATGGCAGATTCCTAATCACCCTTGAGAAGATGCTGGTGAGCTGTCACCTTGCACAATCACAGTCATTCTAATGATAAAGGCTCCCACAATACTTGTGGGTAAGAGGACAAAAGGGAACCCAGTGACGAAAAACAGTGTTATTTCCAAATCAGGATGATAGGTGACCTGAGAGGAGCCAACAGGTGGTGGTGCCTATATGTGACTTCCACCAATGACTTTGATGGTAAAAGTATACGAGATCAAAAAAACGATCTGCTAAATCTTTGTTGTTTCTCCTTAATTAACGAATCTCCTTTGAACCTGTTTATTTTCCCCTGAAGATTGTTTTCAAAACCTTCCTTACCACTGATATAAAGGAACCAGCTTGAAGTTACTAGGAATGCCCTTGCTCTCTTTGTTGAACATGCTATCACATTTGCCACTCCATTATTCTTGACACCTCCTCTGTACTAGAGAAAGATTATGGCAAACCTGTATACTTTCTCATCTCTCCACATCCATTAACCAGCCATCTGAGCAAGCTGACATTTCCAGTATAGCTCACCTATCAATTTCCACCCCATCCAATACTGTTATCATCTTTGCTTGTTATATTCTATCAAAGCAAAGAATACTTTTAAGGATATTGCTTACATAATAATCTTGTGTTGGTGATGAAGCATATACACATGGGTGCATGCAATGAACTTTAAAAGCCCTTACAAGTGTCATTTCTCAATAAGTGATCAATCCTCTGTTATATTTTTCAGGTTTCAGACCAAATATTTTCAGGGCAAATATGGAAATTTGGACAGTTCTCTCATCTCATTTGGACCTTGCCAAACACCCACTCTTGGTTTCTGTGTGGAGAGACATGACAAGATTCAATCTTTCAAGCCCGAGACTTACTGGGTCCTGCAAGCAAAGGTTTGTGATGAAATCATAATGTTATCTAGCATGCAAATAGGCCCCACCAAGACTCATAGAAACATAGAAGATAGGAGCAGGAGTAGGTCATTCGACCCTTCGAGCCTGCTCCGCCATTCAATGAGATCATGGCTGATCTTAAAGTTCAGTACCCCGTCCCCGCCTTCTCTCCGTAATCTTTAATACCCTTATACTGAAGAAATATATCTAATTCCCTCTTAAATATATTTAATGAACCTGCCTCTACTGCCCTCTGTGGCAATGAATTCCACAGATTCACCACCCTCTGGGTAAAGAAATTCCTCCTCATCTCGGTCCTAAATGGTTTGCCTATTATCCTCAAACCATGGCCCCGGGTTCTGGATTTTCCCATCACTGGAAACATCCCTTCTGCATCCATTCTGTCCAGTCCTGCCAGAATTTTATATGTCTCTATGAGATCCCCTCTCAATCTTCTAAACTCCAGCGAATACAATCCCAATTTGCGCAATCTTTCCTCATAAGTCATTCCTGCCATTCCAGGTATCAGCCTGGTGAATCGCCTCTGCACTCCCTCCATTGCAAGAACATCCTTCCTTAGATAAGGTGACCAAAACTGCACACAATACTCCAGGTGGGGTCTCACCAAAGCCCTGTACAGCTGCAGTAAGGTATCCTTGTTCCTATACTCAAACCCTCTTGATATGAAGGCCAACATACCATTTGCCTTTTTAACCGCCTGCTGTATCTGCATGCTCGCCTTCAGTGACTGGTGTACAAGAACCCCTAGGTCTCTCTGCACTTCCCCATCAGGCACCTAATCCTTTTTGCTTTAAAAAGCTGTAGATACTCTGATTATTTAGAGAGTGGGTTCCATCAGGCATGAGAAACTCTGGATTTGCATCCTGTAGAAAATGTCCTCAGTCTGTGGGAGAGCAGTGTCTGCTCTGGCTGTTGTGATCCTCATGGGAGAAGCATTCCCTATTGCATCTGCGGTACATGAAGGTGGACTGAATGATCGTAGGTGCTTGCATGCTGTTTGTTCCATCTGTAGGCTTCTTGCACACAGAAAGTAATTCTAAAGATACTGCCAAGTATGGTGAAAACTTTAATCTGCATTAATGATATTTTGCCAGTAAGGTTTGAATGTGGTGATCCTTTTACAGGAAACCAAGAAGTATTTTCCCTTCACAAAGTTATTGAGGTTTGTAATATGCAGTGCTTATTGCCTGAATGATGCCATCTTCAGTAAATAGCTACATTTTTTCTCTCTCTTTTGTATATCTATACTTGAGAACAGTTTTTTTGCACTACTGATAAGTGGTAATTCTGCCTGGCCCACAGGAAAAAGAATCTCAGGGTTGTACATGATATCATGTATGTACTCTGACAATAAATTTGAGTTTGTGTTCTTGTACAGGATTATGCCAAGGTTAGAGAGAAAACAAAAGTTAGTTAATTATTTTGACCCAAAAATTTGGTTTCATAATATTAAGGCTTGTTTATCAAAGTTTTAGATTTTTGGGGTGGGTGGGGGAAATGTATAGAGTATGGAGGTGGAATAAAAGAAGGTGACTGTGAGAATTTTATCTCAGTTTTTATGGGACATGAAGTGAGGATTTTTTTTTCAAAATGGGGAATCCATTTGAAAGTGAGAGATTAGTTGCTCTAGTTTTTGGGTATGGGAAATTTCAAAAATGTGAGAAACTTCTGGCATATTTATTACCACTGTCTATTATGTTCTTGCTGAGCAAAACAAAATAGCTCCACAAAGTTACATTGCAAGTACTTCAGGTTTCAGATTTATTGTCAGAGTACATACATGACATCACAAACAACCCTGAGATTCTTTTTACCTGTGGGCACGGCAAAATAAAACTCTACACAGCATAAACATGTAAACAGTTAACGAACGAAAAAAAACTGTGCAAAATAGAGAGAACACAAAAAAAATCAATAAAGTGCACAAGTAAGAGTCCCTGATTGAGTTTGTTGTTGAGGAGTCTGATGAGGGAGGGGTAGCAATTATTCCTGAACCTGGTGGTGCGAGTCTTGTGGCACCTTTCCTGATAGCAACAGTGAACACAGAGCATGTGCTGGGTGGTGTGGGTCTTTGATGATTGTTGCTGCTCTCCAACGACCGTTCCCTGTAGATGTACTCAATAGTGGGGAGGGTTTTGCCTGTGATATCCAGGGTGGTTTCCACTACATTTTGGAGGGCTTTATGCTCAGGGGTATTGGTGTCCCCCATACCAGACTGTTAAAGGAATATCCAGATATTCCTTAAACACGTTTAGAGTTTCTGCCTCCGCACTCCTTTCAGGTGATGGCTTCCACCCCGTTGTAGTTGCAGTGTTTTTCTTCTCTCAGTATGTTACCAGAAGAATTTGATCTTTGCTGAGGAAGAAAGGTGGTTCCTGTTCCTCATTTCTGGTGTAACAGCATTTTATATGCCTCAGTTAAAATCTCCCTCATCCTCCTTTGCTCTAAGCCCCAGCTTAGCCAGTCTATCCAACTAACTAAAATCCTCCAAACCTTGCAACTTCAATTAGTGCACAAAGATTAGGATGGAATGAGATTATGTTGGGGATTTATTGTTTTAAAACCATTTGCGATTCCAATTTTTAAAAAATCAGTCAGTGTGTATGGCATGTAAAATCCTCAAGGTGGCAGCGGTGCTGTAGGAGCAGGGCCAAGGCCTTTCTGTTCTTTATATATAGGCTCTATGCAGTCTATATATCATTGTCCTCAGAGGTCCAGATCCAAGACGTTCAGCAAGCCAGCTTTCAAGGGCTTCAGGCTCTGAGGAAGCAGTGGCTCAGCACAGGGTACTAGAGCAGCACTAGAGCAATCACCCCTCGCCACCCCCACCCTCACCTGCTGAAAGGGAAGCCTGAAGAGGAAACCTCAGAGCAGGAAACAACAGCAGCAGACCAGGCATCAGCTCACGACTCAGCAGCTAAAGGCCTCACACCAGGTTGCTAGCGACCAGCTTCTGCGAACTGTATCAAGTCCAGGATTTGAGAAGGTATCAATGTTGAGCAGTGTGCCTGAAAGGCCTTAAATGTGATGCTTCTTAACACTTTGAGGGGGATCCAGAACCAAAGGTCAAGGAGGTGCAGTTTGGATGCCGCAAGCTCTCGTTCACTGATGGAAAATACAGGCTATGGAGATTACGGGGGTGCAGGAGGTGGTAAGATCAGAGAAAGTGGCAGGACCCATGGACACTCCTTGTCTCTGAAAGGAATCTCTTTTGCTTTTATTTGTACCTCTGTGCCTTTACAGGACAAACAAAAGAAAAGATTTTTGTGCATTTTGTATACATGAAAATAAATAAAATCTTCTCGAAGATTCTCATCAAATTGCTAAGTTGGGCATTGCACTAATAATTTATCAATGAAATAATCAATGATTCCTTGTCAGTCCCTGCAGTTCCTAAGTGCTGCAGAATACCTTGAATACTTATTTACATGTATACAGCTTGATTTATTCATTGTTATATATACACATTGATCCACCATCTTGGTATTACCAGTTCATTCCAACAGATTTATTGGTAAGTTCTTGGAATCTCAGACAGACACTGCATCAGGAGCCAGAATGTCCACAGTTATTTTAACTTCCTCTTCACTATGTAACGATAGCAAACTCTGTTAGCTGCCTTGCAGCTTTTGCTGATATTATTGCTCTGATATTTCCTGTTACCATGCCAATTTTAAAAATAATGAGTTTCCAAATTATGAACAACTCTGCAAGCACAGTCCAAAAATTTGAGGTCATTCCACGCTCAATCTCTTTGTTTCATTCCAGGTCAGTAATCGTTCTGGTGATTCCATGATTCTAGACTGGGATCGAGTCAGAGTGTTTGATCGAGAGGTGGCACAGATGTATTTAAACATGACAAAATCCACAAAAGAAACAAAGGTAGGAAAGAGAAAAAATGGATCAGTCCCTGTCATTCTCTCGGTGATTGTTCCCCCAGGAATGTGTCATGAGAGAACAAGAGTGTACATGGATATAACGTACTAGGTGCAACAATTTAATAGATGGGTCACGTCTCCAGAATGGAGGACCATCGCCTTCCCAAGATCGTATTATATGGCGAGCTCTCCACTGGCCACCGTGACAGAGGTGCACCAAAGAAAAGGTACAAGGACTGCCTAAAGAAATCTCTTGGTGCCTGCCACATTGACCACCGCCAGTGGGCTGATAACGCCTCAAACCGTGCATCTTGGCGCCTCACAGTTTGGCGGGCAGCAGCCTCCTTTGAAGAAGACCGCAGAGCCCACCTCACTGACAAAAGGCAAAGGAGGAAAAACCCAACACCCAACCCCAACCAACCAATTTTCCCTTGCAACCGCTGCAATCGTGTCTGCCTGTCCCGCATCGGACTGGTCAGCCACAAACGAGCCTGCAGCTGACGTGGACTTTTTACCCCCTCCATAAATCTTCGTCCGCAAAGCCAAGCCAAAGAAAAGACCTTGAGTAATGATTTAAATGCTTAAACAGTTCACAGACTGTGTCCACAAAAACTCAATTTTAATAAATTTCATAGAGTTTAAGAAATCAGGATATAAAATGTAATATCTGGAAAATGTATCACGAAAACCACATTTAAGGGTAGGGATCTGGAGAGCAGAGATCCAGAAGCGCAGGTACGACATTTCCTGAAAGTGGCAGCACAGATAATAAAGGAGATGCATCATCTCACATGTCAGAAAGACGCAACAGTGAATGCACTTCCTGAGAAGACTGAGGCGGGCAAGGCTACCGGCTAACATCATGTCAACCTTCTACAGGAGCTCTATTGAGAGTGTCCTGGCTGGCTGCATCCATGTGGTATGGTTGCTGCAGAGAAATGGATTGGTCAATCCACAGGACCATAAGAGTGGCAGAGAGGATCACAAAAGTCTCCCCCCCTCCCTCTCGATGTGATCTCCCGGGATGGTTGAGGAGTGAGCACAAAACTGGAGGACTCCAACCACCCTGCACACTGAATCTTTCAGCTGCTCCTTTCAGGGAAGGGATAACAGGAGTATCAGAGCTGAGAAACATATCCACCAGGCTGAAAAAATGTGAGAATGCTGTTTATTTGTCCTGCTTATGTATTGTTTGTCTTTGAGTGTTATATCTGGTTGTGTATCTGCATGTTTTGCACCAAGGACTGGAAAACTCTATTTGTACTTGTACAATCAGATTGTAATAAACTTGAACTTGTTTGCCACATTTGCCTTCACTAGTCAGGACATTGCATCCAGGAGTTGGGACATCATGTTAAAACAGTAGTTTGTGAGACTATACTTGGAGTATTGTGTGTGGTTCTGGTCATTTAGCGATAGGAAAGAAGCTTACTGAGACTGGTGGGCTTGTGTTACGAGGAGAGGCTGGGACATTTCTTCTTGGTGCATGGAAGGTGATGCTTGACCTTTTAAAATTGCAAAGGGGACAGATAGAGTAAATGGTCACAGTTATTTTCCACAGGGTCAGGAAATCTAAAACTAGTGGACAGAGATTTAAGGTGATAGGGGAAAGATTTGAAAGGGTCCTGACGAACATTTGATGGTGGTGGGTATGTGGAACAAGCTATCAGAGGAAGTGACAGAGATAGGTATAATTACAGCATTTAAAAAAACATTTAGACAGGTATGTAGATAGGGAAGGTTTAAAGGGATAGCGGCCAAACTCAAGTCATGGAACTTGCTTTGGTAGACAACTTGGTTGGCATGGATGAGTTAGCCCAGGGCCTGTTTTCATGCTGTAAAACAAAGGGACTCTGAAAATCCTTTGTCATAGAAGTCCAATATGGTTAAAATCCATTCACGAAACAATTCTGATCTTTCTTGTCTTCCACCTGAATTTTGCTGCAATACAAAAAGTACTCATTATTTTAAAATGCGACAAACAAGATCTGCAGGAATTCAAAAAGGCTTTTAACCTTCTGGGCGAAGAATGGGAAATAAGCGTTGGCCTTCCATTGACAAAAGGCCTGGAAATAAAATTATTTCTTAATTGTCAAAAGAGCTAGGAATCTGTAATCTCCTTTCACGAAAGAATGAACTTGTTTACCATAGGACTGTGGAAAGAATGGAGATTGCAATTGGAGGAGACCAAGCAAGGAAAAGGTAAAAGAAGGGGAAAAGTTCAGTAGGGAAGGGAAGAGGAGATGGGGAGAAGATGATAAATTGAGAAGGGATCTGTTGGGGGGTGGGGGGGAGAATTCTGGGTCTAAAATAAAACGTAGGTGCTGCCTCTGCATCCCATAAGGAAGGTGCCTTTCTGCTAATTAATGCAATTAGTAAATTTATTGTATGTAGACAGCTGACTGGGAGATCTTGGACAAACAAATACCTTCAATTTTATACTTTTAGCTACATGGTTCAGCCATTCAGATTATGTTGACTCCAGGACCTTTGATTCATAAGTAATTCCCATTCTTGCAACATAGCCCTGCTTATGGATAGACAGCATCTCACTGAAATCACAGATTCTGATCCTTGATTCTGGAAGTAATTTGGTTATTTATGTTCATGTTTTATTGCAGGTACAATCTGTGAGTAAAAAAGAGAAAGTGAAGCAAAGACCACAGGCGCTGAACACTGTGGAGATGTTACGAGTAGCAAGCTCTGCCCTTGGTATGCCTTGTAATATTAACAGCTCTTACTGATGAATTAGGTTTGCGCAAGATCAGAGGTCCGAGTATTTCAAATGAATAATACTGAATGTTTTTTTATAAACCTTTCATCATTAAAATATGTGTTTGTCATGAGAAATGCTACTTATTGGGAATGGAGCATTAAAGCACCAGTGTCAAAAGCAATCACTTCCAAATCCTCGCATCTCAGCACTAACAGCTTGCTACTAGTATAGTGTAATCATAGCTTATCTGTGACCTTGCTTCGTTGGAAGATGAATTGCATGGTAAAAGGTGACTTTGCCTGTATTTTTATGGTTTGGGGCTACCTAATTTAGTTTCGCAGGTAATCGTCAACACCATGGTCCAGATTTATAAAACAAAATGGGTCATCCAAGGTACAGAAAATTGAAGTCCTATTGTGTATAATTAACATGATTTTGTTTTTGACTGTTAGATGCTTTGATGAGCTTTCGAGGATAAAATAAGTAGGGATAAAATCATACCATGTAATTGCATGTGTTTAGAGCAGTCACTGTGTATGCTGTACCATCAAGACTAGATGATGTTAGACCAGTGGTTCTCAACCTTTTTCTTTCCAATCACATCCCACTTTAAGTCATCCCTCTTCCATCAGTGCTCTATGATTAGTCAGGGATTGCTTAAGGTGGTTTGTGGGTGGAAATAAAAAGTTTGAAAACCCTCGTTTTAATCATCCCTCAATGACTCGTTATGTGCCAGGTTTCAGAACTTCCAAGGAAATGGACCAATGACAATTTTTCTCAAGCAAAAATATTTCAGTAGCAATTGGGTCTAGAGCAGTGGTTCTCAACCTTCCCTTCCCACTCACATCCCACCTTAGACAATCCCTTACTAATCACAGAACTCCAGTGGCAAAGGGATTACTTAAAGTGGGATGCGAGTGGAAAGAGAAAAGGTTGAGAACCACTGTGTTAGAACTTATGAAGAAAAAAATTCTGAAAATCCTCAAGAACTGAATGAAACTATTTCTACAGACTCATTCTCCTCAGCTGTTTCCCATTGATCATGGACGGGATTTTCCAAATCTATGGAAATAGGTGGGGATCTTCTTCAACTGAGAAGAAAATGTGTGCGAAGATTCCTCTTGCATCTTTGAGGATTTTCTGCATTAAGTAATGCAGAAAATTTGAAATAATGGAGGCCAGACAGCTGACTGGGAGATCTTGGACAAACAAATACCTTCAATTTTAGAGAGAGAGAGATGTATTTCCTAATATTAATTTTGGTTTCAGGATTGCTATTGCTTGAGTGTGACTGTCTAAATCATTCAGTGAAACAAAGAAAATCTGCAGGCGCTATGATTGTAGCAAAATAGCTGCAGTTCACCCATAGGAAGCAAAGATATACAGCCAACATTTCAAGCCTAACCCTTTTTCATATTATGAGCAAAAAACAGCCAGGCACCTGAATAAAAAGGTTGGGAGAGGAGGAAAGATGGGGCAGGGGGAGGAACACAGGCCTCAGATGGGCATGGATAGGATGGCAGGAGAGAAAAGCTGAGAGTTAATCGGGGTGGGGTGGTGTTAGCTCTGTGAGTGCAGAGCTGGAAGAAAGGAGACAGAGGGATAGGGAGAGAGAGAGAGACAATGGGAGGGGAGTTGGATGAAAGGAGATAGGAGGGCTGGGAAGGGGAGCATAATGGAAAAAGGAGAAGTCGATGTCAATGTTGTCTGGATGTCCAGCTGGAATGTTGTTCCTCCAATTTGCAGGAGGGCTTAGCCTGGCAGAGCCAGATGATGGACAAACATGTCGTCGTGGGAATGGGGCAGAGATCTCTGGGAGATCTCCGCTGTTACAGCGGACAGAGCGAAAGTGCTCACAAAGTGATTTCCCAGTCTGGCTAATGTAGAGAAGACCACCAATGGGAGCACCGGATGCAGTAGATGATCCATGCAGATTCTCAAGTGAAGTGTTTCTTCATTTGGAAGGACTGTTTAGGGGCCTGAATGATGGTGAGGGAGTAGGTGAGAGCGCAAGTGTAGCATTTTATGCAGTCACAGGAGTCGGTGCCAAGGCTGTGATTAGTGGGGAAGGATGAGGGGACAACAGTGTTCCAGAGTCACAGAGTTCCCTGTGGAAGGTGAAGAGGGGAAGATGTGTCTAGTGGTAGGATAGAGTTGTAGGTGGGACAGAAATTGCGAGTGCAGAAGCTGGAGGGGTAGTAGGTGAAGACTAAGGGACTTGTTTCATCGGTGGGGGAGGTCGAGTCCAGATGCCCAGGAAATGGAGGATATTCAGGAGAGGGCAGAATTGATGGGAGTGGAGAGGAAGCCAAATTTTTTGAAGGAGGATATCTCGGATAACCTCGCATGGAAGACTTCGTCCTGCAAGAAAATGCATCAGAGACCGAGGAATTATAAGAAAGGATTACAGGGGATGGGGTGTGAAGTGGCGTTGTCGGGCTAACTGAGGGAGATGGAGCGATTGTTCTTTCTTCCAGCTTTGCATTCACAGAGCTACATCACTTCCCTGATCAACTCTCAGCTTTTCTCACATGTCTATGCCCACCTGCTGTGCACCCCCTACCTTTTTATTCAGGCCCCTATCTGTTTTAGGCTCCTACCTTGACAAAGGGCTCAGGGAGAAACCTTGGTTTCTATGGGACCTGCTGAGTTTCTCAGGATTTTTCTGCATTTATTGTAAAGGGGTCAACTTTCTGCTTATGATACTGTGCCTGTCTTTTACTTGCATTCCACAAAAGATTGGCATTCTTTTAACTGTTTTATTCTCTCCGTGGGTGCTGACTTTTGCATTTTCATAATCTCAATGTGTTTTAAGTTTCCAGTATCATTTTAATGCATTTGCAGTGTTCAGTGTTGCCGATGTAGCACAGTGCATCTTGTTACGAGCCCAGAGGACCCCAAAACCCAGCAGCAATAGATATTCACCAAGACAAATGGTTACTTCAACAAAAGTTGCTTTTAATTATCTTTAAATATGAAAACAGAATCAAATTTTAACTTATCACTATTGACTTACTTAACCTAACTTAACCCCCTTCTAATTCTAAGCGCAATGTATGTAATGTGTGTGTAAGTTCAGAAAAGTTCTTTGGTTTACAGTCCAATCTCACTTCTCACTCCTCCCAAGTTCACTGGTTGCAGGCAATTCTTATACTGTGCACAGAATTTAACATTTATAAAGTTCACCAGGCTTTGTTGCTTGAAAGGTAAATGATACCGGTCAGGAAGGTTCTTGTCAGTTTTCAGAGAGATTTGTTGTACGATGACATCCACAATTGATTCCTTTTTAATCAGACACTCTGGTGTCTTGTTGATGAAACTTGTCCCCTTAGGGTTCTCCAGATGATAACCTCTTTCTTTCAGGTCACCATAGAGCTCCTTTTGTTTCTCTATTCCAAGTGAAACATTAGACAGCCAGTCCTTTCCTCTTGCATGAACCACAAGGGCTTTAACCAGGGCATCTTCCAAAAAGGCTTTCTACAAGCTTGTGAGTTTGTCCTGTTCCACTCCTAGCAGCTCTTGTTAGCTGTAACACTGTATAAGTTCTCTCTCTCTCTCTCTCTCTCTCTCTCTCTCTCTCACTCAGAGAAAGCCTGTTTGACTCTCTCTGCTTGCAAAACCACATGACCCTCTTAGAACAACAAGTTGTCTTCCAGACAATCTGCGACTCTAACAAGATCTTTCATCTGTTGCCTTTTGTAAACAACAATCCATTAATGAAGTCTCTTGAGCACTTTTCTTTTTTTTTAAACTTTATTTAAAATTTTATGACATGAATAAAATAAAAATTACATTTAAAGAAATAATAAAAAATAAGATAATAAAATTAGAATACTACATCATTAAACTACACAAATTAACCCCCCCAATAATTATAACACAACATTAATCATCTAATTTAAAATTAGTCCAACCCTCCCCCCATAAAGAGTGAAGAATGAATTAACAATGTTGTAAATAAAATAAAAAAAACTCCACTTACAAAAAAAAGATAAAACTTAACAACAACAAAAAATTACTAACAACAAAAAAAATATAAATACTAAAATAATACCCTTAAACATATATTTAAATCAAACATAATACATGTATTTAACAAATGAAATCCACTTTAAAACTAAGTTCAAATATTAAAATCATATATCAACCACATATCTGTTATACAAAAAATCATAATTAATAATACATAAATACAGAATTTCCATTAATACCAAGTTTCCTTTATAATTCATCGAGAGAACAAAAACATCCCTTAGAAAAACAATCAGATAAACTTTTTATTCCCTTCCCCTCCCCTTATATATAAAAAAAGAAAAAAAAGTTCAAACTCTTATAAAATTCTCCATATTCTTCATTTATAACATCTTCAAAATTCTCTATCGAAATTAACTTAATTTTATTAAACTCTTCTCCCTCAATGTATTTGTACTTAATTTTCTTCTTTTTCTTCTTATCACCTTTCCCCTCATCTTCCTCTTCATCTAATTCAACATCCTCAATTTTTGACTTATTATCTTCCTCTTAAAAAAGAAAGAAAAAAGAGCAACCCCCCCCAAAAAAGAGAAAAAAAGGAGAGAAAAAAACCTCCTAATTCCCTCTCAATTACAATCAGAAAACAAAGAGTTTAAAAAAATTTATTTATTTTAAAAAAATAATTAAAAAAAACCTTCACTTCTTAACCCAAAAATTAAAAAGAAAAAAAACAGGTCGCAGGTCACAACTACCTCCTCCTGTTTAAACCGCCCAAAGCGGTAACTCCCCCAAAATACTGGGTGTGAGATAACTCACAGGTAGCTGATGACTTCTGGAAACTAGTGCCCACCCAGTTCCCTCTCCCAACTCCCATTTCATTAAACTATCATTATTTAAACTATTTAAACTCTTCTCAAAAAAAAAGATAAAAGATTTATTTTTTTAAATCATTGCTTCCATTTCTTTTAAAAATCTGGATCCCACCTTACATCTCTACTCTCTTTGGAGAACTTGAAGGACTACATCGTTCCTGAAACTGCATGATTGGTAGAGACTGAGCAAAGTCCATAACCTCTTTAGAATTGTCAAAGAACTTTGGCTAATTTCCATCCTAAAAAATCTTCAGTACCGCAGAATACCTTAATGTTGCCCTATGTCTTTTTTTCCACAACCGTTCTTTCACAGAATTAAATTCGCGTCATAATAGCATAGTATTAAATCTCCATCTTGAAGCTTTCTGAACATCTTGTGAACTCAAATATTCTAATAATAATAATGAATGATCTGAAACCAATCTAGCCTTATACTCCACAGATGTAACCCTATCCTGCAAATGTGCTGATATTAAAAAATAATCAATTCTAGAAAAAGAATTATGTTGCGAGGAATAAAAAGAAAAATATTTCTCTGTAGGATTAACTCTTCGCCAAATATCAATTAAATTCAAATCTGCCATCATATTAATCACTTGGATTACCATCTTAGACTTCTTAATTACTCTTGAGTACTTATCCAATAAAGGCTCCAACACCACATTCAAATCTCCCCCAATCATCACATTAGAGTTCGATTGTCCAAGTAATAAAGACATATCCACAACAAAAGCTGTATCCTCAACATTAGGAGCATAAACATCAAGCAAAGTCCATGCCTCATTAAAGATTGTACAATTTAATTTTAATAATCTTCCACCATTTTTCTCTTCACTCTGTAACTGAAATGGTAGTTTCTTATGTACCAAAATTGCCACACCTTTTGCCTTAGAATTAAACGAAGAATAAAAAACTTGCCCAACCCATTCACGTTTGAGTTTCAAATGTTCCTTATCTCCGAATTCTTCGCTTCTTTTCCTGGATCCATTTCATGCTGAGTCGTGGCTTTTTGTAAACAAGCAGGCTCAGATAATTTCAGAAAATATAATTTTTTAACAATCTGTTGATGTTTCCTTTTACTTTTTTTTAACAAATATACCATTAGGTATTAATTCAACACCTCATACTATTTATAAACTTTTTAAAAAAGTTTTAACGGGCACTTAAAGACAAAACAATAAGTTAGAGTCAGGAGAGGACTGGAAGGCACGTCTGTTCCTTACACCATCTTGCCACGCCCCCCTCTTGAGCACTTTTCAAAGCTCTTGCAAAAGCTCTGAGGCCCTGATATGTCGAGCATGGGGCAAATCTTATTTCAAATAAGATTTGTTTTAAAGTGTTTGTATGTAACCTACTCTTACAAACCTTTCCCAATTTATCTCCAAAAAAACATTTCTATATACTCTGTCACAATCTTTAAATGTTACTTTTAACTGGTGGTACCAAATCCAATAAAATACAAAGAAATTTGATTTGGATGAATAAGATGTATTTTTCAAAAAGATGTATTAAGTGGGAACAGCAGTCATTCTTTTGTACTCATGTGGAGGTTTGTGGAGATGGTAAAATCCAAATCGTTATTACTATTCAACCTCAGAGGTTTTACTCTTTGAACAAGGCTGTGTAGCAGGTTCCCAGGAAGATATTAAAATCCAGCCTTCTCAGCACCTTATCTATCTATGCTCCATGAACTGTCGATTGTTTCTGCCTGATCATTTTGTGTTTCATTAACATTTCTCTTCATTAAAATTATTTGACCAGGGATGGGTCCACAGCATGCCATGCAAATAGCTGAGAAACTTTACACTCAAGGATACATCAGTTACCCTCGAACAGAGACCACACAATATCCAGAAAACTTTGACCTCAAAGGAACACTTCGACAACAAGCAAACAACCCCAACTGGAGTGACGAGGTTGGTAAAAAGAGATTTGCATTTATATAGCATCTTTCAACATCCTTTTCAGGATGCCCCAAAGCATTCGAAATCAATAGACTGCATGTAAAATTCCCCCCCCCACCCACTTAAAGGATGAAGAGTTTCCTTCAGCCTCTTGTTATTTTAATTCCGGATGAACATGCACCCAACATTTTTCCAGTCATTCGTTGTTTTGCACATATAGCTTTAAAAATAATTTCAAAATGGCAATGATAGAGAGTTAAATATTTTTTGTAGGTGAAGATACTACTTGCTGAAGGCATCAATCGTCCTCGGAAGGGTCAGGATGTCGGTGACCATCCACCCATAACCCCAATGCGTTCAGCCACAGAAGCTGAGTTGGGTAAGTCTGTGTTGCATTACAACAATAGATTTGTCCAAACTACAGTCCACGTGTTGGCCACAAATTTGCAATGATTGGGCCTATTAATCATATGTGGGTGAATTTCATGGGCATCAGACATGCACCTACTGGTCCGTAAAATGAACTCAGGAAGTTTAAAAAAAAAGAAAGCATACAAATTCCTGAACTAAGTGAAGGGATTGATTTAAAGACAAGATGTTGGAGGTAATGAACAGTGTGTCAGGATCTGCAGAAAGAAAAGCCAACTTTACATTTAGGGTTGAAGATCTTTCATCAAAACAACATTAAAATAAAAAGTGGAGAAATAAATTATCCAGGATGGCCAGTCGGTAGGTGCAGGAGCAGGACATTCAGCCCTTCGAGCTAGCACCACCATTCACTATGATCGTGGGTGATCATCCCCAATCAGTACCCCGTTCCTGCCTTCTCCCCATATCCCCTGACTCCATTATCTTTAAGAGCTCTATCTAACTCTTTCTTGAAAGCATCCAGAGAATTGGCCTCCACTGCCTTCTGAGGCAGAGCATTCCATAGATCCACAACTCTCTGGGTGAAAATATTTTTCTTCAACCTTGTTCTAAATGGCCTACCCCTTATTCTAAATCTGTGGCCTCTGGTTCTGGACTCCCCCAGCATCGGCAACATGTTCCTGCCTCTAACACGTCCAATCCCTTAATAATCTTGTATGTTTCAATCAGATCCCCTCTCATCCTTCTAAATTCCAATGTATACAAGCCCAGTCACTCCAATATTTCAACATATGACAGTCCCGCCATCCCAGAAATTAACCTTGTGAACCTATGCTACAATGCCTCAGTAGCAAGAATGTCCTTCCTCAAATTGGAGACTAAAACTGCACACAATACTCCAGGTGTGGTCTCACCAGAGCCCTGTACAATGCAGTAGGACCTCTTTGCTACTATACTCAACTCCCCTTGTTATGAAGGCCAATGTGCCATTAGCTTTCTTCACTACCTGTTGTACCTGCATGCTTACTTTCAGTTACTAATGGACGACACCTAGATCTCATTGTACTTCCACTTTTCCTAACTTGACACCATTCAGATAGTAATCTCCCTTCCTCTTCTTGCCACCAAAGTGGATAACCTCACATTTATCCACATTAAACTGCATTTGCCATGCATCTGCCCACTCACCCAACCTGTCCGAGTCACCCTGCATTCTCATATCATTCTCCTTACATTTCACACTGCCACATCTAAATCATTAATGTATATTGTTAATAGCTACAGTCCCAGCACCGAACCTTGTGGTACCCCACTAATCACTGCCTGCCATTCTGAAAGGGACCCGTTAATCCCTACTCTTTGTTTCCTGTCTACCATCCAATTTTCTCTCCATATCAGTACCCTACCCTTAATACCATGTCCTCTAATTTTGCCCACTAATCTCCTATGTGGAGCCTTATCAAAGGCTTTCTGAAAGTCCAGATACACTATATCCACTGGCTTTCCCTTGTCCATTCTTTTTTTTTTCAATCTTTTTATTGTTTCAGATTAAGAAACATATGAATGATACAAAGAGATGGGGATTGCATTAACAACGGGCAACATATACAAACACAGACATTGATCAACATATGTAAACTGAGCCTCCCAATCTCTTAAGAGCCAAACATGAAAAAGAATCAAATTTTATTACAAAATTATCCCCCGTAACTAAGAAACAAAACAAAAAAAGAAAACCAAAACTGGGATACCATGTTTCACCGGTTAAACAATTATTTTGTGGTTAATTCCACTCCTCTACACCCACAAAATAAAATATTGAAAAGGATTCAGAAAGGATCAACTTACAACATGTGAAAATGTTGAATAATTGGCCTCATGTTTCTTCAAATTTAAACAAATGGTCAATAGTACCACTTCCAATTTTTTCTAAATTTAAACATGCTATAGTTTGGGAAAACTATTAAAACTTAGTAGGTGGTTTAAGATCTTTCCATTTAAGTAGAATAGGTCTCCTGGCTATTAAAGTAGCAAATGCAATTACATGATAAGCTGAAAGTGGCCAGAGTCCAAAACTGGTCATCCAAAAAGTGCAGTAATAGGATGAGGTTGTAGGTCAATGAGCAAAACTGCTGAAATAATATCAAAAATATCTTTTTTTGATATCCATTCTCCAAAAACTCCAGAAGATTAGTCAGGCACGATTTCATCTTTGTAAATCCATGCTGACTCAGACCGATCCTGTTACTGCTATCCAAATGTGCTGCTATTTCATCTTTTATAATTGACTCTAGCATCTTCCCCACCACTGATGTCAAGCTAACTGATCTATAATTCCCTGTTTTCTCTCTCCCTCCTTTCTTAAAAAGTGGGACAACATTAGCTACCCTCCAATCTGCAGGAGCTGATCCTGAATCCATAGAACATTGGAAAATGATTACCAATGCATCCATGATTTCTAGACCAACCTCCTTAAGTACCCTGGGATGCAGACCATCAGGCCCTGGGGATTTATCAGCCTTCAGTCCCATCAGTTTACCCAACACCATTTTCAGCCTAATGTGAATTTCCTTCAATTCCTCCATTACCCTAGGTCCTCTGTCCACTATTACTTCTGGGAGATTGTTTGTGTCTTCCCTCGTGAAGACAGATCCAAAGTCAATCTCCAGGGACAGCACCAAGGGGGTGGGGGGGCATTCCTGGCCATTGCCCCTGCCCCAAATGAGGCATGGTGATCTGCAGCCTAGTGTCAGTAGCATCTAGCGTCACTAGTCTCCAGGTAATACAAGTAGGGACCCCTGGCTGAGTGAGTTTTTGAAGGTCAGATTGTGACCCCCACCCCCCCACAGTTACCCTAATGCTCCCACTAGGTCTGGCGCCGACCCTGCCAGTCTCCTTTCTCAAGTCTGGCTGTGAGGTAGTGGTAGTATTGCTCGATCTGGCCATGCCATGACATAACTTGGAAAGATGAACTAATTGTGGATGAGTAGTTAAGTCAAAGTACCGCTTTCTAAGACTTTTAAATTGAACCTGTGAGAGTAAAAGTTGGCATAAAAGTTGTTAACACCAATTGGATTTGGGCAGATTTTAGAAAGGAGGAGCTGCATGCGGTCAGGTGGAAGGAGAAATTTGTGCACAGAGGATTGCTTTGAAAGAAATTGCAAATGTGTTGAAGAACAAAATCCTTTTTAAAAATTGGACTCAATTTCAGAATCTCATGAATAAATAAAGAAATTAAAACTAATTTAAATCTTGGCACATAGGCATATAAATGTTAAATACTGCAGGCATTTTGGAGTTGTAGGTCAATATTAATATAGAGAGGGTTAAAGGGTTTCTGTCTACTCTCGCCTCCACCAATTCAAATTCTCTGGAAGCTTCTGGACTTTTTTTTTGTATTTCCACAGATTTCCTTAGCAGGTGTGACACTGTGTGCATTTCCCGGAATCATTACGAAAATCACAAAACAGAAATGGGATTTGCTTGGCCTGACGTTTGGTTGGTGGACCTTAAAAAAGAAAAGACCCGAGTTGGGTATAGTGACAGCACAGTCATGATCCCTGCTATTCCAACTATCATTCTTGCTGGTCGATGGAATGGTTCAAATGAACTTTTTTATATTGTGAGATAACGCCTTCCTTTTTAAAAAAAAAATAGCATGATCCAACACGCGACAGAAATAGTGGAAGGACAGTGCTACTGTGACATGAGATGCTTAAAAAATGTTAAAGCTAGAACCTGGGGCCATTTGTGTGTAAATAAAAAAAAACAAAAAAAAACAAGTAATTATATTTCTATTCCAAAGCTATAAAATATAAAACTTGAAACAATAATCAGCTTGTTTAACAGCTTAGCATTGAGATTAATGCAGTATTATCCACCTAGGCTGGGACTTGCCATGACAACCGTTGCCTAGAGCTGAGGCAGTAGCTATCTCTCAACAACTCCAAGCTTAACCAATCTGCTCAGTCAAAGTTGCCTGGTAGCATACTTGAAAAATAGGTCATGCTACCATGACAGTAATTTGATGAATTTTGGGAAAAGTGCATATTAATTGGCTCTTCCTAATGTTTTTATGAGGGCATAGTCACTTTAAGACTTAAAGATAGAGAATATTGAATTTTTTTTTTAGACGCAAACTACACCAAATGCACCAATTAACCTATGTTAAAACCCTATGTTTTTGAAGGGTGGGAGGAATCCGTAACACCAGGAGAAATCCACACAGACGCAGGGAGAATGTACAAACTCCTTAGAGATAGAGCTGGATTCGAACCCAGGTCATCGCTGGTACTGTAAGCGCATTGCACTGACCAGTTCACTAAACGTGCCTCAAAAGAAATTTTTGCAGAAAAAGAAAATATTGCAGAATTAGAATATGCTTCAAGACGATAGACGGGCTGGGTTTCTTCTCGATAAATGCTTGTATCTGGTGTAGGCTTCCAATCAAAGCTCTGAAGGCATAAACCTTGAAATCATTTAAGATGGGCAGTGTGTTTTGGGCCATTCTAACAATTACATGACTGCAAGAGAGATTTAACTGAAACAGTAAGCCTATCTCCAGATTGAGTATTCACAGGCAATTGTGATCTTTGATTTGGAAGTGAGATGTACAAGAAATAAAACCACCGAGCCATAGAACAATGCAGCACAGAAAACAGGCCCTTCGCCCCTTCTAGTCTGTGGCAAACTATTATTCTACCTTGTTCCACTGACCTACACCCAGTTCATAAACCTCCCATCCATGTACCTCCCTATATTCTTCTTAAATGTTAAAATTGAGCCCACATTCACCACTTCAGATGGCAGCTAGTCCACACTTACCACAACTCTCTTTGTGAAAACGTTCCCCCTAAACTTCTCCCCATTCACCCTTAACCCAGGTCCTCTGGTTTGTATCTCACCTAACTTCAGTGGAAAAAACCTACCTACATTTATTCTGTTTATACCCCTCATAATTTTAAATACCTCAATCAAACTTCTCTTCATTCTTCTACGCTCCAGAGAATAAAATGCTAGCATGTTTAACCTTTCCCTGTAACTCAGTTCCTCAGGTCCCAGTAAATCCTAGTAAATCTTCTCTGCAAATCTTTCAATTTTATTGACACCTTTCCTATAGATAGGTGACCAAAACTGTACACAATACTCCAAATTTGGCCTCACCAATATTTTATACAGCTTTGCCATAACGTCCCAACTCCTGTACTCAATACTTTGATTTATGAAGGCCAATGTACCAAAACCCGTTCTACCTGTGACGCCACTTTCAGGGAATTGTCTGTGAATTCCCAGATCCCTCTGTTCTACCGCACTCCTTAGTGACTGAACACGAAAAATGTGAAATTGCTCATCTTTGCAAAGTTAGCAATCAATTGAAGTGGTGATGTAGATGGAAAAATAAAATGCTAACCTTCTTGCTTCTGATTTGTTTTTCATCGATTTGCACAGGGTCTAGGATACCTTTAAGATTACTTGCTGAAACTAATTTCCTTTCTCCTTGACAGAGGTTTGCTATTTAGATAATCACTTTCACTTTCACACTCATGTCCGTGAAGTCTTCTGGTTACCAAGTGTGGTAAACCACTATTGTTCTATGATTGGCTGCTGCCAGCTGGACAGGCCTCCTGAGACCAATCCTACCCATAGACCTTTGCATGCTCCCCATTTCACTCTGCCTTGATCAGTCAATGAGGTTGATGGCTGTTCCACTCTATAGTTAATAAAAGCTTATCAGTCTTTTGTGATTATTAATGGCGCATCACCAAGTTTACCCAAAAATGCTTATCCCAAGTTATTCTGAGGTAGGATTTAAAAATTTTATTTTCCATAATAAAAGATTGATGATGATACCGATTGACCTTGCTCTAAGATGGTTTAGATTTTTTCCACAGTACTTCTAGATGCTTACACTGTTCAATAATTAATGGGTTATAAGAAATGGGATGGAATTTTGTAATTTATAATGGTTTGTAAAACATACTGTAGTAAAACCCCCAATATCCAGCACCTACGGGGAATGCTGATGTCGGATATGCGAATTTTCTGGTTGCCTGAGTGACACTCGTACAATGCCCAACTAATACACCTGCATAAAGAATAAACAGTTTAAAACACAAAAGAAAATAAAATCAATATTATAGTCCTTAATTATATAAAGTTCACTTAAATCAGGTAATTTACAAAATTTAAATTCAAGCCCCGGTCATTGGTGCTGTATCAAAGTTGTGCTAACTGCTACACTAACCATGCCACTGTCATAATTAAACCGTCTCCCTCTCGTTGTCAGATAAAACCTTACTACATAAAGATAAAGACTCTTACTAGGCAGGGATATGGAGACACCTTGGGAGAATCACTCCAGCAGCGAGCAGCATTGGCTAGCCCTTCATTTTATTCAAAGACAACTTTATTGAAACTGTTCAAACAGCTGCTGTGGCCAGGACATGACCGGGGTGCTCCACTGGCTGAATCAGGATGTTATTAAGCCAGAATGTGATTTCCAAATCACTAAAAAGTGAATATGCCAGTTTGTAAATGGGATTGAATCACAATCTCAGTAAATACCATTGAAAATCAGGATGTTATCAAGCCAGAATGTGATTTTACTTGCTGGCTCATGATTCTCTGCTTCAAGTAAGATTTGGTACCACTTTCATCTTTTCCTTCTCCAGATCATTTTGTCAATAAGTGCAAATTGGAACGGGCAATAATTTAACGGAAAGCTTTGGGTTTTAAATAACTTTTGCATAGGGATGCAAAAGCCAATTGGACTGATACAGAAGAAAACTGATTGGGTTTTGTTGGTGCTCCTCCTGTTCTCCAGTTAACCTCTAACTTGTTTCTTTATTGGCCGCTGTTGCAGGTAGTGACGGTTGGAGACTTTATGAGTACATCACCAGGCACTTCATTGCTACCATCAGCTATGACTGCAAGTATCTCCAAACCACCATCACTTTCAGTATTGATGAGGAACATTTTACTTGTACAGGGAAGACTTTACTTTCAGCTGGTAAGGATCAAATATCAGTTAAATGTTGTATATTGGGTACAACAGCAGTGAGATTGAGTTACCAGATTATTAATCAGAGTACGAGAATCAATGAATTTTGATCTCACCCTGGCTGGTGGGTAATTTAATTCCAATGTTGATTTTAAATCAAATGTGAGTTATTTATAACCTTAACGCTATGGATTTTTGTGTAAAAATAAAACAAAACAAAAAAATCCTACTCACTTCACTATTAAGCATGAAATCTGTCATCCTTACCCATTTGGGCCTATATTTGATTCCAAACCCATCATTATCTTCAGTTGTTAACTCCCTCCTCAGTCTGGAGCAATTGAGGGTGAAGGAATTGCCAGCAATGCCCATAAAAACACAGCAATTTCACTGGAGCATGCAAAGATGGTGCTGTGTATTCAAAAATGTTTAGTTAACTCACCACCAGCTAAACCAGTGTGCCAGAATTGAAACTGCCTTCACTTTCTCGTGGGCAGGTATCACATATCTCCAGCCAATGTCCCCTTTGTCGGTTTCAGATGTTTGTGTGAGCGAGCATGGACATTACATAACTTTAAAAAATTGATAGTCTCATTTTCATTTGCATGTTCATTATTGCAGAGCAACATCACCACAAACAAACAAACAAAGGAATTGGCACTGATTAGGATAGAGTTCTTTGTCAATTTGGCTCAGGCCAAATGTTATGATTCTAATTCTAAATGAGCATTTTTCAAGTTTAATTAAATTGCTATATTTCAAAAGACAATTGCTTGATCATTCGTCGAAGGAACTTTTGACTGAGAATAACATTCAGTTGAATCCAGAAGCTTTTGGTTGAAGATTTACTTCCTAATTTTTGTTTCAACATTTCTGCATGGGTTTTTTTTGCAAAAGAAGCAATTGTTAAATAACTGTTTGCTTCTAGTCTGAGATTCCAGATTTATTGTCAGAGTACATACATGTCATCACATACAACCCTGAGATTCTTTTTCTGTGGGCAAGGCAGAAAACATGTGTTAGGAAGAGATTCTCCTCCTTCAATGTTCCTGCTCTGTATGTTCTACTTTGTGCTGTAATCCAGGTTACACTGCAGTGATGCCATGGCAGAGTCTAGCAGATGAAGAGACCCTTCCAGTCTGTGAGCGTGGTGATGTGTTCAGAGTGGATGAGGTCAGATTACTGGAGAAACAGACAAATCCCCCTGATTACCTGACAGAGTCAGAACTAATCACTTTAATGGAAAAACACGGCATTGGTAAGTTCATCTTGCTATTCTAGGATATTCAAAGTGTTACATGATAGTTTTCATTGATGTATTTCGTATATAACCAGCCTGTATTGTGAGGGTTGAAACACTTTCAAAGTGTGAAGAATTTACCATCTGTGTTGGTACATTTCAATAAGATAGCAACTAAATTGGTATTCACTTTTTTCAAAAGGTTTCTGACAATTTTCAATTAAACTTTGCAGTCTTATAAAGTTGTTTTTTTTTTCCTCTCTTTTGGCTGAACTTGCACGTGGATGGGTCTTTGTGGGAATGGAGGCATAGAGGTTTGCAAATTTGCTGCCTTTCTGAGATAGGCGGTGATTCGATGCAGTCTTCCCTCAAAGGCAAAAAATATCAGCTCAGTAGTGTTGCAACTGTGGATGCTGAAAAACAGCATTAGAGGTTTTATCTGAGATTTAACCTGGAAATTATTAACTTAAATTGTCTTTCCTTTAACAGGGACGGATGCCAGCATCCCTGTGCACATCAACAATATCTGTCAACGCAACTACGTTACAGTGGAGAGTGGCCGCAGGTTGAAACCCACTAACCTTGGGATTGTCCTTGTTCATGGATATTACAAAATTGGTGAGAGGAATTAACTTAAAATCTTAGACTCAGAACTGTGGGTAAAGTTAATTTGTGGGCCTCTCTTTAACCTTCAAGAGCACTAGTCTGCCTTGGTATCTTTTCAGATAGTTTGCAAATAAAAGATATAACCCTCCCCTTATGAACTATGGTTCCTCCTCCAAGTCCAGTTGAACATTGATTAAGAAATACATCAACAAATGCTTCATTTATTCACATTTTATATCAATATGGTAAGTGACATGATTCAAGAAGAATGTCAGCTTTTCAAGTATCTCCAATGTTGTACTAGAATGGTAACCATCCACTGGGCAAAATGGTCATCTGATTATATTTAATGGTACTGGGATGTTGCTCAAAGATGGCTGGCATTTACTTCTGAGTACCGTATATTTCAGTGGAAAGTCGAGTCATGAACCCCTTAAAATTTCTCAGAAAGGGGGGGTCAACTTGTATGCTGGATATACTTTTGAGACCTTAAATTCAACAAAAAAACCAGATTGACGTCAATTCGGCATATAAGTCGATGCTGGAAGCACTTCCCCACTGCCGGCGCCACCGCTCTCCGACACCTCCCCACTGCTTGGCGCCGTCATAGCAGCTCCTACCTGGGACCCTGAGGTCTTCGTCGCCGCTCTTGCCTGGTTGGCCGAGGTTCCGGGAGCACAATATTACTGCTCCAGCTCTTTAGGCCGTCGCTGTTGCTGTCTGGTAGGCCAAGGGTTTTTTTTAACTTTCTGTATATTTTGGCATGTAAGTCGAGTCGTGACACCCTAAAAAGTTTCTCAAAAAAGCTGGGGTGGGGGTCAACTTATACTCCAGATATACTTTTGAGACCTTGAATTCACCGAGAAAAAAAAAAAAACCAGATTGACATCAATTCGGTGTATAAGTCGATGCTGAAAGCACCTTCCCACAGCCAGTGGCACCATAACCACTCCTACCTGGGACCATGAGGTCGCCAACACCACTCCTGCCTGGTAGGCAGAGGTTCCTGCTCCCGCCTGGAGCACGATGTCACCACTCCAGTTCCGTGGGCCATCCCTGTTGCTGTCTGGAAGGCTGAGGGTTTTTTTTTTACTTAATTTAAGGCTTTGTTACTTGCAATTGGGGTGCTTTTAAATTTTTTTTGGGTTGTTCCTGAGAGGCCTGGACAGTCCAAAAATTGAGGGTCGACTTATATGCCTGATATACCATAAAACCCTTAAAATGAGGCTGAAAAATGGGGGTCAACTTGTATCCTGGTTGGCTTGTATATCAAAATATACGATACTTAATTTACAGCTTTGTAACTTGCAATTGGGGTGTTTTTTTTAATTTTGGGTTGTTCCTGGGAGGCCCAGACAGCCTGAAACATGGGGGTCGACTTGTATGGCAGATATACCATAAAACCTATAAAATGAGGCTAAAAAATGGGGGTCAACTTGTACGCCAATTGACTTATATGCCAAAATATACAGTCTATTGTCAAACTCTATTGCTTTGCAATTCAGCATTTAGTTTTTCAGGCAATTGTGTATTCAGCCATGGAAGAATATTGTAATTTAGGTGTGACAAATGAAAATAAGTACCGGTATATTTTGTGCTTTAATAAATTAAAAGGGAGATGCAGATTATCACAAAGTGAACCTAATATTCAGGAAAATCAAGGACAGATGTTATGACACAGTTCCTCATGACTCCTATTGTTTATTGGCAGACTGCTGGCAACGTGAATTGTGATAGATTCCATGGCTCTGTATCACAGCCGTGAATCACTGCTACATTTGTTTGGCGTGGCTATTTTTGTCCATGGGTCTGTTCAGCAGTATCCTGCAGAGAGACAATATTAGTGATGAAAGACAGATTGTTGCCCACATCAGGGAGTGTACTGGGAAGCAGTTTGCTGGCTATTTTCCCTGAAAATGGTACATTTTGCCTTGCATTATACAAAGGAAATGAATGATTTGTTTTAGGAACATTGCATTTTTATGAGGGAAGTGTCAGTTTTGTGTTAAACACAGAATAGATTTATACTTCCTGTGTGATAATAAAGAAAACTAACAAGTGGCATGCTTTAGCCAGGAATTAACTTTGAGGGAACAGGAGCAACCCCAAATTATAAATTAGTAGTTCAACCCCTTCAAATTATAGGTAATTCTCCAAGGTGTTCAGCCCTGAACCTGTCCTTGTGGGTTAATACTTTGCAATATTCATGGAACAGAACAACTGGGAATCTTTTTAAAAGTTTATTGAAGTCACTATTAATGCAATGAAAAATGCTACAAATAATACAGGCTCATTTCACTGGAACTATACAATGCATATGTAAAAAGTAATACTATAAATTATAATGAAGTCCCATGCACTGCTGTAACTTTTGTACTTGAACAAATGTTACATAGCTTTTCACTTTGAACTAACTGCAATCTCAACACATCATTAGCTTGAGTTCGGACTCTGGACACAACTCACTTCATTTTTGACCCCTTATCCCCACCCACTCTGCACAAGTTGATGTTTTCCTGGTCTCTTCATGGGTTGTGCAGGTATGGGCCCCAAACCACCTTTTTATAACACCAACAAACATGCCTGTGGCAGTTGTTTAACTTTACCCTCTTCCACTTATGCTGTCCCTTCCACATCCTGTTTATCTCTTATGAGGCCTTGCAAACTAATCCATTTGGACCTCTGTTATTAATTTACATTGAGCAGCTGTTGTGGAGAAGACCTCTGAACTTATCAGTACCTAGAGAATTCCCTGCTGTGTTGAAATTCCACAGACAGCCAGATAATGTGTCCTTGGGGAAATGTTGAACAGAGAGAACTTTTTATTGCAATATTTTCCATTTGCAGCCTGTGCTTTTTTTAAAGCAATTTCTCTTGGTGCAAAGCAATACATAGACATACTGGAGCAACTCAGCAGGTCATGCAGCATCCATAAGAGGTAAAGGATAACCAATGTTTCAAGCCTGGGCCTTTGCCAGATACAAGCAAAGACAGGGGGGGGGAGGAGCATAGGTTAACAGATTAAGAGGTCATAGGTGGATACAGGTCGGAGGGTAGAAGAGAAAAAAAACGTGATCGGAGGGAGAGAGTAGCTCTCTGATTTTAGCAGTAGGTGAAGGGTTGAAGAGCTGGAGGAAAGGAGGCAGGGAAAGTGAGAGACTCTGGGGAGGGACTTAACAGAAACTGGAGTTCATTGTTCATGTCATCTGGTTGGAGGATATCTCGATGTTGTTGTTCCTTCAATTTACATAAGCCTCGGTTTGGGAGTGCATTGATAGATATGTCACTGGCAGTGGTGTGCGGAATTGAAATGGTTGGGTTCTGGGAGGTCCTTGCTGTTGCAACGGACAGAGTGAAAGTGCTTAACGAAATGGCCCCTGTCGAGGATGGCTGAACTAGATTATGGTTCTCTGTGATCTACAGGTGGAGTTGCAAAATTGGAGAAGTTGCATTGAAACTGAACAAACCTCTGATTAGCGAACAATTCTGGCCACCCAGCCTAAGAATGCAAAGGCCCTAGAGAGTCAGCAGAATGGAAATTTTGGGCTTGTTCCAGTGACGAGGGATTTTAGCTGCAAGGTTAGACATGAAATTCTTGTTTGGTGTGCTTTGGAGCAACAAATTTCATGAGTTGTTCATGTCAATAAATTCTGATTTTGGGGGAAAAAAACAGCAAGACACACAAGTTCATGGCTGGTTCACATAGGCCTAATGCTGTGGCTAGTTTTGTAGTCTAAGAACCAGGTGGGATAGATTTAAATTTTTGGAGAAAAGGAACAAGAGGGACATGAAAAATAGATTTCGAGCTCTGTGGTTTAGGGATCTGGAATTCACTGGTTTCAGGACAGTTAAAAACAGAATTTGAATTGCCTTCTAAAGATATTGTCTCGGCACGAGAGAGTTATTTGATTTACATAGGGACCGAGTGTAGAAACTAAATGCAATAGTAGGTTGAATGACCTTCTTTCTGTACCATATAAATTTTGATTATTCTTCTCACCATATTAATTGACTGACTGCTATGATGCACCTAGTATACACAAATACAATGATGCAATGTCACATCACTAGACTAATCTAGAGAGTGTGACTTTACATATATATATCCTAGTACAATTTAAGAGGTTGATTTCTACAACTCTGGCCTTTAAACTATCAGATGTACTAATATTTTGGCATATGTCAAGTTGTGAAAACTTTATATATAAAAAAAGAGGTTGACTTGTACACTGGATATACTTTTAAGACCTTAAATTCAGCTCAAAATCCAATCTGCACTGATCCAGCGTGTAAGTCAACCATTGAAAAAAACCAATTCAGCCCATGAAAAGCAGATTCAGCATATGTCGAAACTTAAAAAACAAAAAAAATCCTAATGTGACAGATTTTTATTGAAAACAACAACACAGAACCCTTAAAAAATCACTCTCACTATCATCATCTAAGACAAGATGGCGGCAAGTACACCCAGACTCTCACTGTTTAAACAGTCATCAAATGGGTCCCAGTCTGTATCTGATGGGGCGGTTTCAGCTTCATCCTCAGTGTCTCATAACATAGCATCTTCTGTGCCATCAATTGCACAAGAGATATCGCTCCTTTTGAACAATTTTATCACAGTCAATCTTGCCAATCATGTTGAAATTCATGGGGATTTCTGTCCATGTTTCTGATATTTGCCAATGCAAACTTGTGTTTCTTCCGGTTACATATAATCTTGTCTTTGGCTTGGCTTCGCGGACGAAGATTTATGGAGGGGGTAAAAAGTCCACGTCAGCTGCAGACTCGTTTGTGGCTGACAAGTCCGATGCGGGACAGGCAGACACGATTGCAGCGGTTGCAGGGGAAAATTGGTTGGTTGGGGATGGGTGTTGGGTTTTTCCTCCTTTGCCTTTTGTCAGTGAGGTAGGCTCTGCGGTCTTCTTCAAAGGAGGTTGCTGCCCGCCAAACTGTGAGGCGCCAAGATGCACGGTTTGAGGCGATATCAGCCCACTGGCGGTGGTCAATGTGGCAGTCACCAAGAGATTTCTTTAGGCAGTCCTTGTACCTTTTCTTTGGTGCACCTCTGTCACGGTGGCCAGTGGAGAGCTCGCCATATAACACGATCTTGGGAAGGCGATGGTCCTCCATTCTGGAGACGTGACCCATCCAGCGCAGCTGGATCTTCAGCACATATAATAAACTGGTGAAAATTTACAACTTTATGATCAAGATCTTTTGGAAGTTTCTGTGTAATTTTTGTTTTTTGTTATAATACCAAACTTTTCCTGTTCATGAGATGATGGCACCAGACTACAGTAGCCTCAGAATCATCACTGAGGTCTGGGTGTGACTTCGCCCACTATAGTGCAAATGTTCTTATTTTATTTTGGGTGACTATGCAGCATTTTCACTTCTGTTCACGTACCCATTTTAAGACATGATTTTCCAACTCTTGCCAAAAAATGATTCCTTTTCTCAAAGAACATTGCCTGTTTGGTGTTGTTCTTAAAGTCTCTTCTTTCTTCCTCCAATCTCATATACATCAGATGTTCTTGCAGCAGTGCAGTTGTTGGGTTTCTTGGCCATTTCATACTTGTGTCGCGAGTTGCGTTGTGTCGATGATAGCAATCACCTCCAGCTAATGCCCAGCAGATCAATCCGCGCCATCTTTGCTGGTTGACATAAACGCCGGTCATTGGCCAATCTCAGGCATCGCGATCTTTGGGGGTTGTTTTATACACTGGTCAATGGGCCAACTCGGGCATCCCAAAAATTGGGGTCGACTTATGCCAGATATACCATAAAATCTTTAAAATGAGGCTGGAATGGGAGGCTGGCTGGGTGGGCCAACTTATATGCCGGTCGACTTCTACGCTGAAATGTATGGTTTGTATGATTGCAATTGGCTACACCAGTGGCTGCTGAGGAAGGAAACCTTTTTTCCTGGGGTGTGTATGTGATTAATCTATTCTAATGTAGTTAACCCTTGCTTTCACTTGACTAGTTACGCTAAATTACTCCTCTGCAGTTATTCAGGCAGAAGCTCTGCCACTATCTGCTCAAGGGAGGGAATTCAAGGGGTAGGGAATTAAGTCACAGCTTTTCCCCTTTGACCTGAGCCTGACATGACTATAGGTGTGGGATTCTGTTTGGGTTGACAATAGAGAAATAAAAGATCCTTGTACTCGGGTTGAATTTCACTGGGAAGCTGCCAGCACTTTAAGCGCCATTAAAGCGTCCATTTGGGCGGCACAGTTACCAGCAATTGGTCCCAAAGTTTGAATCCCGAGCCATCTGTAAGGAGTTTGTATGTTCTCCCCATGTCTGTGTGGGTTTCCTCCGGGGCCTCTGGTTTACTCCCACTGTTCTAAACTTACTGGGGGTTGTAGGGTAATTGGGCATCACGGGCTCTTGGGCCGAAATGGCCTGTTACCATGCTGTATGTTTAAATTTAAATATAATTTTTTTTTAAGTTGTTTAATTGTTTTAAGTAAAATAAAGTGTGTTCATTTAGTCATATGCATTTATAGAGAGAGTAAAAGCAATGTTTCAGGTTGATAGCCTTGCATCAGACTATCAAAAACCCATCCTCACCAACTCGGGCATCAAGGACACCGTCACCAGACAACTACTAGAAGGAGGCCTTTCTGCGCAAATGATCACTCTTCTCACACCGGGTCACGTGGACCTGACCAGACAGTGGGAAAGGTCGCTCTGGAAAGGGGCACGAGCAGTAGGCTCAGAAGGGCTCCAAGTTGGAGAGCTGGTGAATCTGAACAGAAGAAGAAAGAAACTCATACTTGAGGGTTTTGCATGGGATACAAATGTTAAAAGTTGATGGCATATGGGATTGCTGCAGTGTTGGGTGGAACGGGCACATGCCAGCTTTGCATGTCCATGTCAGAATGCCATTTTTGGCAGTATGAGGTCTAGTTTTAGAAAACCACAGCCTCCAGTCAAGTTTTGATTGGTTGCGATCAAATCGGCTTTTAATTTTGTCCTCAAGCGTAGCTCCAGTGTTGAGTTGGAGGGTGGTAATCAAATCAAATTCCATCACTTATTTGTGGCATTCTGTTTCACTTAATCGCCATTAGTCTGCTGCATTATGTAAAATATATGATCTGTTTACACTTTGACAGACCAGGAGCTTGTTCTTCCCACCATCCGCAGTGCAGTCGAGAAGCAGCTTGGTCTCATTGCTGCAGGCAAGGCTGATTTCCCCCCAGTCCTGGAGCATGCTCTCAACATCTTCAAAAGGAAGTTCCATTATTTTGTGGACTCCATAGGAGGTATGACTGAATGCGTTAATATCTTTTTTTGATTCCTAACTGCTAGACTGTTCAGATCAATTCAAGTCAACTTTATTTATCATTCATATTGTGCTTGCACGGTAGGACGAGATAGCATTTCTCCAGAACCATGGAACATATTTACATAGATGTAAGTAAGGAAACCAGTTAGCACGTTAAAATATTAAGGTACTAAGATATATACGCTGAAAATCCACGGCGCACTCTCAACATCTGTACTGGGAGTTCAAGAGCCTGATGGCTTGTGGCCGGTGGGGGGGGGGATAAGGCTGTTTCCCACTCAGGACTTAAGGGCCCAAGTGGTATAGTACCTCCTGCCAGATGGCAGAAGGGAGAACAGTTTACATGCAGGATGTGTGGAGTATTTATTGCTTTCCACCTGCATCAAGTGTTGAAGATGTCCTTCGTGCTAGGAAGAGGTTCCCCAATGGTCTTTTTCGCTGACTTCACTATCCTCTGCAGGGCCTTGTGGTCTGAGGGGGGTACAGCTTCCAAACCAGGCAGCGATGGAGTTGCACAGGATGCTCTTGATATAGAATGTAGTGAGGTGGGGGGGGAGGTGGGAGATGGACTTTCCTCAGCCTTTGCAGGAAGTAGAGGCACTCCTGGGCTTTCTTGCTATGGAGCTGGTGTTAAGGGACTAGGTGAGATTTTCCGGCAGGTGCACTCCAAGGAACTTAATACTCTTGACGATCTCAACGGTGGAGCCGTCAGTGGCCAGAGGAGCATGATATCTCCGGGCCCTTCTGAAGTCAACAACCATCTCTTTTGTTTTTTAGTGTTCAGATACAGGTTGTTTGATCTGCATCGGTGCGTTAGTGTCTCTGAACGCTGCCTCCTCATTCTTACTGATCAGGCCCACCACAGTCGTGTTGTCAGTGAACTTGATGATGTGGTTCGAGCTGTCAGCAGAGTGAACAACAGTGGACTAAACATGCAGCCCTGGGGAGGGGGTGCCATGCGCAGTGAGATGGCCTTGGAGGTGCCCATCAGGAAGTCAAGAATCGAATTGCAGAGGGAGGTGTTTAGACCCAGCAGGTCCAACTTCCTTATCAGGTACTGAGGTATAATGGTCCTGAATGTTGAACTGAAGTCAATAAACAGCATTCGAAAGTACAAGTCCTTATTTTCCAAGTGAGTGAAGAGGGCAGTGGCAATGGCATCATCCGTGGAGTGGTTGGATACAAACTGCAGGGGGTCCAGTGAAGGGGAGGGAGGCAGCAGGTCCTTGATGTACCCCATGACGAGCCTCTCAAAGCACTTCATACGATGGACGCGGGTGCAACAGGGTGGTAATCATTGAGACAGGACACAGACAATTTCTTTGGCACAAGGACAATGGTAGCAGCTTTGAAGCACGTAGGGACCACAGGACTATTCAAAGTCTATTCGGTGAGAACATCTGCTTGTTGCTGCTGGGAACGTTACCCAGTCCAGCAGGTTTCCTTGGGTTGACTTTGCCTCATTTTCTGTAAGACATAGCACCTGATCGTTTGGAAGAGGGTGGTCTTCTCCACTGCCACATCATTTTTTGCCTCAAACTGTGTATAGAAGTTGTTCGGTTCATCTGGGAGTCTTGCAAAATGTGGCCATAACTCTGAACTGTAACCAGCACATGCAGATGGTGTAGTCTTGTGGTTAGTGATATCTTGGATCCCCTTCCACATGCGTCATGTGTTCTTGCTGTCCAGGAAGTGATTGTGAATGCACTAGGCCTCTCTGATGGCCTTGGACAGCTTGGCTCTTGCTACTGCCAGGACTGTCTTGCCGTCAGCATCTCGGTTCCAGAGCAGCACCTGCACCTCCACAGTCATCCATGGCTTCTGATTAGAGCGAGAAGTGATGGACCTGGGCAGTGACATCGTCAGTACCCTTACTAATGTAGCTGGTCATTGTTGCCTTATACTCCTCCAGATTTATGCAGTCGCCAACGGTTGCTGCTTCCTTGAACATGTGCCAGTCTGTGAGCTCAAAGCAGTCTTGAAGTATGTGAATGGCCCCTGTTGGCCAGGTTTTAACCTGCTTCAGGTCTGGTCTGTAGTGCCTATCAACATTCGCAAGGACATATTGTGCTGGGCTTCCTTCAGATACAAACCTGCAAGTATCTAGTCTGTGCTCCTGTCAACTAAAGTTCAGTCATGACAGCAAAGGCTTGCAAAATTTACCCATAAACTCTGAACGTAACCTGTGTGTTCACCTTCCTTTCGGACTCCTGCATCTGTTCGATCATGACTAGTTAATGACAGTAGTTGCTTTACAGCTCAAAACATAACAGAGAAGCTTCAACCTCAAGACATTGCTGTTATTCATGGTAAATACTGTGCTTGAATCCTTTCTCCTCTTCATCACTGCACTGGAGAATATTTCCCTAATCCACCCTAAATCTGAAAGGGGAGGGTGAACGGCCAAAGGTCATGTTTCATATTACCAATGACATAGGTAGGAAGGGAGATGCAGTTCTGCAGGACAATTTCAAGGAGTTAGATCGCAAGTCAAAACACAAGTTTTGGGGTGATATTTTCACGTGCTAGTGAGACAAGAAACAGGAAGATCATCTAGCTTAATGTGTGGTCAAGGAGTTGGTGCAGAGTGGAGTCACGTGATGGAGTGGTGGCCGGTCAGGGAATTCCAGCCCTCTCCCGAAAAGTTAAAAAAAAACTCACAAAGCTCAAAGGTACAAGATTAAAATTTATAATAAAGTAAAAATAAAGGTGAGAAGAAAATGGCAGCGAAGAGAGAAAAGTCGAAAACAACGGGAAGAAAAGAGGAAGAAAGAATGTCAGAAGAAGAAGGTGAAGGCCTTACCTGTCCGAAGAGGCCCGCCGCGGAGAGAGAAGCCCGCTCCCGCAGGTCAGTGGAAGTCCTGGGCTCGGGACTACAAAAATGGCTCGCAGAGACGAGTAAAAGTGCGCAACCGCGCATGAAAAAAAAAACACTGGCGGGAGGGGGGAACAGCTGCGGAGTCCATCTCCACAGCTGAGAGAGACACCTGCAGCACAGCAGCAGGTGCAGAACACAGACAATAACGACAACAAGAAAGAAGAGGGTAAAAAGAAAACAAGGAAACAACAGATGGTCAATCCAGAGGAAGAAGAAGAAGAACAGAAAGAAGTGGAAGAAGAAGAGAAAGGCAAGACAATGGATGTATCTTTTTTTAAAGAATATATGGAATCAGTGAAAGAATGGCAATTACGAGAATTTAATGAGATAAAAAGAAGAATAAAGAATGCAGAAGAAAAAATGAATAAAATGGAAATGACCATATCAGAGATAGGAAAAAGAGTGGAAAATATGGAAGAACGAGAAATAATTGGAGAAATGGAAGTAGAGGACTTAAAAGAGATTAGAAAAATCTAATAAAAAAGTTAGAGGCACAGGAGCTGTTAGCTCAGAAGATAGATATAATAGAAAACTATAATAGAAGAAATAATATAAAGATAGTGGGCCTTAAGGAAGATGAAGAAGGCAAGAATATGAGAGAATTTATAAAAGATTGGATCCCCAGGGTCCTAGGAAGACCAGAATTACAGGAAGAAATGGAAATAGAGAGGGCACATAGAACATTAGCACCGAAACCACAACCGCAGCAAAAACCAAGATCCATTTTAGTAAAATTCTTAAGATATACAACAAGAGACGGGAGTCACGTGATGGAGTAGTGGCCGGACGGTGAACTCCAGCCCTCTCCAGAAAAGTCGGGAAAAACAAGAGAAAATACAAAGGCACAGAAATACAAGTTAAAGAAAAGTGAATATAAAGGTGGAAAGAAGATGGAGACAAAAGGAGAAAAATCAAAATCAACGGAAAGAAGAGAGGAAGAGAAGACAACGGAGGAAAAAGGTGAAGGCCTTACCTGTCCGAAGAGGCCCGCTGTGGAGAGAAGACCCCACTACCTCAGGTCGGTAGAAAGAGAACTACAACAATGGCTCACAGAGCCGAGTAAAAGTGCGCAACCGCGCATGCGCGACTCCTCGCGCATGCGCGATGCGCATACAAAAAAACACACCGACGGGAGGGGGGACCAGCTGGGGAGTCGATCTCCACAGCCGGCAACGACAGCTGCAGAACACCTGCAGCAAGAAGACACCACAGAAGACAATGGAAACAAGAAAGAAGAGGAGGAAAGGGCAGCAAAGAAACAACAGATGGTCAACCTAGAGGAAGAAGAAGAGGAAGAGGAAGAGTACAGGGAAATAGAAGAAGAAAAGATAGGCAAGGTAAAGGAGGTACTTGCTCTTGTTAGAGGATACATGGAGTCATTTAAAGAATGGCAAACACAGGAATTCAATGATTTAAGAAGAAGAATAAACAACACAGAAAAGAAAAGAAATAAAATGGATATGACCTTAACAGAAATGGGGAAAAAAATGGACAAGATGGAAGAACGGGCAATAGCAGCAGAAATGGAGGTAGAAGACTTAAAAAAGAAATTGGAGGAATCTAATAAAAAAACTAAAGAGACACAAGAATTACTAGCCCAAAAAATAGATATAATGGAAAATTATAACAGAAGAAATAACATAAAGATAGTGGGCCTTAAGGAAGATGTAGAAGGCAAGAATATGAGGGAGTTTATAAAAGAATGGATCCCTAAGGCCCTAGGATGTCCAGAACTACAGCAAGAAATGGAAATAGAAAGGGCACATAGAGCATTGGCCCCTAAACCACAACCACAACAAAAACCAAGATCTATTGTAGTAAAATTCCTAAGATATACTACAAGAGAAAAGGTGCTGGAGAAGACAATGGAAAAAGTAAGAGAGGGCAACAAACCACTGGAGTATAAAGGGCAAAAAATCTTCATTTATCCAGATATAAGCTTTGAACTCCTAAAGAAGAGAAAAGAGTTCAATGCAGCAAAAGCGATTTTATGGAAGAAAGGATATAAATTTACACTGAAGCATCCTGCGGTATTGAAAATATTTATTCCAGGACAACAAAACAGACTATTCTCGGATCCAGAAGAAGCACGAAAATTTGCAGAACAATTACAAAAATAGACTGAGGGATGAAGACGGGTAATGAGAGCAAAAATTATCACGATTGATATGTATGTGGGTAAAGACAAAAATAGACTGAGGGATGAAGACGGGTAAGGAGGGTAAAAATGACCACGATTGATATGTATGCGGGTAAGGAGGTATAAGAGTGAATAGAGACAACGGGCATATGTGAAAGTATCTGTAATTAGAGGAAAACATAGAAAGTATAGACAAGAATTAATAAGGGAAGGTAATGGAATAGAGAGAATAAGGAGGGAACTAAAAGAGTGACCTTTGTGACATATAAAAAACGAAATCTTTTCTGGGGGGGGCTGGGTGGGGGAAAAGAGCGGTCACTGCAAAATCAGTTGACGCTTGCGAGTGGATTTGCAAATCCAAATGGAGAGGGGAGATGTGGTTGTCCGACAAGGGATAAAGGGCAACTCAGGAGGGGAAGGGGAGATTGGGGATAAAGAAGATAGAAATAGGAGAATAAGGAAAATGTTGGATGTTGTAGGAATGTTGTCTGGTAAAGAGTTGTCTGGTAAAGAGTTGAAAATAAGAAAACAGAAATGGAAAAGGAGGAAAGGTAATGATGGAAAAACGGAAAGAGAAGATAAACAAAATATAAAATGGCTACGCTGAACTATATGACTCTAAATATTAATGGAATACATAACCAAATTAAAAGGAAGAAACTACTAAATTTACTGAAAAAGGAAAAAATAGATATAGCATTTGTCCAAGAAACACATTTAACTGAATTGGAGCACAAGAAATTAAAGAGAGATTGGGTAGGACATGTAACAGCAGCATCGTATAATTCAAAAGCAAGAGGAGTGGCTATATTAATTAGCAAAAATGTGCCATTTAAAATAGAAGAGGAAATAATAGATCCAGCAGGGAGATATGTTATGATAAAATGTCAGATATATTCAGAGCTTTGGAATCTACTTAATATATATTCACCTAACGAAGAAGATCAAAAATTTATGCAAGATATCTTTTTGAAGGTAGCTAATACGCAAGGGAACATACTAATAGGAGGGGATTTCAATCTGAATTTGGATCCAAATATGGATAAAACGGGGAAAAAAATTAACAGGAAGAACAAAGTAACCAAATTTATAATTAAATCAATGCAAGAAATGAAACTTGTGGACATATGGAGGAAACAAAACCCAAAAGAAAAGGAATACTCATACTACTCGACTAGACATAAAACATACTCAAGGATAGACCTATTCCTGTTATCAGCCCACATACAAGGGAGAGTTAGGAAAACGGAATATAAAGCTAGACTATTATCGGACCACTCACCCCTGTTATTGGCAATAGAGCTAGAAGACATCCCTCCAAGAATGTATAGATGGAGATTAAACCCCATGCTACTTAAAAGACAGGATTTTAGAGAATTTATTGAAAAACAATTAAAAATGTACTTTGAAGTAAATACGGAATCAGTGGAAGATAAGTTTATACTATGGGACGCAATGAAAGCATTCATTAGAGGGCAAATAATAAGTTATGCAACCAAGATGAAGAAGGACTATAATCAGGAAACAGAGCAGTTGGAAAGGGAAATAATAAACATAGAAAAAAAATTAGCAATAAAGGAAGATACAACCAAAAGAAGAGAATTGGCGGATAAAAAAATAAAATATGAAACATTACAAACATATAAGGTGGAGAAGAATATAATGAAGACAAAACAGAAATATTATGAACTAGGGGAAAAAACACACAAAATCCTAGCATGGCAGCTTAAGACAGAGCAAACTAAGAAAACGGTATTGGCAACAAGGAAAAAAGACAAACAAATTACATATAATCCAAAAGAAATTAAGGAAAACTTCAGAGAATTCTATGAACAATTATACCGAACCGAAAACGAAGGGAAAGAAGGGAAAATAGATGAATTTTTGACTAAAATTGAACTACCAAAACTACAAATAGAGGAACAAAATAAATTAACAGAACCATTTGGAACAGTAGAAATACAAGAGATAATAAAAAATTTACCAAATAATAAGACACCAGGAGAGGATGGACTCCCAATAGAATTCTACAAAACATTTAAAGACCTAATAATACCGCCCCTCCTGGATGTAATCAACCAGATTGATGAGACACAAAACTTACCAGATTCATGTAAAACAGCAATAATTACAGTGATACTAAAACAAGGGAAAGATCCACTCTCACCAGCGTCATATAGACCAATATCTTTGCTAAACACAGATTATAAGATAATAGCTAAACTATTAGCGAACAGATTAGCAGAACAGGTACCGAAAATGGTAAATTTAGACCAAACTGGATTTATCAAAAAAAGACGCACAACAGACAATATTTGTAAATTTATTAACTTAATTCATGCAGTAGAAGGAAATAAAGCACCGGCAGTAGCAGTTGCTTTAGACGCAGAGAAGGCCTTCGACAGAGTAGAATGGAATTACTTGTTCAAAGTATTGCAAAAATTCAGTTTACCGGAGAAGTATATTAATTGGATTAAAGCATTATATAAGGGACCGTTAGCGAAAGTGACAGTAAATGGACATGTATCAAAGCAATTTAACTTAAGCAGGTCAACGCGGCAGGGATGCCCACTATCACCATTATTGTTTGCGCTAGCTATAGAACCACTAGCAGAATCGATAAGAAGAGATAATAATATAAAAGGAATAAAAATAAAAGACAGGGAATATAAAATCAGTCTGTTTGCGGATGATGTGATAGTGTACTTAACAGAACCAGAACTATCAATAAAAGAACTATATAAGAAATTGAAGGAATATGGAGAAGTGTCGGGATACAAGATAAACGTAAATAAAAGTGAAGCAATGCCTATGAATAACGCGGATTTCTCAAAATTTAAGGAGGAATCCCCATTCAGATGGCAAACGCAGGCAATAAGATACCTAGGTGTGCAAATAAACAAAAATCTAGGCCAATTATATAAACTCAATTACAATCCACTAATGAAAAAACTACAGGACGATTTAGAGCATTGGAAAGAGCTACCACTAACACTGATAGGAAGGATAAACTGTATTAAAATGAACATTTTTCCAAGGATACTATACTTATTTCAGGCATTGCCAATACAACTGACAGAAAAATTCTTCAAAGAGTTAAAGAAAATAATAAGGAGATTTTTATGGAGAGGGGGGAAACCGAGGATAGCACTAGACAAATTAACAGAATGGTATAAACAAGGAGGCTTACAATTGCCAAACTTCAAAAATTATTATAGAGCCGCACAATTAAGGTACCTATCAGATTTTTATCAAACAAGGGAAAAACCAGACTGGACGAGACTAGAATTAGATAAAATAGGGGAAAAGATACCTGAACACATATTATATAAATGGGACGAAAAATTGGTACAACATAGAACTTCTCCAGTATTACACCATCTCCTCAATATATGGAAGAAGATACATGTAGAAAGAAATAAAATAAATTACCAAATACCAAAACTAATATTGACGCAAAATAAGCTACTCCCTTTTACAATAGACAACCTTGCCTTTAGAAAATGGGAAAAAAAAGGGATTAAAAGAATAGAAAATTGTTTTTCAGGAAGTAGATTCTTATCCTTTGAACAAATGAGAGATAAGTACAATATAACGGGAGATACAGCGCTGGCATATTACCAACTGAGATCCTACTTGAAAGATAAATTAGGAAGCAACTTGAGTTTACCAGAGGGAAGTAACCTTGAATATGTGATTACAGATACAATGTTAATCAAAAGATTTATAAAAAATATGTATATTAAACTGCAAGAAAAGGAAAATGAGGAAACAAATGGTAAAACTAAACAAAAATGGGAACAAGATTTAAATATAAAGATAAAAAAGGAAACATGGGAGAAGTTATGCTCTGGAACGATGAGAAATACAATAAATACGAGGCTGCGTATGATACAATATAATTGGTTACACAGACTATACATTACACCGCAAAAGTTAAATAAATGGGACCCAACAGTATCTGATAGATGTTTTCGATGTAAAAAAGAAAGGGGAACAACAATTCATGCAATCTGGACATGTGAGAGAGTAGAAAAATTTTGGGATGATCTCAATCAGATATTAAATAAAATAACAGAAAACAATATACCAAAGAATCCAGAGATCTTTCTCCTAAGTAACATAAAAAATAAAGAATTTGGAATTGACTTGGAGGATGCACAAAAAAGATTTGTTAAGATAGCCCTAGCTGTAGCAAAAAAATGTATTATGTCAACCTGGAAATTGGAAGATAATTTGAAAATACAACAATGGTATATAGAAATGAATAAATGTATTCCATTAGAAAAAATAACATATAGTTTAAGAAATAATATTGAAATATTCGAACAAGTATGGGAGCCTTACATTAAATACAATAGCGAAAACCTACCGGGAACAAACATTACCTAAGTTGATGGAAGGAGAAGAGAAGAAAAAAATGGACTCAGTAGAATTTCTGGTGTATTTTTGTTGAATGACAACATTGTCTAACTGAATTAATGCAACCTAGATTGTATAACTAAAATGGATGAGAGGGGGGAGGGATGGGGGGGTGGCTTGGGAGGAGGGAGGGGGGAGGGAGAAAAAGTCACTGTAAATGTGTGGAAAAGAAAAAGTGTATATCATGGCTATTGTGATTTATGGTGTGAAAAATAAAAAATTTTAAAAAAAAAAAAAAAGATATACAACAAGAGAAAATATATTGGAGGAAGCAATGAAGAAAGTAAGAGAAGACAAAAGCCACTGGAATACAAAGGCCAAAAATTTTTTTTCTATCCAGACATAAGTTTTGAACTCCTGAAGAAGAGGAAGGAGTTCAATACAGCAAAAACGATCTTATGGAAAAAAGGATATAAATTTATGTTAAAGTACCCAGCAGTACTTAAAATAGTTATTCCAGGGCAACAAAACAGACTATTCTCGGATCCAGAGGAAGCAAGGAAATTTGCAGAACTACAAAACAAGCAAAGAGATGAAGACATGTAATGAGAGTAAAAATGACCACGAACTATATGTATGTGTGTAAAGAGGTATATGTGTGTATATATATATAGTGTGTATATATATATAGTGTGTATACATGAATGTATCCGTATTTAGAGGAAAATATATATAGACAAGAATTAATAAGGGAGGGAAAGGGAATAGAGGGAATAAGGAGGGAATTAAAAGAATGACCTTTGTTACATATGAAAATTGAAATCTTTTCTGGGGGGGCTGGGTGGGGAGGAGTTACGGTCACTACAAAATCAGTTGACGTTTGCAAGTGAATTTGCAAATCCAAATGGAGAGGGGAGATGTGGTTGCCCGACAAGGGATAAAGGGCAATTCAGGAGGGGGAGGGGAGAATGGGGTTAAAGAAGTTTTTGAATAAGGAAAATGTTTGATGTTTTAGAAATGTTGTCTTATAAAGTGTTCAAAACAACAAAGCAAAAATGGATAAGAAGGAAAGGTGATGATGAAGAAACGGAAAGGGAAGATAAACAAAGTATGAAATGGCTACACTGAACTATATGACTTTAAATATTAATGGAATACATAACCAAATTAAAAGGAAGAAACTGCTAAATTTACTGAAAAAATAAAAAATTGATATAGCATTTGTGCAAGAAACACATTTAACTGAATTAGAGCACAAGAAATTAAAGAGAGATTGGGTAGGACACGTAACAGCAGCGTCGTATAATTCAAAAGTAAGAGGAGTAGCTATATTAATTAGTAAAAATGTGCCAATTAAAATAGAAGAGGAAATAATAGATCCAGCAGGGAGATATGCAATGATAAAATGTCAGATATATTCGGAGTATATTCACCTATCGAAGAAGATCAAAAGTTTATGCAAGATATTTTTTGAAGATAGCAGATACGCAAGGGAACATATTAATAGGAGGGGATTTCAACCTGAATTTGGATTCAAATATGGACAAAACTGGGAAAAAAATTAACAGAAAGAACAAAGTAACCAAATTTATAATTAAATCAATGGAAGAAATGCAACTTTTGGATATATGGAGGAAGCAACACCCAAATGAAAATGAATATTCATATTACTCGGGAAGACATAAAACATACTCAAGAATAGACCTATTTTTGTTATCAGCTCGTATGCAAGATAGAGTAAGAAAAACAGAATATAAAGCTAGAATATTATCGGACCATTCACCCTTGATATTGACAATAGAGTTAGAGGACATCCCTCCAAGAATGTATAGATGGAGATTAAACTCCATGCTACTTAAAGGGCAGGATTTTAGAAAATTCATTGAAAGACAAATTAAAATGTACTTTGAAATAAATACGGAATCAGTGAAAGATAAGTTCATACTATGGGATGCAATGAAAGCGTTCATTAGAGGGCAAATAATAAGTTATGTAACCAAGATGAAGAAGGACTATAATCAGGAAACAGAGCAGTTGGAAAGGGAAATAGTAAATATAGAAAAAGAATTAGCAATGAAGGAAGATACAACTAAAAGAAGAGAATTGGCAGATAAAAAAATAAAATATGAAACATTACAAACTTATAAGGTGGAGAAGAACATAATGAAGACAAAACAGAAATATTATGAATTAGGGGAAAAAACGCACAAAATTCTAGCATGGCAGCTTAAGACAGAACAAGCTAAGAAAATGGTATTGGCATCAAGGAAAAAAGACAAACAAATCACATATAATCCAACGGAGATCAAGGAAAACTTTAGAGAATTCTATGAACAAATATACCAAACTGAAAACGAAGGGAAAGAAGACAAAAAAGATGAATTTTTAACTAAAATTGAACTACCAAAATTACAAATAGAGGAACAAAATAAATGAACAGAACCATTTGAAATAGTAGAAATACAAGAGATAATATAAAATTACTAAATAATAAAACACCAGGAGAGGATGGATTCCCAATAGAATTCTATAAAACATTTAAAGATTTATTAATTCCTCCCCTCCTGGAAGTAATCAACCAGATTGATAAAACACAAAGCTTACCAGACTCATGTAAAACAGCAATAATTACAGTAATACTAAAGCAAGGGAAAGATCCACTCGCACCAGCGTCATATAGACCAATATCATTACTTAACACAGATTATAAGATAATAGCTAAACTATTAGCAAACAGATTAGCAGAGTATGTACCTAAAATGGTAAATCTAGACCAAACTGGATTTATTAAAAAAAGATGCACAACAGACAATATTTGTAAATTTATTAACTTAATTCATGCAGTAGAAGGGAGTAAAGCGCCAACAGTAGCAGTTGCTTTAGACGCAGAGAAGGCCTTTGACAGAGTAGAATGGAATTATTTATTCAAAGTATTGCAAAAATTCAGCTTACCAGAGAAGTATATTAATTGGATTAAAGCATTATATAAGGGGACATTGGCGAAAGTGACAGTAAATGGATATATATCAAAGCAATTTAACTTAAGCAGGTCAACACGGCAGGGATGCCCACTATCACCCTTATTGTTCGCATTAGCTATAGAACCACTAGCAGAATTGATAAGAACAGAAAATAATATAAAAGGGATAAAAATAAAATACAAGGAATATAAAATCAGTTTATTTGCGGATGATGTTATAGTATACTTAAGGAACTTAACTATCAATAAAAGAATGATATAAGAAATTGAAGGAATATGGAGAAGTGTCGGGTTACAAGATTAACGTAAATAAAAGTGAAGCAATGCCAGTGAATAATGCGGATTTCTCAAAATTTAAGAAGGAATTACCATTCAGATGGCAAATGCAAGCAATAAGATACCTAGGTATACAAATAAATAAAAATCTCGGCCATCTATATAAACTCAATTATTATCCACTAATGAAAAAATTACAGGACGATTTAGAGCATTGGAAAGATTTACCATTAACACTAATAGGAAGGATAAACTGTATTAAAATGAACATTTTCCCAAGGATATTAGACCTATTTCAGGCATTGCCAATACACTTGACAGAGAAATTCTTCAAGGAGTTAAAGAAAAAAATAAGGAAATTTTTATGGAAAGGGGGGAAACCGAGGATAGTACTAGATAAATTAACAGAATGGTATAAACAAGGAGGCTTACAACTGCCAAACTTTAAAAATTATTATAGAGCTGCACAATTAAGATACCTATCAGATTTTTATCAAACAAGGGAAAAGCCAGATTGGACTAGATTAGAATTAGATAAAATAGGGGAAAAGATACCTGAACACATATTATATAAATGGGATGAAAAATTGGTACAACATAGGAGTTCTCCAGTATTACATCATCTACTCAATATTTGGAAGAAGATTCATGTAGAAAGGAATAAAACAAATTACCAATTACCAAAACTAATATTGATGCAAAATAAGTTACTCCCTTTTACAATAGATAACCTTTCCTTTAGAGAATGGGAGAAAAAAGGGATCAAAAGAATAGAAAATTGTTTTTCAGGAAATAGATTATTATCCTTTGAACAAATGAAAGATAAATACAATATAACTCAAGATACAGTGCTGGCATATTACCAATTGAGATCCTACTTGAAGGACAAATTAGGAAGTAGTCTGAGGTTACCAGAGGGAAGTAACTTTGAATATGTGATTACAGATACAATGATAATCAAAAGATTTATAACAAATATGTATATTAAACTGCAAGAAAAGGAGAATGAGGAAACAAATGGTAAAACTAAACAAAAATGGGAACAAGATTTAAATATAAAGATAAAAAAGGAAACATTGGAGAAGTTATGCTCCGGAACGATGAGAAATACAATAAATACGAGGTTACGTATGATACAATATAACTGGATACACAGGCTATACATTACACCTCAAAAGTTAAATAAATGGGACCCAACAGTATCTGATAGATGTTTTCGATGTAAAAAAGAAATGGGAACAACAATTCATGCAATCTGGACATGTGAGAAAGTAGAAAAATTTTGGGAAGATCTAAATCAGATATTAAATAAAATAACAGAAAACAATATACCAAAGAATCCAGAGATCTTCCTCCTAAGTTACATAAAAAACAAAGAATTTGGAATTGATTTGGAGGATGCACAAAAAAGATTTGTTAAGATAGCTCTAGCCGTAGCAAAAAAATGTATTATGTCAACCTGGAAATTGGAAGATAATTTGAAAATACAATGGTATATAGAAATGAATAAATGTATTCCATTAGAAAAAATAACATATAGTTTAAGAAATAATATTGAAATATTTGAACAAATATGGGAGCCTTACATGAAACACAATAGAGAAAACCTACCGGGGACATTCACTACCTAAATTAACGAAAGGAGAAGGAAATGAAAAGAATTGACTCAGTGGAATTTCTTGTTTATTTTTATTGAATGACAACATTGTTTGACTGGTTTAATGTATCTTAGATTTTGTACTTTAATTGGATGGGGGGGAGGTAGGGAGGGTGGGACGGGAGGAGGGAGGGGGGGGAGAAAATGTATGTATCATGGTCAATGTGGTTTATGGTGTGAAAAATAAAAAATTTAAAAAAATTTAAAAAAAGGAGTTGGTGTAAGAGGGAGGGATTCAGATAGGTGGACCATTGGGGCTCTGTTCCTAGGCAGGTGGGACCTGTAAAAGAGAGATTGGTTGCACCTAAACTATAGGGGGAACCAATATTCTCTTAGGGAAGTTCACTAGTGCTACTCAGAAGGGTTCAAGCTAGAGTGGAAGGTAGGTGAGGAGCAGAGCAGCAAGTGGATGAGTTGAAGGGATGACAGATGTTATTGCAAGCAAGTCTAAGGAAGGGACAGGTGAATTAACATAGTGAGATAGTTGAAATGTGTTTATCTTAATGGAAAAAGGATTATGGGGTAATTTAGAGCCTGAATTAAGATTTGAAATTATAATGTAGCCATTACAGAAACTCATTTGCAAAAGGGACAGGACTGGCAGCTCAATGTTCCTGGGTGTTGATGATTTAGATGGGATAGAGAGGGAGGTAAAAGAGCTGGAGGAATTGTGATACTAATCAGGGAGAATGTTGTAGCTGGATATAATGGAGGGTTCATTCACTGAGGCAGTATGGAGAGATATAAAAAAAAAAGAAAGGTACATTTACTCTGATAGCGTTATACTGTAGGCCTCCCAATCGCCACTGAGAGGTATAGGAATAGGTATCTATGCAGATTATTGAAAGGGCTAAAGGCAGCAGGGTCATCATGGTTGGAGATTTTGATTTCCTTGATATTGACTGGGACGTCCTTAGTGCCAGAGGCTTGACAGAATTTAAGTGCAGCTAGGAGGGGTCCTTGAAGGACCTTTTAGATTGTCCAACCTGGAAAAGGGCCTTTTTCTAGAGCTTATCCTGGGAAATAACCCTGGCAAGGTGATTGGAATTTCAGAGGTAAAGCATTTTACACCAGTAGTAGGGAAGCTGTTGGAGAGCATTTACAAAAAGACATGGTTGTGCAGGGTCCGTCATGTCTTACAAATGTGATTGAGGTTTTTGAGATGACAAAGGTAGTTGACAAGATAAGGCAGTGGATTTTGTCAATGTGAGCTTTGGAAAAGAATTTGACGTGGTCCTTCTTGGTTGGCTAATCCAGAAGGTATAGATGCAGGAGATCCACAGTGAATCGATGGTTTGGATTCAGAATTGGCTGGCCCAAAGAAAACAAGGTAGTCGTGTAAGGGTGCTATTTTGGCTGCATACCCATGACCAGTGGGATTCTTCAGGATTTACTGTTGGCTTCCTTGTTGTTTGTGGTATATATATATATAAATGACTTGGATGAAAAAGTAGGTGGGAGGGTTATTAAGTTTGCAGATGATGCAAAAATTGTGGACAGTGCAGAAGGCTATAAAAGAATACAAAAGAAAATAGATCATTTACAGATGTGGGCAGAGAAATGGCAGATAGTTTAATCCAGGACAAGTATGAAGCTTTGGAAGGGGTACAGAAGAGAACTAGGATGTTGCCTAGATTAGAGAACGTGAGCTATCAGAAGAAGTTAGACAAACTTGGGATTTATATACATGTACATGATCCTTTATCCGGACTTCTAAAATCCGGAAAGCTCTAAAATCTGGTAAGTTGGGAGAGAGGCGCCTGGGTGGCCGACACTCAGGGGAGGCGGCCAGGATGCTGAGGGACCGGCGGTTGGGGAGGCAGCCGAGGGACCGGCGTTTGGGGGAGACGGCTGGGTGGCCGAGGGACCGGCGCTTGGGGAAGATGGCCGGGCGACTGGAAGGGGGTGGGGTTGGATATGGCAGCACAATTCAGGTGGGCTTTCCGAAATCCAGAAAAATCCGAAATTCGGAACACGCTGTTCCCCAAGGGTTCCGGATAAAGGATCGTGCACTGATATAAATTTAAATATAACAGGCCATTTCAGCCCATGAGACCGTGCTGCCCAATTACACACATTTAACCTACACCCTTGGTACATTTTTGAAGGGTGGGAGGAAACTGGAGCTCCTGGAGGAACCCCACGCAGAAACGGGGTGAACATGCAAACTCAACCCCAGTTTCCAATTTCTGGTGCTGTAACGGTGTTGCGCAAACTTGCTATGGCAACCGTGTGTCTGGAACATCGGAAGCTGAGGGGTGACCTGATAGGTTATTTAATTTTTTTTCCAGGTTATAGGTTACGAAGGACGTGCATTTAAGTTGGAGGAGGAGGAGGAAAGTTTAAAGGAGATGTGCAAGGCAAGTTTTTTAATACAGAGTGTAGTACGTGCTGATTGGCTTACCAGGGTAGTGGCAACGGTAGCATTTACGAGGCTTATTGGTAGACACATGAATATGTTGAGTATATAGGAATATGTTCCATGTCAAAGCAGAAGAGTTTTAGTTTAACTTGGGCATCAAGTTTGACGTAGACATCGTGACCCAAAGGAACCGTTCCTGTGCTATACTGTTTATGATTGGGGAGTTCTCCAGCTTGCATCTTGTGCTGACAAGTCCAAGGAGCCGATGGTGTGGTTTTTTTTAAGTCTTGCAACCACAGAGGTATGTGCCCAAGATGGCAACACCTATGGTGGTCAGCATTCCACGAGGGGTTGCAGACTCCGGGGAAGCAACGGACTGGTGTGGGGCATCAGAAATGGAAGAACAATACCCCACCGTTGATGAAGGAGAAACATGGGAGACGGCCCTACGGGAAGGTGACCACGGCAGTGGACCAGCAGGGGCTCAGTGACTGAAGGACCCACACATGCTGCAGGAGGTTGGCGACTTATGGTCGAAGGACTCACTGCAGGCTGCGGGCTACTGGCAACTTACACTCAAAGGACCCACACATGCTGCTGGCAACTTGCACTCAAAGGACCCACACAGGCTGCAGGGTCATGGGAACCAGGTATCGGAACCAGATTTTCTGAGGACAAGAAGGGCTACTGAAGGGCGTCTGGTGCTGAAGACTTCCGATCGTATCAGAGTTTGGACTTGGAACTTGGGTTCCCAATGAATCGAACAGGAATCTGTGTATCTGTGGGAGTGCTGGAGATGAATCCACAGACATGGAAGGGAATCTCATTTGCCTCTCTTTCTCTTATTGTTCGGGGTGTCAAGCAATGCCCATGGTAACTCTGCCTTATGGCGATGAAAGTTGAAGTATATCATGTATATTACATTTTGTGTATTATTATGTGTCAATAAAAGGAACCTTTGAAGTCAGCTTGATTAAAAATAGAAGAATTTGGCTCTTTGTGCCTGCTCCATCATTCAAAAAGATTGTGTGGGTGTGTGTGTGCGCGCTTCCCAATTACTCACTGTACAAGTTAAATTTTTCATTTGTATGCAAGGATAAAAGTACCACTTCAACATTGCCATTTACATTTTTTGTCCTCACAATCCACACTGCAGCTCATCTTAATTACATAATAGCATTGTACAAAAATAACCTATGTGTCCACTGTGCTCCAGAGAAACAGCTTTCTCTGGACCACAGTGCACAAATGTTGATGCAGTCACGAAGGCTCGCCAAGGCTATACTTTGTGAGGTGTTTGAGGGGATTTGGTATGTCACCAAAGACACTCATAAACTCCTACAGGTGTACCATGGAGAGCATTCTGGCTGGTTGAATCAGTGCCTGGCATGGAGGTGCCAAATCTTAGGACAAGAATAAATTCCAGAGGGTTAATTCTGCCTGCGACATCACAGGCACAAGACTTCATTCAATGAGGACATTGACATGAGCCGGTATCTTAAAAAAGCAGCCTCTATCCTCAAAGGCCCCCACCATCCAGACCATACCCTCTTCACTCTGCTACCATCAGGGAAAAGGTACTGGAGCCTAAAGACGAGCACTCAGCGGCACAGGGACAGCTTCTTCCCCCCTGCCATCAGATTCCTGAACCATCAATGAACTAAAGACACTGCCTGACTTTTCGTGCTCTATTATTGTTTTATTTATTATTTATAGTTATGTCATACGATGGTTATAATATGAACGTTTACTCTATGAAGCTGCTGCAAAGACTGAATTTCATGACTTGTTCATGACAATAAATCCTGATTCTGATTATAGACCCATATTTTATAGTAATGCATTTTTAGTCTCTTGTAAAAAAAAACAGCAATTGATGCTTAGCGAATTGGTAATCTTAAATGTGAGGTTGATAGAATTTTGATGGCCAAAGTATGTGGGAAAATGGCAGGTACATGCAATAAGGCCAAAGATTGAAGAGCGGAACGGACATTATGGAGATAAGGCTGAATCCTGCCAGTATCTTTAGAAGGTGATTGAATTCCAGGGTTCCCCTTTCAATGTCAGTGAAGGAATCATGGTGGCAAGTTCCCCTCCCTGGCTGTTTTGCTCAGTCTGCTCTTGGTTTCTTTACAGGTATGGATGAATTAATGGAGGTCTCATTTTCTCCCATTGCTGAAACAGGGAAGCCTCTGTCCCGTTGTGGCAAGTGCCATCGATTCATGAAGTACATTCAGGTTGGTGAAAAAGAATGTACATTTTCAAGATGCAGGTGTAATTGGAAATGCACTGGTTGTGTTGAGAATAACGTTTCACGTGCTACCCAATTCAATGTACAACATCCTGCAATTACGTTGGAGATTCCTGGAGCAATTAAGTTCATCATTATGTTTGCAAGTAATGTTATAGGACTACCTTGCAAAGAGGAATATTTGGTTGTGATAATTTAGATCTATATTGAAAGCCTACAGCCCCTCAGCCCACAAAGTTGTGCCGAACATGACCCTAATTTAAAAATTACTAGGCTTATCCATAGCCCTCTATTTTTCTAAGCTCCATGTACCCATCCAAAATTCTCTTAAAGGACCCTTACGTATCTGCCTCCATAACCGTTGCCAGCAGCCCATTCCATGCCCCCACCACTCTCTGAGTTAAAATCTTACCCCTGACCTCACCTCTGTACCTTAAACCCGTGTCCTCTGTGGCAACAATTTCAGCCCTGGGTAAAAGCCTCTGACTGTTCACACGATCAATGCCTCCCATCTTACACACCTCTCATCCTACGCCGCTCCAAGGAGAAAAGGCTGAGTTCTGTCAACCTGTTTTCTCTATGTGAAAAAAATACAAATTCCCAATACAAAAGAAAGCTTTTCTGCAGTACTTTGCATAATATGTATCATAGTGTTTCATAACCATTTAATTAATTTTGAAATCATTGTTCTGTATGAAAATAAATCAAGTAACAGGAAAAGACATGCACCCAGATGGATATGTCCTGTCTTGTTTGAAATATGGCACCTCTGACAATCCAACTTTTTGTTAAGAGTACAATTTATATGCATAAGACCATGAGTGGGGTTTTGTCACAAGGTGTCTTCAGGGCACAGGTGCTTTATAGAAAGCATAGGGCAGGGATCCCCAACCTTTTTGTTCCTCTGTACCCCTTGGGCATTTTTATAGGTTCCCGTGTACTCCTAAAAATTAAGGATAAAATAAACACAACATTGTGTAATCCTACTGCAGATTACAACACCACGTATTGTACAGTAGTGGTTATTCTCTTAGACCCAATGTACCCCTTGAAAAGTGAAAATGTACCACTGGGGGTACATGTACCCCAGGTTGGGAACCCCTGGGATATGGCATCAATTAATCCTCCGCCCCATCCCCTTGTTCTGAAGATCTTGAAGATGTAGTTTATTTGATGCAAATTTTTTTTTATTTGCCCTGTATTTCCAAAAATTCTAGTCATAAATAGAGGAAATGGCAGCCAAAGCTGGGGAATTCTCCTCTTGCAGAATGTCAGTCATCAGGGAAGTCAGCAGTACCCCTGACGATGTCATCTGTGAGAAGTGCCTCCAGCTGCAGCTCCTGACAATTAAGGAATTGGAGGTGGAGTTGGATGAACTCCAGATCATTTGGGAGGCAGACAGGCAATAGACAGGAGTTACAGGGACACTATCACACATAGGGGGCAGGAGCAGGGTAGATGGATGACAGCCAGGAGAGGGAAAGGGAACAGGCAGGCAGAGCAGGGTAACCCTGTGGCCGTTTCCCTCATAACATTGTTACAAGCCCAGAGGACCCCAAAACCCAGCACCAATACACATTCACCAAGACAAGTAGTTATTTAAACAAAAGTTGTTTTTAATTACCTTTAAACATGAAAATAGAATCAAACTTTAATTTATCTCTATACTTAATTAACCCCCTTCTAATTCTAAGCGCACGTGTATGATGTGTATGTAAATTTAAGAAAAGTTCTTTGGTTCACAGTTCAATCTCACTTCTCCTTCTTCCAAGTTCTCTGGTTGCAGGCAATTCTTATACTGTACACAGAACTTAACATGTATAAAGTTCACCAGGCTTTAGTGCTCAAAAGGTAAATGTTTACCGCTCAGGAAAGTTCTTGAAAGGTTTGCAGAGAGAGATTTGTTGTTCCAGGATTTCCACAACTGAGGTACCACCATTAGTCACCTCAATGTCTCAGTGATGAAACTTGCCTCATTAGGGTTCTCCAGATGATAACCTCTTTCTTTCAGGCCATCACAGAGTTCCTTTCTGTTCCCCTTATTCCAAGAGAAACACCAGACAGCTAGCACTTCCAGCCATCCACTGCTCTGGAACTTTCTGTTTCCCTTCGCTCTTCCTGGCTTGCACTGTTCAGCTGCTTTCAGTGTCACACACACACTGGCTGAGAGAGCTTGTTGAACTGGTCTTCTCTCTCTCTCTCTCTCTCTCTCTCTCTCCAACTGAGACTGCCAAAAAGCCCATGTGACTCTCTCACTTGCAAAAACCCCCTCCTTCTTCAGCAATTAACAGGAATTCTCTCTTGGTCAAACTGTTGTCTTGGATAAACAAAACCCAGGAGTGACCTTTCTGTAAGCACACTGTAGGTACTTTTAAACAGCCAGTTTGTCTCCTCCAAACAATGGTCTATTCATTTCATGATGTTATTTCAATTAGCACCTATTTGTGAAATATGTATAGCATTCTCCATAGATCCTGCAATGTCACTGAATATGAATTCTTCAGTATTTCAAATAAGATCTGTTTTAAAATGTGTGTATTATGTAACCTACTCTAATTTTACCAAATTCTCCCAAATATATCCATTACAGTGTAAATTACGAAAGGTTCTTTGATTCACTATCCAATTTAATTTCTCATTCCTCCAAGTTCACTGGTTGCAGGCAATTTTTACACTGAGCACTGAATTTAACATTTATAAAGTTCACCAGGCTTTGGTGCTTGAAAGGTAAATGGTTGCCGGTCAGGATGGTTCTAGTCAGTTTTCAGAGAGATTTGTTGTTCGCTGGACACCCACAACTGATTCAGCCATTTCACTGTCTTGCCGAAGAAACTTGCCCCCTCAGGATTCTCCAGATGATAACCTCTCTCTTTCAGGTCACCACAGAGTTCCTTTTTGTTTCTCTTAGTTCAAGTGACAGGTAAAATAGATGGGGGAGAGCCAGTGGATGTAGTGTACCTGGACTTCCAAAAGGCCTTCGATAAGGTCCCGCATAAACGACTGGCTTCCAAAATCAAGGCTCATGGGATTGGGTGCAAAGTATTGATGTGGATTGAGAACTGGCTGGCAGGTAGAAGACAGAGAGTTGGGATAAATGGCTCATTTTCTGAGTGGCAGGCGGTGACCAGTGGGGTGCCACAGGGATCTGTACTGGGACCCCAGCTGTTCACAATTTACATTAATGATCTGGATGAGGGGATTGGATGTAATATCTCCAACTTTGCAGACGACACTAAGCTAGGAAGGGTTGTGTGCACGGAAGAGGGGGTCAGGAAGCTCCAGTGTGATTTGGATAAATTGAGGGACTGGGCAGATACATGGCAAATGCACTACAATGTGGATAAATGTGAGGTTATCCACTTTGGTAATACAAACCGGAGGGCAGATTACTATTTGAATGGCAATAGATTAAGAGATGGGGAAGTGCAGAGAGACCTAGGGGTACTTGTACACCAGTCTCTGAAGGCAAGTATGCAGGTACAGCAGGCGGTTAAAAAGGCAAATGGTATGTTGGCCTTCATATCAAGAGGGTTTGAGTATAGGAACAAGGATACCTTACTGCAGCTGTACAAAGCCTTGGTGAGACCACACCTGGAGTATTGTGTGCAGTTTTGGTCACCTTATCTAAGGAAGGATGTTCTTGCAATGGAGGGAGTGCAGAGGCGATTCACCAGGCTTATACCTGGAATGGCAGGAATGACTAATGAGGAAAGATTGCGCAAATTGGGATTGTACTCACTGGAGTTTAGAAGATTGAGAGGGGATCTCATAGAGACATATAAAATTCTGGCAGGACTGGACAGAATGGATGCAGATGGAATGTTTCCAAGGATGGGAAAATCCAGAACCCGGGGCCATGGTTTGAGGATAATAGGCAAACCATTTAGGACCGAGATGAGGAGGAATTTCTTTACCCAGAGGGTGGTGAATCTGTGGAATTCATTGCCACAGAGGGTAGTAGAGGCAGGTTCATTAAATATATTTAAGAGGGAATTAGATATATTTCTTCAGTATAAGGGTATTAAAGGTTACGGAGAGAAGGCGGGGACAGGGTACTGAACTTTAAGATCAGCCATGATCTTGTTGAATGGTGGAGCAGGCTCGAAGGGTCGAATGACCTACTCCTGCTCCTATCTTCTATGTTTCTATGAAACATTAGACAGCCAGTCCTCTCCTCTTGCATGAACCACAAGGGCTTTGACCAGGTTGAACTAAGCACTCACAACCCGTCTTCCAAGCTTGTCGGCTTGTCCTGTTCAAGTCCCAACTGCTGCTGGTGACTGTAAAACTGCAGAACTCAATTCCCCCCACCCTCTCTCTCTCTGAGGAAAAGCCTGTTTGTCTCTCTCTGCTTGCAAAACCATGTGACCCTCTTAGAACAGCAAGTTCCACTCCAGACAATCTGCAACTCCAACAAGTTCTTTATTTGTTGCCTTTTTGTAAACAACAATTCATTAGTGAAGTCTCTTCGGCACATTCCAAAGCTTTTGCAAAGGCTCTTGGTGCCGACATGTCAAGCATGAGCAGAGCTCCAGTATTTTAAATAAGATCTGTTTGTATCTGACCTATACTAAAAAACCTGCCCCAATTTATCTCCCAAAAATGTATCTATATACAATACAAACACAACATAATCTGTCACAATGTATACTATATTGGATACTGCTGGTGGTGGGGGGAGAACCTACCAGGGACAAACCACAGCGATCAGGGCTCTGGCATGGAGTCTGGTCCTGTGGCTTAGAAGGGAAGGGTGGGGAAGAGGTGAGCTGTAGTGATTACGGGATTCCACAGTTAGGGGGACACATAAGAGGTTCAGTGGAAGAGATCAAGTATTGCGGATGGTATGCTGCCTCTCTGGTGCCAGGGTCTGAGTTATCTCTGATCTAGTAACAGCATTTTCAGGAGTGAGGGTGAGCAGTCAGATGTCGTGCCCAATGACGTGGGCAGGAAGGATGAGGAGGATGCAGGTAGAGTTCAAGGTGTTAGGTGCTTGGTTGAAGGACAGAACCTCCAGGGTTGTGATCTCAGGATTCCTACCCGTGCCATGTGTCAGTGAGGTTAGAAATAGGAGGATGATGCAGCTTAACATGTGGCTAAAGACGTGGTGCAGGAGGAAGGGCTTCAGGCTTCTGGACCATTGGTTTCTCTTCCAGTGACTGTTTGCATCTGAACTGAACGGGGACTAATATCCTTGCAGGAAGGTTTGCTATTGATGCTTTGGTAAGTTTAAATTAAATTGGCAGAGTGATTGGAACCAGAGTGCAAGAGCAGATGAGGAGTAGAGGAGAGAAAAGATTATGTGAAAGCTACATGCACAAGATCTGTTTGTATCTGACCTACATTAAAAAACCTGCCCCAATTTATCTCCCAAAATCAATGGGTTGTATGTGGTAGAAATGTCTCAGGTGCATCTATTTCAATGCAGGGAGTATTGTAGGAAAGGCAAACGAGCTTAGATTGTGGATTGGAGCGTAGTATTATGGCTGTAGCCATTAGTTAAACTTGGTTGCAGGAGGGGCAGGACTGATAGAACAGGGGGATAAAAGGGGGAGGAGTGGCATTGTTCATCAGGGAAAATATCACAGTCAGACAGGACAAACTAGAAGTCTCGTCTACTAGACTATGTGGGTAGAACCGAGAAACAGGGAAGATATGACCACACTCATGGGGTTGTATTATAGACCACCCAATGGTCAATGAGAATCGGAGGAGCAAATCTGTAGAGAGATGGCGGACGACTTCAGGAAACACAAGGTTGTGATAGTGGGAGATTTTAATTTTCCACACATTGTCTGGAACTCCCATACTGTAAAAATGCTGGATGACTTGGAGTTTGTCAAATGTGTGCAGGAAAGTTTTCTAAATCAATATATAAAAGTACCAACTAGAGAGAGTCCAATACTTGATCTCCTATTACGGAACGAATCAGGAGTGACAGAAGTATGTGTAGGGGAACATTTTGGCTCCAGTGATCATAATGCCATTAGTTTCAAGTTAATTATGGAGAAGGATCAGTCAGGGCTTCAGGTTGAGATTTTACAATGGAGAAAGGCCAATTTTGAGGAAATGAGAAAGGATCTAGAATGCCTGAATTGTTTTCCAGCAAGGATGTGTGAGGTCAGCGGAGGACCTTCAAAGGTACAGAATTTGTATGTTCCTGTCGAGATTAAAGACAAAGCTAGCAGGCATAGGTTATTGAGGGGCATAGGGGATCTGATTTGGAAGAAGAGAGGTTCTAGAGGTATAGGCAACATGGAGCAAATGAGGTTCTTGAGAAGTATAAAAATGCAAGATAAACCTCAAAAAAGAAATCAGGAAGCATAAAAGAAGACATGACTTTGCTTTGGCAGACAATGTGAAGGAAAATCCTAAGGGTTCCTTCAAGTATATTAAGAGCAAAAAGATAGTAAGGGACGAAATTGGTCCCCTCATAGATCAGAGTGATTGGCTTTGCATGGAGCCAAAAGAGATGGGGGAGATACCTTTCACTGTTTCCTCCAGTTAAGATCATTTCTAAAGGATAGAGTGGCCCTACAATGACCCCGCCTCCACCTAGCGAGGATGAGGGGATGCTTTGACTGGGAAATGCACCCAAATTTATTTCAAGAATGTACTCCAAGCAAAGGATACACAGATGAAAAGAGAGACAGGAGTCAGACCTGGGCATCACAATTAGCGAGAGATGCTGGTCAGATTGGTCCAGAGACAGTGTGACAACAGTGATTAATTCTAGATACAGACTGGTTCAGTACAACTTTTTGCACCAGTTCTACCTCACATTGCAAAAGATTCACAAGGCAAAACCGGAGGTGTCGGAGATGTGTTTCAGGTGTAGAATAGAAGTGGGAACATTTGTTCACGCAACTTGGTCCTATGCAAAAGTGGGCTCATTTTGGCAGGATTTAGCCAGTATACTAACCAGGATAACGAAAGTAGCCTTTCCACTGGACCCATTGTTGTATCTTCTTGGGAACCTCATGGACAAAAGCTATAAATTAACCAAATTCAATTCGTATTAATTGCTTTGCCCGTAGCAAAAAAAATGTATAGCGATGACCTGACTCTCCTCTCCTTACCAGCAAGTGGATTACTGAGATGCACAGCTGTATTCCCATGGAAAAAGTCACATATAATATTAGAAACTGACACAGCACCTTTATTAAAATATGGCAGCCATATCTGACATACATGGGAGCACAGCTGTAGCCACACCCCGACAAAAACACTAATAAGTGGATTAATAAAAGAAATTACTTAAGGGGGTGGCTCCACAGCCTCCCCGGGTTTCCATTGGAAGCACCAACACCAATCCAGTATTCTCTTTATTTCTTTTTTAAAGTGGGGTGGGGGGAGGGAAATCACATGAATCTAGATTGTTGGTGGATACATGTACATCTTGAAGCAGTCTGTGATGTTGTTTCTTTGCCTTAATGATGGACAACAAAAAATAAAATATTTTTTTTTTAAAAAAGAGATGGGGAGATCTTAAATGTTTTCTTTTTCCATCAGTATTCACTCAGGAAATGGACTCAGAGTTGTGAGAAGTAAGGAAAACAAGCAGTGAGGTCAAGGAACCTGTACAGATTAAAGAGGAGGAGATGCAAATAAGGGTGGATAAATCCGTAGAGCCTGACAAGATATTCCCTCGGACCTTGAAGAAGGCTAGTGTAGAAATTGCAGGGGCTCCGGCAGAAATATTTAAATGTCCTTAGCTACGGTATGATGTAAGAGGATTGGAGGGTAGCTCATGTTGTTCCATTGTTTAAAAAAGCCTCCAAAAGTAACCCTGGAAATTATAGGCCGGTGAGCCTGATGTCAGTAGTAGGTAAATTATTGGAAGGTGTTCTAAGAGATCGGATGTACGGGCGGGGCACAACTGAGGCGCTCCACTGGATGAATGTTTGCTCCAATCCTCACCAAGGGTTTGTGTGTTGCTTCGGAATACATTTACTTTTACAATTTTAGACTTTTATTTAATATTTTATTTATTCTTATTCATTCTAATTATTTTAAATTTAAATTTAGACACACAGCACTGTAACATGCCATTTTGACCAACAATTAAACTACACCCCAAGTACGTTTTGAACGGAGCCCGTGGAGAAATCCCACGCAGACACGGGGAGAACGTACAATCTCCTTACAGACCGCAGGATTCAAACCCATCTCCTGATTGAGACACGGGGAAAACGTACAATCTCCTTACAGACAGTGCAGGATTCGAACCCATGTCCTGATTGAGACACTGGGAGAATGTACAATCTCCTTACAGACAGCGCAGGATTCGAACCCATGTCCTGATTGAGACACGGGGAGAACGTACAATCTCCTTACAGACAGCGCGGGATTCGAACCCATTTCCTGATTGCTGATGCTGTAATAGCTAACCGTGCTGCCTTTATTCCCTCAGTTCTTTTTGGCCAGTTGCTTGAATTCTGGATGCTCGGGATTTTACTGTACTTAAATCTCTTTTATCTTGCAGGCCAAGCCAAGCCGGATGCATTGTTCCCATTGTGACGATACCTACAGTTTACCGCAGAATGGAACTATCAAGCTGTACAAAGAACTCCGCTGTCCTCTGGATGAGTTTGAACTGGTTCTTTGGTCTTCTGGTTCCAGAGGGAAAAGTTACCCTCTATGTCCATATTGCTGCAACCACCCACCATTCCGTGATATGAGGAAAGGTAAAAGCGTTGTCATAATTATTGCTGACTGAATCTGCTGTAAATGGAACGTAATCCCATCTCTCCTTTAATTTATTTACATTTTTCCTTGTGCATGCTGACTGTTGCAAGTTGATTTCAGTAAATGTCACAAGAATGGTTGAACCAAGGCAGTGTGCACTGATGGGGCTGGTTTACTTTGATGAGTTTTATGGTATTTGTCCAAACCAACTGCCCTCAGATGCAACATTAATCCCACTCTGGAACAAGATAGCCTGATACCAGATGTATTGGGCTTATGTGCAAAGTAGATCCCAGGGATCACCTGAGCTGATTGTTGCTAGGGCCACACTACATCGATTGACTGGCGTTGTAAAAGGAAATCGTTTCATCTAAGCACCATCTCTCCTAACCACTTTGATCTGGATTTTCTAAACGTTTCCACAGGAATTGTTGGTAATGAAGCATCCAAAAGCCTCCAATTTTTGGAAGTCCCTGAACTGTGCCAGCATGTCCTGCATGGAGTCCAAAGAGTGGAACAGGAGCTGTTCAGCTGCTCTTCCCCAACATTTACATTGCTCTTGGCTTCTGTACCAGCTTAGACACGGAACAGAATCTTGTCTTTGAATGGCAGTTACAGAACTACAAGGAAGAAGAGGCTTTTTCTTGACTTTTCATTTTATGGGTTTTTTTTTCTTAATTGTTTATTTAATTCCTGATATTTCAAAATGTTTCCGGAGGACATTTAATAAAGATCTGAAAATTCTGAAAATGAGAGCTTTGACGTGAGTCGTAAGCTGGAGGCCTGACTTGGCTGTCACGAAAGAACTTGAGAAGAGTTTTGAGGGGTTGGGGCCCATCTGCATAACCTGATTCATCATACAGAACTTCACCATCAAGCTCCTTACAATGTGGATCCAGACCAGATTGTAATGGCCAATGCAAGCAATATATGGGCCAGCATTCTCTGCACAACTGTCGGCACATTGGAGGATGTTATCGATTTGAGCTCAATTTTAGAGTGCAGCTTTTTTTAAATTGCTTGATAATTGCAGACAAGAATTGAAAAGGCAATAAGATTGTGGAAAAACAGTAAAGAAAATGTAAACCAAATTATAGCTGATGATGAGCACAGGCTGTAACAAACCATTGCGGTTGCAAAGAGGGAATGGGCTATGAAACTTGGGAATGAACTACTCAAAATTAATCATGAAGAATTTCATTTGAAATGAGTTGGAATTGCAAATAATTTGGATGCATTATATTTGTGATTATTTCCTAGTTTGAATTAATTGGTATTTCGTGATAGATTTTTTTTCCCATTTCCGTCCCTCTTTTTGGAAATGCCCCCTTGTTTTATTTTTGTTTTCTGGGTGTATGGTACCTTAAAGTTATCAAACTTCTCTGCCCTGTTGCTTTAAGTTGGTCATCCTTGGTGGTTTTCATATGGTGTTTCCATTCATCCATATTAGATAGATCAATGAAGATGAATGCAAATTCTTCCATCTCAGGCCGTCCCATGGGGTCCAAGATACCTTTGCTGGTAACAGAATGAACCTTTTAGCTCTCAAAGGCTCCAAAGTCCATGAAAGTTGCCTAGCCATCCATAGATTTTAACTCATTCTAATTGGAAGGCAGAGTTTGGAGGGAAAACACAAGATCTACATCTATTTTTATGTCTACAATCCAATCACCAAATGGGGATAGTGCGGAAGTGAGGGGATTCATCTTGTGACAATTTTGTTGTGTTTCTTTCTTAGGAATGGGATGTAATGAGTGCACCCATCCGACCTGCCAGCATTCGTTGAGCCTGCTGGGAATTGTTCAGTGTGTTGATTGTGAGAGTGGTGTACTGGTCTTTGACCCCACCTCAGGCCCTAAATGGAAAATGGCCTGCAACAAATGCAACGTGGTCGTCCACTTCTTTGAAAATGCTCACAGAGTGAAGGTGTCGTCTGAAACCTGTGATGTGTGTGAGGCAGCAATTGTTGACGTGGACTTCAACAAAGCAAAATCCCCACTGCCTGGTGAAGCAACGCAGCATTCCGGCTGTGTATTCTGTAATCCAGTGTTTCAAAACCTTGTGGAACTTCAGTATGCCAAAATGAAGCACCCAATGCACAGAAGCAGTGGAGGTCAGGGTCGAAGACGGGGGCGGGGGAGAGGCAGGGGACGCAGACCTCCAGGCAGGGGCAATCCCAAGAAACCCAAAGATAAAATGGCAGCGCTTGCTGCATATTTTGTATAGTGTAAACAAAGAACTTGAATTCCCATGGCTTTCATTTTCATTAGTTTGTTTAAGGCACTTGAATTCAGCTTCTTCTCACTGAAAAGCAGAAGCCTTAGACCGCAAGGATGAGGAAAAGGAAACTAAGAAAAACTGTGGGATATGTAGGCTGTGTAAATATGGGCACATGACCGTGTCCAACTGAAATAGCTTACATCTACAATAAAATTTGGGTTTGTGAAGCCTCCAGATACATACCAGTGGTGTTAATTTTCTGCTTGTTATTAACTTAGACCCTGTCCTTTTGATGTGTAATTTTGTGCTTAAATTGTGTGAACTAAGTTCTCTACAGTCATATATTGCATAACGTCCACGATACATTTTGTGAGATAGGACATTATGCAATTTTTGACGTTGTGTGAACACCATATTTATATATGGTGACACTGAACCCCCTGAGTTCGCAGACAGATCCAACCGCTCTATGGACGATGCCATTGCCACCATCCTCCATCGAGCCCTCACCCACCTGGAAAATAATGGTGCTTATCGACCAGTTTGGCATTCAACGCGATTATACCTCAGTACCTGATAAGGAAGTTGGACCTGCTGGACCCTCTGAAAAAAGATTCTTAACTTCTTGATGGGGAGACCTCTTTCTGGATCGATAACAGCACCTCCAAGACCATCGCACTGAGCATGGGCCCTCCACCCCCCCCCCCCCCAGGGCTGCGAGCTTAGTCCACTGCTGCTCACTCTGCTGACCCACGACTGTGCAGCAAAACACAGCTGGAACCACATCATCAAGTTCACTGACAACACGACTGTAGTGGGCCTGATCAGTAAGAATGACGAATCAGTGTACAGAGATGAGGGGCAGTCGCAAACGGACTGGAGCAGAGCCAGCAACCTGTATCTGAACATTAATAAAACAAAAGAGATGGCTGTCGACTTCTGGAGGGCCCGGGGGGGACCACGCTACACTGACCGTTGATGGCTCGACCATTGAGGTCGTCAAGAGTATCACGTTCCTTGGAGTGCACTTAGGCGGAGAATCTCATTGGTTCCTTAACACCAGCTCCATAGCCAAGAAAGCCCAGCAGTGCCTCTACTTCCTCCAAAGGCTGAGTTAAATCCATTTCCCACCCTCCGTTCTACAGAGGATGAATCGAGAGCATCCTGTGCAACTGCATCACTGCCTGGTTTGGAAGCTATACCTCCTCGGACTGCAAGACCCTGCAGAGGATGGTGAAGTCAGCCTCTTCCTACCATGAAGGACATCGACAACACTCGATGCAGGTGAAAGGTAATAAAGTTTTCTCCCTTCTGCCATCTGGTAGGAGGTACCGTAGCACTTGGGCCCTCACGTCCAGATTGGGCAACAGTTTTTTCCCTCAAGCCTTCAGTCTCCTGAATTCCCGGAACATAAATGGATAGGGTACCATGGACTGTTACTGTATATGTCTTCATATTTTAATGTGTTTAACTTTTCTAACTTGTAGTTATGTAAATTTGCTCTGTGGTCCTGGAGAAACGCTATCTCGTTTCTACCATGTGAGCATGCTGTGAACGATAAATAAAGGTGATGATTTGATGAGAAGTTGCATGGGTGCCAGGGTAATTAAACCATTCTGTGTCAGCTGTGGTATTCCTGCATTAGAATAATATAGTAGCACATTTTTACCTGCCAGGTCACAGCTTCGAATATCTTTAATTTTGTACTGGAGAAATGGACTTGGGTTCATTTTCTGCAACACTTCTGCTGGATGCCCGGAGTTCTTCAGTTTTGTGGCAGCAGTTCTGTCAGTGTGCGTGACAAAAAGTATTTTGCAGTAATGACAAGCAGTGACTGTGACTGAGAGGATCACTGAGTGAATTGAACAAGTTCAATTACAAGAGATACGTCTCCTATGTCTCATTCTCCGATTGGGATTTCTCAACCAGCGTATATGCGGTTGGACATTGCCCGAACGGACGTTGTGCAGCGCATGACTGTAATAAGCTGTAAGAAATGTATGACGTAGTATAGCAGTGATTCAATCAGTACTCATGGAAGGAATGGCAGTACAAGTATCCTTTCATATTTTTTTTCTTAATTACTTCATGTTTTTTTAAACTTTATTTATTCATTCAAAAAACAAATAATATATGACATATACAGCAATTAAACATGAACATGAACATATTTTTATATATAATAAAAAGAAAAAGAAAAGATCCCCCCCCCCTTCAGCCAATTCTCCTAAGGAGAGCCATAAAAAAAGAAAGAATATTTTTTAAAAAGTTAAGTATACATATTAAAATTTAATCAATATAAATTGAAATGTAAATATTCCGAGTATAACAGGCACTTGTTAATTTTAAAAATTATAATTATCTTGTGAAACATATGTAATTTTTTCCAATATTAAACAATATTTCATCTCATTATTGCCATCTATTAATATCAATCATATTTGTATCTTTCCACGTACTACCAATACATTTTTTCACTACGGATAAAGCGAAATATACAAAAGCAAGCTGAAACTTATCTAATCCCATGCCTTTCAAAGGTTGCAAACTACTCAATAAAAATACTGTTGGTTTTAATCTTATACAGATATTCTAAAAACGATTGAATTTTCTTCCAAAAAGATTGTATATGTATACATGACCAAACAGCATGAAAAAAAGTTCCAACCGTATCACCATATCTAAAACACAAATCTGATTCATTAAAACCTATTTTTTAAATTTTTCAGGTGTCAAATATAATTGATGTAAAAAATTGTAATTAATCATTGCTTAACGTGCATTTATCAATCTAGTTACACTATCATAACAGATATCTAACCAATCCTCTTCAGAAAAAGTAAAACCAATATCCGCTTCCCATTTAATTTTAGATCTATCCCAACCCTTTTTATCCATACCATCCTGTAATATTTGATGCATAAATGAAATATAACCCTTCTCTGGTACCTTCATAAGAGAAGTCTCAAATTTAGTCATTTTAGGTAAAATCATATCTCTACCAAACATACATTTTACCAAAGATCGAATTTGATAATAAAGAAATAAAGAATTCGTATCAATACCAAAATCTTCCCTCATCTGATTAAAAGATAAAAACTTACCCTCTTTAAAACAATCTCCCAAATTTTCCACACCTTTAAATCTCCAATGCAATAAACTTTGATTATGTATTGAAAAAGAAATAAGTTGATTATTATACAATGGAGTCAAAGCCAATAATTTACCCATAGAACCTATCATTTAATTTTTATTTATCCATAACTCATTAAATGTTTTAGTATAGGCACATTATATTGTTGTAACAAATTCATATTCCACCTAAACAAAAATTGATGTATTTCAAATTCAGAAATAATTGCCATCTCAATTTTAGCCCAACTAGGAGGCCATACCAAATCTATCAATGAACTAATAAATTTAAGTTGGGCTACCTCATAATAATTTTGAAAATGTGGTAAATGTAATCCCCTAACTTATATTTCCAGGTTAATTTATTCAAAGCTACTTTTGAAAATTTACCCCTCCATAAAAACTCCCTAACCTTTTTATTTAAATCTCAAAAAAAATTTTTATCAAGTAAATACAGAATAGATTGAAACAAATATTGTATACGCAGAAAGATATTCATCTTGATTGTATTTATCCTTCCTATTAAATTAATAGGTAAATCTTTCCATTTAATCAAATCAGTTTTAATTTTTTTCATTAACGGAGCATAATTTAACTTGTATAAAGATTGATAATTAACATTCAAAATTATACCCAGGTATTTAATTTGATCAGTCCACTTCAAATTAATAATATTCTTATAAACTGAATAATCTCCTTCACTTACCAGTAATATTTCACTTTTTTCCCAGTTAACTTTATATCCAGAAAGACATCCATATTGTATTAAACATTCCTTCAAATGCAAAAGTGACTGAGCTGGATTTGTTAAATACACCAATGCGTCATCAGCAAATAAATTAATTTTATACTCCTCATCTAAAACTTTCATACTTTGCATCTGTGTATTTTGTCTTTTATCAACTGTGCTAAAGGTTCAATCACCAATGCAAACAAAGCTGGTGATAAAGGACAACCTTGACGAGTTGATCGAGTTAACTTAAAAGATTCCGAAATCAAACCATTCGTCAATACTCTAGCTACCGGTTTACTATATAAAGCCCTAATCCAACCAATAAAAGAAGGACCAAACTTAATTTTCTCCAAAACTTTAAACAAAATATTCCATTCAACTCTATCAAATGCTTTTTCTGCATCTAAGGATATCACCCTCGGGTGATCTAAAGATTTTCGAAATCTATTAATCAAACTAATCACTCGCAAAATATTATCTGAAGCATATCTATTCTTTATAAAACCTGTTTGATCAATATGAATCAACTTTGGTAAAAATTTAGCCAATCTATTCGCTAATACTTTAGCTATTATTTGTGTGCAGGCCTATGTAATGAGAACAAGTCCTTCAAATTGTTGATTTAGTATTGACCATCTCTAATCATCTAATTAAGAAGTATCAGTGCATTGATTTAAGCCTTAGATTTTTGTTGATGCAGTATGCTGAGGTTGACTGGTTAAATGATAAATCTTTGCAAAGTTCAGGAAATGAATCAGAGGGTTGAACACAACATAAACTGCCAACTTACCTGTACTAATCATATTTCCCCACATTGGGTTCAGAGACTTCCATGCACTGACTGTTCAACTGCCTGTCTAGATGCAAAACTGTTTTATCTTTTTTAATTTTCAATCAACATAAAGTTACAAAACAAACAAAATCAAAGAAACATCCTGGATTATACAATAAAATAACCCAAACCAAATTACATGTTGATGTAATCAACACATTATCACAATGAACAAATTCAGCACTACTGTCTTATAAAATTAAAATTACACACCATGCTGATCCTTTAAAGAAGAGTAGGAAACAAAAGAAAGAGGTAATTCTCCCATAGTATATGACAAAATCATCTGTTTTCCAAAAGCATTAATTACAAACAGATGAAATGTTATGTGATTCATCCAGAGCTTCCTTCCTCCCTTAAGGGACAAATGTCTTGGCACAGACATCACTAAGGATACTGGAGATAGTGTTATTGGAGGGGGGAGATCATCAAATCTTAACCCCCGTGTATCTTAAATATGGGTTCCATATTCTTAAAAACAGGTTGTAACAATTTCTGAAGTTGTAAGTAATCTCCAGGGGACACAACTAAGCATTTCACACTTCCAACGGGTCAGATTCAGTTGGGAATCAGATTTTCAAGGAATGGCTATGCATTTCCTGGCTACTGCTAAAGTTTAACAAATTTCAATTGATATTTATGGCATCTGAGGGTATCAAATTCTGGTAATTTGTTCCAGGAGATTCCCCACATCTTCCCAGAAGGATCTCACCTTGGGGCCAGCAAGGAAAGCGGGGGGAAACGGAGGCACCATTGTGTGATGGATCTGCAGTACCCCTGCAGGCCTGGGAAGATTGCAGGGGGAAACGAGGGTGCCCTCTTGAATCCCGGCTCTGATACCCATTTCCCACAAGCCGGTCTCCAGTAGCCCGTCTGAGTCCCTTGACCGCAGTCCGCCCACAGCCTGTGGGTCCCTCAGCCACTGAGCCCCTCACTGGTCTGCAGGGTTATGGAATGGGAGAAGGTTATTGGGACTAGCTGAACAATGGTTGGCACAGACTAGAAGGGCCAAATTTCCATCTAGCCCTTGTTTAGGGGCTTCCACCTGAAGTAAGAAATACATTTTGGAGATAAATTTCTTTGTGATCCCCTTTTGAACCAGAGTTTTTATTTCAGTCCATTGCGGTAAGGTTAGTGCTGGACCTAATTCATCCTTTAAGTCAGATCTTAACTGAAGATAGCAGAAAAATTATGTATTTAAAACTTAATTTTTTCCAGATTTGTTCGAATGTTATAAATTGTCCCTGCTCAAAACAATCTTCGATAAATTTGATCCCACTCTGGGAGCAAGTTTCTAGAATTTTACTATCAATTGTTAATGGAGTTAATTTATTTTGAGCTGGGGTTATTTTGGGTTGGAAACCTCCCCTAACACCAATTTGACCTTTGAGTTTATTCCAAGTTGTAATAATATGTTTTAGAAAGGGGGCTTCCTTAGGACCAAATAGTAATTTAGAATTCCATTTATATATAAAATTTTGTGCCATCTTCCCACCAACCTTATGCAGTTCCAGTTTTACCCAAGAGAACTTGTCTCCTCCATCAAACAGGGAGGTGACGAACTTCATTTTTTTAAAGTCTGGTTGCTTTAATCTTCCCAGCTCAGAATTCCAGGTTAATTTATCGATAGAGATTCTGAGAAACTTACCCTTCCACGGAAACTTCCTAATATATTTATTTAAATTCTAAAATAATCATTGTGTCCTCCTGATCCATCTGACCACTTCCCTGTTCATCTTAAACCTTTGCTCTCTTGTTTCAGACATTCCTACACCTCCCCGGCAATGAGAAAAGAAGATTCTTAGTATCTCCCATATCTATGCCTTCATGATTTTATAGACCTCAGTCGAGTTACCCCTCAGCCTCCCTTTGCTTTAAGGAAAACAAATCCAACCTGTCTAACGAATCCTTATAACTGAACCCCTCCATTACAGGCAACATCCTGGTGAATCTGCTCTGCATCCTTCCCAGAGCAATCACATCCTTTCAATTCACAAAACAGCAGAACTCATCATTCAGCGACTTTAATGGGCAAACAATGCAAGCCTCTCTTGCAGAGTGCATTTCCCACCAGCAACAAAAGAGCAAATTTCCTATCTAAATTTTCTGATGAATGTTAGCACATTTCTTGTACTTTTACATTCATTAAGTTGCTGAGAGTTTCTGCCACTTCCTGGTTTAATAAGAATCCAATCTGCATGTATTTCACTGTGGAACACTGGGTGATAATGGTAATTTTGAAATGGTCCTCATGGAGATACTTTAAATCAGTGGTTCTCAACCTTTTCCTTTCCACTCACATACCCTATGCCATAAGTGCTCAATGATTAGTAAGGGATTTCTTAAGGTGGGATGTGGGTGAAAAGAAAAAGTTTGAAAACCACTGTTTTAATCATCCCTAATTGACTTGTTATGTGCACAGTTTCATAACTGCAAAGGAAATGGGCCAATTACAATTTTTCTCAAGCAAAATATTTCAGTAACAATCAAGTCTAGAGCAATGGTTCTCAACCTTCCCTTCCCACTCACATCCCACCTTAAGCACCGATGGCACAGGAATTACTTAAAGTATGGTGTGAGTGGAAAGGAAAAGGTTGAGAACCACTGCCATTTGGTTGACTGATGTGAGAGGAAATCTTTTCACCTGGACGATAGTCCATCCCTGGAATTATCTGCCAAAGGGGCTGTGACTTTATTCAATGCAGTGATGAAGGAGATGTGGAGTTAGTGCAGAAAGTGGCACAGAGTTAAAAATGAATCATGATCTTATTGAATGTCATGGAAGGAGAGTGTTCTGATTAAAGCCAGGCACAAAGTATTATTGTTTGTGTTTAAGTTTATTTTAATCCTTGGTTTTACCTGCCATCTTCTTCTTCTTCTTTGGCTTGGCTTCGCGGACGAAGATTTATTGAGGGGGTAAAAAGTCCACGTCAGCTGCAGGCTCGTTTGTGGCTGACAAGTCCGATGCGGGACAGGCAGACACGATTGCAGCGGTTGCAAGGGAAAATTGGTTGGTTGGGGTTGGGTGTTGGGTTTTTCCTCCTTTGCCTTTTGTCAGTGAGGTGGGCTCTGCGGTCTTCTTCAAAGGAGGTTGCTGCCCGCCAAACTGTGAGGCGCCAAGATGCACGGTTTGAGGTGTTATCAGCCCACTGGCGGTGGTCAATGTGGCAGGCACCAAGAGATTTCTTTAGGCAGTCCTTGTACCTTTTCTTTGGTGCACCTCTGTCACGGTGGCCAGTGGAGAGCTCGCCATATAACAGGATCTTGGGAAGGCGATGGTCCCCCATTCTGGAGACGTGACCCATCCAGCGCAGCTGGATCTTCAGCAGCGTGGACTCGATGCTGTCGACCTCTGCCATCTCGAGTACTTCGACGTTAGGGGTGTAAGCACTCCAATGGATGTTGAGGATGGAGCGGAGACAACGCTGGTGGAAGCGTTCTAGGAGCCGTAGGTGGTGCCGGTAGAGGACCCATGATTCGGAGCCGAACAGGAGTGTGGGTATGACAACGGCTCTGTATACGCTTATCTTTGTGAGGTTACATCCGGTACCGCACGGATGGCAGTCTCTTCAATCTGAGGCGCCTGCAAGCTCACACCAAGACACAAGAGAAACTTGTCCGTGAACTACTCTTTGCAGACGATGCCGCTTTAGTTGCCCATTCAGAGCCAGCTCTTCAGCGCTTGACATCCTGTTTTGCGGAAACTGCCAAAATGTTTGGCCTAGAAGTCAGCCTGAAGAAAACTGAGGTCCTCCATCAGCCAGCTCCCCACCATGACTACCAGCCCCCCCACATCTCCATCGGGCACACAAAACTCAAAACGGTCAACCAGTTTACCTATCTCGGCTGCACCATTTCATCGGATGCAAGGATCGACAACGAGATAGACAACAGACTCGCCAAGGCAAATAGCGCCTTTGGAAGACTACACAAAAGAGTCTGGAAAAACAACCAACTGAAAAACCTCACAAAGATAAGCGTACCTGCCATAATAGATTACATATCTCAGTATCACTGCCTTTGGAAACATGGAAAACAAATGTTTCTTGCTCTGCATCAGAAAAATGGCTGGAACTAGGTAATGACCGAAGGATGCCAAAGTTCTAGAGGAAGAGGAATCTTCAAAGAAAATATAAAAGGCCACAAAATCTGAGATGTGATGTTAAAACACTGGTTACTTGTGAATTGGCACAATCATGTAAGAAGCTTCAACATTTTTTAAAATCTAATATTTTTGACATTTTAATTTTCCAAATTATCTTTATAATTATTATCTTTGTTTTTCCAATGTGTCCAAAGGGAAATTTTGATTTGAGTTCAGTTTTTGACGTGCCTGCATCTTTCAGTTGGCTGGGTCCTTGCCACCCAGTTGCTCCAGTTCCTCAAGACAGTTGAGTTGATTTACCTCAACCTAAAATATCTGGGTAAAGCCAGAACCAGAGCAATTTAAATTTTAGACATATGGCATGATAACGGGCCATTTCAGCCCACAAGCCCGTGCAAGCCCATGCCACCAAATTCCACCCAATTAATGTTTCAAACGGTGGGAAGAAACAAAGGCCACCAGACAAAACCCACACAGACATGCGGAGAACATACAAACTCCTTGCAATATTTGAACCCCAGTCTCGATCGCTGGCGCTGCGCTAACCACTACGCCAACTGTATGTAGCGGTTAGCGCAAAATGTTTCTATAGATTTCTAGCAGAGTAATCATTTGTGACCAGCAGATCTGAAAATTAAATATCCTGATATTTTACTCTGGAATTACATTATTAGGTTTTGCCAAAAGCAATTTTACCAAATAGCTTTTTGCTTAACTACACATTTCTTGCTTACCTTATCAGTTTCGGCCTGCGATTCATTAGTCTTAAAGATAACCACTTGGGTAATGCATGGAGTAGTTGCATTTATTAAGCTTATCAGGACTTATAACAATATATCAATGTTCCTGTAACCGTTTTACAATATGGAGGAGTGTTAATTGAAAGCAAATAAGATGAGTTGCTATTCCCCTAATCCTAATGCCTTACTGAGTCAACCCTTCCCATTTATCCTCACTGTTTCCTGTTGGTTTATCAATCTCTTAGTCATGCTAATATCGTGCCATAGGTCAGTGGTCCACAGACAAGCTGAAGTATTCCTTTACTTGCCACATTCTACCAATGGGGTTTTTGTGTGAAAAACACACAGGCAGTGAGCTGTTGGTGACTCAAGGTGAGGAACCCACGCAGTCAAAGGACTCGCACCAGGCTGTGAGCTGCTGGAGAATGGCTCAAGGCAGGCTGAAGGGATACCAGGTATTACAATCAGGATGTGAGAGTGTGCATAGACTGTTGAAGTCTTCACAATCATGTCAGAGTTTTGGATCTGGAGCTCGTGTTGCTAATGGTTTGGACTAAAGGCTGTGGCTGCAGAGGCTGAGTGGGTGCTGGAGGTGAATCCATGGAGACTCAGTAGCCCCTTTTAAACTGCAGCACCTGGGCAGCCCTCCTGGGACCCGGGTGCGATTACTAGGGTAAAGGTGCTGGAAGCACCTTTTAAATTGCAGGGGGATCAACCCATTAAATTGCCAACCAGGCAGGAAGTACCACCGGATGTTCAGATGCTGGCTGCCCGTTGACGCACGCACACAAGTGCCGACATTGCTGGAATATGCGGATCGACCATTTCCTGTTCAAATCACCTGTGGACGTGACCTAATTAAGTTTAACTGGGTTTCCCTGACCAGCTCTGAAGTAGGTCAGGGATGGGGAGGAGGTCATGTGATGGAGTAATGGCTGGTCGTGGAAAACCAGCCCTCCACAGAGAAAATTGAAAGAATAGGTATAAAAAAAACAAGGCAGAGAAGTATATTAAAAAATCACAAGATAAAAAGTACAAGAAGAACTTGAAGATGGCTCCAAAGAAGGAAAAGTCAACAATGTCAAACAAAGAAGAGATAAAAGAAATCTCCAGAGAAAAAAAGAGGAAGGTGCCTGGGAGCAGGGAGCTCTCCCCAAGAGGATGCCCAATTGGTGAGTGGACAGCTGGGCAGCGACGTCCAGCCCAAAAAGGATGTGCCAGCACGCATGTACGACTCCCAGTTCACATTATAGCGGGAACACCGGTGGAGACGGATGCCAACCGTGGGACACTGAATCGGTAATTGAAGAGGCAGTAGAGGAGACATCGGTAGAAGAAGGAGCAACACAGAGCCAAGAAATGGAGCTTGAGAAAGAAGATCAAGAGGAAGATAAAGACTTACAAGAAAAAATTCAAGGTAAAAAACTGAAGCAGATGATTGATAAAGAATATTTTGACAGTTAAATAAAGATACCAATGGAGACAATAATGACTGAGTTCAATACTATAAAAAAACGATGCAAGAGACAGATTTTAAAATGTGAAGAATGGAGACATGGCAGACATGAGAAAGTGAAGTGATGAAGTGGAAGACAGAGTGATAGGCATAGAAATGGAGGTGAACAAGTTAAGAGAAAAACTGGAAGACAGAGATAAGGAGATTAAGAATATTCAAGATTTATTAGCCCAAAAAATTGATATTTTAGAGAATTTCAGCAGTCTTAAAAATATAAAAATAGTGGGCGTGAAAGAATGTGAAGAAGGGGCAGATATAAAAGGATTTATAAAAAGATGGATCCCACAGATCTTGGGAGTGGAAGAATTTCAAGAAGAAATTGAAAGCCCACAGAGCATTGGAGCTAAAGCTGCAGCCACATCAGAAACCGTGATCCATACTAATTAAACTACTAGGATATACAACGAGAGAAAAAATATTGGAACTAGCAATGAAAAGAGTGAAAGAAAATAAGGAACCATTGTAGTCAATGGGATTTTTTATCCAGATATTAGCTTTGAACCTTTAAAGAAGTGAAAGGAATTTAATTTAGCAAAAACGGTACTATGGAAAAAAGGTTATAACTTTGTGTTGCAACATCCAGCAGTGTTGAAGGTATTCATCCCTTGTGGGCAAAATAGACTGTTTTCAGATCCAGAGGAAGCTCGTCACTTTGCAGGCTGATTACCAAATAAACAACAAGAAGAGGAGTGAAGGAAATAATAAAAGGATGGTTAAAATAATGTCTATAAAAACGTTGGAATGTTAATAGTTTGATTACAGATGTTTAAGGTTGTAAAAGGCTTTGTTATTATCTTTAAGAACAATATATAATGTTTTCTCTGGGGGAGGGCTGGGAAAGGGGGAGGATCTACCCTCTGCAAAATCTGTCAACATTTATGTTTAATATCGCAACCCAGGTAGAAAAGGGAGTTGTGGTTGTCTTGTGAGGTGGTAAGGGCAACTCAGTAAAGGGGGATTTTTTTAAATAGTATTTTTTTGGGTTTTTTTAATGGTTTTTGTTATTTTCTAATTAGTTGAGTTGTCACATATAGTAAAGAGTAAGAACAATTTAAAGAGTGATTTTGGAAGAAGGGAGATAGAAGGGTTGAAGAAGTGGAGGAGAGTTGAAAACTGATGAGCAAGATGAGTACATTGAACTATATGACTATTAATATTAATGGAATCCACAATCAAATTAAGAAAAAGAAGTTACTGACACTACTTAAAAAGGAGAAAATAGACATAGCATTTATACAAGAAACACACTTAACTGAGTTAGAACATCGCAAACTGAAGAGAGACTGGGTAGGTCATGTAGTGGCATCATCATACAACTCAAAAGCCAGGGGAGTTAATATTAGTTAATAAGAATCTGCCAATTAAGATAAAGGAAGTAATAACAGACCCAGTGGGTAGATACGTAATGATGATGTGCCAGATTTATTCAGAATTTTGAAACTTGCTGAACATTTATGAAGATGACCAGGAATTTATGCAGAACATTTTTTTAAAGATAGCAGACACACAGGAACACAGTTTACTAGGGAGAGACTTTAATTTTAACCTCAAACCGGCAAGACAACTATAAATAATAGAGCAGCCAAATTTACATTAAACTCAATGCATAATTTGAAGATAATTGACATATGGAGAAAACAACACCCAAAAGAAAGAGAGTATTCATATTATTCAAACAGATACAGAACCTATTCTAGGATTGATTTGTTCTTGTTGTCAGCTCAGATTCAGGGGAGAGTTCGAAAGACCGAATATAAGGCAAGACTTTTATCTGACCACTCACCCTTGTTATTGACAATTGATTTAGAGGATATTCCACCGAAAACACATAAATGGAGGCAATATTGTAAAAGAGGCGAGACTTTCAGGAATACATCAAACAACAAATTAAAATATATTTTGAGACAAATACAAATTCAGTAACAGCTACATTTATATTATGGGATGCAATGAAGGCCTTTATTAGGGGACAAATAGTTATACAACTAAGATTTAAAAAGAATATAATCAGGAAATAGAATGGTTGGAAAAAGAGATAGTAACTATCTTTGGCTTGGCTTCGCGGACGAAGATTTATGGAGGGGGTAAATGTCCACGTCAGCTGCAGACACGTTTGTGGCTGACAAGTCCGATGCGGGACAGGCAGACACGGTTGCAGCGGTTGCGGGGGAAAATTGGTTGGTTGGGGTTGGGTGTTGGGTTTTTCCTCCTTTGCCTTTTGTCAGTGAGGTGGGCTCTGCGGTCTTCTTCAAAGGAGGTTGCTGCCCGCTGAACTGTGAGGCGCCAAGATGCACGGTTTGAGGCAATATCAGCCCACTGGCGGTGGTCAATGTGGCAGGCACCAAGAGATTTCTTTAGACAGTCCTTGTACCTCTTCTTTGGTGCACCTCTGTCACGGTGGCCAGTGGAGAGCTCGCCATATAACACGATCTTGGAAAGGCGATGGTCCTCCATTCTGGAGACGTGACCCACCCAGCGCAGCTGGATCTTCAGCAGCGTGGACTCGATGCTGTCGACCTCTGCCATCTCGAGTACTTCGACGTTAGGGATGAAAGCGCTCCAGTGAATGTTGAGGATGGAGCGGAGACAACTCTGGTGGAAGCGTTCTAGGAGCCGTAGGTGATGCCGGTAGAGGACCCATGATTCGGAGCCGAACAGGAGTGTGGGTATGACAATGGCTCTGTATACGCTTATCTTTGTGAGGTTTTTCAGTTGGTTGTTTTTCCAGACTCTTTTGTGTAGTCTTCCAAAGGCAATATTTGCCTTGGCAAGTCTGTTGTCTATCTCGTTGTTGATCCTTGCATCTGATGAAATGGTGCAGCCGAGATAGGTAAACTGGTTGACCGTTTTGAGTTTTGTGTGCCCGATGGAGATGTGGGGGGGCTGGTAGTCATGGTGGGGAGCTGGCTGATGGAGGACCTCAGTTTTCTTCAGGCTGACTTCCAGGCCAAACATTTTGGCAGTTTCCGCAAAACTGGACGTCAAGCGCTGAAGAGCTGGCTCTGAATGGGCAACTAAAGCGGCATCGTCTGCAAAGAGTAGTTCACGGACAAGTTTCTCTTGTGTCTTGGTGTGAGCTTGCAGGCGCCTCAGATTGAAGAGACTGCCATCCGTGCAGTACCGGATGTAAGCAGCGTCTTCATTGTTGAGGTCTTTCATGGCTTGGTTCAGCATCATGCTGAAGAAGATTGAAAAGAGGGTTGGTGCGAGAACACAGCCTTACTTCACGCCACTGTTAATGGAGAAGGGTTCAGAGAGCTCATGTCTGTATCTGACCCGACCTTGTTGGTTTTCGTGCAGTTGGATAACCATGTTGAGGAACTTTGGGGGGCATCCGATGCGCTCTAGTATTTGCCAAAGCCCTTTCCTGCTCATGGTGTCGAAGGCTTTGGTGAGGTCAACAAAGGTGATGTAGAGTCCTTTGTTTTGTTCTCTGCACTTTTCTTGGAGCTGTCTGAGGGCAAAGACCATGTCAGTAGTTCCTCTGTTTGCGCGAAAGCCGCACTGTGATTCTGGGAGAATATTCTCGGCGATACTAGGTATTATTCTATTTAGGAGAATCCTAGCGAAGATTTTGCCTGCAATGGAGAGCAGCGTGATTCCCCTGTAGTTTGAGCAGTCTGATTTCTCGCCTTCGTTTTTGTACAGGGTGATGATGGTGGCATCACGACAAATAGTTACACAACTAAGATTTAAAAAGAATATAATCAGGAAATAGAATGGTTGGAAAAAGAGATAGTAACTATAGAAAAAGATTAAACAACATTGCCTGAAGAGGGCGCACAAAATCAGTGAACCGGTGCGGACTCGAAAGGCCAACATGGCCTGTTTACGTTCCGTATATGGTTATATAAGAAGGGAAGATCTTGAGAAGGAGAGAGAATTGGCAGAGAAACATTACAAACATACAAAGAGTAGAAAAACATAATGAAAACAAAGCAAAGATATGAATTAGGAGAGAAAACCCACAAAATATTGGCTTGGTAACTTAAAACAGAACAAGCAACAAGAACTATCTTAGCAACAAGGAAGGAGGATAAACAGATCTCATATAACCCATTATAGAATCATGGAAATTTTAAAAAAAATTATAAGCAATTGTATCAAATTAAAAATCCAGGGAAGAATGACAAAATAGATAAATTTTTATCAAACATTGAATTACCCTAATTACAATTGGAAGATCAAAATAAATTAATAAAACCCTTGAAAATTGCAGAAATACAGGCAATTTTTAATTTAATGACATTACCAAATGTTAAAACTTCAGGTGAAGATGGATTCCCTACAGAGTTTTATAAGGTATTTAATAATCTATTAAAGCTGCCCGTTTTAGAGGTAATGAAACAGGTGGAAGAGACCCAGAATTTGCCTGACTTGTGTCTTTGTCTTGTCTTTGGCTTGGCTTCGCGGACGAAGATTTATGGAGGGGGTAAAAAGTCCACGTCAGCTGCAGGCTCGTTTATGGCTGACCAGTCCGATGCGGGACAGGCAGACACGATTGCAGCGGTTGCAAGGGAAAATTGGTTGGTTGGGGTTGGGTGTTGGGTTTTTCCTCCTTTGCCTTTTGTCAGTGAGGTGGGCTCTGCGGTCTTCTTCAAAGGAGGCTGCTGCCCGCCAAACTGTGAGGCGCCAAGATGCACGGTTTGAGGCGTTATCAGCCCACTGGCGGTGGTCAATGTGGCAGGCACCAAGAGATTTCTTTAGGCAGTCCTTGTACCTTTTCTTTGGTGCACCTCTGTCACGGTGGCCAGTGGAGAGCTCGCCATATAATACGATCTTGGGAAGGCGATGGTCCTCCATTCTGGAGACGTGACCCATCCAGCGCAGCTGGATCTTCAGCAGCGTGGACTCGATGCTGTCGACCTCTGCCATCTCGAGTACCTCGACGTTAGGGGTGTGAGCGCTCCAATGGATGTTGAGGATGGAGCGGAGACAACGCTGGTAGAAGCGTTCTAGGAGCCGTAGGTGGTGCCGGTAGAGGACCCATGATTCGGAGCCGAACAGGAGTGTGGGTATGACAACGGCTCTGTATACGCTTATCTTTGTGAGGTTTTTCAGTTGGTTGTTTTTCCAGACTCTTTTGTGTAGTCTTCCAAAGGCGCTATTTGCCTTGGCGAGTCTGTTGTCTATCTCATTGTCGATCTTTGCATCTGATGAAATGGTGCAGCCGAGATAGGTAAACTGGTTGACCGTTTTGAGTTTTGTGTGCCCGATGGAGATGTGGGGGGGCTGGTAGTCATGGTGGGGAGCTGGCTGATGGAGGACCTCAGTTTTCTTCAGGCTGACTTCCAGGCCAAACATGTTGGCAGTTTCCGCAAAGCAGGACGTCAAGCGCTGAAGAGCTGGCTCTGAATGGGCAACTAAAGCGGCATCATCTGCAAAGAGTAGTTCACGGACAAGTTTCTCTTGTGTCTTGGTGTGAGCTTGCAGGCGCCTCAGATTGAAGAGACTGCCATCCGTGCGGTACCGGATGTAAACAGCGTCTTCATTGTTGGGGTCTTTCATGGCTTGGTTCAGCATCATGCTGAAGAAGATTGAAAAGAGGGTTGGTGCGAGAACACAGCCTTGCTTCACGCCATTGTTAATGGAGAAGGGTTCAGGGAGCTCATTGCTGTATCTGACCCGACCTTGTTTGTTTTCATGCAGTTGGATAATCATGTTGAGGAACTTTGGGGGACATCCGATGCGCTCTAGTATTTGCCAAAGCCCTTTCCTGCTCACGGTGTCGAAGGCTTTGGTGAGGTCAACAAAGGTGATGTAGAGTCCTTTGTTTTGTTCTCTGCACTTTTCTTGGAGCTGTCTGAGGGCAAAGACCATGTCAGTGGTTCCTCTGTTTGCGCGAAAGCCGCACTGTGATTCTGGGAGAATATTCTCGGCGACACTAGGTATTATTCTATTTAGTAGAATCCTAGCGAAGATTTTGCCTGCAATGGAGAGCAACGTGATTCCCCTGTAGTTTGAGCAGTCTGATTTCTCGCCTTTGTTTTTGTACAGGGTGATGATGGTGGCATCACGAAGATCCTGAGGCAGTTTACCTTGGTCCCAACAAAGCTTGAAAAACTCATGCAGTTTGGCATGCAGAGTTTTGCCGCCAGCCTTCCAGACTAATGGCAATAATCACACTAATTCAAAAAATGGGAAAAGATCTGATGTCACCAGCATCATATAGACCAATATCTTTGCTAAATACAGATTATAAATTAATTGCAAAATCACTATTAAATCGATTTTCAGACTGTGAGCCGATATTAGTGAAGCTAAATCAGACAGGACTTGTTAAAAATAGAAGAGTGGCAGATAATGTCTGTAAATTTATTAATTTAATCCATAGAGCACAAATAAATAAAACACCAACAGTGGGAGTAACTCTAGATGCAGAGAAAGCTTTTGATAGGGTGGAATGGAATTATCTATTTAAAGTAGTACAGAAATTCAAATTACTGGAAAAATATATTAATTGGATTAAAGCATTGTATAATGGGTCTTTGGCAAAAGTGGTAATAAATGGGTACATTTCAGGTCACTTCAAATTGAGTAGGTTAACTAGGCAGGGATGCCCATTATCACCTTCCCTGTTTGCTTTGGCTATAGAACCATTGGCAGAGCTGATAAGAAGAGAACCTTTGATAAAGGGAATAAAAGTAAAAGAGGAAGAATTTAAAATTAGTTTATTTGCAGACAATATTATAGTATATTTAACAGACCCAGACAAATCAATAAAAAGGTTATATATAAAACTGAAAAAATATGGAGAGATATCAGGATACAAGGTTAATATTAATAAAAGTGAAGTGATGCCAATGAACAAAGTCAATTATACAAGATATAAAAGGGAATCCCCTTCTAAATGGCAATCACAGGCTATACGTTACCTAGGTATCAGGATAGATAATAATTGAAAACATTTGTATAAATTAAACTACCAATTGTTAATTAAAAAAAATACAGGAATATTTAGAGAAATGGAAAGATTTACCATTAATTTTAATAGGGTGAGTAAACTGCATCAAGATGAATATATTTCCACAGATACAATATTTATTCCAAATGCTACTGATTCCCTTGAAGGGAATTTTTTTATGAGACTGAACAAATTAATAAGAAAGTTTATATGGAAGGGTAAAAAAAATCAAGAGTAGCTTTGGAAAAATTAACTTGGGTGTATAAACAAGGAGGATTGTAGTTACCAAATTTCAAAAACTATTACAGGGCAGCATTGTTAAAATATCTATCAGATTTTTATCAGACAGGAGAAAAACTGGCTTGGCTCAAGATAGAATTATACAAATTAGGAGAAAAAGTCCCAGAACATTTACTCTATAAATGGGATGAGAAACTGGTGCAACACAACAATTCACCAATACTACATCATATACTAAAAAAAATGGAAGAAAATACATCTGGAGTGAAAGATGATAAATGATCTAATACCAAAAATGTTACTAATGCAAAACCCATTAATTCCTTTTACATTGGACAATTTATTTTTTAAGGAATGGGCTAGAAAAGGAATTAAAAAAATAAAAAATCATCTTTTGCGAAATAATTTATTAACATTTAAACAATTAAAAGACAAATATGGAATATCACATGGTACAATATTTTCATACTTATCAGTTGACAACTTATTTAAAAGAAAAGTTGGGAACGAGTCTACGATTACCTGAGAGTAGCTGCTGTGAATACTTAATTACAGTGCGATACTAAATTTGTTACAAATGTACAGCAAATTCCAATACAAGGAAAATGATGAAGCAATGTACAAACCCAAACAAGGTTGGGAAAAAGATTTAAATATACGAATAAAAAATGAAACATGGGAGGAACTATGCGCAGGTACCATGATTAATACAGTAAATACTCGGTTTTGTATGATACAATACAATTGGCTACATAACTGTATGTTACACCTCAAAAGTTAAAAGAATGAAATCCAACAATATCAGACAGATTGTAAACAAGAAATTGGAACAACATTACATGCAATTTGGACATGTACGAAAGTGAAAACTTTTTGGGATTATTTAAACTTAATATTAAATAGAATTACGAAAAGTAATATATCAAAAGATCCAGAAATCTTCCTGTTAAACAACACAAAAGACAAAGAATTCAGCGTAAAATTAGACAGGGCTCAAAGAAGATTTATTATGATTGCGCTCAAAAAAGTGCATAATGACAACTTGGAAAATGGATCAACCTTAAAAATACAACAATGGTACATAGAAATGAAAAAGTGTATTCCATTAGAAAAAATTACCTACAATCTAAAAGACAAATAAACTTTATTTGAACAAATTTGAGAACCATACATAGTTTATATTAGAAACAGCCAATTTCAGACCTCCATCTCTTAAAGTGTTAAGATACAAGTACAAAAATACTTAAATATGGAATTTTGGACGGCATGATTCCTTTCTCTTTTGTGTTCTTCTATTGTTTATTTATTTTTCTTTCTTTTTATTTCTTGCTTTATGTTATAGGGGGTGGGGAGGGTGGGAGGAAGGGGGGGGGAATGAAAATGTCACTGTATATTTAAATGATGAATATTTGTATATATTGTTATTCACATGGTTCACAGTGAAGTATTAATTTTTTTTAAATTAAAAAAGGTAAGTCAAGGACCCGGTTGGATCCAGTCGGGGTTGACCAGGTCAGACCCTTTCTAACTGCCATATAACTGGGGTGCTAACCAGGAAAATTGCCTGGTTAGCCCCATTTTACATGGCAGTTTGAAAGGATCCAGTGATTCTGTGGGGATTCTTACTTCTCTTTCTCTGTAAGACTAAAATCAATTTTTTTTCAATATGACAATAAAGGTATCTTGATTTTTGTTTTGCTTTGGGGGGAGGTCTTTGCAGAATTTTTTTTGTTATCAAATTCACAATCTTGTTATGTATCAGTAATATTTGTCTTCACATGGACCACCTGTAGCCCACGGACCACCAGAGACAGTGTAAAGACAAATGGAACAATTCCTTGATTCTTTTTACACTAATAAAGACTAATATCAGCTTCAGAGATAGAATGAAACAAAAAAAATCTTATCCCATTCATCTTGTATCAGGGAAGCAGAGAAAACCCAAGAACTCGTCTGTAACAGGCCAGTTCTGTTATTCAGTTTGAGGATGGGAAGCAAATAGATCCATGTCTTTTTGAGAGAATAATCAGGGTTCAACTAACAGCAAGGAAGGGTTGAGAGAAAAAAAATACCATCCTCATGTCAGCTATCACATTAAAGTCACTGTGGTGGGGCAACACTGTTGGTGTAGCGGTTAGTGCAATGCTGTTACAAAGCCTGCAATCGGCACCGGGGTTCGAATCCCACACTGTCTGTAAGGAGTTGGTATGTTCTCCCCATGTCTGTGTGGGTTTCCCCAGGGGCTCCAGTTTCCTCCTACCCTCCAAATCCCTGGGAGCTAATGAGGATCTTGAAGAGTACAGAAAATACTTAAGAAGGAAAGCAGGAAGACAAAAAAAAAGACACAAGGCTGCTTTGGCAGATAATGTGAAGGTAAACCAGCTCCCCACCATGACTACCAGCCCCCCCACATCTCCATCGGGCACACAAAACTCAAAACGGTCAACCAGTTTACCTATCTCGGCTGCACCATTTCATCAGATGCAAGGATCGACAATGAGATAGACAACAGACTCGCCAAGGCAAATAGCGCCTTTGGAAGACTACACAAAAGAGTCTGGAAAAACAACCAACTGAAAAACCTCACAAAGATAAGCGTATACAGAGCCGTTGTCATACCCACACTCCTGTTCGGCTCCGAATCATGGGTCCTCTACCGGCATCACCTACGGCTCCTAGAACGCTTCCACCAGCGTTGTCTCCGCTCCATCCTCAACATCCATTGGAGCGCTTTCATCCCTAACGTCGAAGTACTCGAGATGGCAGAGGTCGACAGCATCGAGTCCACGCTGCTGAAGATCCAGCTGCGCTGGGTGGGTCACGTCTCCAGAATGGAGGACCATCGCCTTCCCAAGATCGTGTTATATGGCGAGCTCTCCACTGGCCACCGTGACAGAGGTGCACCAAAGAAAAGGTACAAGGACTGCCTAAAAACATCTCTTGGTGCCTGCCACATTGACCACCACCAGTGGGCTGATATCGCCTCAAACCGTGCATCTTGGCGCCTCACAGTTTGGCGGGCAGCAACCTCCTTTGAAGAAGACCGCAGAGCCCACCTCACTGACAAAAGGCAAAGGAGGAAAATCCCAACACCCAACCCCAACCAACCAATTTTCCCCTGCAGCCGCTGCAACCGTGTCTGCCTGTCCCGCATCGGACTTGTCAGCCACAAACGAGCCTGCAGCTGATGTGGACTTTTACCCCCTCAATAAATCTTCGTTCGCAAAGCCAAGCCAAAGAAAGAAACCAGAAAGGTTTCTACAAGTATATTAAGACTAAAAGGATAGTAAGGGACAAAATTAGTACCCTAGATGATTAGTGTTCAACTATGTGTGGAGCCTCAAGTAAAGGGAGGGATCTTAAACAGTTTTTTTTTTACATCATTATTTTCTCAGGAAACTGGCATAGGGTATAAGGAAGGAAAGGAAACAAACAGAATGGTCATGGAACATATGGAGATTAAGCAGGAGGAGGTGCTTGCTGCCTTACAGTGAAATTTCAGGGGTCCTGGGAGATATATTCAAAATGTTCTTAGCCAAGGGTGAGGTGCCAGAGGATTGGAGGGTAGCTCATGTTGTCCCATTGTTTAAAAAAGGCTCCAAAAATGAACCAGGTAATTATAGGCCGGTGAGCTGAATGGCAGTGGTAGGTAAATTATTATGAGATCTGAGAGATAAGATATATAGGTATTTGAACAGCCATGGGATGATTAAGGACAGTCAGCATGTACATTGTACATTCATGTTTAATAAATCTTGTAGAATTTTTTCAAGGAGATTACCAAAAAGGTTGATGAAGGAAAAGCTGTGGATGTTGTCTACATGGACTTTAGTAAGGCCTTTGACAAGTTCAGAAATTTAAGACACTGGGAATCGATGGAGAGGTTGTAAACTGGATTTGATATTGGCTCTATGAGAGAAGGCAGAGAGATGGTTGCTTATCAGACTGGAGGCCTGTGACCAGTGGTGTGCCTCAGGGATCAGTGTTCGGACTATTGTTGTTTGTTGACTATATCTATGATCTGGATGATAATGTGGTAAATTGGATCAGCAAGTTTGCAGATGACACTAAGATTGGAGACGTTGTGGACAGCGAGGAAGGGTTTCAAAGTTTGCAGAGCGATCTGGACCAGCTGGGAAAATGGGTCAAAAAAATGGCAGATGGCATTTCTTTCTTTTTTTAAATATCTTCATTGCTATTTACAGTGTAAACAATTGAATGGTAAAATTATACAATGTGCCACAAAATTAGAAAAAAATTGCAAATATGATCATAATTAAGGAATCTAACACATATTCTTGATAATAAAATAAGTATATCATAAAAAAAAACAAAAGGAATAATGGGGAAAAACTCCTTCCTCAAATCAAGGTTGAAATTTGACATGGATGAATTAAGTAACACCTTGGAGAGGGACAACACAGTGCCAAAATTCCAGAACAACACTAAATCTTATAGCAATCCATAAATGAGCCCCGTGTCTTTTGGAATTTAATATCTGAATCCTTTATAACATATCTATTTTTTTCTAAATTCAGGCAAGACATAATATCATTTAGCCACTGTGCATGTGTAGGTGTGGTTTTGTCTTTCTATTTTATAAAAATTGCACATCTGGCTAACAACGAAGTAAAAGATAAAATTTGGCTCTGAGTAGAAGTCTGGAATACATCATCCTCTTGAGATATTCCATAAAGAGCAATTAAAGTACAAGGGTCCAATTTTAAATTTAAAATCACTGATAAAAGTTTGAAAAACATCCTTCCAAAACTTTTCTAAACAAGTGCAGGCCCAGAACATATGAAGCATCACCTATTTTATATTTGTCATATAAAAGATTCATATCTGAATAAAAATGGGAGTGTTTAACTTTAGACATATGTGCTCTGTGGACTATTTAAAATTGCAGCAAACAATGTACAAAAGGAAGTAATGTTAATCAAATTAAAAATAGAATCCCAAACCTCATTGGAGAGCAAAAAGTTCAAATCCTGCTCCCAGGCATTTTTGATTTTGACTAACGGGGCTTGTCTTTGTTGTAGATAAGAGATATTAAGCCTTTATAAGGGGCTTGTAGTTAAAAGATATTATCAAGAACATTGCCCCCAAGGATTACAGGAAAATCAGAAATCTGTGATCGAACAAAATGTCCAATTTGTAAATATCTAAAAAAATGAATTTTGGGTAAGTTGAATTTTACTACCAATTGTTCAAAACATGCAAAATTGTTGTCTATAAAAAGGTCTTTAAAACATTTAATATCCAATCTGTGCTCCTCTTTAAAGACAGAGTCTTGAAAAAAGGGTTGAAAAAGGTGATTGGATATAATTGGGATGGCAAAATAAAAACTTTGAAATAAAAAAAAACCTTCTAAATTGTGCCCCTATTCTCAAACTATGTTTAATTATAGGATTATCAGTTAATTTATATGGAAAAGAGAATAATGAAGACCCTAAAATTGCCAACATGGAAGTATTCTGAACAAAATTTAGTTCCATTTCTACCCATGGAGGGCGGTCAACTCAAATATCAAATTGTAACAAAAGAACCAAGTTACATATATTGACCGCCCAGTAATAGAATCTAAAATTAGGAATCACCAAACCTTTCTGAAGATGAACTTTATTTAAGCAGGGGAGTTTTCCTTGCCATATATAAGATATAAGTGAATCAAAAAAATATTTAGGGATGAAAATTGTTATAAATTGGAAAAGACACAAAAATGTAGCTAAAGGATTCATTTAATAGAATTAATATGATCAATCATAGAAATAGATAAGGGTGACCATCTCGTTAAGAGCAATGTTATTAGATTAAATAAAATAGAAAAGTTTTCCTTTAAAAGATGTAATACCTGTACCAAGATAAGTACATTTGTCCTTCATAATCTTAAAAGAAAAATTAAAATACCTTGGAACAGGACCATTTAAAGATAAAAGATCACTTTTATGCAGATTCAACTTGTACTCTGAAAACTGATGAAATTGTGATAACATAGATAGTATGCTTGGTAAAGAAGCATCTGGATTAGATATGAAAAGCAAAGGATCATCTGTACATAAGGAAACTTTATGCTCAATACCCCCTTTAGATCGCTGAAAAATATCTACACTCACGAAGAGCCATTGCTAGTGGTTCCAAAACCAAATCAAAGAGCAGTGAACTTATAGGGCAATGTTGCCAAGTACTCTATTGAAGATTAGAAGGTTTTGATTGTTGAAGATTAGTAAGAATTGAAATGGTAGGACATATATATAATAATTTAATAAAACTTGGTCCAAAATTAAATTCTTCTAGGATCGCAAATAAATAGCCCACTCCATCCGCTCAATATAAAATATTCAACAAACAATGTATATTAAAATAAGAATAACGAATAACCAGTTTGATCTTCAGGAATGATTGGTGGTAAAATATTATCCAATCTATGGGCCAGTACTTTAGATAAAATCTTCATGTCAACATTCAATAAAGAAATAGGCCTATGAGAAGTATATTCAAATGGATCTTTCCCCTTTTTCACAATGAGAAAAATAAAAGCTTCATTAAAAGATAGTGGAAGATTGCCTTGTTTAAATTAATCATTAAGGACAGAACTTAATTGAGGCACAATGAATTTAGAAAAAGATTTTTAAAATTCCATGGGATACCCATCAGGTCCTGGGGATTTACCTGATTGTAAAGAAAAAATCGCAAAAAGTATTTCCTCAGGTGCCTCCAGACTTGTACATTTATTCTGGGAAAGTGTGGGAATGTTTAGGTGGCCCAAAAACTCCATCATTAAAATATTATCAATAATGGATTCAGAAGTATACAATCTGGAATAAAATTCTCTAAAGGTATAATTTATTTAAGAATTAACTGTGGTAACCGTACCATCATCCATCTGAATCTTAGTAAGTTCTTTCAATTGATTGACCAAAGGTTTACTGGGTTTTTCACCATGAATGTAAAATGGACTTTTACCCCTCAAAAGTTGCTGTTCAATTGGATAAGTAGAAAGGAGATCCAACTTAATCTTAAATTCAACTCTCTTTTTATATAATTCAGGTTTTTTTTTAAACCTGTGCATATTGTAAATCAATTTGTTTGATCTGATTAATTAAATCTAATCTTTCCTTATTAGTCTTCTAAATATTTGCTGTATAAGAAATAATTTGTCCTCTAAGATATGTCTTCATAGTATCCCAGACAATCAAATTAGAAAATGTTGAAAAAGAATTTGTATAAAAGAACATTTTAATTTGGTTTTTCATAAATTTCTAAAAATCATTATCTGAAAGTTTCTTTCTTTTCTTTGGCTTGGCTTCGCGGACGAAGATTTATGGAGGGGGTAAAAAAGTCCACGTCAGCTGCAGACTCGTTTGTGGCTGACAAGTCCGATGCGGGACAGGCAGACACGATTGCAGCGGTTGCAGGGGAAAATTGGTTGGTTGGGGATGGGTGTTGGGTTTTTCCTCCTTTGCCTTTTGTCAGTGAGGTAGGCTCTGCGGTCTTCTTCAAAGGAGGTTGCTGCCCGCCAAACTGTGAGGCGCCAAGATGCACGGTTTGAGGCGATATCAGCCCACTGGCGGTGGTCAATGTGGCAGGCACCAAGAGATTTCTTTAGGCAGTCCTTGTACCTTTTCTTTGGTGCACCTCTGTCACGGTGGCCAGTGGAGAGCTCGCCATATAACACGATCTTGGGAAGGCGATGGTCCTCCATTCTGGAGACGTGACCCATCCAGCGCAGCTGGATCTTCAGCAGCGTGGACTCGATGCTATCGACCTCTGCCATCTCGAGTACTTCGACGTTAGGGATGAAAGCGCTCCAATGGATGTTGAGGATGGAGCGGAGACAACGCTGGTGGAAGCGTTCTAGGAGCCGTAGGTGGTGCCGGTAGAGGACCCATGATTCGGAGCCGAACAGGAGTGTGGGTATGACAACGGCTCTGTATACGCTTATCTTTGTGAGGTTTTTCAGTTGGTTGTTTTTCCAGATTCTTTTGTGTAGTCTTCCAAAGGCGCTATTTGCCTTGGCGAGTCTGTTGTCAGATGGTCAGAACAATTCCAATCTCTTTTCAGTGCCAACCGCTCAGTCCAAGATTCCGCCCTGCTCCAGCTCCCTCAACAGCCCCCAAGGCTAGAGCTGGATGAGGTTCCCACCCTGGATGAGACATATAAGGCAATCGAACAACTGAAAAGTGGCAAAGCAGCAGGTATGGATGGAATCCCCCCAGAAGTCTGGAAGGCCGGCGGCAAAACTCTGCATGCCAAACTGCATGAGTTTTTCAAGCTTTGTTGGGACCAAGGTAAACTGCCTCAGGATCTTCGTGATGCCACCATCATCACCCTGTACAAAAACAAAGGCGAGAAATCAGACTGCTCAAACTACAGGGGAATCACGTTGCTCTCCATTGCAGGCAAAATCTTCGCTAGGATTCTACTAAATAGAATAATACCTAGTGTCGCCGAGAATATTCTCCCAGAATCACAGTGCGGCTTTCGCGCAAACAGAGGAACTACTGACATGGTCTTTGCCCTCAGACAGCTCCAAGAAAAATGCAGAGAACAAAACAAAGGACTCTACATCACCTTTGTTGACCTCACCAAAGCCTTCGACACCGTGAGCAGGAAAGGGCTTTGGCAAATACTAGAGCGCATCGGATGTCCCCCAAAGTTCCTCAACGTGATTATCCAACTGCACGAAAACCAACAAGGTCGGGTCAGATACAGCAATGAGCTCTCTGAACCCTTCTCCATTAACAATGGCGTGAAGCAAGGCTGTGTTCTCGCACCAACCCTCTTTTCAATCTTCTTCAGCATGATGCTGAACCAAGCCATGAAAGACCCCAACAATGAAGACGCTGTTTACATCCGGTACCGCACGGATGGCAGTCTCTTCAATCTGAGGCGCCTGCAAGCTCACACCAAGACACAAGAGAAACTTGTCCGTGAACTACTCTTTGCAGACGATGCCGCTTTAGTTGCCCATTCAGAGCCAGCTCTTCAGCGCTTGACGTCCTGCTTTGCGGAAACTGCCAAAATGTTTGGCCTGGAAGTCAGCCTGAAGAAAACTGAGGTCCTCCATCAGCCAGCTCCCCACCATGATTACCAGCCCCCCCACATCTCCATCGGGCACACAAAACTCAAAACGGTCAACCAGTTTACCTATCTCGGCTGCACCATTTCATCAGATGCAAGGATCGACAATGAGATATCTGAAAGTAAAGTCGAATTAAAATGCCAATGCCACTTAATAAAAGGAAAATCAAGGAAATTCAAAGACAAACTAATAGGAGCATGGTCAGATATCACTATTCCCTGATATTCACATGATTTGGCCAATAAATTCAATTGATTATCTATTTAAAATAATCAGTCCAAGAATAAGAATGATGAACATTTGAGAAATAAAGAGTACTCTCTACTACTATTAGGATGAAATAAATGTCACACATCAGAAATACCAAAAGGAATACTAAAAGGAATGAATTACAGCAGCAGATTTACTCAGGGTGGCAGTTAGGGGATGATCGATCCAAAACATTATTTAACCAACAATTAAAATCACCCCCCAACACTAGTGAGTAATGACTTAAATCTGGTAAGGCTGAGAAAAAACTTGCAAAAAATTCTGAATCATCAATGTTAGGGGCATGTATATTAGCAAAAACTACCACTTTATTGTATAGTTTACTTGTAAGAATAATATAATGACCCTGTTTATCTGATATATTGTGTTGGATAAAATGAATATTTTCATTAAATAAAATAGACTCCCCTAACAGAAGAAGAGCGGAATTGTTGTCCTTTCCACTTTGACATAAGGCTGGCATTTTCACAATTTCTGATACGAGTTTCTTGAAAAACAATTTCAGCTTTAAGTTGCTTGACATGCACAAACACCCATCTGTGTTTAACTGGGTTATTTAAACCTCGTACATTCCAAGAGATTAGTCTAGTAAGAGTAGTCATGAGTTTAAATTAGTATTATGAAAATAACTAGGCACTGTGTGTCATCATTTCCCAAGCAGTTACCTTGAATCTATGCCAAAATACAGCTTGTATTGAACTTGAAGCCAAAACAACCTTGCAATTCTATGAGCCTACATACCCTCCCAAACTTCCCTGGACTGAAGATTGCTAAACCAAGCAGCAATGAGCTGAAAAAAGAAACATTGTAAATCATTATGCTTCTGCTGAAGGTCTCAAGTATAACTCCTTATTTTAAAAGAAAAGAAAACCAAAGTGAAAAAAGTATACAATAAAAATAAACAATACTTGCACATGCGTAATGAGTTCACCTCTCCTTTCCTATTATCAGCAAGAATAAAAATTCACAAGCATTCAAAATATATCGTAGGATTTACAGTTAGAAAAAACCCAAAAAAATCTAAAGATCCATTTTATACTTTTCAACTCAAAAGAAGAACAGGTATCTAGAATCTATATATGGTTAATAGAAAATTGCCCACACTTGAATAAACTATGCGTGAATACAATCATTTAACGTTAACCTTATTTTCTCACGGTTGTATTTTTCTTTGGCTTGGCTTCACGGATGAAGATTTATGGAGGGGTATGTCCACGTCTGCTGCAGGCTTGTTGGTGACTGACAAGTCCGATGCGGGACAGGCAGGCACGGTTGCAGTGGTTGCAAGGGAAAATTGGTTGGTTGGGGTTGGGTGTTGGGTTTTTCCTCCTTTGTCTTTTGTCAGTGAGGTGGGCTCTGTGGTCTTCTTCAAAGGAGGTTGCTGCACGCCGAACTGTGAGGTGCCAAGATGCACGGTTGGAGGCGATATCAGCCCACTGGCGGTGGTCAATGTGGCAGGCACCAAGAGATTTCTTTAAGCAGTCCTTGTACCTTTTCTTTGGTGCACCTCTGTCTCGGTAGCCAGTGGAGAGCTCGCCATATAACACGATCTTGGGAAGGCGATGGTCCTCCATTCTGGAGATGTGACCCACCCAGCGCAGTTGGGTCTTCAGCAGCGTGGATTCGATGCTTGCGGACTCTGCCAGCTCGAGTACTTCGATGTTAGTGATGAAGTCACTCCAATGATTGTTGAGGATGGAGCAGAGACAGCGCTGATGGAAGCGTTCTAGGAGCCGTAGGTGATGCCGGTAGAGGACCCATGATTCGGAGCCGAACAGGAGCGTGGGTATGACAACGGCTCTGTACATGCTAATCTTTGTGTGTTTCTTCAGGTGGTTGTTTTTCCAGACTCTTTTGTGTAGTCTTCCAAAGGCGCTATTTGCCTTGGCGGGTCTGTTGTCTATCTCTTTGTCGATCCTTGCTTCAGATGAAATGGTGCAGCCGAGGTAGGTAAATTGGTTGACCGTTTTGAGTTCTGTGTGCCCGATGGAGATGTGGGGGGCTGGTAGTCATGGTGGGGAGCTGGCTGATGGAGGACTTCAGTTTTCTTCAGGCTGACTTCCAGGCCAAACATTTTGGCAGTTTCCGCAAAACAGGACGTCATGCGCTGGAGAGCTGGCTCTGAATGGGCAACTAACGCGGCATTGTCTGCAAAGAGTAGTTCACGGACACGTTTAATAAACACATAACTCTATTTCCCACAGTCGAATTAAACTGAACATTCTAAGTGATTACGCTATTAATAAATAAGTAAGCAAAGTGGATAATTACTGTCAACATTAATTAACATTAACCCTTTACAAAAAACATTACCCCTTCAATTACATAGGCAACAGCCAAACTTCACCCACACAAAAAAAGATTCTCAACCACAGAAAAACCTCAGACAGCAACAATAATTCAAATTATTATCAGATTTGAAGTTAAAGAAATATAATTCTTTGTGCCTCTGCTACCAATTGCAGAAATTCCTCGTATGTTATCTGCAGATATGCTGGATATGATTACGCCGGCTTAAAACCTTTCCTATATAGCTCAACCATGACTTCTTTGTATTCTTTGCGCATCTTCAAAACTTCAGGACAGAGATCTTCAACATCTTATTCGTTGCCCCAGGTAGTTCTGATCTCTCTTCTGATGAGCCTCACAAATTGCATGGTCTTTAACTTGATAATGATGGAATCGGAGGATTACCAACCATAGTCTTTGCCCAGAAGCTCAGGATCAATATGCTCTGTTGAGCTCGGGTTTGGTAAAAAAGAACTCCCTTCCAAAAACCTCCAAAAGTAAGTGTGAAAAGCCTAAGATTTGTATGTTTTGACACCTGCTTCTACCCTCCAAATCAACCACTTTTGAAACTAACTTGGAGGTGTTAGCAGACATTTCAGAGTATAGAGTCTATAGGTTTACCACACTGACTCCAAGCCAGCCTCCACTCTTCCCAAATCGGCATCAGTTGCTGAAATTGACTGTTGAACCTTTTCAATTGCAGATGTGATTTCTTTAACGTCAAGTCTCTTTAAGTGCTGCAGTTACTGTGCATGAATATTCAGCTAGTCAGTAATGAAGTCTGCAGTTAAAATGGCTGTATCTTCATCCTTTTTGCCTTCTTTGCCATTTTTAATCACTTCTTGTAGCTGCCATATCAAAGTGCACAGCAGTATTAATTATTAAAGGGACAAAATAAAACACTTTGGTTGCATTTAAAGATGCATAAATAGGAGAAGTTTCAAAAAAGAGCAGGACCACCTAACAACTGCTGTTACTCCATAAGATGGAGTTTAATGCAGACAACTGTGAGGTGATGTATTTTGGAAGGGCAAACCAAGGTAGGACATACACAGTAAATGATAGGGCAATTTTTATGGTCATGGTTTCCGTGGTCGTGGTTTTCATGCCATTGTAATTAGCTGAAGATCGTGTTACTGAGACAAAGGTGCACCAAAGAAGAGGTACAAGGACTGCTTAAAGAAATCTCTTGGTGCCTGCCACATTGACCACCGCCGGTGGGCTGATATCGCCTCCAACCGTGCATCTTGGTGCTTCACAGTTCGGCGTGCAGCAGCCTCCCTTGAAGAAGACCGCAGAGCCCACCTCATTGACAAAAGACAAAGGAGGAAAAACCCAACACCCAACCCCAACTAACCACTTTTCCCTTGCAACTGCTGCAACTGTGCCTGCCTGTCCCGCATCGGACTTGTCAGTCACCAACGAGCCTGCAGCAGACGTGGACATACCCCTCCATAAATCTTCGTCTGCGAAGCCAAGCCAAAGAAGAAATAATTAGTTGGTGAATTGAATATTTATTTAGATTGCACATTTGAAAAACAATGGAACAACAAACACAAAAGACTAGATACTGGACAAGAGAGTCATCTCACAGAATAATAATGGGTTGGAGAAACACATGGGCAGCGACAGACCACCTAAACTCACTGGTCCGGCTGACTCAACCCCGTGCCCTACAAGCACGAACTATCTGGGTTGGCAGTGCAGTTCCCTCGACAACCATGACGAAAGCGAAGCCAGGCTTTTATCTGAGGTCAAGGGATCAATACAAATTCGAACCTTATCATCATTTTTTAAAGTTCCACAGTTATGAATCCTGCCAATAAACACTTTCCAAAGTGCATCACATTTAACATGTGATTTAATGAGACATTTTATTTAATGTTTTCATTAAATTAAATCGGTGGTTCTCAAACTTTTTCTTTCCACTCACAAAACACTTTAAGTATTTCTTATTCCATAGGTGCTCTATCATGAGTAAGGGATTGCTTAAGGTGGCATGTGGGTGGAAAGAAAAAGGTTGAAAACTACGGTTTTAATCAAACCTCACTGACTCATTATGTGGATGGTTTCATAACTCCAAAGGAAATGGGCCAATGACAATTTTTCTCAAGCAAAATTTTTCAGTAACAAGTGGGTCTGGAGCAGTGGTTCTCAACCTTTTTCTCCCTCTCACATACTGTATTAAGCAATCCATTACCAGGTAATCATCGGGCACCAGTGGTGTAGGGATTATTTAAGGTGGAATATGTGGAAAGAAAAAGTTTGAAAACCACTGGTTTAGAGGAATATGAGGCAGAGGAAGACAAATGGGACTAACTTGTGTACGCACTTGGGTCAGCATTGACCAGTTGGGCCGAATGGCCTGTTCAGCGCAGGATCACCCCCTGACCCGGCTCCTCACTCGCCAGGGGGCGCCATTTTCTTGCGCATGCGTACCGACGTTCGGCGGGGAAAGGCTGTAATCGCCAGTGTTTGAAACTCAGTCCATGTTTTCTCCAGCCGGGACGACGTGTCGCGGCACACGGAGCAAATTATTGAAATATCAGGAGACGATAAGCGGGGCCCGCGAGAGAGAGAGAGCCCGAGAGAATCTCTCTCACATATACAGACGGGGCGCGCATGCGCGTAGAGAGGCGCCCAGCGCTGGAGTCGCGCATGTCCGGTGTCGCGCGCCGCCTGTCTGGCCGTTAGTCCGGTACTGGCAGCGGCCGGAGGAGGCAGCGGATGATGAGCGCTGCGCCGGAGAAGACAGAGCTCGAGGCGCGCCACGTCCTGGACTCCTTGCTGCGGGAGTTCCCGACGCCGCTCGGCCCCGAGGACTCGTGCCCAGCGCGGCTGCAGAGCACGGGGTTGAGCTGGGAGGAGGTGGAAGGAGAGGGCGTCGAGATGGGGCTGAAGCTGCTGCGGGACAGGTGAGGAGGCGGGGGTCGTTCTCTGCTCGCCCCGTCCCTCTGATGGAGCAGTAGCAGTCCGAGCCGCATTCATGGGCAGCCCCATCAGCGTGCAGGGCAGAGGGGCCGCGTCAGTAACAAGTGTCCTCTCTCCAGAGTCCAAACTTAGTTAAATTATAACCAACTTTCGTGTGGAGAAGCAGTGAGGGTGATCACTGTTCCTTCCCACTCACATCCCACTGTAAGCAATCCCTATGCCAGAAGTGCTTTGTGATTAGTTAAGGGGTTGTTTAAGGTGGGATGTGGGTGGGAAGGGAAGGTTGAGAATCACTGCTCTAGACCCAATTGTTATTGAAATATTTGGCTTGAGAAAAATTGTCCTTGGCCCATTTCCTGTTGAGTTATGAAACCGTGCACATAACGAGTCAATGAGGGACGATTAAAACCGTGGTTTTCAAACTTTTTTCTTTCCACTCCCATCCCACTTTAAGTATTCCCTATGCCATCGATGCTCTGTGATCAGTAAGGGATTGTTTAAGGTGGGATGGGAGTGGAAAAGTTTGAAACCTACTATTTTAATCATCCCTCATTGATTTGTTATGTGCATGGTTTCATAACTCTAAAGGAAATGGGCCAAGGACAATTTTTCACAAGCAAAATTATTTCAGTAACGATTGAGTCTAGAGCAGTGGTTCTCAACCTGTTCCCCCCACTCACGTACCAGTTTAAGTAGTCCCTTAATAATCACAGAGCCCCTGTGGCATAGGGATTACTTAAGGTGTAAAGTGAGTGAAAAGAAAAAGTTTGAAAATCACTGATTTAAATCAATGCAGAGGACATGTAACTAGAATGCTACTTGGGCAAGAGATTAATGGTAGTGAAAAAAAAGTTCAACAGAAATCTTTAAAATTTAATTCTAAAGTGTGTTGAGTTGCAAGTTTAATTCATAAAAATGTGTCTTTTACATTGGATTCAGTATTGGAAAAGAAGGGTAGGGTATTGATGGTTAACTGTAAGATTTTTTTCTGAATTATGGACGTTGTTAAATGTTTATGCTCCTAATGTAGATGATGAAAAGTTTATTACTGAAGCTTTTTTGGGATTGAATCAGGCAAATGTATTGGTGGGAGGAGATTTTAATTGTTGTTTAAAACCTTTATTGGATAAATCCCCAAAGTCTGTAAGAAAATTAAAGATGGCGGATTGTTTGGCGAAAGTTATGAAGGACTCAAATTTGGTGGAGATTTGGAGAAGGATGAATCTGACTGAGAAAGATTTTAAAAAGTATTTAAAATCATGTACTGTTTTGGTTGTAACCTGAAGAGGCCAAAAATATTGGAACTGCTTAGCAGGACTGGTGACAACCTGTGGATTTGTCAGATTTCTGATAACTGCAGCTATTCCTTTCCAACCAAAATTCAGTCGCTAGCATGGGATAAATGACAGGAGACCTGAGGGAGCCTATTTTACATTGGGTTGTGATCTGAATTACACTGCAAGGAGAGCATAAATGTTTGAAAGGGAAATTAATAACTTGTGAAGAAATTGGCAAGTGTAATGAGACTTTGAGAAAACAACAAAGTTTGTGACTTGTTAATGACGTTCTGATTCTGAAGTATATGCCAGTTTGATTTTTTTTTAATTTTAAAAATGTACCATAATTCATTCTTGCAGCCGACAGGTACTTCAGTTGCACCAAGTACAGTAGTGTAGCATAAAATTGTTGTCAAGTCAGAAAAAGTTATAGTAAATATAACATGATAGATATTCACAGTTATGGATAGTGCACGGAAGAAAAAATACAAGTGATGTCTCTATTGTGCAAATGGTCCTTTGGTAGTCCTGAACTAGTTTATTGTTAGGATAGTACTGGGAGGTTCAAGAGCCTGATGGCTGTGAGGGGAGGTGGGGAGAGGTGAGGGGAAATCTGTCTCGAAACTTGGGATGCTTAACTTCAGGCTTCTGCATCTTCTGCTTGAATGGAACAGCAAGAGGAGGGTGTGCTGAGGGAGATGGGGCCTTAAAAAAGTTGGCTACCTTCTTGAGGCAGTATCTCCCATAAATATCTCAATGGATTGCTTCTCTGTGGTTGGTCGAGAGGTTATCATGAGAAAAATAGCGAGTATTGGAGGAGATGAAAGAATGGTGCAGGGAGTTGTAGGAGTGCACCTTACTTTTGAAATGCAAGAGAGATTGTGGCAGTGGTTTCTCTTTGAGGGATGCAAGTTATAGAATTTGGAGGTTGGTGTGGTGGAAGGTGAGGAGAAGTGAACCCTATCCGTGTTCTGTGAGAGATTAAGAGCAGAAATGCGTGAAATGGCATGCAACTGGGTACTCTCAACTGTGGTGGAGGGCAAGCTCTGGTGAAGGAGAAAGGAAGCATTTGGAAGCACCAGTGTTTAAAGTCATGCCATTAGAATGACAGCTGGAGAAACTTAGAAAGGAATGGAGTCCTTTAGGGGGAAAAAGCACAGGAGGAGGCATAATCAAGCAGTGGAATCTTTAGACTTCTAATGCATATTGGTTGCTAACCTATCGATGGAATTGGAGGTCAAGAAAGGGCAGTGACAGAGAGGTGGCATTCAGCCTCTGCAAGGTAAAGGAACTCCACGAGTAGATCTGAAAAGAGCTGGTACAGACAGTGAGTAATGTCGTGCATTGTATAATTCAGAAGTTGATTTTTTTTTAAACAATTTCTAGCTGTACTTAAGGTGTTTGACTTTTAGTCCTTGTAGTTCATTGCTTAGTGGGAATGATCGTTAAAGATTAGAATAGCTTTCAGTTAACAGCTTTTATATTTATATAACTATATAATTAGCTGCATCTTCCAATCTGGTTGTCTTTGCTTCAGCAGTTTCCAACTGTTTCTTACATTGTTGTTTTCTACAACACCAAGCTGATGTTTTGCATGATTAATGCCAACTACACTTTTAAAATAGGGTTACCAGACTCGAGCTTTGAAAGCTCAAAATGATGAGTGCTAACAACTACGTGGGACACTGTCCTTGTTATTAAAAAAAATTTGAATCTTGAGGAAACTTTTGTAACTCTTTCCAAATATAAATCCAGTTCTAAAAGGGTCTTAATTTTGAACAATCTCATGTAGAATGTAGAAAAGTACCTACTTCTTTATTGCATCTAAAACATTTATTTGAAAAACTAGAATATAATCCATTTAATTTCTGTGGAGTAAGATATAGTTGATGTGAAAAATTATATTGTACCATTCTGTACCGGACATTAATTGTTGTAGTCATATTATCTATCCTGACAGAGTTCTAACAAGTTTCCTCTTGAATATTTATTTTTGTCTTTCTCCCATTTTTTTTCTTGACTTATGAACTCCTGATTTATATATAAATGGAATGATAGGTTCTTTACTGGAAATAAAGATAGTCCTTTGTTAAAACGTCTTTTTAAATTGTGGAGTAAAATACATTTAGAAATGGGAATAATAAATTTTCAGTTACCAGGAAAGATAATGAATCAGAATCAATGTTCCTTTTTCAATAAATAATAAACTTTTTTATATTTGGTTTAACAAAGGAATTAAGACAATAAAAGTTTTAACTTTAATGATATTTGAGCAATTGAAAAGTAAGTATGGAATGATAAACAGTACAATATTTTCTTATTATCAATTAAAGGCATATATAAGAGAAAAAATTAGGTCCAGATGTGATCATACCTGAACAAAATTATTTGGAACTATTAATCACAAATAAAAATATTAAAAAGTTTATTTCATTTATGTATACAATTTTGCAAAATGAAAACTGCCATTCTTGATGGGGCTCTGTGAGACACCATCCCCCCCTCCCCCAACTACAGGGGGCCACAGCACGTTTAACTAAAAGCCTTGTTTTCTTTACGCCTCCTGTAACGGATGTTTTTATGTAGTTGGTAGGAGAGAAATACGGAGCAAACCAATTACGGTATACTTGATGGCCTTATAGGGAAGGGGACCAGTGAAATTTGAGCAGAGTCCAAGAGGGGACAAAGCTGAAAAAGGTTGAGAATGGCTGCAATAAAGTGTTCAAATAAAAAGATATTTGGTTTTCACTCATCCTTTTAAATTAAGGAGGAATATAAAACCCTTAAGTTTTTACTTTGGGCTCGTACCTAGTGGTTCGGGTGAGGAATCTAAAGGTGTCCAGTAGAGGAGGAACGAGCAGAGAGTGACGGGGGTAAGTACTTAAAAACTAGGTTACTTACTGGGGCTCGGGACTAGTGGTTCGTGCGCAGAGTTGAAGGCGTCCAGTAGAGGAGGAGCGAGTGATGGGGTAAATTGGTAGAAGGCCAATAAAAGGAGGATAAGGTAAAGGAGCGGCCAGAGAGTGAGTGGGGCACCAAGGCTTTGGCTCGAGAGGCATAGGCACAGGTAAAAGAGGTGAGTTTTTCATTCTTTTCATTTAATTTAGGAACAAAAGTTTGCTTTAGGCATGGCAGGTGAGCTCAGACCTGTGTCATGCTCCTCCTGTTCTATGTGGGAACTCAGGGCTACTGTCAGTGTCCCAGGGGACTACGTGTGCAGAAAGTGTGTCCGGCTACAGCTCCTGATTGACCACATGACAGCACTGGAGTTGTGTGTGGACTCACTTTGGAGCATCTAGGATGCTGAGATGGTGGTGGACAGCACCTTTAGTGAATTGGTCACACCGCTGTTTCAGAGGGTAGAGAAAGATGGGGACTGGATCACCCTCCAAAACAGATATGCCGCTTTGGATATTGTTGGGGGAAGATGACCCACCAGGAGAAGGAAGCAGTAGCAAGGATCATGGCACTGTGAGTGGCTCTGCTGTGCAAGAGGGCAGGATAAAGAATGGTAGGGCAATAGTTATAGGGGATTCCATTGTAAGAGGAATAGACAAGAGTTTCTGTGGCCACACAGATTGTATTGGCTCCCAGGTGCGAGGGTTAACGATGTCTCGGAGTGGCTGCAGGACATTCTGGAAAGGGGAGTGTGAACAGCCAGCTGTTGTGGTCCATATTGGTACCAACGGTATCGGAAGAAAATGGGGTGAGGTCCTACAGGATGAATTTAGGGAGCTAGGAAATGAGGAGTAGGACCTCAAGGATAATAATCTCTGGAATATTATTGGTGCCATGAGCTAGTTTGAGTAGAAATAACAAGATAGTTAGAATGAATATATGGCTTGAACAGTGGTGTAGGAAGGAAGGTTTCAGATTCTTGGGACATTGGAATAGGTTCTGGGGTAAATGGGACCAGTACAAACACATTTGGGCAGGGCTGGGACTAATGTTCTAGGGAGTTTGTTTGCTAGCACTGTTGGGGAAGGTTTAAAGTAATGCATCAGGGGGATGGGAGCAAGTGCCATATCAGGGTGGAAGAAAAAAGTAGCAAGGTGAAAAGCAAAAGTGGCAGGCAGGTAAACCCAGGACAAAAATTAAAATGGCCACTTTTCAACATGATGGTGAAAGGAATTACAGTGTGGCAAAAACAAGCCTGAAGGCTTTGTCTCAATGCAAGGAGCATTCGTAATAAGGTGAATGTGCAGATAGCTATTAATGATATAGTTGGGAGACATGGCTTCAGGGAGACTGAGGCTGGGAGCTCAACATCCAGGGATATTCAATTTTTCAGAAGGGGTGGACAGAAAGGAAAAGGTGGGGTGGCATTGTTGGTTAGAGAGGAGGTAAATGCAATAGAAAGGAAGGGCATTAGCTTGGATGATGTGGAATCAATATGGGTCGAGCTGCGAAACACTAAGGGGCAGAAGACACTAGTGGGAGTTGTGTCCAGGCCATCTAACAGTAGCAGTGAGGTTAGGAATGGCATTAAACAGGAAATTGGAAATGCATGCAACAAAGGTACAGCAGTTTAATCTACATGTAGATTGGGTGAACCAAGTTGGTAAGGGTAATGAAGAAGAGGATTTCTTAGAATGTATGTGGGGTTTATTTTCTAAACCAGCATGTCAAGGAACCAACGAGGGAACAGGCCATTTTAGACTGGGTATTGAGTAATGAGGAAGGATTTGTTAGCAATCTTGTGCGAGGCCCGTTGGGCAAGAGTGACCACAATATGGTGGAATTCTTTAAAATGGAGAGTGACAGAGTTAATTCAGATACAAAGGTTCTAAACTTAAAGAAGGGTAACTTTGAAGGTATGAGACATGAATTGGCTAAGATATATTGGCAAATGATACTTAAAGGACTAATGGTGGAAAGGCAATGGCAATCATTTAAAGATAGCTTGGATGAAATACAACAGTTGTCCATCCCAGTTTGGAAAAAGAATAAATCAAGGAATTTAGTGCATACGTGGCTAACAAGGAAGTTCAGGGAGAGTATCAAATCCAAAGAAGCAGCATATAAACTAACCAGAAAAAAAAGTATTCCTGAGGACTGGGAGAAATTCAGAGTTCAACAGAGGATAAAGGGATTAGGTGAGTGGATATAGGAAAGGTAAAAGTGATTTGTGAGAGAAAGCTGGCAGGGAACATTAAAAAAATAACTAAAAGCTTTTATAGATGTGTAAAGAAAAAGATTAAGACAAATGTGGATCCATTACAGTCAGAAACAGGTGAATTGATCATGGGGAACAAGGATATTGCAAACCAATTGAATAACTACTTTAGTTCTGTCTTCACTAAGGAAAACAAATAATCTTCAGGAAATAGTAGGGAACAGAGGATCTAATGTGAGGGAAGGACTGAAGGAAATAAATGCAAGTCGAGAGGTTGTGTTGGATAAATTGAAGGGATTAAAGGCAGATAAATCCCCAGGCCCAGATAGTCTGTATCCCAGAGTCTTTAAGGAAGTAGCCCAAGGAATAGTGAATGCATTAGTGATAATTTTTCAAAACTCTTTTAGATTCTGGATTAGTTCCTGAGCATTGGAGGGTGGCTAATGTAATCCCACTTTTTAAGAAGGGAGGGAGAGAGAAAACGGGAAATTATAGACCAGTTAGCCTGACATTGGTAGTGGGGAAAATGCTAGAGTCATTTATTAAAGATGTGATTGCAGCACATTTGGAAAATAGTGATATCATCGGACAGGGTCAGCATGGTTTTATGAAGGGAAAATCATGCATGACAAATCTTACAGAATTTTTTGAGGATGTAACTGGTAGAGTGGATAAGGGAGAACCAGTGGATGTGGTATATCTGGACTTTCAGAAGGCTTTTGATAAGGTCCTGCACAGGAGATTAGTGTACAAACTTAAAGCACATGGTATAGGAGGTGTGGTATTGAAGTGGATAGAGAATTGGTTGACAGGAAGCAGAGTAGGAATAAATGGGTTCTTTTCCGAATGGCAGGTAGTGACTAGTGGGGACCGCAAGGGTCAGTGCTAGGACCCCAGTTATTTACAGTATATATCAATGACTTGCATGAGGGAATAGAAAGCAGCATCTCCAAGTTTGCAGATGACATGAAGCTGGATGGCAGGGTTGGCTGTGTAGAGGATGCAGGGTAACTTGCAGACAAGTTAGGTGAGTGGGCTAATGCATGGCAGAGGCATTATAATGTGGATAAATGTAAGGTTATCCACTTTGGAGGCAAGAATAGGAGGGAAGATTATTACCTAAATGGTGTCTGATGAGGAAAAGGAGAGATGCAACGAGACCTGGGTGTTGCTGTGCACCAGTCATTGAAAGTGGGCAGGCAATGAGGAAAGTGAATGGTATGTCGGCATTCATAGCAAGAGGATTCGAGTACAGGTTCTACTGCTGTTGTACAGGGCCCTGGTGAGACCACACCTGGAGTATTGTGTACAGTTTTGGACTCCTTATCTGAGGGAAGACATCCTCGCCATAGAGGGAGTGCAGAGAAAGTTCACTAGATTGATACCAGGGATGACAGACCTTTGAAGAAAGGCTGGATAAACTAGGCTTATACTCACTGGAATTTAGAAGATTGAGGGGGGATCTTATGGAAACTTATAAAGAGATTGGACAGGCTAGATGCAGGAAGGTTGTTCCCATTGTTGGAAAAGACCAGAAACGGGTCAGAGTTTAAGGATAAGGAGGAAGTCTTTTAGGACTGAGATGAGGAAAAACATTTCCTCTCAGAGATTGGTGAATCTGTGGAATTCTTTGCCATAGGAAGTAGTTGAAGCCAGTTCCTTATCTACATTTAAAAGGGAGTTAGATTTGGTCCTTGTGGCTAAGGAGATCGAGGGCATGGGGAGAAGGCAAGTACTGGGTACTGAGTGGATGATCAGCCATGTCATAATGAATGGCAGAGTAGGCTTGAAGGGCCAAATGGCCTACTCCTACACCTATTTTCTATCCTGAATTCAGGAAAGATAAAGGATATGTGCTGAGAACTTGGAGCTAAAAAAGAACCAGAAATATTTGAGACCAAGTTTCTATTTTATAAAGTGAAGTATCAGTAGAATGTCTGGTATACCTAGAATTCTGGATGCAGACTGAAGGTTGGGTTGAATTTTGACCATCTGTTTGTCCCTTTATCCAAATCTTGTTTATGGTGGGCCTCATGACAGTTTGGCAGCCTATTAGGAACATGCTTAACTAGATTTTCAAGAAGTATAAAGCTATTATTGGGAAAGCACAATGAAATTACATTAAACCTTCCTGATCATGCTTAAATCTTTCCCAAATTGCTGGAACTCTATTCCAATACCGAGTCCAATAGAAATGACAGTTACTTGCAAATTTTAAATTTAGACATACAGCATAGTAACAATCTCTTCCAGCCCACAAGCATGTACTGCTCAATTACACCCAATTAATTCACAACACCCCCCTCACCCCCGTATGTTTTGAAGTATTAAGTAAATTAATATTGTTTAGTAAATTTACTGTCAGACTTTTGTATATTGTACTCAAGATTCACTCTGCAGATTATGTATTGTGTTCATACTGTTTCCTCAGTTTTGACTTAAATGGATAAGCAGCAGGTAGTGCTCAGTCATAAAAGAATTTCCATCCCCCTTACAAGTTTTGTTAGGGTTGGAGCCCTGCTATTTCCTTTGTATATTGTTTATTCTTATGTTCTAAAAGATAAAGGAATTTACTTCCTTTGGGTCAGGTGGCTTTTTTGTCTCAAAAGTAGCAACTATTCTATTATTTCCTTTTTCTGAACTGTGCTTGCTTGTAATCCACGTACTGAGTGCCACTGTAATCAAGAGTTTGAATAGCCTATGAATAAAGTTTAGCTGGAGAGGAAGGGATTTGTGTAACTTGCAATTTTATATCTCTGATTATGATGTTGGCAAAGTGATGTGTCACATACAGAAGTGAACCAAAGTGTTAATTTCCAAATATTTATTGTGTAGTGCAATTTCCAGGAATGTTTACTTTCGAAGTGCTGCCCATTCAATGTTTGACCTTGTGCTCAGAAGCAAATCAGCAGTGGTTAGCTCAACTGATATGAGTGAAAATGCAAAGCAAGGTTAGCAAAACCCCACTAATTTATTGAATTAATGAAAAACATAAACTCAAAAATTCTGTTGATCTAAAATACACAGGATTACCTAACATAAATATAAACAATCTTAGCTGTGCAGCTCTTAAACTGAGTGCTCAGATGTGTTCTTCACGTTGATTTAAAAATTGTGAATTGAGAGGAGTCACGCGATGGAGTAGTGGCCGGACGGTGAACTCCAGCCCTCTCCAGAAAAGTCGGGAAAAACAAGAGAAAACACAAAGGCACAGAAATAAAAGTTACAGAAAAGTGAGTATAAAGGTGGAAAGAAGATGGCGACAAAAAAAGAAAAGTCGAAAGCAACGGTAAGAAGAGAGGAAGAGAAGACAAAGGAGGAAAAAGGTGAAGGCCTTACCTGTCCGAAGAGGCCCGCTGCGGAGAGAGAAACCCGCTCCCTCAGGTCGGTAAATAATGGACTACAAAAATGGCTCGCAGAGCCGAGTAAAAGTGTGCAACCGCGCATGCGCGAAGTTTCGCGCATGCGCGATGCGAATGAAAAAAAACACACCGACGGGAGGGGGGACCAGCTGGGGAGTCGATCTCCACAGCCGGCAACGACAGCCGCAGAACACCTGCAGCAAGAAGAGACCACAGAAGACAACAGAAACAAGAAAGAAGAGGAGGAAAGGGCAACAAAGAAACAACAGATGGCCAACCCAGAGGAAGAAGAAGAGGAAGAGTATGGTGAAATAGAAGAAGAAAAGAAAGGCAAGGTAAAGGATATACTTGCTCTTATTAGAGGATACATGGAATCATTTAAAGAATGGCAAACACAGGAATTTAAGGATTTAAGAAAAAGAATAAACAACACAGAAGAGAAAATAAATAAAATGGAGATGACCTTAACAGAAATGGGAAAGAAAATGGACAAGATGGAAGAGCGGGCAGTAGCAGCAGAAATGGAGGTAGAAGACTTAAAAAAGAAATTGGAGAAATCTAATAAAAAAACTAAAGAGACACAAGAACTACTAGCTCAAAAAATAGATACAATGGAAAACCATAACAGAAGAAATAACATAAAGATAGTGGGCCTTAAGGAAGATGAAGAAGGCAAGAATATGAGGGAGTTTATAAAAGAGTGGATCCCTAAGACCCTAGGATGTCCAGAACTACAGCAAGAATTGGAAATAGAAAGGGCACATAGAGTATTGGCCTCTAAACCACAACCACAACAAAAACCAAGATCTATTGTAGTAAAATTCCTAAGATATACTACAAGAGAAAAGGTACTGGAGAAGACAATGGAAAAAGTAAGAGAGGGCAACAAACCACTGGAGTATAAAGGGCAAAAAATCTTCATTTATCCAGATATAAGTTTTGAACTCCTAAAGAAGAGAAAAGAGTTCAATACAGCAAAGGCGATTTTATGGAAGAAAGGGTATAAATTTATACTAAAGCATCCAGCGGTATTGAAAATATTTATTCCAGGACAACAAAACAGACTATTCTCGGATCCAGAAGAAGCACGAAAATTTGCAGAACAATTACAAAAATAGACTGAGGGAGGAAGACGGGTAATGAGAGTTAAAATGATCACAATTGATATGTATGTGGGTAAAGACAAAAATAGACTGAGGGAGGAAGACGGGTAATGAGAGTAAAAATGATCACGATTGATATGTATGCGGGTAAAGAGGTATAAGAGAGAATAGAGACAAGGAGCATACGTGAATGTATCTGTACTTAGAGGAAAATATAGATAGTATAGACAAGAATTAATAAGGGAAGGTAATGGAATAGAGAGAATAAGGAGGGAATTAAAAGAGTGACCTTTGTGACATATGAAAAGTGAAATCTTTTCTGGGGGAGGCGGGGTGGGGGGAAATAGCGGTCACTGCAAAATCAGTTGACGCTTGCGAGTGGATTCGCAAATCCAAATGGAGAGGGGAGATGTGGTTGTCCGACAAGGGATAAAGGACAACTCAGGAGGTGAATGGGAGATTGGGGATAAATAAGATAGAAATAGGAGAATAAGGAAAATGTTGGATGTTGTAGGAATGTTGTCTTATAAAGAGTTGAAAATAAGAAAACAGAAATGGAAAAGGAGGAAAGGTAATGATGGAAAAACGGAAAGAGAAGATAAACAAAATATAAAAGGGCTACGCTGAACTATATGTCTTTAAATATTAATGGAATACATAACCAAATTAAAAGGAATAAACTACCAAATTTAAATGAATAAATGTATTCCATTAGAAAAAATAACATATTGGTTAAGAAATAATATTGAAATATTCGAACAAGTATAGGAGCCTTACATTAAATACAATAGCGAAAACCTACCGGGGACAAACATTACCTAAGTTGATGGAAGGAGAAGGAAAGAAAAGAATGGACTCAGTAGAATTTCTGGTGTAATTTTGTTGAATGACAACATTGTCTGACTGGATTAATGCAACCTAGATTGTATACCTAAAATGGATGAGAGGGGGGGTGGGGGGGTGGTTTGGGAGGAAAGGGGGGGGGGGGAGAAAAAGTCACTGTATATGTGTGAAAAAGAAATTGTGTATATCATGGCTAATGTGATTTATGGTGTGAAAAATAAAAAAATTTAAAAAAAAAAAAAAAAAAAATTGTGAATTGACATGGACCTGTGGGCATCTGCTGTCTGAGTGTGCCATGAATGCACCTGCTAGGGTGAAACTAGTCAAGCCTAATCAAAAATCTCAACTCTGAATTCGTTATAAACACGCAGTGCAACCAAGGAATCATTACGAGTATGAAGCTCTATAAATGACATAAAGTAATGTCATGAGCCCAGAGGACCCTAAAACCCAGCAGCAATAGAAATGGTTACTTAAACAAAAGTTACTTTTAATTATCTTTAAACATGGAAACTGGATCAAACTTTAACTTGTTGCTATTAACTTAACCCCCTTCTAATTCTAAGTAAGTGTACGTAATGTGTATACAAGTTTTTTAAAAAGTTCTTTGATTCACAGTCCAATCTCACTTCTCAGTCCTCCAAGTATCAGGCAATTCTTATACAGTGCATAGAATTTAACATTTATGAAGTTCACGAAAGGTACAAGAAGGTTCTTGTCGGTTTTCAGAGAGAGGTTTGTTGCTCATTGGACACCCACAACTGATTCCTTCTGATCAGCCACTTCAGTATCTTGCCGAAGAAACTTTCCCCATCAGGGTTTTCCAGAGGATAACTGCTTTCTTTCAGGTGACCACAGAATTCCTTTTCTGTTTCCCTTATTTCAAATTAAACATTATACAGCCAGCCATCTCCCCTTGTATGGACCACAAGGGCTTTGACCAGGCTGAACTAAGAACTCACAACCAGTCTTCAAAATGGGGTTTTTCCACAAGCTTGCCATCTTTGCATGTTTCAGTTCCAGCTGCTGAACTGTAGAACTGAATTCTCTCTCTCACTCAGAGAAAAAACCACATGACCCTCTGAGAACAGCCAACTGTACTCTGACAGACTGCTGCTCCGGACCTAATCTTCTGAGTTTGTTCATCTATTGCTTTCCAAAAGAATAATCCATTACTCCACAGCATGTTGAATTAACACCTACTTGTGAAGTTCATATACACATTCTTCAAAGTTTGTGCAAAGGCACCTGGAGTTTGAACTGTCTGGCTTGAGCAGAGCTCTGGCATTTTAAATGAGATCTGTTTTGAAGGGTTTGTATCTATCTGACCTAAACTAAAAAACCTGCCACAATTTATCTCCTTTAAAACCTATCTTTATACAATATAAAATATAACATAATCTGTCACAGTACTACACAAAATTATGAAATTGCAAAATATACAACATATTGTGCACTGATTTCTTCACTAATGACATGAAACTAATAATGTAGCCTCAACTTCCTTGTACCTCCCCCTAATTCTGATTTTTGAAGACAACTAATTCCAATGATCATTCTCGGTTCAAATTTTCAAGTTTACATTTATTGTCACATGAGCTGTACAATGAGAAGATTTGTTTTGCTTGCTATCTGGTATGTGTAATGCAGAAGAATAAAACAATACAGAGTCAAGTTAATCTGTGATCAGTTCGAATGAGGAAGGCAACATTATTTTACTCAGGTCAGGATCATTCTGTGGTTTGATAATGGAGGGAAAGGAGCTGTTTTGGAATCTAGTGGGTATGATTTCAAACTCTTGAATCATCTTCCCAGTGGGTGGAGGGAAAAGTGTTGTCTTTGGTGGTATGTTGGCTGCTTTTCTGAGGCATTGGTCGAGGTAGATAGAGACAATGGAGAGAAGGGAGGTTTGTGTGATGCTCAGGGCTTTATTTGTAATTTTCTGCAGCTCACCTTGGGCAGAGCAGCTCCCGTACCACCCAGCAATGCGTCCTGACCAGATACTCTGGTCAATCCGTAGAAGTTGTTGAGGAATGTTGGGGACATGCCAAATTAACTCAAACTCCTGAAGAAGTCAATGTACCGCCTTGGTGTTGTATTGCTATGGTTTGTCTCGGACTGGTCTTTGGAGATATTTACATAGATGCTCGATTCTGGCCACAGTCCCTTGCAGGTGCCCCAAAAGCTTTACTATCAAACCTTTTTGTATTATGAAAACCACGTCCATGTTCATTGATAGGAAACTTCTCCCTTCTGACTGCCATCGATGTCATCTAAATAATTTAATATGTTGCTTGGTTTAATTTGTCCTCGTAATCTATTTTAACACATTGTTTTGATGTGGAAGAATTCTTTGCTTATCACCACCTTAAAAGTCCTTGCTCGAGTGAAAACTTGCCTGTTAACTTGAGAATTGACTTGCGGGTAATCTGAGCAGGTAAGTAAACTATCTTTGGGAGCCCACGAAGTGCAGGAGGTTCTTTGTGCCTATGCAGTAGAAACTGAAATGTGATACTGTAGAAGGATGCTTGTCCAAGTTTCAGTACAATGAAAAATTAAACAAGTTAGGACTTTATTCCCTGAAATGTTGATGTGATAGAGGTTTACAAAATTATGAGGGGGTATACATAGAGTAAATGCAAGAAAGCTTTTTCCACTGAGGTACAAACTGGAGGATATAGGTTAAGGGAAAGAGTGGTGGGAGTGTGGAATGAGCTGCCAGCTAAAGTGGTCAATGTGGGTTCATTTTTAACGTGCAAGAAGAATTTGGACAGGTACATAGATGGGAGGAGTATGGATGGCTATGGACTAGGTGCAAGTCAGTGGGGATAGGCAGTAAAATAGTTTGGCACAGACTAGAAGGGCCAAATGTTCTGTGGATGCTGCATGACCTGCTGAGTCTCTCCAGCACTTTAATGTACTGTACTCAACCTCAGCATCTGTAAATTTCTTGTTTACCAATTTGCTATCCTTGGGAAGTCTTGTTTATTTACATTCATTCCCTCTTTGCAGATTCTTCAGCTTGCAGTCTAGTTATAGTTTCTTTTCAAGGTCCTGATGCATTTGTGGGATCCAAGTTTGGTTGATGAGCACGAGTATACATAGCTTTAGACCTTGCTGAGCGAGAGAGGTTTCCTTTGTAGTTTGTCAAGCATGTACCCCTGTGGATTTTGCTGTGATTTTATTGTGTAGAGGGCATATGTTTTATTCTATATGTTGAAAAAACAAAATATTAATATATTGAAAGGCTATTGAATGTAGATGCATTTGAGTTTTTTCATACTGGTGAATGTGTACTTGGCAGTTTAGACCAAATGGTTGAACTGGGACTGAGGAATTAGAATTAGCCTTCTGTTTTGTTAATTTTAACAAAATTCTGTTATAATTCTAGAGTTAGGATGTCTTAACAGTTTTTTTTGAAATTATGGGAAAATGAGTTCTATACTTTGTTTTTGATCTGTGATGATTGAAGCAAGATGTGATGTCACTTCATAAACAATCATATGACATAACCTTATAACCAAAGTCACTACTATGTGTGTGATTGCATTGTAGCCAGTCAAATTTTTACCTCTTCAAAATTTGATTCCTCTATTGTCATACAGAACATTTAATATTACACAAAATTGCCTGCAAAAACATCGTCAGCCCAAGCTTCAGATCCAAACCTCTGATGCAATCAGGAAGCCTTCAGCGCTTGAGGCCCTTCGGGAGCCCTGTTTGTCATCTTGAACTCTGGCTCTGATACCTGGATCCTATGCGCTAGTCTCCAACAGTCCACACCCTGTGTGGATCCCCTGTCAGCAAGTAGCCTGCAGCCTGTGTGGGTCCTTTGGGCACTGAGGCACTTTAGAATTTTATTAAAAGATCAATGGATTCTTTTATATGTCAACATTTTTAAATTCTGGAACCATTAAAACTGATAATACAGTACATTCCCGATCATCCAAAATGCTTGAGACCAGATGTTTTTCAGATAATCGAGAAATGACTTTAAGCACCCCAGTAGCATCAGCAGAATACTTGTATTGGCTATCATTGACCCTCGTTGCTAATTCCCTGACACCTCCTCACCACTGTTGCCAATCCTGCGCGGGAGCCCAAGGTCCCCTTCCTGTCACCGATCCCTGACACCTCCCCACCGCCATCACTAATCCTGCCTGGGAGCCCGAAGTTTCCACTCCTGCCACCATCACCGATCTCTGAGACTTCCAGTCACCACTCCTGCCCGGGAGCCCGAGGTCCCGCTCTTGCCTGGGAGGAATTTCTCCTTGATACCAGGACAAAGAACCAAATACAGTGGAGGGTAAAGAAGAAATGGAAAGAGAGATGGAGGGAATTACCTAAAATGAGGACAATCTCCCCATGCATTTGGCTGCCTGACCCGCCAACTACTTCTAGTCGCTTACTGATGGCTTGTGATTCCAGCCTGCTCCTTTAAGCCGGCATCCAGCATCTCTCTTTGCAGCTGGTTCTGTTGTTACTGAACTGCCGCTAACTGTTTTACAGCTCCACGGGAGCATGTTCGGTGAATATTTTTTCAACTGTGACGTCATGTTGCCACTGAAAACATTTCAGATAACAGATTTTTGATTGTGATTTTTCCGATAATTGGTATTGTGTTCTGCGATTAAAAATGTTGTATTGGTAGATAAGCCTAAGTTTCAGTTTTGTGTGTTGGAATATTTAGGTAGTTTCAGAAATATATAGTCAGAAAACAGTCCCTGTGATCAACCAAGCTTACACAGTAAAAGTCCTAAAACTGCTCAGGGATTTGGCAGGTCCAAAATCGCTGGCAGTACTTTTAAAATTCAAATTTAAGGAGAATAAACAGGTAAATTTTGATAGTTTATTAATTAAATATTTTTTTCATATAAAATACAAAGTGTCAAGATACAAATAAACATTTTTTTCTTACATTTCCACAACTTCAGCATGGTCGCTTGCTGCTGTGCATCTGTGGCACTTAACTATGCACGTATGCAAAAGCCTAGAGTTTTTGAGAAGTCTATATTCTCTGGATTTCTGGCATTTGGATTTTGGACTTTTACTGTAACAACTTTCAAGTATTCATCCTTGTAAACTAATCTTATATTAATACCACTTTTTAAAAATCCACCCCATATTCCAACAAACTCCCTGAATCTACCACTTGTAGGAGCAAATTACACAGTTGAATTAACCTGCCATCCTGCATGTCTTTGGAATGTGAGAGGAAGTTCATGTCGTTACAATGGAAATAATGCAAACTCTGCACATCATCATAGGGTTGAACTGTAGCTGCTGTCCTTGTGCATCCCAGATAAATTGCCCTATCTAGATCATGCTTTTTATTTCCTCATATTACACTTTTTTATAGTCACTAGATGCTGGAAAATCCTCCAGATGTTGGTGGTAGCCAAATCAGTTTCTAGGTTCCCCTATTAAGGGAAGAACATGATGGATTTGAAGTAATGGAGTTACAGGAAGGTGGTAGTAGGTAGAGGAGGGGATGTATTTTTATAGAGGAAGGAGAAGGCAGAGATTTGACTTTGGCAGTAAAACAAAATGCTGAACATATTCAGCAGGTGAAGCAGCAATGTGGTGAGTTGTTTCAGGTCAGTGATTCATACTGAAGTATGACCATGTGAAAATTGAATGTTCATGAATTTTTGTTGCACAGCATAAATTAAATTTTATCAATTTATTGAACTCTGTGCACACCACACACTATTCAATAAAAATCTTTTTGACTTCTTAACTTGACCATGTGGTATAGTTTTTCAGACAACTGTGACAGATTATGTTATATATTGTATATAGATATGTTTTAAAGGAGATAAATTGTGGCAGTTTTTTTTAGTTTAGGTCAGACACAGAATCAAACCCTTCAAAACAGATCTCATTTAAAATGCCGGAGCTCTGCTCAAGCCAAACAGTTCAGGCTCCAAGTGCCTTTGCACAAACTTTGAAGAATACCTATAAGGACTTTATAAGTAGGTGTTAATTGGACATGCTGTGGAGCAATGGATTATTATTTTGGAAAGTAACAGATGAACGAACTCAGATTAGATCCAGACCTGCAGTCTGTCTGAGTGCAGTTGGCTGTTCTAAGAGGATTGTGGTTTTTTTCTATGTGAGAGAGAGAATTCAGTTCTACAGTTCAGCAGCAGCAGCTGGGACTGGAACAGGACAAGCTGGCAAGCTTGTGGGAAAACCCCATTTTGTTTAGTTCAGCCTGGTCAAAGCCTCTATACAAGAGGAGATGGCTGGCTGTATAATGTTTCACTTGAAATAAGGGAAACAGAAAAGGAACTATGTGGTGGCCTGAAAGAAAGCGGTTATCATCTGGAAAACCCTGATGGGGAAAGTTTCTTCGGCAAGACACTGAAGTGGCTGATTAGAAGGAATCAGTTGTGGGTGTCCAATGAGCAACAAACCTCTCTCTGAAAACCGACAAGAACCTTCCTGAGCAGTAACCATTTACCCTTCAAGCACCAAAGCCTGGTGAAATTCATAAATGTTAAATTCTGTTCACAGTATAAGAATTGCCTGCAAACAGTGAACTTGGAGGAATGAGAAGTGAGATTGGACTGTGAATTAAATAACTATTCTGAACTTGTATGCACATTACATACAAGTGTGCTTAGAATTAGAAGGGGTTAAGTTAATAGTAATAAGTTAAGGTTTGATCCTGTTTTCATGTTTAAAGAAAATTAAAAGTAACTTGTTTAAGTAACCAGTTGTCTTGGTGAATTTCTATTGCTGCTGGGTTTTGGGATCCTCTGGGCTTGTAACATTTGGGGATATTGCTGCTGGGTTTTGGGGTCCTCTTGGCTCATAACACATCAAATATTTTGTATAGACCATATGACCAGATTCATATTTTGGCATTGTTCACTGATAAGTTGATCACTCATCTGTACACTATTCTTTCCTCACCCAATATCTACAAAAATTTCAAGCTGAATCACTGAATAAGAATGAAGAGTGGGAGTCCTACTGTTTGTTGTATTGGCTAGTGTTCTAATATGCTCCTGAACTTGTTTTGGATGATGAAAAAGCCTCAGAGTTTCAGTAAGTGAGTTGCTTGTTGCCGGATACCCAGCCTTTTGAACTGGATTTTCAGTAACTTACTTTCATTCCCATTCCAGTTGAGTGTGATCAGTGGTGACATCAAAGTTTTGGTACTGAAAGAGTTGCAAATGCCATTCAATGTCAAGGGTGGGTTCTTCGATTTGCAGGATGGTGATTTTTTAAAAATCTAAGTAACTATATGGTTTCAGTGTGATTAGCATTTTACTGTCCATTCTTGCCCATTTATAAAGTTGTTTTCAAATATGTTGCTTTCTGGAATTTGGATAGGTAATTGGATGGGAGAAGAATGGAGGGCTGTAGCCCAGGTGCAGGACATTGGGGCTGGGCAGAATAATAGTTTGGCACAGTTGAGATGGGCTGAATGGCCTGTTTCTGTGCTGTTGTGTTTTATGGTTCTATGGCAAAAGAATGTTGGTGTAAGTGATAGCCGTATTTATTTTTTAAAAAGTCAAAAGAACTGAGCTCTGCCTTTATTCTGGAAATGAATTTCTGCAGAGGTACTCAAAAATGTTGAATGGTTATGATTAAGTAGAGAGAAACTATTTATTTTCATTAACTGGAAGATGCAACTTTAATCATTACCGATGAAAGGATTTTAAGGCTTGGAATGATGTCAGAATCAGTAGAACAGAGAATGCCTTCAAATATTGGAAGAATTTATGAGTACGTGAATGAAGATGTGGTGGATAACTCTTTCAGAAGCTGATTTTAGTGCCATGGAAGAACTGACCTTTTCCTATCTTTAATCTTATTTTGCAGAGGAAATGTTTTAATGGAGATCCTAATTTTATCTTGCTTTGTTGGTGCTATTGTGAAAGGGAAACCTTAACTAATTTATCTTTCACTTGCCTGATGTCAAGCATCTCAAGGTTCAAAAACTGTTTTTCCGACAGCTATCAGGCTTGAACTACGATAACCACAAGCTACTCAGATCACCAAAATATCTTTCTGTCACTTTTATTCTTGAACTTGATTCATCCTTTTGAATTGATTTCTTTTTGTGGGATATTGTTGTAATTTAATTTGTCATTTGTAGTTGATGTATCCTATGTACCTATTTGGCTGCAGCAAGTAAGAATTTTGGTTCGAGTTATGGGGAGAAAGTCGGGGAATGGGGTTGAGTGGAAAGATGGATCAGCTCATAATTAGAATAGCAGAGCAAACTTGATGGGCCAACTTGTGCTCCTATATCTGTCATCTTTGTATTGAAAAACTATCAATCACCATGATCTTGGTACAAGTTTTCAGCCACCATGTTGAGCACAGTTTTTGGTTTAATGAATGGAGTAATATGGTCTTGATTAAGATGCATGCTTCAATGACAGTTTACATTTTTGTTTTCTCACTTCCAAGCACCTGTGTCAGTCACTTCCCCTTTAACATGTGCTGTATATTGCTTTTGCATACATCAAGAGAGAACGTCCACACACAGCTGAGTGAATATCACCCTGTGCCTCGTTGAGAAATGCTGATTACTAATCCTCAATTCAGTTTGAGGCATACAATGTGGTATGGGTTTATGTTGCGATAGAACCAACCAAGCAAGGCTTGTAATTTCCATTTACAACTGATGGTGATAAGAGACTGATAGCGTATACTGTGTTTAATGTTGGCTGCTTGTTTTAATTTATTACATATTTTTGAAAGGATCATCTGAATTGTGAGATCCAGATTACTATTTGCTGGCATTCATTTAGAGTTGGCTTTGACAGGTTTTAGGAGAGCTACATGTATTCTTTTACATGTCCAATGTGTTTATGAAACTGTGGCCATTTTCATTGTTACATCAGACTTTTGATAGTTGCTTTGTGATATGTATTGGTGTCAAATTGTTCTATTGAACACCACTTGAGTCCTTGCATTTAGAACCATAGAGCATTACAGTGCAGCCATCTGCTACAAAGAAACACGCACTCTCAGTGAGGGAGGTTAAGCTCTGACTCTATTGAGGCTGGAAATGCTCCTTTTATACAATTGGAGTTCTCGCTGTTTGGATGATTGGCTGACATCAGCCATATGAATAACAAAAATGGATTCCCGCCTGCCGGAACATTCTTGCATATGAATAGCCTTCTTCCCTAGCCTGGTGTTGGTCTGTTAGCTGGGCAGCCTGGCCAGCACCATTTTAGGGCTGCTGCGCTTATACTGCCCCAGCTTCCAATCGTACTGGTTCTCTATGCTAGGGATTGCGTTAGTGAGTTATGCCGCTGTTTATTACTGCACGTTGTGCCGGCCCGATCTCCACGGTTGCAGGCCACCACAACACCACAGAAACAGGCCCCTTTGGCCCTTCTAGTCTGTGCCAAACTATTTCTGCCTAGTCCCAATGACCTGCACCCAGTCCATAGTCCTCTATACCTTTTCCATCCAAGTACCTGTCCAAATTCTTTTTAAATGGCAAAATTGAGCCCCCATTCACAATTTCAGCTGGCAGTCATTCCACACTCCCACCGCTCTGTATGAAGAAGTTCCCCCCTAAATTTTTCCCCTTTCACCCTTAACCCACGTTCTCTGGTTTGTATCACACCTACCCACTGTGGGCAAAGCCTACCTACATTTACTCTGTCTGTACCCCTCATAATTTTAAATACATCTATCAAATCTCCCCTCATTCTTTTACATTCCAGTGAATAAAGTCCTAAACTGTTAATGAGCAAAGATGCAAGAAATGAACATCTAATGTTTCATTCGTTTGATTCAATGCCCAATGCAAATGGTGCTAATGTATTTGTATAATTGCATTTGTGTGATTCTATTAGTTCTCACAAGGGAAAGGGGTATGCTAATTAAAGCCGCATCTTCTCACTTATCTGAGAATGAAAAAAGTAGGTTATGTGTCAGGTTGAAAACAAGTGAGAAGTAGATTATAGAAAGTTCAGATAGGACAGTGCAAAGAAGATATGAAAAAATGACTCAGCTCAGGTCATTTTTGGATTCTCTTTATTTATGGAAATACAGTCAAAAGGCCATTTCATGTTGGGCCTCTGCCTTAAGACTGGCTATGGACAGATGAAAAAATGGGAACTTACCTTTCAGACAGCAGCCCTAAAAGGCTGCTCCAGCACCCCATTCATATCCAGAGGTGCCTCCTAGCGCCCTCTGGATCTGACGGAGGTGGGGCAGAGCAATGGCTGTCTTCCTTACCCATAATCCCCCATGCAGCTGAAACTGCTGTATGGTTCCCAGAACCGTTCCAGCTGCGTGGGGGATTATGGGTAGGGAAGGCAACCATTGATCTGCCACGTTTTGAGCCACAGAGTGGCCCCGAAGGCTGAAGCGGCCCAGTGTGGCTGATTTAGCCCGCACCGACTGCCCCCTAATGGTCCCTGCTGTCCCGACTGCTCTGATGGTCCTGACGGCCCCAGTTGATAGCCCCCCACTGCCCCTGACTTGGAGGGAGAGGAGTGAATGGGGAGACAGATTGAGGGCTGATGGGCAGCATCATCCTGCCCCTAACAGCCACTTAGCGCGACTGTACATTCAGATTGACAGGCAGAGGGCTGTGCTGTGGAGATTATCCCTCTTGGAGAGTGGTTAGAATGTGTAGCTCAGAGACTGCCTCCGCACATTCAGAAAGGTAGGTGATTGTGTTTTGGTGGAGTTTCTCCACCTTTGCTTCTTGGCTTCTAAAATGGCCTAAAACACACATGTCAAACTCTGGCCCGCGGGCCAAATTTGGCCCGCGATATAATTATATTTGGCCCGCAAGATCATTTCAAAAATGTATTAGAGGTGGCCCGCTGGCCGCCGCGCCAGTATAGCGCATGCACAGTAATACAACATCCCAGAATGCATTGGCGTCAGCCTCCTCCTCTGTTTACGTTGCAGGGTCTCACTGTGGACTCTGGTTTTGGGGCATTGTCGGTGTCAGGGGAAGCCAAGGCCGCTTCCCAGTGCCCAGAACCGGAGGCCTCGGGCCTGACCTCGCCAGGACCGTTGCCCACTCCCCCTCCCTGCCGCAGGCCGACCCGCGACTCACGGTGACGGGGCCGCTGATCCCCCGAGATGCCGCCCTGCAGCGAGAGCCGATGCCCCCTCACTGTCGTGCCCCCCCGCCCGCCCCCCCACCGCAGCGCGGCCTGGCCGGTGTCAGGGGAAGCCAAGGCCGCTTCCCAGCGCCTGGAACCGGAGGCCTCGGGCCTGACCTCGCCAGGACCGTTGCCCACTCCCCCTCCCTGCCACAGGCCGACCCGCGACTCACGGTGACGGGGCCGCTGATCCCCCGAGATGCTGCCCTGCAGCGAGAGCCGATGCCCCCGCACTGTCGTGCCCCCCCGCCCCCCCACCGCAGCGCGGCCTGGCCGGTGTCAGGGGAAGCCAAGGCCGCTTCCCAGTGCCCAGAACCGGAGGCCTCGGGCCTGACCTCGCCAGGACCGTTGCCCACTCCCCCTCCCTGCCGCAGGCCGACCCGCGACTCACGGTGACGGGGCCGCTGATCCCCCGAGATGCCGCCCTGCAGCGAGAGCCGATGCCCCCTCACTGTCGTGCCCCCCCGCCCGCCCCCCCACCGCAGCGCGGCCTGGCCGGTGTCAGGGGAAGCCAAGGCCGCTTCCCAGCGCCTGGAACCGGAGGCCTCGGGCCTGACCTCGCCAGGACCGTTGCCCACTCCCCCTCCCTGCCACAGGCCGACCCGCGACTCACGGTGACGGGGCCGCTGATCCCCCGAGATGCCGCCCTGCAGCGAGAGCCGATGCCCCTGCACTGTCGTGTCCCCCCGCCTGCCCCCCACCGGAACGCGGCCTAGCCGGTGTCAGGGGAAGCCAAGGCCGCTTCCCAGCGCCCGGAACCGGAGGCCTCGGGCCTGACCTCGCCAGGACCGTTGCCCACTCCCCCTCCCTGCTGCAGGCCGACCCGCAACTCACGGTGACGGGGCCGCTGATCCCCCGAGATGCCGCCCTGCAGCGAGAGCCGATGCCCCCACACTGTCGTGTCCCCCCGCCCGCCCCCCCACCGCAGCGTGGCCTGGCCGGTGTCTGGGGAAGCCAAGGCCGCTTCCCAGCGCCCGAAACCGGAGGCCTCGGGCCTGACCTCGCCAGGACCGTTGCCCACTCCCCCTCCCTGCCGCAGGCTGACCCGCGACTCACGGTGACGGGGCCGCTGATCCCCCGAGATGCCGCCCTGCAGCGAGAGCCGATGCCCCCACACTGTCGTGTCCCCCCGCCCGCCCCCCCACCGCAGCGTGGCCTGGCCGGTGTCTGGGGAAGCCAAGGCCGCTTCCCAGCGCCCGAAACCGGAGGCCTCGGGCCTGACCTCGCCAGGACCGTTGCCCACTCCCCCTCCCTGCCGCAGGCTGACCCGCGACTCACGGTGACGGGGCCGCTGATCCGCCGATATGCCGCCCTGCAGCGAGAGCCGATGCCCCCGCACTGTCGTTGTCCAACCCAATCGCCCGCAAACCCCGCCCTCCTGCACACAGGCTTGAGTAAGTATTATGAACTTTAATCTCAGGATAAAACGATCTTCCAATAGTTTCATGTCACAGTGATAAATATATTCCTGGTTAAAAATGGTCCTGCACCTGGATACAAGCTCATTAGGCATAAAACTAAAAGTGTGTAAATCAAAGGATATCTGTACCAATGGAAAAAGGGCATGGCAAATAACCCTGCTAGAGTTCATGCCCACAATCAGTCACCCATTTGATTGTTTCAGGAATCATGTTATTCTCCCACATTCTCAATAGCCCTCAGATTTTACTATTCGACAGCACACTAGCAACATTTGACAAATCCTCTATAGAGAAATGTTATTTATTGAATATTTTATTTCTCATTTGTTAATGCTTCTGGAAAGAATTTATCCAAAACTATTATTAAACATTTATTTTAATAAGAAAAAGTTTAACATTACATATGTTGAAAGAAGAGAAAACATGCAGATGTTGTTGAAAATTTTCAATAAATATTTAGTTCGGCCCTCGACTTATTCCAAGTTTTTAATTTTGGCCCTCCGTGAATTTGAGTTTGACACCCCTGGCCTAAAAAGGGTGCCATTTATCAGAAACCCAAAAAAGAGGACAACTTGGGTAGCTAGAGGACATTGCTAAACAATCACAACATAAAGCAACCATTATCAAGGGGAAAAATGGTGCTTTCATTGAGAACTGGGTGGGCTAAAAATTAAGAGAAATTATTGGTCAGCTGTACTCAGTGGATGAATCACCCTAGTTCAGATGGTTGCTGAGGGAAGTAAAATCATTCAGGTGCCTTGATGAAGCACTCAAGCCTGAAACACTGGTTATGTATCTTTATTTTTACTAAATAAGGTATACTTTGACCTGCTGAGTTTCTTCAGCATTGTTTTTTGACTTCAACCATGTTGTCTGCAGACTTTGGTGTTTTACCATCATCCAGATATTAAGGGGTAAATATGTAAATACTGAAGAATTCGAAATACTACACCCTTGTACATACAGGGTTGTTAGAATAACCAAACCATTTAGTTTAACCTCATTGTTATTGCTGCTTCAGACCATAATCAAGGACATAATTAACAGTTTCTTGGAAACTTGGATCATTGGTTTTTGTTTCTGGGCAAACTGTTTTTATGAACTTACCAGTAATTGAATCTATTGGTAAAGTAACCATGGGTTGGTTTTTATGCATGTACTTTCAAAGTTGTTTGATAAAGTAGCACACAACAGACAAAACAGGACACTACATATAAGAACATCAGAATTAGGAGCAAGAGAGGGCCTGTTGGGCCTGCTCAGCCATTCATTAAGATCATGGCTAATCTGGCCATGGACTTGGTTCCATTTATCTGCCTTTTCTCCATAATGCTTAATCGTCTGACTACGCAAAAATCTATCTGTTTTAAATGCAGAAAATTGAAGGAGACAGGCTCTACTGCAACCCCTCCCCTCACTGCTCCCCCTCCCCTCACTGCTCCCCCTCTGTGATTTCTACTGCTCTCCATTTTTGCGTTCACTTCCTGATCTGTACTTGCTACAGTCACCTGTCTTATTTTTAATCATTTGACCTATATCGTCTCAAACTCAAGCTGACCATTCTTTTCCTTGCTCTATTGCTGCTTGACTCACCTGAGAACCTCAGTAGATTATGTTTACATAATAGACATATTAAGTTTTGGACATGCTAGTTGAGCTGAAGTCTCACAGGTCCTACTCCCTGGATCCCATCCTGACTTTCAGTGCTGTCTGTGTAGTTTTGCACATTCTCCCTGTGACTCTGTACATTTCTTCCAGGTGCTTTAATTTCTTCCCAGATCCCAAAGGGTTTCATTATTTTGATGGTCCACAATAAACTACCCTAATGTGCAGATGAGTGGAATTCACAGGCAAATGGGGCAAATAGTGATTTGTGTAGTACAATTGTAAATGTTCAATATGAATTCACTAACCAAAAGCATCTGTTTCTGTCTGAGTAAAAGGATTACTAGATGAAGAAATAGTTACTTTCACACTGGAATTGTGGACAGCGCTGTTCCTTGCATGTCAGAACCAGGAGCCATGTTTTGATTAATGTACAGATTGATGTGGACCTGGAAGTGCTAGGCATAATTTCACATTCTGCAAGGAACACAAATTTGGAATTGTAGGAAATGGTGATGAGCAATAGAGGCTAAGATGATATTGCCAAGCTGGTGGAATGGATAGACAAATAGCAGGCTAAATTTAATGCAGAAAAATCTAAAATGTTATATTTTGACAAGGAGAGGGAAAAGAGTCAGAATAAACGAGAGGACTCAATTCAAAAGGGCAGAGCTACAGCGTAAGAGATAGAAGTCTGGGGGTGGGGGAGTCTGGAATTCTTTGCTTGAGAAAGTGATGGAGGTAGATGATCTGGGGAGTGGTGATTCCAAGCAGATTTGATCATGGTAAAGCCATTAAATATTAAGAATTTGTTTCTTCTCACCATGTCGAACAACCAAGAGTAAAAATCACATCTGCTTGATTTATGTTTAGCCATCGTTAGAATGTTGTGCGTTTTTGCTCATGTTAAAATTAGATAACGACCCTTGTTGGAGAAAGTACAGAAAATCTAGAATTGTATCCTGGCTGGGATCTTTATTTGTAAGAAGATGAAAGAATAAGGTTTCTTCTTTAAATTAGAATCTGTTGAGGGATTCAAAACAGTGAAACGTGATTGGTGGAGGTGTGATCAGGTGACCAGTTTTAAATGCCAGAAAGCGTTTAAGAAAGTGGTTGGAACAAGCATACAGGTGATTGGTGGAGGTGTGAACTGGTCACCCGGTCGGTGTTCAATCGGAACATCACCATAAAAGTGAGGAATTATGGAGTGGTACGGTCGTCATTGGAGTGGTTTGAAGCAGAGTGGTAAGGCTTTGGCTCAAAAGGCTTCTTGAGCAGGTAAAAGGTGGGGGTTATTGTGTGGGTGAGTATATTGTTCAATACTTATTAGTGCTAATAGATTAAGTACTAGAACTGTAGGGCTAGTGTGCTTTGTGTCAAATGTGGGGTGCCTCAGAAACTCCAAGCCTCCCCAATGCCCACATCTGCACCAGGTTGCAACTCCGAAGAAACCATGTTAAGGAACTAGAGCTGCAAGCTCTAGGTTCATTAGGGAGAGTGAGGAAGTGATAGTTTGGAGCCACAGGGAGTATGTAAAGAACATTTCTGTGACAATCCCCCCTCACAACTGGTTTATCATTCTGCGTAGTATTGGGAAGAATGACCTGACAAAGGACAACCATAGGGACTGGGTCTCTGAACTGAGCGTGGCTCTGTAGTGGAGAGGGCGAAGAGACATGCAATAGTGATTGGAGATTTTATTGTGAGGAGAACGGACAAGAGATTTTGTGAACCTAATAAAGACACCCAGATGGTGTGATTCCTCCAATTAGGCACAGAGCATTCTGAGGGGAGAGGGCGAACACCCAGAAGTCCTGGTACATGTTGGTGCCAATTACATAAGTAATATGTCAGGAAGTCCTGAAGAGGGAATACAGGGAATTAAGGAAGAAGCTGAGGATTACTGCCTGTGCCACGTGCTAGTGAGGGCAAAAATAGTGAGAACAAGCGGATAAATGCATGGCTGAGAAACTGGTCCAGGAGGCAGGGCTTCAGATTCTTGGATCATTGGGATCTCTTTTGGGGAAGGCATGACCAATACAAAAGGACGTGTTGCACTTAAATCTAAAGGGGACCTGCATTCTGGCAGGCAAGGTTAAAATAAGTGTTCGGGAAGGTTTAAACTAATTTGGAAGGGATGAGAACCAGATTAAAGAAGGGGAAATCAGCTTGGTTTACAGCAAGGATGACAGACAGATAACAAAGCAAAATAATAGTCGGAGGGATGACAGAGACACAGTACATTCAAAAGCTGATATGAAGGTATTATACTTAAATTCATGCAGTATTAGATACAAGGTGGATGATCTTGCTGTACAGCTACAGTTGGAAGGTACGATGCTGTGTCCATTACTGAGTCGTGGCTAAAGAAAGGATGTCATTGGGAGATGAACGTCCAAGAATTCATGTTGTATTGCAAGGATAGGCAGAGAGGTAGAAGAGGAGGTGTGGTTCTGCTGGTAAGCAGCAATATTAAATCATTGGAAAGAAAGGATAGAATCTCAGAAGAGGTAGAATCCTTATGGGTTGAGTTAAGGAATGGTAAAGGTAAAAGGACACTAATGGCAGTTATATACAGGCCCCCAAACAGCAGCTGGGATGTGAAGTACAAAATACAACTGGAAATATATAACCATATAACCATTTACAGCGTGGAAACAGGCCATGTCAGCCCTTCGAGTCCGCGCCGATTCACTTGAACAACTCCACTAGCTTTCCCCCTCCCGCTCTCTGCCCATAATCCTCCAACCCCCTCATATCCATGTACACATCCAACCTTCTCTTAAATGACAGAAGGGACCCTAGTGCAACTATCTCCTCTGGAAGATCATTCCATTCTACCACCACTCTCTGAGTGAAAAAGCACCCTCTAATATTTCTCCTAAAGTTTTGCCCCCTTACCCTTAACTTATGCCCTCTTGTTCCAACCTCCCCTGTCCTCAGGGGAAAGAGTCTATTTACATCTAGTCTATCCATTCACTTCATAATTTTAAATACCTTTGTCAAATCCCCTCTCAGCCGTCTACATTCCAATGAATAAAGTCCTTAATCTTTCTCCATACTCTAGATGCTATAAGCCAGGCAACATCCTTGAAAATCTTCTCTGCACCCTCTCCACCTTATCTATATCCTTTCTATAATTTGAAGACCAGAACTGAACACAATACTCCAAACCTGGCCTCACCAATACCTTAAACAGCCGCAGCATCATATAAGCCATGTCAGATATCTCAGATCGAGTTCATGGCATTCTCAGGAAGGAGGGTAAGCAGCCAGATGTGTTAGTCTATATAGGGACCAATTGCATGGGTAGGAAAGATGAGGAGGTCCTGCAAGGAGAGTTAATGGAGTTGGGCACTAGGTTGAAGGACAGGACCTCCAGGATTGTGATCTCAGGATTGCTAGCAATGCCACGTGCCAGTGAGGTTAGAAATAGGAGGATGATGCAGCTTAACATATGGCTAAAGACGTGGTGCAGGAGGGGGGGGGGGTCTTCAGGTTTCTGGATCATTGGGCTCTGTTCCAGTGAAGGTGGGACCTGTTCCGATGGGACGTTGGCATCTGAACTGAGAGGAACTAATATCCTGCACGAAGGTATGCTAGTATTATAGACCGCCCAATAGTCAATGAGAATTGGAGGAGCAAATCTGTGTAGAGGGATAGCAGACAGCTGCAGGAAACTCAAGGTTATTTGTGGATTTTAATTTTCCACATATTGACGGGGACTCCAGGGCTGGATGGCTTGATCTACTTAATCTATTAGCACATGTCAAATGTGTGCAGGAAAGTTTTCTAAATCAATATATAGAGGTACCAACTAGAGAGAGTGCAATACTGGGTCTCCTATTAAGGAACGATACAGGACAGGTGATAGAAGTATGCAGGGCAGTGATTTTCAAACTGCCTCCCTTAACACACATTCCACCTTAAGTGATCCCTATGCCATAAATGTGTTCTATAATTAGTAAGTGATTACTTAAGGTGGTTTGCGAGTGGAACCACTGTTTTAATTGTACTTAATTGACTTGTTATGTGCACGGTTTCATAACTCCAAAGGAAATGACCAATGACAATTTTTCTCAAGCAAAATATTTCCATAACAATTGGGTCTAGAGCAGTGGTTCTCAACCTTTCCTTCCCACTTGCATACCACCTTGCACTTGTGGCTTAGGGATTGCTTAAGGTGGAATGTGAGTTTAGGGGGGCAGTTTGAAAACCACTAGTTATGGGGAACATTTTGGGTCCAGTGATCATAATGCCATTAGTTTCAAGTTGATTATGGAGACTGACAAATCTGGCCCTTGGGTTGGGATTCTACTTTGGAGAAAGGCTAATTTTGAGGAAATTAGAAAGGATCTGGAATGCGTGATTGAGATGAGTTGTTTTCTGGCAAGGATGTGCAAGGTAAATGGGGAAGCTTCAAAGGTGAAATTTTGAGAGTATGGTCTGTCGGGATTAAAGGCAAGGTAGCAGCCATTGGGGTACCTTAGTTTTTGAGCAATATTAGGGATCTGGTTCGAAAGAAGAGAGGTATATAGCAGGTATAGGCAACATGGAGGAAATGAGTATGTGAGGTGTATATTTTTAAAAAAGCAAGATAAACCTCAAAGAAATGATGAACGCTAAAAGAAGGCATGTGGTTGGCTTTGTATAGAGCCAAAAGAGACGGTGGAGACCTTGAATCAGTATTCGCTCAGGAAACAGTGGTGGGAAGTAAGAAAAACAAGCTGTGAAGTCATGGAATCTATACAGATTAAAGAGGAGGAAGCAAACCAGGTGTATAAATCCCCAAAGCTGACAAGATACTCCATCAGACCTTGAGGGGGACTAGTGTAGAAATTGCAGGGGCTCTGGTAGAAATATTTAATGTTCTTAAGCTTCGGGAGTGGTGCCTGAGCATTGGAGGATAGCTCACGTTGTCCTAAAGCTTTTTTTTCAATATTTCCAAAAGTAACCCTGAAAATTGTAGGCCGGCGAGCTTGACGTTAGTATTAGGTAAATTATTGGAAGGTGTTCTACAATTATTTGGATAGCCAGAAACTGATTAGAGATGGTCAGCATGGCTTTGTGCTTGGTAGGTTGTGTTTTAACAGTTTGTAGAGCGCTGTGGATGTTGTCTGCATGGAGTATACTAAGGCTTTTGACAAGGTCCCACACGAGAGGTTAGTCAGGAAGGTTCAGACACTAGGTATTCATGGTGAAGAAATGAACTGGATTCGACAATGGCTGGATGAGAGAAGTCAGAGAGTAGTGGGGGATGATTGCTTCTCAAACTGGAGGCCGGTGACTCGTGGTGTGCTTCAGGGACCTAGATGATAATGTGGTAAATTGGATCAGCAAGTTTGCAGATGACACTAAGATTGGAGGCATTGTGGACAGCAAAGATTTTCAGAACTTGCAGAGGGATCTGGACCAGCTGAAAAAATGGCAGATGGAATTTAATGCAGACAAGTGTGAGGTGTTGCATTTTGGAAGGACATACACAGTGAGTGGTAAGGCACTGAGGAGTGGTAAAACAGAGGGATCTGAGAATACAGATACATAATTCCCTGAAAGAGGTGTCACAGATGCATAGGGTTGTAAAGAGAGCTTTTGGCATATTGCCCTTCATAAATCAAAATATTGAGTATAGCAAGTGGAATGTTATGCTCAAGTTGTGCAAAACATTGGTGAGGACACCTTTGGAGTATTGTGTGCAGTTTTGGTCACCAAACTACAGGAAAGATATCACTAAGACAGAAAGAGTGCAAAGAAGATTTACTAGGATGTTGCTTGGACTTCAGGAACTGAGTTACAGGGAAAGGTTAAACAGTTTAGGACTTTATTCCCTGGAGTGTAGAAGAATGAGGGGAGATCTGATGGAGGTATTTAAAATAGGTATAGACAAGAGTAAATGTAGGTAGGATTTTTCCACTGATGGTAGGTGAGATACAAACCAGAGAACATTGGTTAAGGGTGAAAGGGGAATAGTTTAGGGGAAACTTCTTCACATAGAGTGGTGGGGGTGTGAAACGAGCTGCCAACTGAGGTGATGAATACAGGCTCAATGTTAATATTTAAGAAGACGGGACGGGAGAGATATGGAAGGCTATGGGCTGGGTGCGTGTCAGTGGGACTAGTCAAAAAAAGTTTGGCACAGACTGAAAGAACTGAAGGGGATTATTTCTGTCCTGCATTGTTCTGTGGTTCTAAAGACAGCGTTAAGATAATCATGGGGGATTTTATTATCAAAGTAGATTGGGGAAAGTCAGGTTGGTATGGATCTCAGGAGAGAGAGAGAGAGATAGATAGAGAGAGTGTTTGTGGAATATCTACGGGATGGCTTTTTTGATGAGCCCACCAGGGGATTGGGTGCTGTGTAGGTGATTAAAGAGCTTAAGGTAAAGGAGCCCTGAAGAGGCAACGATTACAATATGATTGAGTTCACTTTGAAGTGTGAAAAGGAGAGGCTAGAGTCCAATGTGTCAGTATTTCAGAGGAATAAAGGGCATAACAGTCGCACGAGAGTGGAACTGGTTAAAGTAGATTGGAAAAGCATACTATAATGGGGAAGACAGCAGATCAGCAACGGCCAGAGTTTCTGAGCAAAATGAGGAGAGTGCAGGACAGGTACAAACCAAAAAAAAATAGTGAATGGGAAAATGAGACGGTTGTGGCTGACGAGGGAAGTTAAAGCAAAAGAGAGGGCAGACAAGGAAGGAAAATAGTGGGGAGGTAGAGGAGTTGAAAAACTTTTAAAACTTGGAGAAGACAAATAAGAAGGTGATTAGGAAGAAAAGATGAATTATGTAAGGAGGTTAGCAAGTCATTTCAAAGAGGATGCTAAAAGCTTTTTTAAATATATAAAGAGTAAAAGAGTGACCAAAGTTGACATAGGACTAATATAAAACAGTGCTGGAGAAGTTGTAATTGGGACAAGGAGATTGTAGAGGAACTGAACGAATATTTTGGATCAGTCTTCACTATGGAAAAGATTAGTAGGATATGGACTCTCTAGGAAGAAAACAGTATGGTCAAGGTCACGAGAGAAAGTAGTCAGGAAGCTAAATGGTCAAAGGGTAGATAAGTCTCCCAGATCGATGGAATGCACCCTTGAGTAGAGGTTGTGGAGGCATTGGTGGTGATCTTCTAGGAATCAATGGAGTCTGGCATTGTTTTGATGCACTGGAGGATCACAAATGTCAGTCCACTGTTTAAGCAGGGAGCGAGGAAGCAGAAAGGATATTATAGACCTATTAGCCTGATGTCGGTGGTGGGGAAGCTGTTAGAGTTGATTTGTCAAGGATGAGGTTACAAAATAGCTGGAGGTACACAAGAAGACAGTCCCAAGTCAGCATGGTTTCCTTAAAGGAAATTCATGCCTGACAAACCTATTGAAATTTTTGAAGACTTGCAAGTGGGATAGATAGGGGAGATGCAGTGGATGTTGTGTATTTGGACTTTCCAAAGGCCGTTAATAAGATACCACACACAAGGCTGTTAAACAAGATGAGAGCCCATGAAATTACAGGAAGGATGCGAGCACAGGTTGAGCACTAGCTGATAAGTATCAAACAGAGTTTAGGAATAAAGGGGATCCTATTACCAGTCATGTTCCGCAGGGGTAGGTGTTGGGGCTGTTTATTTTTTATATTTAATATAAATGATGTGGATTATGGCATAGATAGCTTTGTCTAAATTTTGAAAAGATACTAAAATAGGTGGTAGGGGAGGTGGTGCTGAGGATGGTGAAAGGCTGCAGAGAGATTTGGATAGATTAGGAGAATGGGCAAAGAGGTGGCAGATGAAATATAATGTTGGAGAGTGTATGGTCATGCACTTTGATAGAAGAAATAGACGGGCAGACTATTGGGTCGGCACAGTTGGTGTAGCAGTTAGCACAATGCCTTAGCAGCATCAGCGATTGGGACCTGGGTTCTAACCCTGTGCTGTCTCTAAGGACTTTGTTCGCTCTCGGGGACTGCGTGGGTATTCCCTGTGGGCTCTGGTTTCCTCCCACCATTCAACACATACTGGAGGTGTAGGTTGATTGGATGTAAATTGGGTGGCATGGATTCATGGGCTGAAATGGCCTGTATCCATGATGCATGTAAAAATTTGAAAACAACATTTAGATGGGGAGATGATTCAAAATTCCGAGGTACAAAGGGACCTGGGAATCTTTGTGCAGGCTATTCTAAAGGGATAGCATACAAGAACAGGGATGTAATATTGAGACTCAAAAAGCACAGGTGAGACCTTGCATTGTGTACTGTGTACTGTTTTGGGCACTTTATTTGAGAAAAAATTGTGCTGGTGTTGGAGAGGGTTCAGAGAACATTTCACCAAGTCAGTACCGAAAGGGTTAGCATGTAAAAATGGTGGCACTGCAGTCACAGCATCACCTCCGCTGGTGTAGACCAGTGGGGAGTGGAGGCACAGCGCTCCTGTAGGTCCAACTGTCCAGTCCAACTACTGCCAGCTCCATGCAGGCTTAAAAAGGCCTGTTAAAGGACCTGACGATGGTTTTATTTAAAATTTTGTGACTGTGTTCTGCACCCAAGATGGCAGCACCTATGATCGGCAGTAGCCACGAGGGGTTGCAGACTCCAGGAAAGTAGGAGGCTAGCACAGGGCACCAGAAAGTGGGGAGACTAAACCCTATCTGAGAAGAAGCAGAGAAGTCTCACAGGATGACAACTATGGCAGCGGATCAGTGAGGGGTTCTGCAACTGAAGGACGCATATAAGCAGCTGCCCATTGTTGACTTTGAAGCAAGGAACCCACGTAGGCTGTGAGCTGCTGGAGACTGCAGTCAAGGAGCTCGCTCCAGGCTGCAGACTCTGGGAGACTAGCTTGAAACTGGCTGAATGGATACCAGGAATCAGAAGTGGGTTTGAGAGGGTATAAAGATCATTGAAAGATTCTTAATTGTATGGAAGGTTTGGATCTGGAACTTGGGTTGCTGATGTTCAGACTGGACTCTGTGGAGGCTGCAGGAGCGCTAGAGGCAAATCCACAGACATGCAGTGACTCTTGGGGGTGGGGGGGAGACACTCTCTTTTGCTCTTCTTTCTCTAAATGCAAGAGGGACTTCAGGCAATTTCTGTTGATTGCGAATCTGTCTGCCTTACAGCAGGGAAAGGCAATTTTGTGTCATATGACAGTTTTAAAAATTGTATTATAGTAAATTGAATCTTGATTCTTGCATTAGTATCTGAGGAATGATTGTTGGCTCTTCGACTGTACTCGTTGGAGTACTGAAGGATAAGGGGGGAGGGCGGAACCTCATGGAGGCATTTAGAATGCTGAAAGGACTGGACAGGGAGTAGATGTGGCATGGATGTATTCCATGGTATGGAATTCTAAGATAAGAGGGCATTAACTTCAGGATAAAAGGGTGTCAATTAAAAACAGATGTGACCCTCTGACTAAAGAAATTTTTCCACGAATCTGTGGAACTTGTTGCCGCAGGCAGCGGTGGAAGTGAGGTTGATGGGTGTATTTGAGGCAGAGATTGAAAGGTATTTTCAGGAACTGAGTTACATGGAAAGGTTAAACAGGTTACGACTATTCGCTGGAGCATAAAAGAATGAGAGGAGATTTGATAGAGGTATTTAAAATTATGACGGGGATAGACAGTAAATGTAGATAGGCTTTTTCCACTGAGGGTAGATGAGATGCAAGCCAGAGGACATGGGTTAAGAGTGAAAAGGGAAAAGTTTAGGCGGAACATGAGGGGGAAATACTTCACACACAGTGGTAAATGTTGAATGAGCTGCCAGCTGAAGTGGTGAATGTGGGCTCAATTTTAATATTTAAGAAGAATTTGGACAGGTACATGGATGGGAGAGGTATGGAGGGGCAAAAATAATGGTTTGGCATTGACTAGAAGGGCCAAAGGAGCCTGTTTCTGTGCTGTTATGTTCTGTGGTATTTGATTAGTCAAGACATCAAGGGGTATGTGGGGAGAAAGCTGTGGAGTGGGGCTGAGTGGGAGGATGGATCAACTCATCATTAGAATAGCAGAGCAGACTCAGTGGGCCTACTTCTGCTCCTATATCTTGTGATCTTGTTTTGATAATGTAAAGGGAGAAGCCTCTTTCCATATTTCTTTTCAGAGAGAATGCCAATTTTAGATAATTACTATGTAAGAAAGGATTAGAGAATTTTAGTGCTTGGAAAACATCTCAGAATCAATGATTAAAGTAGTATCTGATTGCCTTTGACAGCAAAATGGGATAATTGAAAAGCAGGTGATTGGAGGTTAGGTTCGCGTCTCCTTGTAGAAGCTGACAAGTGCATAAGGCAGTGACCTCTTCCAATGTGGAGGCAATGTATCAGTAGCTTCAAATTTTTTTTTACATTGAATTGTCATTTTTCTTGTAAATCAAAAACATTGATTAGTTTTTGTATAAAGACTGGCTGCTAAGTTTTCACAGTCATGGTGATTTTTTTGTTTGTTTTTGGCCTGGATAGTGATTCAGGTTTTTCACTTCCTTGTTCCTGCACCACTTTGGTCATAATGTAATCACAACTGTTGTGGGAAAAGTTTTGGGTCAAAACATTTAGAATTGGTGAAAGGCCTTGAAGTATTTTAACTCTGTGGCTTCCACATGCAGCCTGACCTGCTGAGTGTTTCCAGCATTTTCTATTTCTATTTCAGTTTTACAACCTTAGCAGTTTCAAATTTTGTACAAATGTTGGATTATTCATCAGGGTAACTGCAACACTTGATGTCACTCTCGAATGAATGCAGAGTTTGTTATGTACACAGGTACAACGTACATATGCATTGAAAATCTTACTTGTTTCAACTTTCCACGTAGACAAAACACACTAACAACGATTTAAGTATAATTATCACAAGACACCACATAGAAGGAAAAATAAGTAAATATTCACATTTTGTGCAAATGATAATTTCAGTAGTGCATACAGATATTTGTCCTTAAAGTGGTAAAGGTAAAGTTTCCTTTTATTGTCACGTAAAAATGGAATGTACATGATGTACTTCAACTTTTGTCTGCTGTAAGGCAAAGTGCTGCCATGAGCGTTGCCTGGCACCTCGAACAGTAGAAGAAAGAGAGTCCCTTCAGAGTCTCTGAGTGTGGATTTGTCTCCATCCTTCCTGCAGCTGCACAGACTCCTGTCAATCTGAGCTCCAGGTCCAAACCTTCAATACGATCAGGAAGCCTTCAGTACCTGAGGCCTCAGCACCCACTCGAATCTCAGTTCCAATACCTGGTTCCCATGAGTCAGTCTCCAGCAGTCCAAGGCCCTTCGATGATAAGTTGTCAGCATCCTGTGTGAGTCCTCCGACTGCAAGTTGGCTAAAAGACCACAGCCTGTGTGGCCCCTTCAGCCTTTGAGCTCTCACTGGTCCACTACTGTGGTCACCTTCCCTGTGGGGTTGTCTCTCATGCTTCTTCTCAATGGGGTGGGGGTTGGTGGGGGTGGGGGGGGGAGAGGGAGTGTTCTTCTTGTTTCTGGTGCCCTAGTGCAAGTACACTATCCTTTATCCGGACACCTAAAATCTGGAATGCTCCAAAATCCAGCAAGTGGGGAGGGAGATGGCAGCATGAGTCGAGGTGGGGGGGGGGGGTGTGAGAGACCGGCAGCGCGAGTCGCCGGGGGGGGGGGCAAGAGACCGGTAGCGCGAGTTGTGGGGGGAGACCGGCAGCACAATTCGAGTGGGCTTAAATCTGGGTTTCCGAAATTCGGAATACACTGTTCCCCAAGGGTTCCAGATAAAGGATCATGTACCTGTAGTACACTGCACAGAACAAGTGCTGGGATCCTGGGCACAAACCTCTATGGTTATAGGATTTTAAAACACCACCAGTTGTTTAAAGACTATACCAAGCCATCGGGATCAGGACCAGGCAATTGGACTCTGCGGAGCAGCGCTGTGTCTCCGCTCCCTACTCTCCAGATCTGCGCCAGTGGCAGATTGCCAAGTTTTTAATCTGGTAATGGAAGTATCGGCAGTTTCAAGAGCTCAGTAGCCATATGGGGGGTAGTCTTGAATCTAGATGTGCCAGACTTCAGACTTGAAGGTAGCGGCAAGAGGAAAGCATGGTAATGGGGGTCTTTATGGTATAAGGAAAAAAAATAGTGACGAATGGCCAGTTCTCTTTGCAAAATACATGATGGTATGAGTTTCTAATGCCTTGGAACAAACTAGGGAAGAGATTTTCTATTTCCAACTGAAGCCAATAGCAGTTTCACAGCTGGCAGTCAGTTTTAAACAAATCTTTTGTAGATTTAGAATCTGGGATATTATGAACCTTCAGTGGTTGTGGGGGTTGGGGGAGGTAGTGGAGGACTGGGGACAGAATAATCTGACATCCAGTTTAATTTGTCAATATTTGGTTAGTGTTAGGGCCTTTAGCGGTTCTGATAAAACCATTCTGGTGCTTCCTTTGTAATCCAGTGTAATGATGAAACTAACCATAGCAAGAAGTGGTATTTTGATTGTCACTTTTTTGGCAGATGCAATATGTTGAAAGAATGCCAACTATGCTACTTGAAAGCTCAATCCCTTTTGCTCAAACTCTCCTTTGAATTCTGCACAATGGCCTGCTTTGACATCAGTTGTTAATTGGCAGTGGTTAAACAGTTTGCTAAATTAGTGGTATTCAGGATAAGTGCTCAAATAATCTGTAACATCTGGGGTAGCATTAATAAATTGCAACTGAACAATATGATTCCAGCTGTGTAATGCCAGTTCCCTTACAGGATGGTAGCATTAAGGACAGCATGCTTGGAAAAAGTAAAATAAAGCAGGGTGTGCCTCTTCCCCCACCCCCCAAGAAGCCCACCCTCGCTAAAGAGTAGTTTTTAAAAAATGGAAGAGCTGGAGATAGTGCGGTGTTCTGACAGCCGCTGGGCCTCCCCGCCCCACCCCGCATCCCTAGAACATGGTACCGAAGCCCATCTCAATAAGACCACTACACCCGACAGATACTTGTGCCCCATATCCAAACCTTACTGCTAACTTATAAGGGGCACAAGTATTTTCAAAAGTCGACCTCATCAGGGGCTCTCACCAGATTCCCGTCCATCCCAATGATGTCCTTAAAACTGCCATCGTTATCCTTTTTGACTTTTCAAGTTCCTGAGAATGCCCTTCAGACTTAAAAATACAGCCCAAACTTTCCAGAGGCTGATGGATGCGATGGGCCAGAATCTCACATTCGCTTTCATCTATTTGGACGACATTATCATTACCAGCTGCAATCACAGAGAGCATGTGGCCCATCTAAGGCAACTGTGTACCCAGCTGAAGGAATTCAGATGAACTATAAACCCTGTTAAGTGTCAGTTCAGACTGGAAACGATTGACTTCCTGGGGCATCGAATCAACAGGGCTAGAGCAAAGCTCCTGCCTGAAAAGGTAGAGGCTGTTCAACACTTCACCAAGCCCCGTACAATGAAGGGGCTGCAAGAATTCGCCGGAATGATTAATTTTTATCACCATTTCATATTGGCAGCAGCCCGCATCATGTGCCTCCATTCACACTCATGGCAGGGAAAGGTAAAGACATTACCTGGAACAATTAGGCCTTGGTGATGTTCCAGAAGGCTAAGGATGTACTGGCCAGTGCCACCCTTTAGGCCAGATGCACCATCCACTCTCACAGTAAATGCCTCCAGCACGGCAGTAGGAGATGTATTGGAGGGAAATGGCAGGGTCTGGCCTTCTTTAGCAGGCACCTCCAGCTTCCCAAACTCAAATACAGCGCCTTTGACTGTGAACTATGGGCGCTGTACCTGGCAGTCAGACACTTCGGGTATTTTTTGGAAGGTAGACAATCCATATAATTTTGTAATTTGTTATCTGAGATGATAACTATAAATTTTATATTGAAATGGATTGTGTAGATTGTAATAGATTTCACAGTAGTAAATAATCCTGAAATAGTAATATGTTTATTTTAAATTATATCTTTATATAGATGTGATTATTATGTGCTGTGTATTTTGTGTGTTTGTGTGTGTGTACTGTAGTATGGAGAAATGTTTTGTCTGGCTGTGTATACAATCAGCTGATAATGAATTTGAACTTGAATCCAGGGCATGATCTTCAGAACTCTAGCAAACATTCTCCAAAGGAAGTGGGAAAAGCTAGAAGATGAGCAGTAAACCAAAGTGAGAGAAGCAGGGCTATTGATGCCAATGTTCTTTAACTGATTTTAATTGAACAAATTAATTGGCCAAAGGTAGCATGTTTGTAATCAGGGCAAAGATAGATTAGTTGAAGTTTCATGATGGGCAATGTTTGCTAATGAAGCATTTGGGGAAAAGCATAATGGATGAAGAAAACATAGATGAGTTGCTTTCAGTCAGAATTCAAAAATGCTGCTGTTAACAGTGCCAGTGATCCAGGTTCGAATCCAGCACTGTCTGCAAGGAGTGTACGTTCTCCCCGTGTCTGCGTGGGTTTCCGCTGGTTGCTCCGGTTTCCTCCCACCCTTCAAAAACATACAGGAATTGTTGATTCATTGGTGTATTTCAGGGCATGGACGTGGGCCAGTAGGGCCTGTTACTGTGCTGTACATCTAAATTTTAAAAAAAAGATATCTTTAGGCAGACTGAATATTGGCTGAAATAAATAGAACATACAGTGCATCATCCTATTAAATATCCAAATGGCTTGATGGGTGAATGAGAGGGCAATATTAATTGCAAGGTCTAAACAGAATGTCTTCAGTTTAACCATTAGCAAGTACTGGAGTCACAAGGCACCCATAATTTAATGTTGACTGTACAATTAGTATATTGACAATGAGGGCAAAGGTGGACAACATTGTCAATTGCTTGGAGGCAAGCCTTCCATTGTGGACATTGCAAACATGCAGAAATCATGAATATTACCAAAGGAGTGCACATATGATAATTAAAATAGAAGAGACAATAAATGCATGAGAGATTGTGATCAGGGTGGTGGAGATTCTTAACAATGTTGACTGCCTTCTTGAGGAGACACATCACATGGATGTCTGCTGTGGTTGGAAGGTCAGCCTGTGATGAGCCTGGCTTGCTTTGTTACCTTCTGCAATCTTTGCATTCCTGGACATGTGCATTATCAAATCAGGCTTTGATGGAACAAGTTGGTATGCTTTCCATAGTGCACCTGTCGAAGTGTGACAAAGTATCTGACCCATGCTAAATCTCGTCAGACTACTTAGAAAGTCGAGGCTTTGGCGTGCTTCATTCATAGTTGCCTCTGTGCATACTCCAGAAAAATTCTTCTAAAATATGGACTCCCAGGAACATGAAGGTTCTGACTCTCTTCACCTCCACACCGTCAATCCTGACATGTACTGTACAAGGTCCCTCGGGCCTTGATCTTGGTGATATTGAGAGCTGGGTTGTTTTTTTTTGGAAAGTTTTATTTTCCATTTGCATCAAAACATATACAGTATGTATCCATAACATAAAAATGATAATATTATGACACAAAAATAATACAATTTTATATATTTTCTTCCCACCCCCTCCCCAAAAAGTAGGAAAAAAAGAAAGAAAAGAAAAAGCCTGTCAATTAATTAATTGCAATTTACATAACAATCTTAAACCATAACTAATTAGGGCTGGTTGGATGGGGGCATGGTGGACACTGCAGGTAAAGTCATAGCAATAAAATCCGGAGGGTTTCCAAATCTTATCAAAATTTTCTGGTTGATATCGTAAATTATATGTTATTCTCTCTAATGGTATACAATTTAATAGTTCCATTCGCCATCTATTCAACCCCACAATAACACCAGATTTCCATGTTCCAGCTATAGATTTCTTTGCTATTGCTACACTTAAAAACTTTTGATAATTATACACTGGAATCCTTCAAAATTTGCATCTTCAAAACTTGTCCCAAAAAAATACGTATCCTTCCAGAACTTACCTACCTTTTCACATTTCCAAACTGCATGCAAAAAAGATCCAACTACTTTATTACATCTAAAACTGGGGTTCCTAACCTTTTTATTCCTCTGTACCCCTTGGGCATTTTTATAGGTTCCCGTGTACCCCTAAAAATTAAGGATAAAAAAACATGACATTGTGCAATCTGACTGCAGATTACAACACCATGTATTGTACAGTAGTGGTTATTCTCTCAGACCCAATGTACCCCCTGAAAAGTAGGTACCACTGGGGGAACATGTACCCCAGGTTGGGAACCCCTGATCTAAAACATTGATCAGAACAATTTGAATGAAGTGCATGCAATTTGTATGGAGTATAATACATTTGATGTAAAAAAAAAATATTAAATTGTACCATTTGATATCTAACATTAATTGTATTAGTTACACTTTCGTAACATAATTTTGACCATATCTCATCTTGAATCTGTATATTTAAAACTTTTTCCCCATTTAGATTTAAATAAATCCTTTTTCTGGGTAGTCTCTTGTAATTTGATATACATTTTAGTAATAAATCTTTCAATATATGTATCCATTATTAGATATTCAAGTGGACTTTGTTCTGTCGATTTAAAATTCCTCCCTCATTTTTAAAAAAATATGATTTAAGTTGATAATAAGAAAAAATAGTATTATGTGGTACATTATTCTTTCAATTGATCAAAAGTTTAAAAAATCTCAAAAAACAATCCCTTTTTTATTCCTTCTTTTTCTTTGGCTTGGCTTCGCGGATGAAGATTTATGGAGGGGGTAAAAGTCCACGTCAGCTGCAGGCTCGATTGTGGCTGACAAGTCTGATGCGGGACAGGCAGACACGGTTGCAGCGGTTGCAGGGGAAAATTGGTTGGTTGGGGTTGGGTGTTGGGTTTTTCCTCCTTTGTCTTTTGTCAGTGAGGTGGGCTCTGCGGTCTTCTTCAAAGTAGGTTGCTGCCCGCCGAACTGTGAGGCGCCAAGATGCACGGTTTGAGGCGATATCAGCCCACTGGCGGTGGTCAATGTGGCAGGCACCAAGAGATTTCTTTAGGCAGTCCTTGTACCTCTTCTTTGGTGGACCTCTGTCACGGTGGCCAGTGGAGAGTGGTATAATTCCACAATTATACCAAACATCGAAATAATGATTATTAAACATAAAAGGAATTAAAGGATTTTGATTTAATATAATTTTAGCCAACTGATAATTCTTCATTCCTCTTTCTACATGTTCTCCATTCTATACTTTAAATATATGCTCAAAATTGGTGTTTCAGATTTTCCTTTTAATAATCCCTCATGCCATTTATATAAAACGTGTTCAGAATTACTTTCTCCTATTTTATTCATTTCAATTTGCACCCATGTAATCTTTTCATTGATCTGATAACAAGTAAGAGGATAAAAATCTAAGTTGAGCCACTTTATAATAATTTTTTTTAATTAGGCAATCGAAGTCCCCCTTGATCAAATTTCCATGTGAATTTTTCCAATGCCGTCTGAAGCATTTTATCCCTCCAAATAAATCTTCTTGCACTTTTATTTAAATCCTGAAAAACATTATTGGTAAAAAAAAACAACTGGTAAAAATTGAAAAAGGTATTCGAGGAAAGTTATTCATCTTTACACAATTAATCCTTCTATCTTAATAAATCTTCTTTAATTTTCCCCAATAAAGGTATGTAATTTAATTTAAATGAATTAGTTAAATTCTTATTAAAATTAATTCCTAAATATTTAATTGCACCAGTCTGCCATTTAAATTTTGTCATTTTCTTAACTTGAACATAATCTGTCTCAATCATTGGCATCACTTCACTTTTATCAATATTTACTTTGTAACCTGATACTAACCCATACTCCGCCAACTGATTATTTACCTTTTGTAATGAACTTTCAGGGTTTGTAAGATATAATATCAGATCATCTACAAAAAGACTAATTTTATGCTCTATATCATGTATCTTAAAACCCTCAATCTCATTATCACTTCTAATCACCTTAGCTAATGCAAATTAAAAAAAAGGAGATAATGGACATCCTTGTCTAGATTATCTTTCCAACAAAAAGGATTTTGAAAATTGCCTATTTGTAATCACTTTAGCCTTTGGAGAATTATATAATGCTCTTATCCAATTTATAAAATTTGTCGGAATTCCAAAAACCTTCAGGACTTTAAATAAACTATTCCATTCTAATCTATCAAATGCCTTTTCTGCAAATAAAGCTCAGGCCACTGATGGTATTTGTCTTTTCTGAGCCATATCTATTAAACTTAAAAATCTAACAATATTATCAGCTTATCTTTTATTTTTAATAAAACCTGTTTGGACCATATTAATCAATTTAGGCAAACATTTAGCTAATCTATTTAGCTATTAGTTGGACAAAATTTTATATTCAGTATTCAATAATGAAATTGGTCTATATGAAGATGGAAGTCAAGGGCCCTTCCCTTTTTTTGGAATAACTTATTAACACAGTTTTAAACGACTCAGGTCCCAAAGATCTTCCATTTGATCAAACAATCTCATAAATATCGGAATTAGTAAGTCTTTAAATTCTTTCTAAAACTCCGGAGAGAAACCATTCTCCCCTGGAGCCTTATTATTTGGTTAGGATATCAATATGTTATGTAATTCTGTAAATGGATTTGTCAATTCTCTTCTATACTTAACTGAGGTAAAGTAATTTTGGACAAATACTCATGTATTTTATCCCCATCCTTCAAGGATTCTGATTTATATAATATAGAATTTCATAAACACATCATTAATACCATGTGTAAGATGCCCAGAATCATCTTTGAGAGCTATTATTGTTCTCGATACTTGTTCACTTTTCAATTGCCATGCTAAAACTTTGTGCTCTATCTCCCAATTCATAATATTTTTGTCGGGTTCATCTAGTATCCCTCTCTAATCTATATGTTTGTAACCTTTTATAACCTTAGCCATATAACTTATTATTTGTCCTCTTAAAAAAGCCTTCAAAGAATCCCATACCACAAACTTGTTAGTTACAGAATGTTCTTTCAGGTCCATAAAAATTTTATCTTTTGCCTTACAAAAATCTTCCCTTTTCAACAATGCTGCAAAAAACCTCCATCTATAACCTATATTTTGCTTCTCCTCCAATAAAACTGACTTAACTAAAGGTGAATGGTCAGACAATATCCTCACTTGATATTCAGTACTATGCTATGAGCTGGACAAAATGTTATAATGGGTATTCAATAATGAAATTGGTCTATATGAAGATGGAAGCAAAGAGTCTGAAGTTGAGAGGCGATTAAAAACATATCTATACGAGAAAATGTCTTGAACCTATATGAATAAAATGAATAATCCCTAATATCAGGATGCAACTTCCTCCAACTATTAAGTTTCATTTCATTTCATAAAATTTTTCACATCCTTTGTCACCTTATTTTTAACCATAATTCCTCCTGATCTATACAATTTGGAATCAAAAGTAAAATTAAAGTCTCCTCCCATAATTATTTTCCTTTTTCCATTAGCTAACTGCATAAAAACATGAGTTTCCTGTATAAAAGCCACATCCACTTTAATTTTTTTTCCATATAATTCAATAACCTTTTTCACTTTATTGGATTGTGATAGAATATAGATATGTTTTTGGGAGATAAATTGGGGCCGGTTTTTTTTTAATGTAGGTCACATACAAACACTTTAAAACAGATCTTTTGAGAGCGAGGTATTTACCTTCCTCCAGTGGGTTGTGGATCAGGTCATCCACCCTGGCTGTGGTTTCTTTATCGAGCGCACTCATGATGTGGTTGAACATTATGGTGTGTTTGAAATGAAACTGCGCCTCTGCCTGCCCGAACCAGGTGCATGGCGATCCATCCAGGGGGGTGGGGGGGGTTTCACCGTGGTCGTGTTAACTGCTGCTGAGTCCATGTCGGGAGGCCAGAAACCGTCTGGACTCGCTGGTGTTACCAATGTAGCAGCAGCTACTAACTGAAACACAGAACAGGACGCTGAGGGGTTTCAGTTGAACTGATTTATCTGATTTATTCAAACTTCGCGTGCGCCCTTTAAGGGCAGTGTGAGCTCAGCCCCTGTGCTGGCAGTGACATCATTATGTTCTCCCGAGGCGCGCACTTTGGCCTAAGCCACAAGATACTGAGGTCCCCCGACAGCGCCATCTTCCCGCAGCTGTCCTGCCGGTGCGGCAATACAAGCAGTGGCAATTCGCCACGAGAGATGTGGCTTGCCACATTTCCATTATAAATCAAAGTTGTTTGTCTTTCTTTCGCTTGTTTCGCTGCCAGCTCCAATAGCTTCTCTCTTACTTAATATCAAAGGAATCTGACAAGTATTGGATGGGATCTTTGGTTAGGCCAAGGTTTAGGTCTCAATGCCCTATGGGCTCATTCTATCTCCAAATCCCCTTGAAATGCAGCCTGACCCAAAGATTCCAGTATCCACCATTGGAGAAATTTTTTCAAGTCTTGACCTTCATCCCCTTAAGTCCAACAATCTTGATAGTGTTCCGTCTACTGAAATTTTCCGAAATGTCTATCTTCTGCTTGTACTTTCTTCACTTGCTCATTCAGATTTTGAATCTCGCATTCATTCCCTTTCATTTTTCCATCCACTATTTCAAATCTAATGTCCACCTGTTGCATTAATCTTTCCATCTTATCACCATTCTTCTTGACTTCATCAGTTCACACTTCAATAGATTGTTCAAAAAAAATCGAACATTTGTTTTAATTCACCAGAAGACAAAGAAGCTTCTGTACCTTTTTCTGCTTTTTTCTTGATTGTAGGTCCTTCTTGTTCTTTGCTTTTCCAGGTCTTCTTCTTGATCATTGGAGCTGTGGGTGTCTGGAATCTCTTCTAAAACTTCCTCTTTTTTTTGTGCTCTGCACATGCGCGACTCCTCATGTCGGCGGCCATTATCGGGGGAGACCTTGTGCAGCAATATCGAAGGTTCTGGCCTCTCTCCTTTGGATATTACCTTGCGGACAGCTCCAGCATCCTTTCTTAAGATCGGCCTCTCTTTCTTTTCTTGTTCTTTTCCTTGCTGAGTTTCTTGTATAATAGTAAGTCATTTATCCTTCTTTGGTGGCCTTGTTGATGTCTTCTCTATGTCTTCAGACAATTCTTTCATATATTTTCTGTAACTTTTATAACCTTTTCCTCAACTTTTTCGAGGAAAGCAGAGATTATCAGTCTAACCCCACGTCATCACGTAGCATGCCCCAGCCAGGTGGTGGTTGTGGCACAAGTCAACCAGGTTTTTGATCTCTGTCCTGCATTCTGAGTCATTTCCAGTTATTCAGCCAACAATGGTGGTGTCAGCGATTTTCTAGATCGAGTTGGAGCTGAAGTTAACTGCCCATTCCCAGGAGTACAACGAATAGAGTGTGGACGAAGCACAACGTTGGGGTGCTCCTGTGTTGATGATCAGTGAGGAGAAGGTGATGTTGCCAATGAGCAATGATTGGGGTTTGTTGATGAGGAAGTTGTTCCAGTTGCAGAGGGATTGACCGAGTCCCAAGTCCTTTCGTTTAATTGTGACTGTTGCTGGTATGATGGTGTTGATCGCCGAGCTGAAGTCAATGAACAACAGCCTGATCCAGGTGATTAATGCAGAATGGAGGGCCAACGAGCTGGCATTTGCCATTGATCTGTTATGATGAAGTTGGTCTTGGTCCATCCTGAGAAGAGTTGATTTTCTCCACAGCCAGCCTCTAAAAGCATTTCATTATGGTAGATGGCAGTGGCCGATAGTCATTGAGCACATCACCCTGCTCTTCTTGGACATCGGAATGATAGATGCCCTTTAGAAGCAGGTGGGGACGGACCTCTGGCTATGGTAATGAGAAGTTGAAAATGTCTGCAAAAAAAAAATCAACCAGTTTGTTCACACAAGTTTTAAGAACCTAGCGAGGTCCACTGCCTGGGCCAGATCATTTCCAGGGATTCACCTTCCTGAAGGCTGTGTTCACCTTTGCCTTGGAGACTGGGAGCACAGAGATTCTTGGGGGGTGGCAGGGAGGGGAGGTTTGCAGGGGTTCATGATTTCTCTTTTGTAGTAGACATAGAAGGCATTGATAACATTCAGAAGAGATGCATCACATTTAATTATACTACCTTGTTTCGTCTTGTAGGATATAATTAATGCATACAAGCCCTGTCACAGCTGTCAGGTGCCTGTATGAGACTCCAGCTTGGTCCAAATTGACTCTTTGCCTTGTCTTCTGGAGGTTGTACTGGACATTCTGAATGCATCTGGATTTCAGTCCTCAACACTGCAGATCTGGTCTTCAGCAGTTTGTGGATCACTATTGTAATAAAGAGACATCAGAAATCTATCCCTATTTATTGTCATGGGATGAACAAGAAATATTTTGAGTTGAGTGAGTTATACTGGAAAACAAGACATTGCAAAAAATAATTGGTACTCATTGTGAAGGTGCAAATTTATTTAGACATTATTTCCCGCCCCCCCCCCCCACCAACCCTGATAGTCTAATGCAATTGAAAAATTAAATTTTCTGCATGTCTGTTTTAAATGTTGAAAAATAATAGTCTTATGTAGCTTTTTGTTCCTCCAATAGAAATCTGCTACCCATCCTTGCTACTACTCTGATGCATTCTGCCATCATCCACATACATCAGCTGGATATCTCTGCCTTTAGCAACAAAGAGGAACCTGATCAGGATGAGGAAGAAGTTGTCTGTAGGTATTTAGATTTTTCTGTAATATTAATTCAAACTTCAGATGCATATCTTTGCAGCCAACATACAGCAAAATATCAAAACAGAAAAGCTGCAGATGCTGAAACTTGAGCAAATCATTGCTGGAGGAACTCAACAAGTCGGACAACACCCATGAATAGAAATTGACTGACTATTTCTACTCATGGATGCTGCCCGACCTGCTGAGTTCCTCCAGCAATTCTTTGTTTTTAAATTTTTTTTTATTTTTCACACTATGAACCCTATTAATCAAAATACACACAAACATTTCCCTCTTGAATATACGCAGTGTCATTTTCTCCCCTTCCCCCCCCCTCCCTTCCCTCCCTCCTTCCCAACCCCCTCCAAACCCATTAAACAATGTCATCACACAGTGAAAATAAACAAGAAAATGGTGTAATCTACTGGGTCAGTTCATTTCGTCGTCTTCTCATTCTATCATTTTAGGGGGTGGAAGTCCGCGGTAGGCCCTCTCTGTTGTGTTCCATGTACCGTTCCCAAATTTGTTCAAATAATGTGACTTTATTTTTTAAATTATATATTATTTTTTTCCAATGGAATACATTTATTTATGCAGTACAAGGAAATAAGACGCCAACAGTGGTTGTTGCTTTAGATGCAGAGAAAGCCTTTGACAGGGTAGAATGGAATTATTTATTCAAAGTATTACAGAGGTTCAACCTACCAGAGAAATATGTTCGCTTGAGCAATAGAAGCATTGGCAGAACTGATAAGAACAGGGAATAAAAATAAAAGAGAAGGAATATAAAATCAGTCTATTTGCAGATGGACATCATAGTATACTGAACAGAACCAGAATTATCAATTAAAAAATTACATAAGAAATTGAAGGAATATGGAGAAATATCGGGGTACAAGATCAACGCAAATAAAAGTGGAGCGATGCCAATGAATAATGCGGATTACACAAAAGTTTAAAAAAACTATCCATTTAAATGGCAAACACAAGCAATCCGATAGCTAGGTATTAGGCTAGATAATAATCTAGGCCATCTATACAAACTAAATTATCAGCCATTAATGAAGAAATTACAAGATGACTTAGAACATTGGAAAGATTTACCACTAACACTGATAAGAAAGGTAAATTGCATTAAAATTAATATCTTCCCAAGGATACAATACCTATTTCAATCATTACCAATGCCCTTAACAGAGAAATTCTTCAATGAGCTAAAGAAAATAATAAGGAAATTCTTATGGAAAGGGGGGAAACCGAGGATAGCACTAGATAAATTAACAGAATGGTACAAACAAGATGCTTTGCAGCTACCAAACTTTAAAAATTATTATAGAGCAGCACAATTAAGATATCTATCAGATTTTTATCAAACAAGGGAAAAACCAGATTGGACCAGGATAGAGCTAGATAAAATAGGGGAGAAGGTACTAGAACATATACTTTATAAGTGGGATGAAAAACTGGTGCAATATAGAAGTTCACCAGTACTGCATCATCTGCTCAACATTTGGAAGATTCACGTAGAAAGGAAAAAAACAAATTACCAACTACCAAAATTATTATTGATGCAAAATCAACTAATCCCTTTCACAATAGATAACCTTTCCTTTAGAGAATGGGAGAGAAAAGGGATTAAATGAATAGAAAATTGTTTTTTGGGAAATAATTTATTATCATTTGAACAAATGAAGTCTTTGTCTTTGGCTTGGCTTCGCGGACGAAGATTTATGGAGGGGGTAAAAAGTCCACGTCAGCTGCAGGCTCGTTTGAGGCTGACCAGTCCGATGCGGGACAGGCAGACACGATTGCAGCGGTTGCAAGGGAAAATTGGTTGGTTGGGGTTGGGTGTTGGGTTTTTCCTCCTTTGCCTTTTGTCAGTGAGGTGGGCTCTGCGGTCTTCTTCAAAGGAGGCTGCTGCCCGCCAAACTGTGAGGCGCCAAGATGCACGGTTTGAGGCGTTATCAGCCCACTGGCGGTGGTCAATGTGGCAGGCACCAAGAGATTTCTTTAGGCAGTCCTTGTACCTTTTCTTTGGTGCACCTCTGTCACGGTGGCCAGTGGAGAGCTCGCCATATAATACGATCTTGGGAAGGCGATGGTCCTCCATTCTGGAGACGTGACCCATCCAGCGCAGCTGGATCTTCAGCAGCGTGGACTCGATGCTGTCGACCTCTGCCATCTCGAGTACCTCGACGTTAGGGGTGTGAGCGCTCCAATGGATGTTGAGGATGGAGCGGAGACAACGCTGGTGGAAGCGTTCTAGGAGCCGTAGGTGGTGCCGGTAGAGGACCCATGATTCGGAGCCGAACAGGAGTGTGGGTATGACAACGGCTCTGTATACGCTTATCTTTGTGAGGTTTTTCAGTTGGTTGTTTTTCCAGACTCTTTTGTGTAGTCTTCCAAAGGCGCTATTTGCCTTGGCGAGTCTGTTGTCTATCTCATTGTCGATCCTTGCATCTGATGAAATGGTGCAGCCGAGATAGGTAAACTGGTTATATGGAATAACTCATGGTACAATGTTTGCATACCACCAACTGAAAACCTACTTAAAGGACAAATTGGGAAGCAGACTGAGATTACCAGAAGGAAGCAGCTTTGAATATGTGATTTCAGACACAATGATAATTAAAAGATTTATAACAAACATGTACATCAAGCTGCAAGAGAAAGAAAATGATGAAATAAGCTATAAACCCAAACAAAAGTGGGAACAAGATCCAAACATAAAGATAAAAAATGAAATATGGGAAAAGCTATGCGCCGGAACTCTGAGAAATATAATAAACTTGAGGTTACAAGTGATACAATATAATTGGTTAAACAGGCTATATATTACGCCCCAAAAGTTAAATAAATGGGTCCCAACAGTGTCAGGTAGATGTTTTTGCTATAAGAAGGAAACGGGAACAACAGTACATGCAATTTGGGCATGTGAGAAAGTGAAAAAGTTTTGGGAAGATCTAAATCAGGTATTAAATAAAATCACAAAAAGCAACATACCAAAAAATCCAGAGATCTTTCTTTTAAGTAATATAAGAAGTAAAGAACTTGGACTCAATTTGGATGGAGCACAAAAAAGATTTATTATGATAGCCTTAGCTGCAGCAAAAAAATGTATAATGTCAACTTGGAAATCAGAAGAGAGCCTGAGAATACAGCAATGGTACATGGAAATGAATAAATGTATTCCAGCAATTCTTTGTTGACATCAACAATTACCATTTTTCTTGGGATGATGGGTGACTGTTTATTGTGTGTCACATTCTACCTGGAAAATAATTAAAACATAGCAAATCATTTAATCATCAAGGCTATATGATCTACTTTACTTTATTTCTTACCTTTTATTAGACAATTTACATTTGTATATTGAGTTATGGAAAATATTTCTTCTACCTTCCAAATCCCCCAAGTCATTCTGCTAGCTGCATGACAGTATGGTGATGCACGTTCTGCACATGCCAGTTTGAGAGCAGGTTCATGAAGCTCAACATGGACAAGTGCATGTTCCTCTCCCTCCCTTCCTAAAATCCACAATAAACTTCTTGATCTTGTTGATGTTTATTGTTCTGCCACCTTCTAACCAGATTCTTCGCCTCTATCCAGCATTTTGGCATTTCCTGTTATTCAGCCAATGATGGAGGTGTCGTCAGCAAATTTGTAGATTGTGGGGATTAGTGAGAATTGAGCACGTTGCCTTGAGGTGCCCTGTGCTGGTCAGCAGCAACGGGGAGGTGATGTAATCGATCTTCACTGATTTGGGTTTGCCAATAAGGAAGCTGAGGATCCAAAGGCAAAGGAATTAATCTTTAGTTTGATCATGGGTGTTTCTGGTGTGGTAGTGTTGAACACTCTGCTGTAGTCAAGTGAAGAACACCTTGATGAAGGTGATCTAACGTGGAGTGGAGGGCACTACTTTGCATAAATTATTTTTATATGGCGATCAGATTAGTAGTGGGAAAGGATGGGAGACCCACATTTGATATGTTGCTTGTTCTTTAAATGGAGTTCAATTTCTGCATTAAAAAGCACCTTACCAAGTCACGTGATGGAGTAGTGGCCATTCGGGGAACTCCAGCCCTCTCCAGAAAAGTTTAAAAAAAAGACTGAAAAAACAAAGGCACAAACACAAAAACCAAAATAAAGTGAAAGTAAAGGTGTGGAGAAAATGGCAGCGAAGAAAGAAAAGCCAAAAGCAACGGGAAGAAGAGAAGAAAAGACGTCAGAAGAAGAAGGTGAAGGCCTTACCTGTACGAAGAGGCCCGCCGCGGAGAGAGAAGCCCGCTCCCTAAGGCCAGTTGAAGCCCCGAACTCGGGACTACAAAAATGGCTCACGGAGCCAAACAAAAGTGTGCAACCGCGCATGCGCGAGGAGGTGCGTGATGTGCAAGACAAAAATAACACTGACGGGAGGGGGGACCAGCTGAGGAGTCGATCTCCACAGCTGAAATTGACAACCACAACAAAGCAGCAAGAGGAAAACATAGAAAATAACGAGAACAAGAAAGAAGAGAGTAAAAAGAAATCAAAGAAACAACAGATGACCAACCCAGAGGAAGAAGACCAGCATCAAGACACTTCTAGTAAAAATAAGAAGACCAAAAATACCCAACAAAATAAAACAAACAAACCAACAAGAAAACCAGAAGAGACAGGTAAAGGACACAGATCCTGGAGTGGACTCAGAAGAAGAAGAGGAAGAACACAGAGAAATGGAAGATGAAGGGAAGGGCAAGTACATGGATATATTTTTTTTTAAAGAATATATGGAATCAGTAAAAGAATGACAGTCACAAGAATTCAGTGAAATAAAAAGAGTAAAAAGTACAGAAGAAAAAAATGAATAGATTAGAGATGATCATGTCAGATATAGGAAAAAGAGTGAACAAGGTGGAAGAATGAGAAACAGCCATAGAAATGGAAGTAGATGACTTAAAAAAGAAATTAGAAGAATCTGATAAAAAAGTTAGAGACACAAGAGTTGTTAGCTCAGAAGATAGATATAATGGAAAATTATAATAGAAGAAACAATATAAAGATAGTGGAAGATGAAGAAGGCAAGAATATGAGAGAATTTATAAAAGAATTGATCCCCAGGGTCCTAGGAAGACCAGAATTACAGGAAGAAATGGAAATAGAAAGGGCACACAGAACATTACCTCCTAAACCACAACCACAACAAAAACCAAGATCCATTCTAGTAAAATTCCTAAGATATACAACAAGAGAAAATATATTGGAGAAAGCAATGAGGAAAATAAGAGAAGACAAAAAACCACTGGAATACAAAGGTCAAAAAAATTTTTTCTATCCAGACATAAGTTTTGAACTCCTGAAGAAGAGGAAGGAGTTTAATGCAGCAAAAACGATCCTATGGAAAAAAGGATATAAATTTATGCTAAAGTATCCAGCGGTACTTAAAATAGTTATTCCAGGGCAGCAAAACAGACTATTCTTGGATCCGGAGGAAGCAAGAAAATTTGTAGAACAACTACAAAATAGACAGAGAGAGGAAGATATGTAACGAGAACAAAAATGACCACAAACTATATATATGTGTGTATGTAGGTATATATATGTATATATATACACACACACATACACACACACACACACACACACACACACACACACACACACACACACACACACACACACACACACACACACGTGTGTGTGTATGTGTGTATGTATATATAAAAAATAGAATATAGGTAAGAACTAAGAAGGGAAAGAAAGGGAAGAAAGGAAGTATGGGGGAAATTAAGAGAGTGACCTTTGTTGTATATGAAAATTAAAATCTTTTCTGCGGGGGCTGCGAAATCAGTTGACGCTTGCGAGTGAATTCGCAAATCCAAATGGAGAGGGGAGATATGGTTGCCTGACAAGGGACAAAGGGCAACTCAGGAAGGGGAGGGGATAGTGGGGTTAAAGGAATTTTAGATAGGAGAATAAGGGAAATATTTTATGTTTTAGAAATGTTGTCTTTTAATGTGTTCAAAAAAAGAAAGCAGAAATGGATAAGAAGGAAAGGTGATGATGAGGAAACAGAAAGGAAAGATAAACAAAGTATGAAATGGCTATGTTGAACTATATGACTTTAAATATTAATGGAATACATAACCAAATCAAAAGGAAGAAACTGCTAAATTTACTGAAAAAAGAAAAAATTGATATAGCATTCGTACAAGAAACACACTGAACTAAAGTGGAACACAAGAAATTAAAGAGAGATTGGATAGGACATGTAACAGCAGCGTCATATAATTCAAAAGCTAGAAGAGTAGCTATATTAATCAGTAAAAATGTACCAATCAAAATAGAAGAGGAAATAATAGATCCAGCAGGGAGATATGTAATGATAAAATGTCAGATATATTTGGAGTTTTGGAATTTACTCAATGTATATTCACCTAACGAAGAAGATCAAAAATTTATGCAAGATATCTTTTTGAAGATAGCAGACACGCAAGGGAACATACTAATAGGAGGGGATTTCAACCTTAATTTGGATTCAAACATGGATAAAACTGGGAAAAAAATTAACAGAAAGAACAAAGTAACCAAATTTATAATTAAATCGATGCAAGAAATGCAACTTTTGGATATATGGAGGAAACAACACCCAAAGGAAAAGGAATATTCATATTATTCGGGTAGACACAAAACATACTCAAGAATAGACCTATTCCTGTTATCAGCTCGCAAGCAAGAGAGAGTTAGGAAAACGGAATATAAAGCTAGACTATTATCGGACCACTCAGCCCTGTTATTGATAATAGAGTTAGAGGACATCCCACCAAGAATGTATAGATGGAGATTAAACTCCATGCTACTTAAAAGGCAGGATTTTAGAGAATTAATTGAACGACAAATTAAAATGTACTTTGAAATAAATACGGAATCAGTGAAAGATAAGTTTATACTATGGGACGTAATGAAAGCGTTCATCAGAGGGCAAATAATAAGTTATGTAACTAAGATGAAGAAGGACTACAATCAGGAAACAGAGCAGTTGGAAAGGAAAATAGCAAATATAGAAAAAGAATTAGCAATGAAGGAAGACACAACTAAAAGAAGAGAATTGGCAGATAAAAAAATAAAATATGAAACACTACAAACATATAAGGTGGAGAAGAACATAATGAAGACAAAACAGAAATATTATGAACTAGGAGAAAAAACGTACAAAATTCTAGCGTGGCAGCTTAAGACAGAACAAACTAAGAGAATGGTATTGGCATTAAGGAAAAAAGACAAGCAAATCACATATAATCCAACGGAGATTAATGAAAACTTCAGAGAATTCTACGAACAATTATATCAAACTGAAAACGAAGGGAAAGAAGACAAAATAGATGAATTTTTAACTAAAATTGAACTACCGAAATTACAAACAGAGGAACAAAATAAATTAACAGAACCATTTGAAATAGAAGAAATACAGGAGGTAATAAAAAAACTACCGAATAATAAAACACCAGGAGAGGATAGATTCCCAATAGAATTCTATAAAACATTTAAAGATTTATTAATTCCTCCCCTTCTGAAAGTAATCAACCAGATTGATAAAACACAAAGCTTACCAGATTCATGCAAAACAGCAATAAATACAGCAATACCAAAGACAGGGAAAGATCCACTCGCACCAGCGTCATATAGACCAATATCTTTACTTAACACAGATTATAAGATAATAGCTAAACTATTAGCAAACAGATTAGCCGACTATGTACCAAAAATAGTAAATCTAGACCAAACTGGATTTATTAAAAAAAGACAAACAACAGACAATATCTGTAAATTTATTAACTTAATTCATGCAGTTGAAGGAAATAAAGCTCCAACAGTAGCAGTTGCTTTAGACGCAGAGAAGGCCTTTGACAGAGTAGAATGGAATTATTTATTCAAAGTACTACAAAAATTCAGCCTACCAGAGAAATATATTAATTGGATTAAAGCATTATATAAGGGGCCATTGGCGAAAGTGACAGTAAATGGATATATATCAAAACAATTTAACTTGAGCAGATCAACAAGGCAGGGATGCCCACTATCTCCCTTATTGTTCGCATTAGCCATAGAACCACTAGCAGAACTGATAAGAACAGAAAATAAAATAAAAGGGATAAAAATAAAAGACAAGGAATATAAAATCAGTCTATTTGCAGATGATGTTATAGTATACTTAGCAGAACCAGAAATATCAATAAAAGAATTACATAGGAAATTGAAGGAATATGGAAAAGTGTCGGGGTACATGATTAATGCAAATAAAAGTGAAGCAATGCCAATGAATAATGCGGATTTCTCAAAATTTAAGAAAGAATTACCATTCAGATAGCAAATGCAAGCAATGCAATACCTTGGTATACAAATAAATAAAAACCTCGGCCATCTATATAAACTCGATTATTATCCACTAATGAAAAAAATTACAAGACGACTTAGAGCATTGGAAAGACTTACCACTAACACTGATAGGAAGGATAAACTGTATTAAAATGAACATTTTCCCAAGGATACAATACCTATTTCAGACATTACCAATACGCTTAACAGAGAAATTCTTCAAGGAGTTAAAGAAAATAATAAGGAAATTTTTATGGAAAGGGGGGAAACAGAGGATAGCACTAGATAAATTAACAGAATGGTATAAACAAGGAGGCTTACAACTACCAAACTTTAAAAATTATTATAGAGCCGCACAATTAAGATACCTATCAGATTTTTATCAAACAAGTGAAAAGCCAGATTGGACCAGATTAGAACTAGATAAAATAGGGGAGAAGATACTTGAACATATTATATAAATGGGATGAAAAATTGGTACAACGTAGGAATTCTCCAGTATTGCATCATTTGCTCAACATTTGGAAGAAGATTCATGTAGAAAGGAATAAAACAAATTACCAACTACCAAAACTAATACTGACGCAAAATCAGCTAATCCCTTTTACAATAGATAACTTTCCTTTAGAGAATGGGAGAAAAAAGGGATCAAAAGAATAGAAAATTGTTTTTCGGGAAACAAATTATTATCCTTTGAACAAATGAAGGATAAATATAGCTCACGATACAGTGTTGGCATACTACCAACTGAAATCCTACTTGAAGGACAAATTGGGAAGCAGTCTGAGGTTACCAGAGGGAAGTGATTTTGAATATGTGATTACAGGCACAATGATAATCAAAAAATTTGTAACAAACATGTATATTAAACTACAAGAAAAGGAGAATGAGGAAACAAATGGTAAAACTAAACAAAAATGGGAACAAGATCTAAACATAAAGATAAAGAAGAAAACATGGGAGAAGTTATGCTCAGGAACTATGAGAAATACAATAAATACGAGGTTACGTATGATACAATATAACTGGATACACAGGCTATACATTACACCTCAAAAGTTAAATAAATGGGACCCAACGGTATCTGACAGATGTTTTCGCTGTAAAAAGGAAATGGGAACAACAATTCATGCAATTTGGACATGTGAGAAAGTGAAAAAATTTTGGGAAGATCTAAACCAGATATTAAATAAAATCACAAAAAGCAATATACCAAAAAACCCAGAGATCTTCCTCCTAAGTAACATAAAAAACAAAGAATTTGGACTCGATTTGAATGGAGCACACAAAAGATTTGTTATGATAGCCCTAGCTGTAGCAAAAAAATGTATTATGTCAACCTGGAAATTAGAAGATAACTTGAGAATACAACATGGTATTTAGAAATGAATAAATGTATTCCATTAGAAAAAATAACCTATAATTTAAGAAATAACATTACAATATTTGAACAAATATGGGAGCCATACATGAAACACAATAGAGAAAACCTACCGTGGACATCTATCACCTAAAATGACAGAAGGAGAAGAGAATGAAAAGAACTGACTCAGTGGAATTTCTTATTTATTTTTATTGAGTGACAACATTGTTTGACGGGTTTAATGTATCTTATATTCTGAACTTTAAATAAATGGGAGGGGAGGGGAGGAGGGAAGGGGGGGAGAAAACAACACTATATATTTAAGAAGGAAAATGTATGTATCTTGATCAATATGGTTTATAGTGTGAAAAATAAAAAATATATATAAAAAAAAAGCACCTTACCTAACATTTTGTTTAAAACTTCAATTCTATACTGCCTTTAAATTTTAATGGATGGTCATTTACTCAGGAACAACGCATCATGTGAAACAAGTGGACATGTAACAGCACAGACGTCAGTTTAACATGGAAGTCACTTCCTGTTATATACTTCAGTATCTGAGTAACTTAAATCATTTTATCCAAGTATTTGCTTCTGATAAAATGAAATAATGTAAGGAGCAAATTGGTGATCTCTTTTGATCCAGGATATGAAGTGAATTAGAACTTTTTATGTTTAGGTCAGAGAAACCAGACAGCTATTGCTGGAAAAAATGCTTTTTTTTTAAATTTTGCATGCCTTTCTACTTTTGACAGCATCTCTTTTGTTGCTAGTGTGCAATAATTCAAGTGATACACTATACAGTATTCAGCTTCCTGGCTTTACATCCCTCCCTACTGCTGAAGCTTTATTTTGTCCTAAATATGGCATTTTGAAAGATGTACAGGAGATTGCACAAAAACTGATGATTCCTGCAAACCTATGCTCAGTTGGGGTTATGTATGCATACTGCATCCTCTGGTAGCAAACTGGTTCCATTTTTACAAACATCAGTAAGTTGATTCTGTCCGTAAGCTCCAAAAAAACCCACTTTATTATGGTAACCATACTTGATAGCTTACAAGTTTGTTCCTTTGTGTCTACTTCTTCAAAGTGGGCATATCAAAATCGGCAGAGTTATTCCAGCACCAGTGACCCGGGATCGAATCCAGCACTGTCTGTTAAGAGTTTGTGCGTTCTCTGTGGGTCTCTGGTTTCCTCCAACCATTGGGTATTTGGGTGACACGGGCTCGTAGGCCAGAAGGGCCTATTAGTGTGCTGTATGTCTATTTTTTAAATTCTAATCATGGAATGTACATTTCAAATCTAAATTACTGAGGTATACCATGAAAAGCAAGGAATCTGTTATCGAACCCCTTTGTATCCCTCTTCATGGAGCCTTCTGGTCACCAAAACTCTTGTCAACCATTGTGTTTCCTTTCTTGCTTTTGGATCCAGAATTTTCATGATTCAGTGGCTTTAACTTCTGATCAGTCTGCCATATCCTTCCTTATCAAATATCTTTCTAAACTTGGACTTTATTTAAATATTATTTTTAAATTGCTCAACAGTATTTTTGTGATAGCATGGCTACTATATTGCAAGGGGGGAATGCCCATTTAGACCCTGTGGTACCTCAATTGGTAGATACTATGGAATGATTGTAGAAGCTTATAGGGGTTTGATAGCTGCTTGACGATAACATTGGTTTTAAGTGGAATATAAAAGTAAAGGAAAACTTGATGGATAATCCACCATTTTCCATATGACCATTGAGTGAACATCATATTGCACAATAGGTTCAAAGAATATGAATGAATCTTCACACATTGAGTCCAGTCCATACAATAGTAGTATACCCACTGTTATATGTGGATTATGGAGGAAATTGTGGTCTCCCTGACTGTCTGGAATATTGTGGATTGTGGGTGGTTACGTGTCCTCCCTGTCTGAAAATTATCCAAAAGTCATATCACTTATCAATCAAGGTTGGACTCTGGCCACCCATTAGTGCATACTAATTTAAATTACCTAGGGTCATTATTGGCTAAATGCCCAGATCAGAACTGTACAGTACATAGATGCATAGTATATTTTTTTCTCTTTGCCTCGTGGACCATGCCCCAGACATCACTCCGTGCCAGGTTGCTACAGTGGATATCACTGGAAGTGTCAAGGTTAAGGTATGCACTACACTGAAGCTGAGCTGTAGTCCTGCAAATAGATTAGTATTTGCAGAGAGCTGCACCCCTGCTGGTAAAGTGTGTGTGTGGTGTGTGTGTGTGTGTGTGTGTGTGTGTGTGTGTGTGTGTGTGTGTGTGTGTGTGTGTGTGTGTGTGTGTGTGTGTGTGTGTGTGTGTGTGTGTGTGTGTGTGTGTGTGTGTGTGTGTGTGTGGAACTCCCTGTCTGTACAGTGTGTGTGTGTGGAACTCCCTGTCTGTACAGTGTGTACTCAGTGTGTGAGCGTGTAAAGTATAGGCAGCACTGGTATCTGACTCCAACCTATGTTTGTCTGATTTAAGTAATATAGTAATCGAGTACCATTTAACGTTCTCCACCATTAGTCTCCTGTGTGTTAATTAAAGTTACGTGTGATGTAACACTTGGGTCCAGGCTCATCTCTCTGTGAACCCATCAAACCTGATAATCTTCCCAACATGACATCAACGAAGATATTAGTTGACAAGGAGTAATTTTACTGTGTTTGTAATCGAGAGGTTGTTTTAAGTGAGAGCACATTAAAGCTATAATCAGTAAATCTTCCCAAATGTATGCTCATTCCAAAATATATATTTTGTGTTTAAAAGATACCACCCATATATTGATACTAGCAGAATGATAAAATGTTCCTCAAGTTAGTTAATTTCTTTACATGTTTTCAATGTTCACAGAATACTCTTTTCATCACTGAAGGTAGAAACAAGGCCAGTGCAGTTCAGGAGTTGCCTTTATACACATTTTAGCACTTGAGCATTAGTCAAGGTGTTTCAGATATTAATCTTATTTATTAATTTACCCAGTTATGAGAATCGGTTCAAAGACTGAGAATTGTATTCACTTGGCATGATGGCCTGTGGAAAAGGAGCAATAGTAGCTTCAACATAAATTACTCCAGTTTATTAAATTTGAGCATTTTTTATGATAAATTGAGAAGATTTTCCATTGATGCGCTTGTCTTTTGCCTTGCTATGATTGATCAAAATGTTTATTTTTGTAAGTGTTGCATTCAGGATACCTAGAAAATGCTTTTACTCGTCAGGAAGACTATATTTTAAGAGGTTATGTTTGTCAGTTTCAACCCCTTTTACGAAAAGGGGGATCTTCCAGTCTTTGTAAGCTAACTTTACATTGACTTTTCCATTTACAATTAATTTGCGTATTGGTTAGATGTATCTAATTGTTTTTCTCTCTTTCAGTGCTGGATGGAGAATTGGTGGCTCGATCAGTGTTAAACAAATTGCTAGAGGTCTGTCGTAACTGGATAAAAGAACCACAATTTCTTCAATTGCCAAAGCAGTACTTAAAAGTTTCTAGTCATGCTATTCGTAACACACGGAGAAAGATGGAGGACAGACATGTGGCATTACTTGAGTTTAATGCTCTATTTGGCATGAAGGCAAGTTGTTTAAATGTCAGCTCCAGAAGTGAATGAATGTAGACTCAACTCATCAAAGTACCTCACCCACAAAAGCTCTAAAAGAGGCAGGTTACTAAAATATTTGGCGCTTTTCAAAACTTTGAGATGTAGTAAATTGCCTTGGATTTTTAAAAAAAGTACTTTGAAATATGTGTGAACAATTTTTCATTAAATATATGGTTTCATTCCCATTCACACCATAAAACTGACACAGATCATAATTGCTAAAGTTGTCAGTACCTTTCAAGTAGGACGTAAGCAAGCTCTACAACTCTGAAATGTGTGCTCTCTTTGTGAGAGCATATATGGCCATCACCAATTCAGGATTGAAAGGTTAGAATTGGCCAAGAATTGGGTATTTTGAATGTCTTAAAGCTAATGCATAGTTCTCAGCATCTAAACAGTAGATGTGTTTCTACAATTATGGTGTAGAAGAGAAGTGTCACGATAATTGATGCAATCTCTTTGTCTCCCTTATTCTTGACGATGGTCACAATTGATATGTCTTCGTAGTCTTGTAATAGTTCTGCAGTTCCTCACAAGTTTGTGAATAGCTGGTGCAGGCATGATGTCAGTGTGTTACCATCCTACTGGTAGATCTTGGCTGCAATACCATCAGGCACCTGGTGCTTTGTTTGGTTTTAGCTGTTTAATGGCTTTGATGACCTCGTGAAGAGTCGAGGGTGCATCTAGTTCAAACAATATGGGTCTGCCCAATGCCTCATCATTAATGGTTCCTGGTCTATTCAGCAACTCGTAGAAATGTTCTTGCCATCTTTTCCTATGCTCTGATTTCTCAATGAAGATGGATGTACTGGCTTTGCTCAGGAGTTGTAAGGTACTTTGCTTTGATGGACCATACACAACCTTGATTGCTTCATAGAAGCTTCTTGAGTCATTACAGTCAGCGAAGGCTTATAATTCCTTGGCCTTGTTTGCCTACTACTGATCTTTCATAGCTCTGAGCTGCCTCTGCAAAGTTGATATGGCACTCAAAAAGACACTTTTTTTGGAATTTGAGTTTGAATGCCGAAGAAGAGCTTGGTGAGCAACTGCCTTAGCTCTTAGAAGGCCTTGCGCAGATTTGTTGTTCTCATCAAACCAGTCCTGATGCTTGCGCTTGACTTTCCCCAAGGTGTCCTGGGCAGCGCTGTAAGCCATTTCTTTGCAAGCATTCCAGTGCTCAGTAATATCATCAGGTAGATTCTTAACCAGTCTTTTTAGCAGTTTCCATAGAGGAGTTCAGGGCATCAGCACACTCACAGTGCTTCATTTTGGTGGTGTTCAGCTTTTTAGGGTTGTTTTGCAGCAATCAGTCTGTGTGGAGGTTTGATCAATAAACATAGATCTGACCACACCATTTGATGATCAGTTGAACATTTGACTCCTCGCTTAACTCTAGCTTAACGTCAGAGATGTCTCGTCGGGTAATAACATAATCAATGAGATGCCAGCTTTTAGGTCATGGATGCATCCATGTGCATTTGAGCTTCTTTGGCAATCTGAACAGTGTGTTAATAATGCACAGTTTGAATTCTGTGCACGTCGAGAGAAGCAGTGGACCATTACTTTTGCCAATCCCTTGGCATCCGATCATACCAGGCCACACAGCATTAAAGACTCCCAGCAGCTTATCGGAAGTTGCCACACTACTGATGGTGGTTTTCAGCTCACTGTAAAATGCCTCCTTGATTTCACTGGGATTAGTCAGAGATGGGGTGTAAATGTTGACTATGGTGAGGTGGCACTTTCCTTGCAGAGGTATTTGCAAGTTCTGGATTCGATCATGTACAGTAACAGGCAGGGTTGGAAGTTTTGCTGCGAGGCAGTTCTTGATGGCCAAACACACACCAGATTATTTTTTCCTCTTGGGCCTGCCAAACCAGAAGAATGTGTACCCTCCTTTCTCTTCACACAGGATGCCCTTGCCAATGAGTCAAGACTCCTGGAGAGGTACAATGTCCACTCTACTCCTTGAACACATGAGCAACAAGTGCAGTACATCTCTATGGGCAATCAGAGATAGCACTGTATATTCCATCAAATTGTGCTTGTGATTCTTACTGCTAACGTTGGACGACATGGCAGACTGGCCAGGTTGGTGTGAGCAGGCTTGTTTGAACCACTTTTTGTAGGTTGAGCAATGGCTCCCTAAACATAGCTGCTCAAATGCAGAGGGTGCTGCCTTACCAGATCTCCACTCTGTAATCCATGTGTGACCATTTCCCCCTGTCGCCTGCATGCAGACTCCTGACTACGGCTCACAACTGGTCCATCACTACAGGCCTTGGGAGTGTTGAAGATGCCCCACTCCTCAGAAAGGAATAGCATGTGTGTGAATAGATTCTAGGTGAGTAGGGGGTTGCACAGGGCCAGACCCACCCTTTCAACATCCCCTCTTGGATTCAGCGGCATGGTGAGATTCAAGATATTTGGGGGGAGGTTCTGTTGTAGTGAATGGCCAGACCAAGCTTCAATGCAAGGGATGCCCTTTCTGCACTTCACGGCACACGTGTGCTAGATGGCCATTGACTTGACAAGAAGGTTTGTCCACCCTTTGACAGGTCTTTCTTTTTCATCCTGCAGGGTGTCCAGACATCCTCTGCACCAGCTGAGCGGGGGGGGGGGTGAGCCAATTTAGTTGCTGACCACCCACACAGATAGTACTGGGTTACGTGGTACCTGTAGCACTCAGATGAATGACCTGGGTGTGTGTAATACAACCATAGAATGATAGTTTGACTTCTGCTGAAAGCTAATCATTCTATCCTGGTCATTGAAGTGCCCACCCTTGTGCATTCATGAGGGAGAAAGAGTTGGAGGAATTTCAAAGCAAAGTAAGAAGGAATTGTTGGAGTAAAAACAACAATGGAAGAACTCAACAGGCCAAGCACCATTGATGGAGACAAAATAATATATGTTGATATTCCTGCTTGGAGAGAAGTATATAGAGGGTCAGGACTGTAGGTAATAACTGCAACCAAATGAGATGCTGGTGGGGGGGAGAGAATGTTGGGCAAAAGGAACTAGATAGGGGGAGGAAGAGGGGAGAGGGAATGGGAAAGAAACCAAAGGAAGAAGAAACCTCAGTGAAAATCAAAGGAAGAGGAAACTTCAGTGGATGTGTGGGAGAAGAACGGAGATGTGAATTACTGTAAAACCCTTGATCTGGCACCTATGGGGATTAGTAGATGCTGGATAAATGTATTTTCCAGTTGCTTGACATTTATTCATTCACTGCCTAACTAATATACCTGCATTAAGAATAAACAGTCCAATAGTCAAAAGACAAAAATATTACACCGTACTTACACTGAACAAACTTCACTTGCATGAATATATAAACCTTAAAGCATTTTACTGTATTTTCAGTCACATTCTTTGAAAACATTTAAACGTCGCTGAATCTGCAGGTTTCTCACCCTCCATGGAGCTACCTGAAACACGAAAAATAACATTATAGATAATTAACCCCCTTCCCCCACCCCAAGTTTACAGATGAAGCCTCTGACAGGGATAAGGAGACACTTAGAGTTACCCCATCGGCAAGCAGCTCTTCATGCTGGCAATACCAATGCTGTTTCACACAACTTTATTCAAACAACTGCTCCAAGCACAGCATGACCAAGGCGCTCCGCTGGCTGAATATTTCCTCCCATCTTCACCAAATATTTGTGTTACTTCAGAGAATATTTACTTTCACAATTTTAAACTTGCTTTTTTTTTTCCCTTTTTTCTTACCTTAATTTTTAAAATTTATTTTTCTCTTTTTTTGCCGGTTCCTTGAGGCTGCCTGTTCCTTGAATTCTGGATACCTGGGGTTTAACTATATAGTAAAGGGGAAAAATAATTGCTCATACCATCGGGGTAAATGCTACCCAAGCAGAGGTTTTTTTTAATGTTTGGCCAAGCTGTAGCAGAGGAAAAGGGTGAGGACAGACAGGTTGGTATGAGATTGGGAAAGAGAGCTAAAATGAGATGTAATCAGAAGCTTGCGATGGCCAAGACAGACAGTGGAGGTACCCTGCGAAACGGTCGTCTATTCTACACTTGATTTCTTTACTGTAGAGGTGGCCACATTGTGAGCACAGAATGAATGAGGTGCAGGTGAATCTTTGCCTCACTTGAAAGGACTGTTTAGGACCCTGGATGGTGGTGAGGGAGGAGGTCAAGGATTGGTGGTCTGTTTCTCTGGTTGCAGCGGAAAGTGCAAGGGGGTGGTGCAGGATGGGAGGGAAGGGGTAAGCAGACCAAGGAGTCACAAAGGAAGTATCCCCGCCAAAAAGCAGAAAGGGGAGGAGCAAGGAAGATGTAACTGATAGTGGGATCACATTATAATGCTGTCACACTGCATGCTTCAACTGTATTGAAACTCCACTCCCTTTTTAGTTCTGTAGACTTAATTTAGACTTAACTGTGATAGTGTTTTTATAAAATGAGCCAAAATGTCACCAACTGAAAATATGAATTAATCTGATTTGATATATTTCAACCATGTATCTCCATGATCTTTGTCTAACAAATACCCCATTTTATCCTCTGTACTTGAAAAATGGTTTTAAATGAGCTTGTAGTACTCTAGTAGATGGCAGTAGAGGTCACTGCTTCCTATGCCCTGGGACTTGTTACTATCGCTTTGGCAACATTTATTGACTTGAGAAATATGGCACTCGAAGTTGCACATTGTAATACAGGGCCATCCTGTTTCTAATTAACCTCTTATAGAATCGGTATGTCAAACTGTTTAAGTTCCTGTAATTTTGTTTGAGAAATGAGGACAACGGTTACTAAAAAAATCCTGTAAATTAAAATTTTAATGCTTTATTTTTGTGCTTGTTTTTCTTAAGTGAAAAGTAAATGTTGAGCTGTGAAACCTAATTCTGCTCAGTATCAACAGTGAATGAGACTGGAGAAAATACAGAAGAGAGTCATGTTGTTCTTCTCCATTCTAGGATGAGAAAGAGAGGGCATACTTTGCTGTATTTGATGGACATGGTGGAGTAGATGCAGCTATCTACGCTGCGACACATCTTCACGTCGTTCTTGCTCATCAGGAACAGTTTTCAGCACAGCCTGCAGAAGCGTTAAGGAGAGCCTTCAAGCAGATCGATGAGATGTTTCTACAGAGGGCCAAGAGAATGGTAACTGCAGTGAGGCTAAGCAGAGTTGTTGGGATGTTGGTACCGGGCTTATGACCAATTATTTTTCAGAGAGAATTCTTTACCATAATATAATTTGAACTCATTACAGCAGCAGCACAAAATAGGAAATAATTGGCACATCTATTTAGATAATGATAATGAGTTTATTGTCATATACAGAGTACATATGCAGCAAAATTATTGCTGCAGCTGAACAGGTACTCCATAATTTTTTTAAAAACTCAAATAGTACACGTTAAATTGAAAGTGATAGATGCTAAATATTCACACAATAGTGTAAACAAAAGTGGTGTTACAATAATGCAGGCAGGTCTTCTTGTGGGATCAGTGTGGTTATGATTAGGGTTGCAAGGGGAGGTTTAGGAGCCTGATAGCAGTTGGAAAGAAGCTGTTCTTGAACTTGGTGGTGTTGGACTTCAGGCATCTATACCACTTTCCTGAAAGTAGCAGAAACAAGAGGTTGTCATGTGGGCATTTACATTTGCAGCCTTCTTGAGACAGTGCCTCGCATAGATGTCTTCAATGGATGGAGGGTTGGAACCAGTGCAGGTCTTGGGTATGTTTGCCACATTCTGTAGTCTTCTGCGTTCCTGGGTGCTCAAGTTACCAAACCAGATTGTGATGCAATCTGTCAGTATGCTTCCCACAGTGCACCTGTCAAAGTTGGATAAGGTATTCAGTGACATGTCACATCTCTGAAAGTAGAGACATTGGTGTTCCTTCTTCATGGTTTCATCAACATGGTGGCTCCAGGGGAGAAAGTCTGATAGAGAAACTCCCAAGAAGTTCAGACTCTCTCCACCTCCGTTCCATCAATGCAGACAAGAGTCTCTCAGCCTCCCCTTCCCAAAATCCACAATAGGCTCCTTGGTCTTAAGAGTAAGATTGTTGTTTCTTTAACCATATAACCACTTAAAGCACAGAACAGACCAGTTCAGCTCTACTAGTCCATGCCGTAACAAATCCCCACCCTCCTAGTCCCACTGACCAGCACCTGGTCCATACCCCTCTAGTCCTCTCCTCTCCATGTAACTATCCAGTCTTTCCTTAAATGTAACCAATGATCCCGCCTCAACCACGTCTGCCGGAAGCTCATTCCACATCCCTACCACCCTTTGCGTAAAGAAATTTCCCTCATGTTCCCCTTATAATTTTCCCCCTTCAATCTTAAGCCATGGCCTCTGGTTTGAATCTCCCCCATTCTTAATTAAAATAGCCTATCCACATTTACTCTGTCTGTCCCTTTTAAAATCTTAAAACACCTCTATCAAGTCCCCTCTCAATTTTCTACGCTCCAGAGAAAAGAAGCCCTAGTCTGCACAACCTTTCCCTGTAACTCAAACCTTGAAATCCTGTCAACATTCTCGTAAACCTTCTCTGCACTCTCTCTATTTTGTTTATATCTTTCCTATAATTTGGTGACCAAAACTGTACACAGTACTCCAAATTTGGCCTCACCAATGCCTTGTACAATTTCATCATAATCTCCCTACTCTTGAATTCAATACTCCGATTTATGAAGGCCAACATTCCAAATGCCTTCTTCACCACACCATCTACCTGAGTATCAACCTTGAGGCTGATACTCCTAAATCCCTTTATTGCTCTGCACATCTCAATAGCCTACCATTTAATGCATATGACCTATGCATTCTGGTACCCAGCCCAATTCTCAATCTTCATTCTGTATTCTGCCTCATCATTTCCAGTTATTCAGCAACAATGATGGTGGAGTCAGCAAATTTATTAATTGCAGATGTAGCCCAGTTTTCCCTAGACTAATAACCAATGGCTCTGTTTGTCCATCGCTTTTGCCAATGCAAAGTGCTTTCAGATGGCTTACAATGTGGATTAAAGTTATTGATTTTGTTTATTGTCAATGCTCTGAAACGTCCAGAGTCATTTAATACATAAGGACCCATAAATTTGATGGCTTACTTGACAAATGGAGCATATTCAGTGTCACATTGGTTCAAATTTATAGTTTTAAACACAATATGTAAGAAACATAAGCTTGCTTGGAGGAAAGTCATTGTGTGGTAATGTACAGAAATGATCCATTTTCTCAATGCACGGAGATATTCAATCAATACAGCTCTATTAGATAACAAAATAAAAAAAATTCTGGAAACACTCAGACATTTTGTTTGATTTTCATTTCCTGGGTTGGTGAAAAAACTTCAGATTCCAGAATTCCAAAAACAGAAATGCTCAAAGAACTCGGCAAGACAGGCAGCATCAATGAGTAGAAAAACGCAGCTGACAGTTCATCAAGAAGTGATGAGAAAAACACATTTTAAGTCGCTTCTAGTGTCTTCTATTTTTGTTCTGGATTGGGTAAAGTTGAGTTTAAAGCTGAAAAAGCAAGATGCTACAGATGCTGGAAATCTGAAACAAAAGCAAGAAAATGCTGGAACTGCTCAGCAGGTCAGTTTGTGCCTGTGGAAAGAGAAAGGGTGAAAGTTTCAGATTGTTTGTATTAAACAGAGACCGGATTCTGTTGGCAATAAGTGTGGTTTGACAAGAACTGAAATCGATGAATGTGTAACCAGCATAGTGCAAATGTTTTAAATGTTCATCTGTGTTGCAGAAGCTACGGAGTGGTACCACTGGTGTGGCAGCCTTAATTGCTGGCCAAACACTGTACGTGGCTTGGCTTGGAGATTCGCAGGTGATGATGGTGCGACAGGGCCAAGTTGTGACCCTAATGGACCCCCACAAACCTGAGAAAGAGGTGGGTGTTCGATAAAGGTAAGGGGACCAATGCTGCTGAATGATTTCAATTTTGACTTTTAAAAGCAGACAAAACTATGGTTGATAGCACAGGTCAATAATGTTCGCAGCTCACTGTTCATGTACACGAATGCTACAGTATGCTATTTATTAGTCATCGCGAGGGGTGCACGGGTGAAATATTCATCAGAGACTTTTCGTTGCAAAATGAGTTGATTTGCAAATCCTGAGTTTCTGTATTAAGATTATAGATGAGGTGTTAAGCTAACATTTTTTTTAATCAAACATGTTGTTTAGGAGTTGCAGCAATGCAGGATCACTTTTGAAATTCAAAGAGACCAATAAAGTCGGGATGAGACATTTTTCTTTTTGGCCACAACTAATGTTAGGCAACCCAATCTCCAGTTTTGCTGCTGTCACCGTATATACTCATGTAATAGTCAATCCTGTGTATAGTTGACCTCCTCCCCCTTTTTTGGCACAAAAATCATTTGTTTTCGGTATGACCAGAGTAAAAGTCGACCCCCTTATTTTTGGCCTTGGCTGCCCAACCATCTGAGCTCCCTCTTTCCTCACAGCGAACCCTCGCCTCGGCCGCCTGCCCATCTGAGCTCCTGACGGCTTAACTGCAGAACTTCATGCCAGCCAGATTGTTGGGACCTCAATGTACAGCAGTACAAGTTACTGATGAGACCTCACTTGGAGTACTGTGTGCAATTCTAGTGACCAGGCGATAGAAAGAACGTCTGTAGGCTGGAAGATGTGCAGAGGACTTCCAGATTAGCATGTTGCCAAGATTAGAAAACTTTAGATGTAGGGAGAGTTTGTATAGGCTGGGTCTTTATTCCCTGTAGAGTCAGAATCTGAAGGATGCCTATATAAAGAATCCTCGTGTAGACGATTATAGAACTGGAGGGTTCAAGGTGAGATGGGAGAGATTTGAGAGGAACCTGAAGGACACCTTTTTCAGTCAAAGTACAGTAAAACTTCTGGTATCAGCAGCGGCGCATCCAGGTAAAGTGATGCCCTAGGGCAAGCACTGACATTATGCCCTGCTTCCCCCAGTTTTAAATAAAACACAAAAAAAACCACACCAACCATGCCACCTGACATATGATATGAGCAGCTGATCAGGTACGGTCACAGAATGGCCGGTGGTGCTGTCAGTGGGCGGCGGACTGCAGGGCTATCAGGGGGCGGCCAGCAGTGACCGGGGCAGGGCCTTCAGGAGGTGGCTGCGAAGGTCTGTGACAGCCCACCAGCTGCCCGGCCTCCAGCACCTCACTGGGCCACTCTGGCCTCTGACACCTCTGGGTCGTTTCAGCCTTTGGGGCCGCTAATAGGCGCAGCGGCTCAATGTGAGATCAACGGGAAAAATGGCCGTCTTCCTTACCGATATTCCCCCACACAGCTGGAACCACTCTGTTTCCCTGGCTGGCACTGGCAGAGCAGTACCAACTGCATGGGGATTATGGGTAGGGAAGACGGCCATTTTGCCCATTGAGCCACCGCCAGTGCTGCTTGCGTGTTGGAATGGCCCCAGAGTAACCTGATGACCCTGGAGCGGTGCTCTGGGATGCTCAAGTAAGTGGGATGGAATCTGTTTTGGGTGAGCCCGGCTCGGGACCCAGATAATGGGTGGGCAAGGCGAGGACAGTCATGCCCCCTGCAAGTGGCACCCAGGGTATGTGCCCTAGTTGCCATACCCTAGATACACCTATGGGTATCAGGCACATATAGGGATTGGTAAATGCCAGATATGTAAATTTTCCAGTTGCTTGAATTTGATGTTGCGAACTAAAGGCGAGGCGTGCCAATTTTCAACCTCATCTTTTTTACATATTTATATTCTGTGTATTTTTTTTTATTGAATTCGAGAGAAGTGGTTTTACTTCAGACAGTATGTAGAACGAGCTGGCACAGGAAGCTATAGAAACAATTTAAGACATCAGAATCATAACATGTCACGAAATTCATTGTTTTGGAGCAGTATATCAGAGAGCAAAATTGCTATAAATTACATATTTAAAAAAATAAAATAGATTAGTTCAAAGAAGAGAAAGTGAAATAGTGTCAATGGTTCATTGTCCATTCAGAAATCTGATGACAGAGTGGAAAAAGCTGTTTTTGTAGCGTTGGATGTTCGCCTTCAGCCTCCTGTATCTCCTTTCTGATTGTGGCAGAATGTGAAGACGGCATGGCTTTGATGCTGGGGCTCCTGAAGGATAGAGGCTGCTTTCTTTAGACACCTCCTCTTGTCGATGCCCTTAATGGAGTGAAGCGCACAATGGCGCTAGCTGAATTCAGAGCTCTTTAGTCTTTTCCTGTCCTGTGCATTGGCACTTGACTCTGACACTTCCTCCTCTGGCAGCAAATTCCAGATTGAGGTATAAATCTTTCTCTTTAAAAGTAAACTTTCCATTCAAATTCTTTCCTCTTATCTTCAACCTATGCCCACTTGTTTTTGATACCCCAACCACAGTTAATGGACAGAGAATGGGAGATCAGTAGTCTCTCGTACATGATGGGCAGGAAGAACAGAGAATGGATATCCAAGTATTACTTCATTGCATAACACTGTCTCAGACTAATTTGCAGACTAACACACCACATAAACTGGCCCTTCAGCCCAAGTTGTACATATTTATATTTAGCCTATATCCCTCAAAACCTTTCCTATTCATGCACATATCCAAACACCGAATTTCATATCTTGTTCAAGACAATAAATTCTGATTCAGTTTTTAAATGTAGATACACAGCACGATAACAGGACTTTCTGGCCCACAAGCCCATGCCGACCGAATACCCCAATTAACCTACAACCTTTGGGGGTTTTTTTTAAAGGGTGGGAGGAAACGGGAGTACCCGGAAGAAATCCATGTAGGCACAGGGAGAAAGTACAAACTCCTTATAGACCGTGCTGGACTCGAACCTGGGTTGCTGGCATAGCATTGTGCTAGCCGCGCTGTGCAAATGTCTTTGAAACTTTGAAATTGTACCTTCTGCTCCCACCACCTCGGGCAGCTCGTTCCATACACTCACCATTCTCAGCGTGGAGAAACTTGCTCCGCAGATCCCATCTCAATCTTTCTCCTCTCATCTTAAATCCATGCCCTCTAATTTTAGTGTACTACCCAAGGAAGAAGAATGTTACTATCTACCTGATCTATGCCCCTCATAATTTTAAAAATGTCTGTAAGGTCATCCTAACTTTATTCTTTGGAAACCAGTTTCAACCTATCTCATCTCTCTCCATAAATAAAGTTGTCCAATCATAGCAACATCCTGGGGAATCTCCTCTGCACCCACCAATGAAACCACAACCTTGCTATAGATTGGCAACAGGAACTGTACATAATTCTCCAAATGCTCTCAAACCAGTATGTTGCAAAGTTGGAACATAATGCAAGAATGCTGTCTTTATAGCCTATCTACCTGTATTGCCATTTTCAGGAAATGGTGGACTTGAACCCAATGTCCCTCTGTTCAGTTACATCGTGCAGACAATAGCAAGAGCCATGGGGCATTAATGTTAAATGGTTAGAGTTTGATTTATTGCTCTTCATCTTCCAATCATTGTTAAACATGAATTCATCAGGTGAGAGAGGATGATCAGTGTTAAAGCAACCAGCTTTCTTTGCCCTGCCGCTAGAATTAAATCCCTCACTTTGCTGCAAAATCTCATTATTCTGAAGAACATTTGAGTTGTTTTTCTACAATAAAATTCCTGTCTTGTTGACTTTCCCAAATGAATTTTGTTTAAACTTCAATAAAAACAAATTATTGGTTATTCCTGCTTTAGGATGAGAAGCAAAGGATTGAAGAGCTTGGAGGATGTGTGATATTTCTAGGATGTTGGCGGGTAAATGGAACACTTGCAGTCTCCAGGGCAATTGGTAAGTTTCTGACTTATTTTCTCTGTGCTAAATCTTGGAGCTGGCCATTTTGGACGCTCAGTGAACGAGACATAGCAATTTTAGCAAAACTAACTTGATTAAAATGTAATTTTTTATTTCTTTGATAAACTGAGGTTAAACGTGAAGTCTGGAGATGTTAGAGAAAGGTGTTGGGGGAGCTCAGCAGTTCTGGAAAATGCTGACTGCCTATGCTTTCCATGGATGCTGCGTGACCTGAGGCCCTGCAATGATTTGAGCAACTACTACTGTAAATCTCTAAAACTACACAGTAAGCAAAAATTCAACCCACAAACGTCAAAGGTTGCTACTAAGATTTTAAATATACAAGTACACAAGGAAACAGTAGAGGCTCCCTCATTAAATATAAGACACAGATAGGATTTTGCATAACAGGGAAATTTAAGGTTCTGGAGATAAGGCAGTAAATGGATCCTAGTCCACTGCCAGATCAGCCATGATCATATTGAATGGCAGAGCAGGCTTGACAAATCCTGCTCCTGTAAGGTACCCAGTTTGGCATCATCGTATAAAGGACCTGTTCATTACAGCAGACTTTACCCTCCAATCTGAACACTCGCTCGCAGATACATTCACTACCTTTTCTTTGAAAAGGAAAGTCCTCTGCTTAACCTGTGCACTGCTGTCCCAAAATCCTCATGTGAATCCTTGCCTTTTTGGGCAACACGTTTGGCAATGCCTTTACAGCGCCAGCAATCGGGACCAGACCTGGGTTCGAATTCTGTGCTGTCTGTAAAGAGTGTGTATGTTCTCCCCGTGTCTGCATGGGTTTTCTCCAGGGGCTCCAGTTTCTTCCCACCCTTCAAAAAAAACATACCGGGGTATAGGTTAATAGGATGTAAATTGGATGGCACAGACTCATAGGGCCAAATTGGCCTGTAACAGTGCTGAATGTCAAAAACATTTTAAAAATCTGCTGGCAGGGATTCACTTTCAGCTTGGTGAAGGGAGGCTGTCTGGAGGGCTGATGTTGAGCAGTCTGGGGGAAGCAGTGTTGCTTCTTGTGCTAAAATGCATGGCATGGGATCCAGCAACTCCTGCTCCATGTGCTGGCCAACTACTGTCAAATGCTTCTGCTGGATATGATAGAAGCCATTGGCTGACTCTCTTATTGTTCGTACAAACTCAAAGATCGCCAATAGCCACTGAGCTGATTCATATAGAGCAGTGGTTCTCAACCATTTTCTTTCCACTCACACACCACTTTCAGTATTCCTTATGCCATAAGTGCTCTGTGATTAGTAAGAGATTGCTTAAGGTGGTTATTGGGTGGAAAGAAGAAAGGTTGAAAACCACTGTTTTAATCATACCTAATTGACTCATTATGTGCACGGTTTCAGAACTCCAAAGGAAATGGAGCCATGACAATTTTTCTTAAGCAAAATATTTCAGTAACATTTGGGTCGAGAGCAGTAATTCTCAACCTTCCCTTCCCACTCACAAACCACCTTAAGCAATCCTTTACTAATCACAGAGCACTGATGGGATAGGGATCACTTAAAGTGGTGTGTGAGTTAACAGCAAAAGGTTGGGAACCACTGATACAGAGAAAACTCTGGGCTAGGTAAAGCTGTGGAGTCAAACAATGAGAGGAGTAGACAGTACCTTCTATTGTATCCTAGGGGCAGTGGTAAGGGAGAACATAGAATCCAGGTGATCTGTCAGTTCTAATCCCAGCAATACTCCGCATCTTGACACTGCTCTGGAGTGAACCAGTCCATGCTGATGTATAGATGATTCATTGTTGGAATTGCACCAGCTTCCTGCAAGGGAAAGGGCAGAGGTTAGGGCCAGGTTCCTGATGCAGAACTACTAACAGTAACACATATCGATAAATACCTTGTTTAAGCCCAAAATTCCAAGCTTTGAATGCTAAGCTGAGTTCCAGTATAATGTGAACTTCAAATTTGGGACTTCATATAAAATACTTAATTATAATATAAAATTTTAATTTTAAAATTCATTTCCAAGGTAGGGGATTTGGATGTTGAATACCACACTGTCTCCTCCTAAGTATTAGATTTTGCATAATACTAACATTGCTGAGAGGCATATCTCTTCACACCAGTATAAGTCTGTCTTTATGCTTCTCCAACTGTATTACAATTGTTTCTGCCATTTGTATAGCTTCTGTAATACAGCAAAATATCCCAAGCAACATTATTAAACAAATATTCACTGTCAGATTGAGCAGCTACCATATTAAATAGGTTCATTTTGTGGAGCAGCCTGAAGGACATGAGTACAGCTGCAAAAAGGTTTAACAAGGGGACTCCAGTGCTGAGAATCGTAACAGATTCCAGTGGAAGAGCACTGTTGGCATAGCTCTTTACACCGCCAGCAATCGGGACAGTGGTTCGAATCCTGAGCTGTCTGTAAGGAATTTGTACGTCCTCCCTGGGTATGCATAGGTTTTCCCTGGGTTGGGTGGGGGGGGCTCCAGTTTCCTCCCCCACTTCATATTGGGTGTAGATTGGGTGGCATGGACTTTTAGGCCAAAATGGCCTGTTACTGTGCTGTATGTCTAATTTACATTTTTCAAAATTAAGAGTACAGATGCATAAAAGACTAAAATTGGAGGCATGCAGAAATCATGAGGATTGTAGAGGATTATGCAGAGATCATGAGGATTGTAGAGGATCACGCAGAAATCATGAGGATTGTAGAGGATCATGCAGAAATCATGAGAGGATTGTAGAGGATCACGTAGAAATCATGAGGTTTGTAGAGAATCATGCATAAATCATGGGAGGATTGTAGAGGATCACACAGAAATCATGGGAGGATTGTAGAGGATCATGCAGAAATCATGGGAGGATCACGCAGAAATCATGGGAGGATCACGCAGAAATCATGGGAGGATCACGCAGAAATCATGGGAGGATCACGCAGAAATCATGGGAGGATCACGCAGAAATCATGGGAGGATCACGCAGAAATCATGGGAGGATCACGCAGAAATCATGGGAGGATCACGCAGAAATCATGGGAGGATCACGCAGAAATCATGGGAGGATCACGCAGAAATCATGGGAGGATCACGCAGAAATCATGGGAGGATCACGCAGAAATCATGGGAGGATCACGCAGAAATCATGGGAGGATCACGCAGAAATCATGGGAGGATCACGCAGAAATCATGGGAGGATCACGCAGAAATCATGGGAGGATCACGCAGAAATCATGGGAGGATCATGCAGAAATCATGGGAGGATTGTAGAGGATCACGCAGAAATCATGGGAGGATCATGCAGAAATCATGGGAGGATTGTAGAGGATCACGCAGAAATCATGAGGATTGTAGAGGATCACGCAGAAATCATGAGGTTTGTAGAGGATCACGCAGAAATCATGGGAGGATTGTAGAGGATCTCGCAGAATTCATGGGAGGATTGTAGAGGATCACGCAGAAATAATGGGAGGATCACGCAGAAATCATGGGAGGATTGTAGAGGATCACGCAGAAATCATGAGAGGATTGTAGAGGATCACGCAGAAATGAGGATTGTAGAAGATCACGCAGAAATCATGAGGATTGTAGAAGATCACGCAGAAATCATGAGAGGATTGTAGAAGATCACGCAGAAATCATGAGAGGATTGTAGAGGATCAAGTAGAAATCATGAGGCTTGTAGAGAATCACGCAGAAATCATGGGAGGATTGTAGAGGATCACGCAGAAATCATGAGAGGATCACGCAGAAATCATGGGAGGATCACGCAGAAATCATGGAAGGATTGTAGAGGATCACGCAGAAATCATGAGGATTGTAGAGGATCACGCAGAAATCATGAGGATTGTAGAGGATCACGCAGAAATCATGAGGATTGTAGAGGATCGCAGAAATCATGAGGATTGTAGAGGATCACGCAGAAATCATGAGAGGATTGTAGAGGATCACGCAGAAATCATGAGGATTGTAGAGGATCACGCAGAAATCATGAGAGGATTGTAGAGGATCACGCAGAAATCATGAGTTTTGTAGAGAATCACGCAGAAATCATGGGAGGATTGTAGAGGATCACGCAGAAATCATGGGAGGATTGTAGAGGATCTCGCAGAAATCATGGGAGGATTGTAGAGGATCTCGCAGAAATCATGGGAGGATTGTAGAGGATCACGCAGAAATCATGGGAGGATCACGCAGAAATCATGGGAGGATCACGCAGAAATCATGGGAGGATTGTAGAGCTGGAGAAACTGATATGGGAAGGTGAGGATATGAAAAGTTGATTTTTAAAAATCAGGGTGTTTAAGGTCTGCAATAAAAATGTATCAGGTGAATCATGCAGAAATCATGGGAGGATTGTAGAGGATCACGCAGAAATCATGAGGATTGTAGAGGATCACGCAGAAATCATGAGGATTGTAGAGGATCACGCAGAAATCATGATTGTAGAGGATCACGCAGAAATCATGAGGATTGTAGAGGATCTGTCTGTCAAATGAGAGAGGTCTGGTGAATGCTTTTTGACAGTCCATCAGATCAAGGGTTTCCCTCAAGTGTCTGAGGCCATTGTTGGACGTGCACACTGCACTACAGATGTATCACCTTATCATTGAACCACCTTCCAAGCTGCCCACGCATCTGATAGGTCAGGTAGGTGGGTCACTTGCAAGATGATCAGATTCTTCCATCATGTGATGTTCTTGGGTTTATGTTCTTGACAGCTCTACACCATCCCAGATGTTTGTTCTTTGTGGGCTCAGTCGTCAGCATGGAAATTGCATTTTCTTAATTGCCTCTAACCTCTTCGTCTGCCGACCTGTTAATCTCTTCTACTGACTGAGCATAACAATGTGGAGCTCAAGCTGGACAGCTGGCCAAAAGGTAGCTGACTAATTAGAATCTGGAGGTAACAGCAAGAGTTTGAGACCAAGAGAATCTCGGTGCAGTGCACACCAGCAGCATTCACTCATCTGATTTCGTCCCAGAACTAATGGAACCAAGAAGTACCGTGCCTTAGTTGTAATATTTAATTTTAGGAAATGTTTTCTCTTGAACCTAGGAAGATGGTTAAGTTGTGTGGCATCAAAGACCTGGGGAAAGGAGAAATGCATGTAGATTGAAGTATCTGCAAAGGCATGGCCTGGAGTCCACTAAAACCTTCAAAGCATTACTGGCTAAAGTTTTCTAGTTTAAGACTTCATCAGAATTTCTGAAGACCACATTGTGATTCTTGCTTCCAATTCCATGCAAATTTTAATATAATAAAATCCCTGGTATGTACCCCTACCGGGATTGATAGATAAGTGAATTTCACAGTTATTTGAGACTGCGGCTTGCATGAATGGGTGCCAATTTTAGACTTCCATATTTTTTACTAATTTATTTTCCGTAATTTTTTTTGCCAGTGGCTTGAATTCCGGATAACAGGGATTTTACTGCATCTGGCTGACATTTTTATATTGAGTTCATCTTGATTTCCTAATAATGAGCTATAGCTACAACAGGATGAAAACTTCACCTCTGGGTCAAATAAATCCATCTTTTAAAAGAGAGTAACATCTGCAGTGTACTGTGACGTGTGATCTTTTCTCTTGCCCACTACTGTGATTTTATTTTTAAAATTTCTAGGGGACATTGATCAAAAGCCTTACATTTCGGGGGATGCAGATTGTGCCACGTTCGAACTGGATGGCAGGGAAGACTACATTCTTCTAGCCTGTGATGGCTTCTTTGATGGAATTGAACCTTCCAGAGTTGTGCACCTTGTACAAGAGCACTTACGAGACCATGCAGGTGATGGCAGTTCTGTTGCAGAGACACTTGTGGCAGCTGCAAAAGAAGGTGGATCTAGTGACAACATCACTGTGGTGCTGGTCTTTCTACGAGATCCACAGATCATTCTCAAAGAAGGCCAGCCACAAGTGGGCAGTGAGAATGCTGGCCTGGACAGTAAATGCCCCCAAGCCCAAGGAAGCTCTGAAACAACACCACAGTTAATCTTCTCAAGTGTGGATAAAGTTAACCAAACAAAAGATTTGACTTGTTGACTACTGTCTACATAAAATCTGATAACAGTACTACATTCAGGGAATATATTTTTATTCAGTGACACCAAAGAATTAGAGGAAAAGGGGATTGGTGTTAAAATGCCTTCACGTCACGGCAGACCCATGCCTGCATAATACACAACAATCCATTTGAATTTGTCTCCTGTGGGAGCTTTACTAAAATGTCAAAACTCTAAAACTAAGGGTGCAAGAAACTTCATTCAGAAAGAATAAAATGGAGGTAGCTGAGAGTAGATTGATGTCTGTTTGACAGCACAGTCCCTTAAATGCCAGGTTTAAAGGGATAGCTCTTAGAATCAAATGCCATCAAAGGATTTTTGCCATATTGCTTTGAGATAGTTTTGTACCATGTAGTTGGAACACTTTCCTTAATTCAGCAGCCTAGTTTAGGAGAATGGATGACAGCATATTTGATCTGATTCCATAAATGAGCTGTGCCCAGAGTTTGAAATGTTTCTTTCAAATCCCTGCAAATGAACAAAGTTGGGGCATTTACATTCTCTACATTTTGCAATTTCCTCTGATGTCAACTTTCCACAGCAACAAATCTCATGCAGTTTTGGGAGCAAGCTATTTTGTTAGTTCCAACTGCTTGGAAGTTCTAAGATTGGGATAGTTAAAGCTCAAATCAGTGGGTTTTAATAATGATGACTAAAAGGGGATAATGCAAGATTAATAACAGGAAGTTATTCATGCCATTGTGCATTGTAAAGCATTCTACATTCTTTTACTGGCCTAAATGAACCATCAGTGATTATTAATGGGTTTTATTATTGGGCTATATGTTCCCATTTCTACCATGCTGACAAATTTTCCTCTGGTAGCTTTGCATAATTGTACATTATTGTTTGTCTCATATTCCTGAAGTTCTCAAGCACCCTTATACTAATTTTCCTCCATCAAAAAAAGCACACAGCTTGACTAGTGCCTTACTCTACTCTGCACAGTAGAAGCCAAGCCATCATTTGTACTGTTGCAAGGATCAATTGCAGGATGACAGTTTAGTGCCTTATACATCTCTGCAAACTTGCTGCAGTGCTCTCTGCTGTGCAGTGCAGTATTATTTCATCAGTGTTTGTCAGGAGAGGAAAAAAATAACATTATTCATCTATTGGATATTAAATTTTGGGTGTTCGCTCTGTTATGTTAAAAAATTTGAACAGATGTATTGTAGTTTTGAATAAAGTTAACAACTGGAATTGATCTGTTATAGAAATGTTAGGATTTTCTCCGTAGTTTACTAAACTGAATTTAGTGAATAATGGTTTTGGCTGCTGTGCATTTTGAAGATGTTTGCTTATGTAGAATTCTATCACCACGTAAATTTGCATAATAATTAGTAATTTGCTCAAGTCCTTAAAAAGAATCTGGATCCTCAACTACGTTTATTTAATAACATTTTAAACCTAATTTGCAAACAAGCCCAATGCACTCCCAACAAACTGAATGATCAATTTAATTTGAAACTGAAAACAAATTTACAATTGCCAGGGCCCCTTTTTAGCCAGGGTTCCACAAGAACAAAAAATAATCATGCCCTCTCTTTAATTATTCTTGTAATAATTTATAATGTGGTGTTTCAATAAATGTGAGTAAACTTCTCCAGTCCATTGCCCACCCCACCAGGGTTGCTATTTTCTATGTATTGGCTTATTTTAAGGCTAATGTCCTTTGAGAGCTTGATTCCATTCTAAGCAATTGCCATCTTTTGTTCCCTGGACATTGATGAGGGGAATCCCAAATAATTTCTTCTTCCTCTACTCTTATCCAAAATATAGCACCCAACAGTGCTGGCAAGGATGAACTGACAGGACATAAACCAAAGACTTTGCAGATCTATGATTTAAAGAACATAGAAATCTACAGCACATAACTGCCCCACTTTGGGCCACAGTGCTGAGCTGACATAATAGCAGATACCAACTACCTAGGATTTCCCTACTGCATTACTCTCCATTTTTCTCTGCTCCATGTACCTATCTAATACCTTTAAAAAGATCCTATTGTACCAGCCTCCACCTCTGTGGCCGGCAGCATATTCCATGCACCTCTTGCATGTTTCTTAGTATTATCCATTTCTGACCATTCGCACGATCCTGCCTCTCATCATCGTGTACACCTCTATCAGGTCACTTCTCATCCTCTGTCGATCCAAGGAAAAAAGACCAAAGGTTTAATACGGTGTCACGACACCCCATACCCATAAAGAATGTGAAAGTAGAAGCAGCCTCTCAAGCCTGCTCTGTCATTCCAGTGAAACTTCTCTTGGTTATTTTCTGGCACTTGATCTCTAATTGGTAGAAATTTACCAAGATGACTATCTTCAATCTGTGGCAATGGTTTGAAATGCTATTGTAAAAGTCAGGTTCTTGTTGCCCCAGAAAGTGCAACCTCAAGAGGGGAAGGCCTTTGATGTAGAACTTGGTTGTGTAAATTGACATTCCTCTCTTATCCAATGACAGATCTTGGCTCCAAATCCAGAAGTTCATCTTGCTTGAACTTGTTTTTTTTCCTCATGGTGTTGTGAAATAATTGGAAATCTCAAATGTTTAAATGTGGCCTTTTGTTGCTACTTCCACCTTTTGCATTCTACTGCCTGAACTTTGTAGTTGGTGTCTCAGTTTTATTTTGCCTTTTTTTTTAACCTTGTCATTGTATAAATCAAGGTTATCAATAGGTCGACTTGCTTTTGTTATTGCATGATTGCCATTATGCTAAATCTGCCTACAAACTATTTTAATCAGATCATCTGAATGGTATCGCAGCCTCCCATGTTCTTGTCCGTTAAGAATCTGTGGATTTGCACCAGCATAGATTTTGTACATTCTGAAGCCTGTTGGCTTTTTATATACATCCCATCATTTGGCCATTCATCAAAAATATGACCTACTGCTAGCTGAAAGCATCTTTTCTGACTTGCTGGTGTATCTAATTATCTTGGCAGGAAGGCAGTGCTGCACATCTAAAGATGTTTAAACTGATGCACAACCTTGTCAATAAAGGGCAGAGGGCTCCTCGCTGCACGGTGATGACATGAATGCTGTTTATTCTCAGTTAATTCTTGGATTTGTTTGTCCTTTTGGTCTGATGAGCATACTCAACCAATGAGTCAAATAATTTATCAATCAAACATATCAGAAATTTTAGAACCTTGTTTAATGTTACATCTGAATTCCTTGTGACCCATTCTGAGAAAAAAATATATTCATTTAATATTAACAATTTATATCTGAGTACCCCCATTTTTGTGAGGGTCATTACTGAACCCATAAATATTTTTGCACTGTATTTTGGAATGGCAGAGCTAGTGCCTTGCATTCTTCGTTTATTTCTTTTTACTGTTGCACATTTATATGCATCTTTGCAACCCTAACTTTATAAGCTGAGTATATTATTTATTCACATTGCTTAATGTGCACATATGTATTTGTTATAAGTAAAGCTGAAACTTGCTATGTTGAGCAGTGATGCTTGATGCGGTTTTGTGCAGATTTGAAGTGTTGTGCAGTTGTTGCAAAAGCCCTGGATGTCATCTTGTGCACTCCATGAGAAGAGTTTTTACTTGCTAGCCAACTGGTTTGTGGAGTTCAGCCTGTAACATTGGAAGCTACTTTAAAATCTTGGAAAGCATGGCTGAAGTCATCTTAGCGAGTTGCTACAGTATATTCTGAGGTTATTCAAGTGCTGGGGTTATATAATTCAGTGGGATGGATAAAACAGAGAGTGCCCTTTCCTGGATGGGTTTGAGCTGTTTGCATTTTTTTTTACTGACCCGAGAGTTTTTAGTTCTGTACAAACTTCTAAAGTCCCACTTTATATATTTTGCGGTATCTGTATTTGCCAAATCTCATTAAATGTTTTTTGAAGCTTCAAGATTGATATCTCAAAAGCAACATTAGCTCACTCCACTTTGGTTTCCAATTTAAGTTTCAAAATATACCAAATGGATTTTATTACGGATCTGTGACTAATTCTAAACAAACAAAATGTGATGTGCTATGGGCTAATAGCTCTGACTCGATGTTTTTGGGCTACTTCACTCCTGGTTTATTGAATAAGCCCCCACCACACCTTAAGGTGAATGCTGCATCTCAAATTTCATGATCTGGGTTTGACTTGAACAGGGTTGCAACAAGCCCTTGCTTGAAAAGTACTTTCAGGTAACAATGGTGATCAAGAGTAAGTTAACATCGCCAGTTAAAAGCATGTGTGAGATTTGGACTGACTGCATTAACCTTGAGACTGGGTAGATAATTCTCCATCCAAGTGACCACATTCACATTTTTCCTTAGTTTTGCATTTCTAAATCTAATAACAAATACATATTGTCCCTCCAACTGCTTCCATTGCCAAGATCATTATATAAATTAGTCATTGCTGATGGGAACCTCAAACAAAAGCTCCCAGAATTGGCTTGCTGGGAAAAAAGAATGATGTCAGTAATCATGTACACGTCCACCTTATGTAAAACAAAAGTTGCCTTGAATGGCTCCACTCTTGGCAGCCATTAGTACACCCACAGCCAGCTTGAGTAAGGAGGCACTTGTAGGGTTGTTATTATTTTTCAAAGGATTGAGCTCCCAATTTTTGTTTTCATAAATGAGCCAATTATAGTTTATCTGATCATAGAATTTAATATGAGGCTGTAAAATGGTACAGATGTAACTGCCGATGGTAAAGGATTTGCATCCTGATTGTGAGTAATGGAGTTCCATTTAAGCGGCAGAAAAGAATGGAAAATGAAATAAAGCTGGAAGGACCATGTGATTTTATGATCTCATAGGTGGATTAATAAGAGATCTTTTTATTCTGCCAAATCTTGTCTTGCTACACTTGATCTCAGCCAAAAGGCCGAGATTGTGGTGTTAAAATACAATCATTTGTAGGGAAAGCCATAATAATCAGGTGTGTCACAAAGCATAATAAAGTATCTTAGCCCTCATAAAGCATCCCTGGAAGGATGTCAGTGAAGATCCCATTCCCACCACTATCCTTTCAGGCTATTCACTATACGAACCTGTTTCATATGCTTGGCTTGGAGCTTTTGCCAGGACTCCTGTGAGCTGTTCATCTGAACAACACTGCACAAAATCAATAGGAAGCAATATTTGATGTCAAACACTTCTCAAACATCGTTCCTGGACGATCCGAACAATTTACTAAGCTACAAGTTTGAAACTGTTGTTTCTTTGCCTTATTCTGAAATACTTCTTTTATGTATGCAGTATTAATCTCATAATAAAACAATTTATGCATTATTTGTACTACTGAGTTGATTATTTTAACTAAAGAAAAAGTGGAAAAGCATGCAGTCTATTTTCCACACTGCATAAAAAAATTAAAGGATGCAAGAAATTTAACTCTGTGTGCCTGGGAGATGGCAGAAGGCCATTCAATACAATCCTGGCCAATCTTCAGTCCAGTCTCCGTGCCATGTGAGTGTCTAAAAATATCTATGTATTTCCTTAAATATATTTAGCCTCTACCACAGAAAATTCATCAGGTTACCCACCCTGAATGAAGAAATCTCTCTTTGGATCAGTCCAGTGTCTTCCATCCTATTACGAATCTGCAATCTATCGTTCAAAATTCCCCATCCAGAGTAAACATCCTCTCGACATCTAATCTGCCCAGCCCTGTACTTTACAGGCCTGAGTTAACCCAATCTCTTGTGTAACAGTTCCAGGAATTGAGCTGATGAACCTCTGCTGCACACCCTCTGTGATAAGTGCATATTATTACAGCTAACTTCCCTACATTGGTGAGAGTCAAGAAATGCTAAGCAGAACTAGTCTATGTCACGTCATGAGATATTGCGGTGATGGGTGTCACTTGGGAAAATGGCGGGAAATTAGAAAAACTAAAACTGCATTCCTTGTTAGCTTTTGTTATGTTGTACATGTTCAAGTATTTAAGATCAGAAAGTAGTGTCACAAAGAATAACATCCTGCATTTAATGTCTAACATTAAATATTCTTAGGGACTTTTAGTCCAACAGGCCCATGAGCCCGTGCCGCCCAATTTCATCCAATCATCCTACGCCCCAGTGAACGATGGGAAGAAACCGGAGACCCTGGGGAGAACATACAAACTCCTTACAGGCAGTGTGGGATTCAAACCCTGGTCATTGGTGCTGTAACAGCGCTGTGCTAACTGCTGCCTTTATCAAACAAAATTCTATACATTAACATATTTGGTAATGCATTATTAAATGTAACAAGTGGTATTTGGAGCAAGTGATTAAGGCCATTTTAAGTGGTATTTTAGAGAGATGAAGCTTTATGACGAGACATGTCCAACAGAAATGGTAGCACAATAATTTACATTCATGAAGAAGCAACCCTGGGAGTCACATGGACTCTGGATTCCATTGAAGCTTCATGACAAATGTGGGGAAAAAAAAAACCAATTTTGTTCAATTGACAATCGGTGGCACTCCACTATGGAGGAGGCACTGAGAGGAGAAAGAGCAAGGAATGGACTCGGGCAGATCAGTGTAAATCGCCAGGAGTTCCTTAGTAACATCACTGCTGACCTCCGACCTGAAGGACCTAGCTGCCTAGAGTGATGTGCCTTGTGAGATAAAGCTAGTCTACATATGACAGCTGCATCTGTCCATGAATGTGTCCATGCATTCACTCGACTTGTGGAGACAGCTCAGTTTTCACTGTGGTACATTTCTCCAGGGTGCATGTTGCATTGAAGAAGAAAACGTAATTTCTGACACGAAAGTTGGAAGAACTGAGGGACTACTTTAAACTACCTCATTGCATTTGGATGGGTTCCAGTACATTTAAAAGGAAGAGCAGATTCAAATAACTGCAGTTAAGGCAAGGGAGAGTTTATTTGATGGTGTTATGAGCCCAGAGGACCCCAAACTCCAGCAGCAACAGATATTCATCAAGACAAATTGTTACTTAATCAAAAGTTGCTTTTAATTATCTTTAAACATGAAAACAGAATCACACTTTAACTTACCACTATTGACTTAACAAACCTAACTTAACCCCCTTCTAATTCTAAGCACCCGTGTCCGTAATGTGTGTGTAAGTTCAGAAAAGTTCTTTGATTCACAGTCCAATCTCACTTCTCATTCCTCCAAGTTCACTGGTTGCAGGCAATTCCTCTACTATGCACAGAATTTAACATTTATAAAGTTCACCAGACTTTGATGCTTGAAAGGTAAATGGTAACCATTCAGGAAGGTTCTTGTCAGTTTTCAGAGAAAGAAATTTGTTGTTCCAGGACATCCAAAACTGATGTACTTCCATCAGTCACCTCAGTATCTTGCTGACAAAACTTGCCCCATCAGGGTTCTCCAGATGATAACCTCTTTCTTTCTGGTCACCACAGAGTTCCTTTCCGTTTCCCTTATTCCAAGTGAAACATTAGACAGCCAGTCCTCTCCTCTTGTATGAACCACATGGGCTTTGACCAGGCTGTCTTACAACTAGGCTTTCCATAAGCTTGCCAGCTTGTCCTGTTCCCGTCCCAGCTGCTGTCTGCTGCCTGTAACACTGTTCAAATGATTTCTCTCTCTCTGACTCCCTGAGAGAAAGCCTGTTTGACTCTCTCTGCTTGCAAAACCACATGACCCTCTTGGAACAGCAAGCTCTCTTCCAGACAGCAGCGGCTCTGACATGCTCTTTCATCTGTTGCCTTTTGCAAACAACAATCCATTAGTGAAGTCTCCTGAGCACTCTTCAAAGCTCTGGAGCCGATACGTCTACCAGTATTTTAAATAAGATTTGGACTGTTTCATTTGTACTTGCTTTTGAAGTTCCTGAGCAAAGCATTTCCAAAATAGTTTTTACTGTCTTTGGAAAGGGTCTCAATGCCTCAATGTTTCACTTTCAGCAAAGCTCTTGCATTTGAAATGAGATCTGTTTTGTGAAGTGTTTGTCTGTTAAGTGACCTATACTAAACCCCCACAATCTATCTCCTTTAAACATATTTATGTATAATAAAAAAATATATATCTTGTCACAGTAGCTACAAAAAGTTGAAGCCCCAGCATCAATCCTTATTGAACATCACTTATTACATCTTGCCAACGAGATAAAGGCCCAGTTATGCCTGTCTTCTGTATCCCATAAGATCTGTATCTCACACCAACGTGTTCTCACTTATGCCATCAGCTGTTGGTCAACTCAAGTTCATTGTCATCTGACTGTACATGTACAACCCAATGAAATAGTTTTCTCTGGTTCTCAGTGCAAAATATGCAGACACACAACCAGACATAACACATGCAGGACAAGTATTATATCCATAAAACTAAATAAATAAACACGACAGGATATATGTACAAAGTTAGGGGAGGGAAGTTTCGGGGAGACATCAGGGAAGTTTTTTTTAACGCAGAGAGTTGTGGGTGCCAGGATTTCCTTGCCGGGGATGGTGGTGAATGCTAAAAAAAATTGGGGGCATTTAAGAGATTTAACAGGTACATAGATGAAGGAAAAATAGAGAGTTACAGGGTAGGGAGGGTTTCGTTTTTTTTCAAGAAAGATAAGGGTTGGCACAACATCAAGGGCTGAAGGGCCTGTACTGTTCTATCATGTTCTATGTTAAATATTGTTTTGTACATATGAGAGTCTCTGATTGTTAGAGTGAGCAGTTCCTTTGGTCATTCAGTTTTCTCACTGCCCATGGGAAGAAGCTATTCCTCAGCCTGGTGGTGCTGGCTCTGATCCTTCTGTATCTCTTCCCTGATGGGAGCAACTGAAAGATGCTGTGTGCAGGGTGGAAGGGGTCCTCAGTGATTTTGCGCCCCCTCTTCAGTTAACGATCCCAGTAGATCATGTCGTTGGTGGGGGGGGGGGGTTGGTATTGGTGGGGAAGGAGACTCCAGTGATCCTCTCTGCCTCTCCTACGGTCTTGTGGATTGACCTCCGATCCATTTCTCTGCAGCAACCGTACCACAGCGTGATGCAGTGCTTTATCCTCTGCAATAACCTTTAAGGTGGCATCTTATCAAAATGCCACCTGGAAATCAAAGCATAGTACAACCACCAGTTCCCCTTTAACCACACCACATTTTCAGAAAGGAAAACCAAATAAATATTCAACAAGTTCTCACTTGACCCTGGAATTTAGATTAGAGTATCATAAAATTCACTTCTTTGCCACAGATCATATTTGATGAGTTCCTTTGTCCGACCCAGACTGTTCTTGTCGTACTCTGAACTGAGCTTGGGGTCATGTTCTGACGTCTGTACTCTTTCTCTTCCCCAACGTGGATGATATCATCTCTGTGCTATTGAAACTCTAACTCCTTGAGGAAGGGCTGAGGCCCGAAACATTGGTAAAACGTACCAGGGGGGTGTAGGTTGATGGGGTGTGAATGGGGTGGCATGGACTCGTGGGCCGAAATGGCCTGTTACTGTGCTGTATGTCGAAATTTAAATTTTTAAAAAATCTTTACCCACAATGAATGTTGCAAGAGTAGCTGGCTGTGTTGTTACTACAATCACAGCGACTGCAAACTTTTGTGTTTTACTCCTATCTCTGCTATCCCATTAAAGTTGGTGGCACACCACTTTTTTTTCTCCATTAAGACCACATCCATCATTATTTTCTATATATCCTGACCTGGACTCAAGGACATGCATTCCACTGCTTGTTACTTAAAATAAGAAAAATGTTGGAAAAGCCCAGGCATTATCTGTTGGGGGAAATAAAAGAGCCTATGTTTCAGTTCAAAGACCCTTATTTGTCTGACATATACCTCCAGGTTCTACAATGTCACATATTTTCCATACATTCCTTTAGCATTCTCAGAGTTAGATTTATTGTCAGAGTACAGACACAACATCACAGACAACCCTGAGATTCTTTTTCCTGCGGGTGAGGCAGAATTATAGTGCAAAAAAAAAACTACGCAATGTACAGATGTAAATAGATAATAAATGTAAACAAATTGACTGTGCAATATAGAGAGAATAGAAAAATCAATATTAAGTAAGAGTCCTTAAATGAGTTCCTGATTAAGTTTGTCTGATGGTGGAGGGGTTGCGGCTGTTCCTGAACTTGGTGGTGTGAGTCTTGAGGCACCGATACCTCTTTCCTGATGCCAGCAGTGAGAACAGAGTGTGTGCTGGGTGGTGAGGGTCTTTGATGATTGCTACTGCTCTCCGACAGCAGTGTTCTCTGTAGATATTCTCGATAGAGGGGAGGGTTCTGCCGGTGATGTCCTGGGCTGTGTCCACTACCTTTTGCTGGGCTTCATGCTCAGGGGCATTTATGTTCCCATACCAATCCGTGATGCAGCCGGTCAGCACACTTTCCACCACACCTCTGTAGAAATTTCCCAGGGCTTCTAGTGTCATACCAAGCCTCTGCAAACTCCTGAGGAAGTAGAGGCGCGGACATGCTTTCTTCTAGATGCCATTAGTGTGTTGGGTCCATGAAAGATTCTCCGAGATAGTGACTCCCAAGAACTTAAATTTGCTCACCCTCTCCACCTCTGATCACACAATGATCTTCCAATATTATGGAGAAAGACCTCTTGGGGAAGTGCGATCGTAATGTAATAGAATTCTTCCTGATAATGGAGAGGGACGTAGTTGATTTTGTGACGAGGGTCCTGAATATAAAAAAAGGTATTATGGTATGAGGTGACAGTTGTGTAAGAGATAATGAGGAAAGTTACTTACAAATTTGATGGTAGATTGACAACGCTAAACATTTAACTATGATAATTATTCATTCCTGTACGTGAGAAAAATAAATCAGGAAGGATGTTCAACTGTGAATAGCAAGGGAAATTGGACCTAAGGAGGAGACACATCAATCGGTCCAAAGCAACAGCAAAACTGAAATCAGAGCAGATAAGAAGGAAAGCCAAAGGATTAATTAAGAGGGGAGAGTAACATTTGAGAACAAGCTTGCAGGGAACGTTAAAATAATTGCAAAAGCTTTTCAAGGTATGTAAGCATTAAAAGATTTGTGAAGTCAAATGGAGTCTCCTAACAATCAGAAACAATCATTTATCTTGGGGATGAAAGAAATGACCGACTAAATGAAAAAATATTTTGGTTTAGAAGTAAAACACGAAAGTCTTCAGACACCGTGGTTGAAGTAAAAACAAAAAGCTGGAGAAACTCAGCTAGTCAAACAGTACCCTTTATTTAACAAAGATAAAGATGCATAACCGACATTTTGGGCTTGAGCCCTTCACCAAGATGTGAGTAAAATGTAGACAGGTGCCTGAACAAGAGGAGGAGCAGGGAGAGAAGCACAGTCTCACAGACAGATGGATAAGGGACACCAGCAAACAGGGGGAAAGGGAATGGCTCTGTGAATGGAGAGGGAAGGGGTTGGAGAGCTGGAGGAAAGGAGGGAAAACATAGAGTAGGCTAGCAGAAACTAAATGCCATCTGGTTGGAGAACGCCCAAAAGGAAAATTAAGGGTTGTTCCTCCAATTTACTGTAGGAGATCAGTTTTGGTTGGAAAATAATGTTGGGACTGAAGGCCAAGGAATTGCCAAGACCCACTAGTCTGCATCCTGAAGGACTTGACGAAATAGTGAATCAGTTTCCAACATTCTTTATACTCTGAAAGTTCCTACCTTATCCAATCCTACCATCACAATCAAAATCAGAAGTTATTGCCATTAAATTTGTTGTTTTGTGGCAGCATCACAGTGAAATATTGATATAAATTATATTTCAAAAATAAACAGGGCAGAAAATAGGACGAAGTGAGGCAGCAGGGAAGAAGCTGTCATTGTGCCGCTGAGTGCTCGTCTTCAGGTTCCTGTAACTTATTCCCCAATGGTAGCAGAGTGAAGAGGAGAAACTGGGTGGTGGGGCTCTTTGAGGATAGAGGCTGCTTTTTTAAGAAACAACCTCATGTAAACATCCTCGATGGAGGGTAGTTTGGTACCCGTGATGTTGCAGGCTGAGTTAACAACCCTCTGGAGTTTTTACCTGTCTTGTTCATTGACACCTCCACACCATATCGAATCCTCTCCACAGAACACCTGTGGGGATTTTTGAAAGTCTTTGGTGACATCCTCAAACTCCTTGAGAAGTTTAGCCGCTGGTGAGCCTTCCTTGTGATTGCATCAACATGGAGGCTCCAGAACAGATTTTCGGAGATGTTGACACCCAGGAATTTGATGTTCTTGACCCTCTCCACTACTGAGCCCTCGATGAGGACTGGAAAATTGGAAGGAGAAGAAACGGAATTATAGACCAGTAAGTCTGACATCAATGTTGGGAAATATTTTACACTCTTTTATTAAAATGGTCGAGCTCAGTAGTTCTCAACCTTTTTCTTTCCACTCACACACCAATTTAAGCAACCCTTTTGACATCACTGCTCTGTGTTTAGTAAGGGATTACTTAAAGTGGGATGTGGGTGGAAAGAAAAAGTTTGAAAACTTTTGTTTTAACCATCCCTAATTGACTCATTATGTGCACAGTTTCATAACTCCAAAGAAAATGGGCCAATGGCAATTTTTCTCAAGCAAAATATTTCAATAACAATTGGATCTAGAGCAGTGGTTCTCAATCTTCCCTTCCCACCACATCCCACTTTAAGCAATTCCTCACTAATCACAGAGCATCGATGGCACATACTTAAGGTACCTTGAGATCCAATGGTCTAGCAGGTTTCTCCTACAGCCTTTTTAAAATGTTGTTTGGTCTGATTCCATCTGGATGGGGAAATCAGATGAGACTCACACAACAGCTCACTTCTGATCTCTGTTGAACAGTTCAATCATACCAGATGATACACCACAAATAAGAGTATAAATACAAACACTACAAATCCGGTTCTATCCAGAAATTACTATCTAAAAGAATGGGACACAAGAGCATACATGTGATGCTGAGGCTTTATAAGGCACTGGTGAGGCCTCACTTGGAGTACGGGGTACATTTTTAGGCTCCTTATTTAAGATGGTGCAGCGGGCTGGGTCAACCTTGCATATGACGGGCCGAATCGCTGTAGTGAACAGCCAACGTGGCAGGGTACAGGCTTTTCCCCCCCCACCGCGCAGAATTTCCAGGCTACAGGAGCGCGTTGCCAAGGGAATGGCTAGGCCTCACAGCAGCATTATGACATCACTCCCATGAGCCTGTCACCTCCCCTAAAAAGGAACGCACGAGGTTTGAATAAACCAGCAGTTACTGGTTTACTTGCTTGGTGTGGACAGGATTTATTTCAGCCTTTAGCAGGATGTGCTGTGATGGGAAAGAGTTCAGAGAGAATTCACAAGAATGCAGGGATTAGCACATGAGGAATGTTTGATGGTTCTTGATCTGTATTACCTGGGTTCAGAAGAATGAGGGGACACTTCATAGCAGCATTTCAAATGTTGAACAGCCTGGACAGATGTGGCAAAGTTGTTTCTCATCGTGGGAGAAGCTAGGACAAATGCGCACAACATCAGGATTGAAGGGCGCTCGTTTAAAACAGAGATGGGGAGGAGTTTCTTCAGCCAGGGAGTGGTGGACTTCTGGAATTTGCTACCACAGGTGGCTATGGAGGCCGTTGTTTAAGGCAGAGATTGATAGGTATCTGAATAGTCAGGGTATCAAAGGTTGACGGGAGAAGGCTGAGGAGCGGGGTTGAGTGGGAGAATGGATCAGTTCATGTTGGAATGGCGGGGTGGACTCAATCAGCCAAATGGCCTACTTCTACTCCCGTATCTCCTGATATAATTTAAATTGAAGTTTTGCTTTCTTAATGTTGATGAATATTCCACTTCTGCTCTTGTATCTTGTGGTCAAAATGCTATTACAGACAATGTTACATTACCAAATGTATGATAGAAAATGTTACTACCATTGTACTCCATGAGAACTTCGATAGCCGGTATCTTGTGTACATTAACTCTTGTATTAACTGAGGTATCGAAACTGGGATGCAAGAAGGTTCTGGAGGCTTCCTGACCATGTCGGAGGCTCGGATCTGGAGTTGTCGATGGTTCGGACTGGACTCTGTGTGCCTGCGGGAGCACTGGAGGTGAATCCACAGACACTTGGTGACTTTGCAGAGGACTTCTCTTCCTCTGACTATAAGGGCGCCGGGCATTGCAGATGGCGAATCTTTGTCTGCCTTACGGTTGACTAAAGGAAATTTAATGTAATATCACATTTTTTTGTTTTATTACATGACAATAAAATAATCTTGAATAGGTAGTACTTCCAAAGGACGGTGACCTCTGTTTGCTGCTGCCTTATGAGCTACACTTTTAACGCCAAATATACTTATTTTCTATAAATAGAACTCTCCCATGCTGACCGCTCAGGTCATTCTGTCTCTGACACCTTGCAAAGTGTACCCTTCAACTGCGCAAAGCCCCAAAAACGTTAACCATTCCTTTTCTCCCACAGATGCTGCTTGGCCAGAGGGTAGTTTCCCTGCTCCATGTAGGAGCTTGATGACCAACCACTGCCAGAAAAAAGATGCTTTGGAGGTTTTTAAAAAAAATGTTATCAGCAGTCTAAAAGTGTTTCCATCCATCATCACACCCGCACACATCCTTTGAAGACAGTAACACACCACATGTTATCTTGCTATTTCGTGGTTACTTTTCGCTTTTATGACGTCTGGATAAAAAGTTAGTCTTCCAAATAAACAAATATTTCATGATTTTCTTTGAAAGGTTCAGCAATGACACTGGTCCCCACAGCACCACGAGGGATAGGCATTTCAGTCAACCTTCTACTCAATGTTCGGTTCATTATGGGGTATGCATTTGGAAAACAGTGGCAGATTTGGTCAAAGTGAATGTTGATTTATGAAATGGAAATTGTGCTTAACAAATTTATTGCGATCTTTTGACGATGTAACTGATGGAGTGGATCAGCAGCCATGATGCCTTCCCAATTATTGAATGGGACTTCAACCAGGCCAACCTGAAGAAGTGTCTAACAAACTACCACCCACACTTTACCTGTGGAACCAGGAGAGCCAAACTACTTGACCACTGCTGCACCATCATGAAGAACATCTACCGAGCCATGTCATGACCACACTCGGGCAAGTCTGATCACCTGGGTACCCTTCTCGTCCTGGCTACAAGCAGAGACTAAGGTCTACGGCACCAGTGGTGAACACAGAGAAAGTATGGTGGAGGGAGGTGAGGAGTGCCTGCAGGATTGGACTGGACCGTATTCAAGGACTCGTCTTCAAACTTGAATGAATACGTCACAGCCGTTACTAAATTAATCGAGACGTGCATGAACAAGTGTGTGCCTATGCACACATACCGGGAGTTCCCCAACCGGAAGGTGCAGTTGAATCAAAAGATTTTCAGTTTACTGAGGGTGAGATTGATGCCATTTAAGTCTAGGTATGACCTGTAGAAGGCTATCCCAGCAGTAGAGAGAATAAATTCCGAGGGAAGCTGGAGAGAGAATCAGATACTCGACAGCTACAGCAGGGACTGCAGGTCATTATACCCAACAAGGCGAGGCTGGACACCATAAATGGCTGTGGTGCTTCAATCTCCGATGAGCTAAACACCTTTTATGCTCGTTTTGAGGAGTACCAATGAAAATCCCCGCAGAAGCTGATGATCCTCTGATATTTGTCTCAGAGGCCAACATCAGAACATCTTTCAAGAGGGTAACCCTCGCAAGATGTCAGGCCCTGTCGATGTACCTGGCAGTGAAGGAAAAATCTATGGCAACAAACGAGCCAGAGTGCTCATGAGCACTTTCACTCACCCATTGCTGCAGTTGGAGGCTCCTACCTGTTTAAATGACTATTGCCTAGTAGCACTCACATCTACTATGATTAAATGCTTTGAGAGGTTGGTCATGGCAACTAAAGACTTGTGAACCCACTGCAATTCACCTACTGTCACAACCGCTCCACAGCAGATGCAATGTCAGTGGGTCCCATTCAGTTCGGGATGACCTGGACAACAGCAACACGTACGTCAGGTTACTCTTCATCGACTACAGCACAGCCTTCAACATCATCGTATCCTCAGTGCTGGGTCAAGAAGCTTCAAACCCTGAGGTCTCTTCACCCCCCTCTGATTTCCTCATCAGAAGATCACAGTCAGTACAAGGACCTGTTTTATTTAGTAGTATCTCTTTGCAGGTTGTTGCAGGCTGAAACATCCACAATTCCCACAACATTTACAGACTGCATGGCACTATCAGGTCCAAGCTACAAACAAGGTTGATGCCAAGAACAATGGTTGTTTATTCATGGAAAACTGATAGTGAGAGAGGGTCATGTGATCATGACACTTAAATAAACAGAATTCAGTATTGATCAGCCAGCCACCTGATAAACACAGAGGTGGAATGGTTTTGTGTGGAAATGGACATTTCTGCTGATTCTCTTTGTCAGGAGAATTATTGAGGCACTATGACTATTGTAATGGTCATTTTGATTGACCCATGTCTGGTAAAGGAAATAGGAGAAATCCTGAATTGAATCATGACTATTGTGATGATCATTTTGACTGACCCATGTCTAGGTTTTGGAAGCATCGTGGAAGTCACATGTTTCATTTCCCCTGTGCAAGGAAAAGGGGAGTTGTGACAATCATTCATGCAAAAGGATGTTTCTCTGGAAGCAACTTGACAAGGATTTGTGAGTTTTTGGCCGTCTGATCACTCAGTCTCTCACCTCCTTTGTAATTACTTCTGAGCATCAGTTTAAAAGTCTAAGTTTCAACACAGGATTTCTAAGATTGAACTTTGGAAATGACTTTCCAGAATTGTGCCTAAGCTGTAATGGTTTGGGAATTCCACACACACACATACACACCTAAGAATCCATGTATTGTTAGAGTAGATTTAAATAAGATGTTATATCATTATTAATGAATATATTTTAAAAATAATGGTCTCTTGGTGAATTTTCTATTGCTGCTGGTCTGTGATGTAACAAATTGGGGATTCGTCTGGGATATAACCAAAATTGGAGTATATTGATCGATGGAATTTTGATTTGATTGGTTAAATTCTTTTTTGAAAGCCAATTAAATGGCTGTGTGTGTGGAAAAACAGCAGCAATGGATATTGATGAGTTTTTGAGATCACCAAGCTCTGCAGGTTTGCAGAGGGTGAAAATGGAGTTGGTGACTATCGCCCAAAAGTCGACGATGAAGAAGGCAGAAATCCAAGAGAGTTATAGTTAAACACTATATAGCAATGGGGAAGTTTAGAGAGGAAAAGACAGTTTCAGTTAGAAAAATATAAACTCTAGGAATCAGAGAAAGAAAGGCAATTTGAGAAAGAGAAGAGGAAAGGAGTCCACCTTCTGGTCCTAGTGAGAGGTTTGCGACCAGTAAGGAGGTTATATTAGATCCTCCATTTGATGAGGCTGAGAGTGATAAATACTTCCAGCATTTCGAGAAAGTTGGTGAGAGTTTTAAGTAGCCAAAAAGTCATTTGTCCCTCATGTTACAAAGTGTGATTAAAGGGAAATCCCAACAAGCTTACTCTGCCCTTACAATCGGACAAGCTGCTGATTATGAGACTGTAAAGCAAGTTGTGCTTAAGGTTTATAAACTGGTTCCAGAAGCTTAAAGATAAAAACATTTGAGAAAATTGGTGAACCAGTCTTATATGGATTTTGCATATGACAAGGCTGTGTGCTTTGACCATGGTGCTCATCAAAAGATATAAATGGTGACTATAGCAGACTGGGAGAGCTGATGTTAGTTGAGCTACATTCCTAATGACATAAAAGCATACTTAGATGAAAAGGGAGTGGAAACCTGGCAGAAATCTGCTAAATTAGTGGATGAGTAGGTTTTAACCCACAAGGTTAAATGTGTACCAAGTAGAACTTTCCAAAGGGGTAATATGGACTATCCAAGTAAGTTAGAAAATAGATCAGGAAGAAGTGCTGGAGGTGAAGATGAAGGGAAGCAAGAAAAAGAAAAGTGTCATATATAACAGTGTCCCCTTTGCCACTGTTATAAGAAACCTGGTCACATTATAGCAAATTGTCTGAGCTGAGAGAAAAGGAGGCAGCACCAGATACTCGGCACCAGATAGAAAACATAGAAATCAAAAAGGTTCCAACCCTGCTGGTAACGTTTAGGATAAATTCAAATATTATGAGTCAGGGGGTTTGATTTTGGTAAAGGAAGCGTCTCCATAAGTGACAGTGAAAATCTTTAGAGATACTGGGGCTAACCAGTCACTCAAGTTTGACAGTATTTTGGAGATTGGCGATGAGATGTCACGGGTGAAATTAATTTGATTCGAGGTTTGATAGAGTTGATACTTCTGCACAGGATAATGTTAAAATCACCATTAGTTGATGGACCTGTTATGATAGGGATCCGATCAAGTTTTCCATTTGAGGGAGTTTTGTTGTTATTAGGATATGACCTTGCAGAGGGTAAAGTTGTCCCTGCAGTGAGTTTGATAGCTAATCCAGTTATTGAGGAGACAAAGAGAGATTCTGATATATATTCAGCCTGTGCAGTGATTCGAAAAATGGCTAAGAAGCTTGCCAGTGTGGATGAAGCTATGCAGACTGATTTAAAAGGGACCGGATTCTGTGGTAGTGTAAAACAGCACTTGGGTTGTAATGACTGACCAAAGCCTTTATTTCATTCTTTGTTGGACCAGAGTTCTGGTGTTAAACCCAAGTGTAAGGATTTGTAGTAATCCCAAAAAGAGTTTAGAGCAGGGCAGAAAGAGATCCCAATCCTACTGAAGTGAGAGATACAGCTCTCTCTGATGATGAAATTAAGAAAGTGCCAGTTGGATATTATTTAAAGGAATGGGTGTTGATGAAGACATGGAGACCCCCTGATATCCCTGCCAGTGAAGGACGGGCAGTTGTTCACCAGGGTGTAGTTCCTGAAGCCTAAAGGGATGAAATTTTAACCTTGGCCCATAGCACGCCCTGGAGTGGTCATCCTGGTGTAAGGAAAACTATGTATAGGATTATGAAGCAATTCTATTAGACGAGTTTAAGAAAAGATGTGACATTTTTCTGGAGCTGTCACATTTGTCAGGTTATGGGTAAACACAATCAGGGTCCCCGCCAGTGGGTCCATTACAACCCACTTCTGGTTTTAGCGAACCCTTTTCTAAAGTTATTGTGGATTGTGTTGGTCTATTGCCCAAGATGAAAGCTGGGAATGAGTATATGTTAACTGTCATGTGTACAACCTCCAGGTTTCCACAAGCAATATTACTTAGAAATATTAAAGCTAAAACTGTGTCAAAAGCTCTTAATAAAAAATTTCACTTTAGTTGGTTTGCCTAATGAGATTCAGTCAGTCAGACCAGGGGCTGTTTCAGCAGACCGTTTATAAATTGGGAGTTAACCAGATCACATCATCTGCATATCATCTAGAATCACAAGGGGCCTTGGAGAGGGTCCATTCAACCCTCAAAGCCATGATGAGAACCTATTGTTTTGAGAATGAGAAGGTCTGGGATGGGGTTGTCTGTCGTAAACCACTGTCATGTCTAATGATCTGTTAAGCACACCTATTGGCCAGTTGTAACTGTGACCCATCGCCACAGGCTCCTGGATAAAGGTGGCCATTCCACAGCCCCCTGCAACTCAGTGCAGAACAGTCAAACAATAAGGATATGCTATGTTCTCAAGTGAATGAAAGCCTATTGGTTTCTCCATAATAGTCTCCTGAGTGCATGTCCTGGGTAAACTTGTACCTCTCACTTTGTTCGTTTTAGATTGGTCACAGTGTTTGAGCTACCGAAAGAAAACAGACACACACACCAAGAGCACTTCAGTTTATACAAGTCTTTATTACTAAATCTAAAGCTGAATTCAAACTACAATATGCAAGCCCTTCCCAATTATACTTATCAACGCCTGGACTGGTCCCAACTGCCAAAGCGAAGCAACGACTGCATACTTGCAGTAGGTTGTCTGGGCGCCGGTAGCAGCTTCTCCACTTCCCCCGACCGGGACGTTGGTTGGAATCTAGAAGTTCTTCTTGCTGAGAAATGTTGCTATCTCTCGGAGAGTCTCAAACTTCAGCAGTGGGACCATGGCACAAGTTGTTTACTCATGCAAAAGCTTTATGTTCCTGTTAAGTTAAAAGGAGGGGCAAAAGGTTTGAGAGAGCCGTGGTTTTCAAGGAATATTGGAAACTTGGTTCGAAGAAAAAGGGAGGCATACATTAGATATAAGAAGCATGGAGTTAAGGAGATGTTTGAAAGATACATTGAATGTAAGAGGAATCTTAAGAGAGGAATTAGGAAAGCTAAAAGAAGGTACGAGGAAACAATGGCAAGCAGGGTGAAAACTAATCCAAAAGAGTTCTACAAATATGTTAATGGTAAAAGGAAAGCTAGAGACAAAATTGGTCCCTTAGAGAATCAGAGCGGAAAACTGTGTGTGAAGCCTAGAGAAATGGGGGAGATATTGAACAGTTTCTTTTCTTCGGTATTCACTAAGGAGAAAGATATTGGGAGAAGTGAGATAAAAAAAAGCAAATTGGGTAAATATGGGGAATATAGAGATTACAAAAGATGTAGTTTTAGGGCTTTTAAAGAATATAAAGGTGGATAAGTCTCCGTGACCAGATGGGATCTTCCCCAGGACATTCAGAGAAGTGAAGGAGGAAATAGCAGAGGCTCTGGCGGTAATTTTCCAAATGTCATTAGATATGGAGATAGTGCCGGAGGATTGGTGCATTGCGCATGTGGTTCCGTTATTTAAAAAGGGTTCAAGGAGGAAGCCTGGCAACTATCGGCCTGTAAGTTTGACGTCTGTGGTAGGTAAATTAATGGAGAAAATTCTTAGAGATAGTACTTATAAACATCTGGATAGACAGGGTCTGATCAGGAGCACTCAACATGGATTTGTGGGAGGAAGGTCATGTTTGACCAATCTGATTTAATTTTTTGAAGAGGTGACTAGGAATGTGGATGAGGGTAGGCCAGTGGATGTTGTCTATATGGACTTCAGTAAGGCCTTCGATAAGGTACCACATGGAAGGTTAGTTAAGAAGGTGCAGTCTTTAGGTATAAATTTTGAGATAGTCAAATGGATTGAACATTGGCTGAAAGGGAGAGGCCAGAGAGTGGTAGTGGATAATTGTCTGTCAGGTTGGAGGCCGGTGACCAGTGGTGTGCCTCAAGGATCTGTATTGGGCCCATTGTTGTTCGTTATATACATTAATGATCTAGATGATGGGGTGGTAAATTGGATTAGTAAATATCCAGACGATACTAAGATAGGTGGAATAGTGAATAATGAAGAAGGTTTTCAAGGATTGCAGAGGGATTTGGGCTGCTTAGAAAAGTGGGCTGAAAAATGGCAGATGGAATTTAATGCTGATAAGTGTGAGGTGCTTCATTTTGGTAAGAAGAATCAGAACAGGACATATGTGGTAAATGGGAGAGCATTGATGAATACAGAAGAGCAGAAAGATTTAGGAGTAACGGTACATCGTTCCCTGAAGGTAGAAACTCACGTGAATAGGGTGGTGAAGAAGGCTTTTAGTATGCTGGCCTTTATCAATCATTGCATGGAATATAGGAGTTGGGAGGTGATGTTGAGATTGTATAAGACGTTGGTGCGGCCTAATTTGGAGTTCTGTGTGCAGTTCTGGTCGCCTAATTATAGGAAGGATATAAACAGAGTGGAGAGAGTGCAGAGAAGGTATAGGGAGAGATTGGACAGATTAGGTCTTTATTCTTTGGAGCGTAGAAGGTTGAGAGGGGATTTGATAGAAGTATTTAAGATTATGAAAGGGATAGACAGAGTGGATGTGGATAGACTATTTCCGTTAAGAGGAGGAAAGATTAAAACAAGAGGACATGAGTTAAGAATTAAGGGGCAGAGGTTTAGAGGTAATATGAGGGGGAACTTCTTTACTCAGAGAGTGGTAGCCGTGTGGAATGATCTTCCGGGAGAAATAGTGGCGGCGGAGTCAATTGTATTATTTAAGAAAAGGTTGGACAGGTATATGGATGAGAAGAAGATGGAGGGTTATGGGCATTGTGCAGGGAGGTGGGACTAGAGAGGGGTGTTTGGTTCAGTGCGGACTAGAAGGGCCTAATGGCCTGTTTCTGTGCTGTAAATTGTTTTGTTATGTTATGTTATAGCTTATCTCCTTGAATAAATTATTTAATTATCTTCAAGGTCTCCTGACAGTCTGCGACCAACAAAAGAAAACTGCATCTCTGGGCCTCATGGTGGAACTTAGATGTGTCTACTAATTAATATTCATCCCTGGGCCTCATAGTGTAAATTAGATTATGTCTGATTCAACTGCATCCCTGGGCCCCTTGGTGGAATTTAGGTTATGTTTTCTGATGCAACTGCATCCCTTCTTGCATAAGCTGGTCTAAATCCTCCATTTCAGTGCATCAATGTCCATTTGCTTTTGTTTGCAGTAAGAGAGTCTGTGCAAGAAATGAGAATCATTAGGCTTTAGCCCTTTTGAGCTGGTGTGTGGACATCAAGTTAGAGCACACATGTCAAACTCTGGCCCGCGGGCCAAATTTGGCCCGCAAGATCGTTTCAAAAATGTATTAGAGGTGGCCCGCCCTGCAGCGAGAGCCAATGCTGTTTTTTGGTAATGTCACCCCCACCATCCTCCCCCTTCATTGCACATCCTTCCCCATTGTAACACGAGAAATTGTAACACAAGAAGTCTGTCGATGTCATCAGCCGGCAAGCCAGTTGGAAGGTTCCCCGCACAACCAGTCACTTCTCCCACCTGTCGAGCGGTGCGGCGGATGGGCGAGCGCCTGTGATTTCCTGTCGGCGCGACGGGCATGGCAGGCTGCGCACGGCCCCCGGGCAGCGCGAGCCCCGTGCGACTGGCACCAGATGTCCCTTCCACAGCACGAGCGCACTTCTCCTGGTCGCCACGGCCTTCAGCGCTTGCACCCGCACGGACCCCAGGGACGGCTGGTTCGGCCCTGCACATGAAGAGAGATATGGTGGCTGTCCGCAAAGGCTGATCGGCGGCGCGCTGGGCCTGAGTGGGTGGGTAAGCAGGGGTGGGCAGAGGGTGTAGGTGAGGAGTAATGGGCAGGGGAAGTTATGGTGATGCGAGGGGCAGTTAGAGGGAGGGATGAGTAGAAGGAGGGGTGGATAGGGAAGAGGTAAAAGGGGAGGGGCAGGGCGAGTAGGGGAGGGGTGATTAGAGGGTGAGAGATGGGTAGAGGGAGGAACAGGTTGAGGGGAGAGGCAGTAGAGGGGTGTGTATAGGATGGGGTGGGTAGAGGCAGAGCGAGTGGAGTGAGGGGTGAATAGAGGTTGGGTAAAGGACTGGTCAGGTAGACGGATGGTGGGTCGAGGGTGAATAGAGGCCTAGAGCCTGAGGAGTGAGCAGGAAATGCTGAGTCCTGATGCAGGCCAAAATGGACACAGCCTGTGAATGCTGACTACATCTCCACAGGGACCAAATATGTTTCCCTCAGGTCAAGCAAAGGGTGAACTTGAGCTACCTACTCCTGACCTGTAACATTATCCTCCTAAAGTTATATCCTAAAGTTTAACATTACATATGTTAAAAGAAGAGAAAACATGCAGATGTTGTTGAAAATTTTCAATAAATATTTAGTTCGGCCCTCGACTTAGTCTAAGTTTTTAATTTTGGCCCTCCGTGAATTTGAGTTTGACACCCCTGAGTTAGAGGATCTTTCATGTTGTTGAAGAAACAATGGGTTCATGTGGATGTGCAGTTGAATTTGTTAGATTATGCTTTTAGCCGCTTTCAGGTGAAATCGACGGGAGAATGCAGCTCCAGAACGGCTGTGGGTGTCTGCGAAGGGATGTTCAGGTGGCAGCGCTGAAGGCGGTGTTCTGCCACCTGAAAGGTCCAAAGTGGGGAGAGGTGCCACGGAGCAAACACCAGCTCCTGAGTCGGGACGGGGCAGCCATCTGACAGCTTGCCTCCCCCTGCCAACAGCCCCCTCTTCGCTGCCTGACAGCCCCCTCCTTGCTGCCTGATAGCTTCCCAGTGAGGGACTACGGGACTGGGGCGGCCGGCACAGGACTACAGGGCTGGGGTGGCTGGCGTGGGACGTCAGGGCTGGGGTGGCCGGTGCAGGACATCAGGGCGGCCATCCATCCCTGTGGTCCAGCCCCGGCGTCCCACGCCGGGGGACTGTCAGGTAGCTGGGAGTTGGGTCGCTGGCTGACTGTTAACAGCCCGGCCCCCTGCTTGGCACCTGAAAGCTGCAAGCCATTTTACCTTCCTGCTTTCAGGTGTAATGGGAGATTCTCCGAGCCAGAGAATATACCTACAGGAGGAAGGTTAGGTAAGTGCTCCTCCTGGCTGGGTTCAGGTGGCCACCTGACAGCCACATTGGGGTAGAATAGGCGGCTTTACAGTCGGGTATTCTGGCCACCTGAAAGCGGCAAAAATTTAAAGAGAAATTGTTTGACAAACTTTCAAATTCAAACCTTACTGTTAGCGAAAAGTGACCTTGTCCATACTCCTGTGACCTATCTTGGTTATGTTGTTGGTCAAGGCAAGTTGGCGCCTGTCCAATCGAAAGTTCAGACAGTTTCTGAGTTTCTCATTCCCATGGGTAAGAAAGCTTTTAGGTGGTTTTTGGGAATGGTAGGGTATTATAGAAATTTCTATAAAAGTTTTGCTGATACCACCCTTTCTTTGACTAGCCTTCTGAAGTTTGTTTGATCAGAACTTTGTCAGGAAGCATTTGATAAACTGAAAGCCATTTTATGCCACCAGCCTGTGGTTAAATCACCTGACTTTGAGAAGACATTTTCTTTAGCAGTAAGTGCCAGTGATGAAGCTGCGGGAACAGTGTTATTACAGAAGAATGGCTGTGATGATATTGATCATCCAGTGGCTTATTTATCCAAGAAATTCAATGAATATCAGAATAATTATTCGACCATAAAGAAAGAAATATTATCCCTTCTACTGGCTTTGCAGTATTTCGATGTTTACATCTGTACAGGTCAGACCATTCGTGGTGTAAACTGACCAGAATCCCTTAGTGTTCTTGAGTAAAATGAAAAACAAAATTAGACGTTTGTTAAATTGGAGTTTAATTCTGAAGGAATATGATTTAATGATAATCATATTAGAGGTAAGGATAATGTAATTGCTAATTGCCTTTCAAGATGTTAAGTTTCAACATTGCTGAAAAATGTTATATTTGTCTGTATTATTATATCATGTAACAATAATGGATATAATATTTCAAACATTGTTGGTTACAGTTAAAATTTTGCTCTAACAGCTCAAAGTTTTCTTTGTTGGGGGAAGGTATTACAGGCTCATGTTTTAATTAGTAAACGTCTCTTTAGGGGTTTGGTGCAGGCTGAAACATTCAAAGTTTCCACAACATTTACAGACTGCATAGCACCTTCAGGTCCAAACTACCAACAAGGTTGATGCTCTCAACTAAAGCCAAGAACAACAGTTGTTTATTCAGGGAAAACAGATGGTGAGAGAGGGTCATGTGATTATGATTCATGTGATTAGGACACTTAAAGAAAAAGAATTCCATATTGATCAGCCAGCCATCTGATAAACAGAGGTGGAATGACTGTGTGGAAATGGTCATTTCTGTTGATTCTCCTTATCAGGGGAACTATTGAATCACCGTGACTATTGTAATGGTCATTTTTATTGATCTATATCTGGGAAAAGGAAACAGGAGAATTCCTGTATTGGATGATGACCATTGTGACCCTTGTCTGGATTTTGGAAGCATTGAGGAAGTCACATATTTCGTTTCCCCTGCACAAGGTAAAGGGGAGTTGTGACAATCATTTGTGTGAAAGGCCATTTCTCTGGAATCAATTCGACAAGGATTTGAGAGTTTTTAGCAGTCTGATCACTCATTCTCTCACCTCTTTCGTAGTTACTTCTAAGCATCAGTTTAAAAATCAACACAGGATTTTTGAGACTGAACTTTTGAAATGACTTTCCAGAATTGTGCCTGAGCTGTAATGGTCTGGGTACTTAACACACACACACACACACACACACACACACACACACACACACACACACACAGAGTTTAAGTAAGATGTTATATTATTAGTAATTATCAATAAATATATTGTTTTAAAAATAATGGTATCTTGGTGAATTTTCTATTGCTGCTGGTCTGTGACGTAACAGTACGAATCGGAAGCAACATCTCCTCACTGACAATCCACATAGGTGCACCTCATGGATGCATACTTAGCCCACTGCTCTATTTACTATGCATCCATAAGTGTAGCCAGGCACAATTCAAATGCCCTTGACAAATTTGCCATTGACACCACAGTAGTCAGCAGAATCACTGAATGCAATGAGGAAGTGTACAGGGGTGAGATAGATCAGCCAGTTGAGTGGTGCCACAACCACAACCTTGCACTGAACATTAGCAAAACTAAGGAACTGATTGTGGACTGCGGGAGGGGGAAATCAGGAGAACAGGAACCAGTCCTTATTGAGGGGTCAGCAGTGGGAAGGATTAAGAACTTCAAATTCCTGGTGTCAACATCTCTGAGGAACTGTCCTGAGGCCTCCATGTCGTTGCAATCACGAAGAAGGCTCGCCAGTGGCTATACTTTCTGAGAAGTTTGAGGAGATTTGGTATGTCAACCAAGGAACCTTGCAAATTTCTACAGGTGTTTTTCTGACTGGTATGGAGATGCCAAATGCACAGGACAGCAAAAAAGTACAGAGGGTTGTGAGCTCGACCAACTCCAACATGGCCATCAGTTTCCTTTCCATCAAGAGGTGGTGTCTTAAGAAAGCAGCCTCTATCCTCAAGGACCCCCCACTATCCAGGCTATGCCCTCTTCTCACTGCTCCTGTCAGGAAGGAGGTATAGGAACCTGAAGGTGAACCACCAGCAGCACAGATTCCTGAATGGCAATGAACCATGGACCTTCTCTTATTTTACACTATTTTTTTTATTTTTAAATGCAATTTACAGCAAAATTTACAGCACCTGTGGTACTGCTGCAAAGCAACACGTTTTGTGACATGTTCACGACAATAAATTCTTACTCTGAGTAAGAGCCAGTGGATGTGGTCCACTTGGACTTTACAAATATTTCAACAAGATCTCACGTAAAACGTTAATGTGCAACATTAAAGCACGGGCTGGGGATAATGTGCTGGCACAGATAGAAAACTGTTTGGTGGAAGGTAACAAGAAGTAGGAATAAAGAATTAGTTTGGATTTAATTTATAGCCAAATATACAGGTTGTGGTCACCTCATTATAGGAAAGATGTGGAAGCAATGGAGAGGGTGCAGAGGAGATTGACCAGGACACTGCCTGGATTGGAAAATCAGTCTTGTGAGGCAAGATTAGCAGAGCTGGGACTTTTCTCTTGGGACCGTAGAAGGATGAGAGAATACTTGCTAGAGGTCAACAAGATTATGAAAGGCATAGATAGGGTGGACAGCCAGCACCTGTTTCTCAGGGCAGGAATGGCAAACACCAGAGGACATGTGTACAAAGTGAAGGGAGGGAGGTTTAGGGGAGAAATCAGGGGCAAGTCTTCTACATAGAGAGTTGTGGGGATCTGGAGTGCCTTGCCGGGGATGGTGGTGGAGGCTGAAACATTAAAAGCATTTAAGAGACTTTTAGAAAGGCACATGGATGGAAGTAAAATAGAGGGTATGGGGTAGTGTTTTTTTCAGGAATATATGGGTCAGCACAACATTGAGGGCTGAAAGGCCTGTATTGTGTTGTAGTGATCTATGTTCTATACCATTGGTTCTCAACCTTTTTCTTTCCACTCACATCCCACTTTAAGCAATCCCTTTGACATCAGTGCTCTGTGATTGCTTAAGGTGGGATGTGGGTGGAAAGAAAAAAATTTGAAAATCACTGTTTTAATCATCCCTCATTGACTCGTTATGTGCACGGTTTCAAAACTCCAAAGGAAATGGGCCAAAGACAATTTTTCTCAAGCAAAAATTTCAGTAATGATTGGGTCTAGATCAGTGATTCTCAACCTTCCCTTCCCACCCACATCCCACCTTAAGCAACCCCTTACAAATCACAGAACACCGATGGCAGAGGGATTACTTAAAGTGGGATTTGAGTGGAAAGAGAAAGATGGAGAACCACAGCTCTATACCAAAGTACTGAGAGAAAGTTTGTGTGCAGTCTGGCTAGCTAACCAATATATAGTACAGGAGTTAAAAACGCAGTATGGGGGTGCAGAATTACAGAGAGAGATAGTTAGTGTGGAGAAAAGGCAACATTTTACTAGTGTGAGGTCTGATAAACTAGAGATCTTTGCATGGCAGGCCCTGATCTGGAGAGGACTGCAGGGTTCAGTTTCTGAGGCTAACGCAACACTGGGCAGCAGTGCAGGCTATGAGAGGGATGCAGAGAGGCTCCAGTTGATTTGAACAGGTTGAAGAACATGGTGAGTGGACATTATAAATAAATTTGAGATTGTCTGCCTTGGAAGTAAAGATGGGAAGGCAGATAGTTAACTGTATGGCAGCAGATTAGGAAAGGAGTTGTCCTTTGATGTCCCTGATGAATGTAAGAGTGTGGGTGCAGTGGGCAGCTCAAAAAGAAAATGGTATGTTGACAAAAGGTCTTGAGTACAGAAGCTGGGATGACTTACTGCAATTGTGCAGGTGATTGGCAAGACTAAATCTTGTAAAATTATTGCATTTTGGTCTCTTTATCTGAGGAAGGATACTTAACAATGGATGGATTGCAGGAGCAACTGTCATATGAAGAAATATTGGAGCAATTCGGCTTAATTTTGGAAGAATGAAAGGAAATCTCATGGAAACTTATAAAATCCTGACTGGTCTGGTCAGATCAGGTGTAGAAAGGACATTTCCAAGGGTGGGGGTCTAGAAAGAAGACTACAGCCAAAGGATGCAGGGCAGTGATTGAGGATAAGATGAGGAGAAATTTCTCCACCCAAAGAAATGTGAATCTGTGAAATTGTCTCTTATGGGAATCGGTGGAGCAGGTTTATTAAATAGATTGAAGGAGTTAGATTTGGGTGACACCATGTAACCGTGCGTCCGTATCATTTTTTTTTTCTGACATAATGCTGGCTCTTCTGTGTAGACGTCAAGAAACGCAAATTGCAATAAAAAAGGTTGTGTTTATTTATCATTTTTATATAAATTCCAAGAGAATGAATTTTATTCCGTATCTCATCTGTAACATGAAGGGCGCGGGGGAGGGGGGGGGGAAAAATCACCTGTACAGTTCTTATGGTCAAAGGGATGAAGGGATAGAGGAAGAGGGAACTGGGGCTGACTTTGGGATGATCTGCCCTGTCAATATTAAAGGGGGAGAAGGATCGATAGGCTAATAGCCTACTCCTGCTCCCGTCTGTTCCTGTGTTCCGCTCATCATGCCGAAGAAACACTTCGACGACAGCAGTGGCACAATCCCCACTGCCTGGAATTTTGTGTCTCCTTTCCAAATCATTTTTTTTCATCGAGCCTTTGGTCTTTTCCATCTGAGAATTTTATGTGAAAAATATTTACCAATGTCAAATAAGATAAACAGTAAAATCGATATTGGGATATTGAAAATAAATATAAGTACCGCTTTAAATTTTGGGGAACAGGTTTAGGTGGCTTTTTGATTTCATAGATTGTTTTTATATTTGTTTTCCCCCCCAAAATAAATAAATTTGCGTGGCACAGTTAGTGCAATGCCTTCACAGCGCCAGTGACCGCGACTGGGGTCCAAATCCCACGCTGTCTGTAAGGAATTCGTACGTTCTCCCCGCATCTGCGTGGGTTTTCCCGGGGGCTCTGGTTTCCTCCCACAGTTCGAAATGTACCGGGGAGTTGTAGGTCATTTGGGTGTAATTGGGCGGCACAGGCTCATGGGCCGAAATGGCCTGCATGTCCAAATTTAAATTTAAATTACAATAAATTACATGCAAAACAAAACCATTCAAAGTCCTTTCAAATTGTCAGTGTCATACCCATACAGTTCCATCACTGAGCTTGTCTTCTTTCCTTCTACTTATAATGTACCAGCAGCATTCGAGATGGAATACGGACTCTTTAAGATGGTGCTGATAGCTGATAAAGAGATTTTTAACTAATCATTTGCTGCAGGAAAATAAATATTCCAGGGGCCTGTTCTTAACCACTCTGTGCCTTCTTTTTGATCACCTGAAGTGTCCTTCAGCTCCCTGCTAATCAAATCAATGCTCAAGGAAAGATGACTTAAAACAATTTCATTTTCAATGAAACTCTTCTGTTCGCCCACAACCAAGAGACCTAAAATACTAACTCTGTTTTTCTTTCCATGGCAGCTACCTGACTTGCTTTGTGTTTTCAGCATTTTTCAACTGTAGTTGTCTTTTTTTTCAAATTTCCAAATGGCCCAAAAACGTGAATGAGGTGTCACTGCATCCCATGGTAGATGATATAATGAGACCACAACTCATCAGGCCTTGTCTAAATGCTCTGGGACGGTTGCAAATTGTGCTTCATTTGCTTAGCCTTACATTCATTATTCAGCAGTCCAAATGAAATCAATTGGCCCCTCTCGGATGTGGTCTGAACATAAAACCCTGCCTCAACGCTGGTCACGCCCTCTTCACTCTGCTACCATCGGGGAAAAGGTACAGGAGCCTAAAGGCGAGCACTCAGGACAGCTTCTTCCTCTGCCATCAGATTCCTGAATAATCAATGAGCCAAAGACACTCCCTCACCTTTCACGCACTATTATTATTATTTTATTTTATATAGATGGTTATAAATATGAATGTTTGCACCATGATGCTGCCACAAAACACTGAATTTCATAACTTGTTCAAGACAATAAATACTGATTCTGATCCACAGAGAACGCTGCCATCATCAACACCCCACTCACACTCTGTTCTCACCATCAGGAAAGAGGTGTCGATGCCACAAGACTCGCACCACCAGGTCCAGGAACTGCTGCTACCCCTCCACCATCAGACTCCTCAACGACAAACTCAATCAGGGACTCATTTAAGAGCTCTTACTTTTGATTTTCATTTATTCTCTGTGTATTGCAGTCTGTTTACAGTTCTTTGACTTGTTTACGTTTTATGCTGTGACTAGTTTATCTTTTGCACTACCAATCACTGGTAATTCTGCCGCACCTACAGGAAAAAGGAATCTCAGGGATGTATGTGATGTCATGTATGTACTCTGACAACAAATCTGAAATCTGACAGAGCTGCTGTGCCAGGAAGCTGGTCCAAACCCCTGTGCCAGGAACCTGGATCACGTCTCAGACCTGCAAAGGTGCTTCTGTGGCAATGAAGTGGATAAAATGATCCATTATTACAGTGCCAGTGACCCTAATCAAATCTCATGGGAGTTTGTACATTCTCTATGCATCTGTGTGGGTTTCAAATTTAGACATACAACGCAGTATCTCGTCATTTCGGACCACGAACCCCTGCTGCCCAAATTACACCCAATTAACCTACAACCACAGGTACGCTTGAATGGTGGGAGGAAATCGGAGCCCTCAGGGAAAATCCATGCAGACATGGGGTGAACGTACAAGCTCCTTACAGTTAGCGCAGGATTCGAACCCTGGTCCCGATCACAGGCGCTGCTTCAGGGTTGCACTGACCACTATGCCAACCATCCATCCTCTGCGTGTTCCAATTTCCTCCCACATTCCAAAGATATACGGTATTTGTAGGCTAATTGGTGTATTTGGGTGGCATGGGCTCTTGGGTCGGAAGGGCCTGTTTCTTTAAAAAAATAGTAATCTTACTTCCTGCGTGGCCGGGTGTGGAATGAGCCACGGGGACAGGGTGCAGAAACAGCCAGTGTGGATCGGTGCTGGCTGGCCCAGGGTGAGCAGTTGCTCAGTACTAAGAAGTGGAGCTCGAGGCTCCAAGGTTCACAGGAACAAAGTGTCATCCATGTGTTTAGTCCAAAACATTGTATGACTGATCAGAATATGAACAGATTATTCTCAGAGTTGGAGTCAATGCTGTGCCCAGTTGCAGCTGCAGTAGAGTTCATTCAGAAAGAAGTCATAGTCAATAACGGTGTGTGATCAGGATTTAGATTGTTAGATATATGGTAAAATCCATCAAGAGTGCACTGTGTTATATCTGCTGTATCTGACAGGATGCCAATGTGCTCATAACCAGACATGTGTTGGATCACCTCATCACTGAGAGGTAGCTGGCTCCCTTCTCTGTATATTGGCGGAGCTTCCTCAATCTATTTTGAGTTGGATTGGCAGGCTCCTGTAGTAGCTACAGAATTGAAGTTTAACATGTCAGCGATCAAGAAGGACAACCCAGCTTGTGTTGCCAGGGAACTCAAGTTGGATAGTTGCCCGAGATCCATTCCAGAGTGTTGAGAGATCAACAGTGATGGTTCAAAGTTGTTTGATGTGAGTTAAAGACAGATTGGGGGTTAATGGTCCAGATTCCAAGCCTAATGCTGGGACCATTGTTGTTTGTCATTTCTATCAATGATCTGGATGATCATGTGGTAAATTGTATCAGCAAGTTTGCAAATGATACTAAGTTATGAGGCCATTGTGGACAGCGAAGAAGAGTTTCAGAGATTGCAGAGGAATCTGGACCAGATTGAAAAATGGGCTGAAAAATGGCAGATGGAGTTTAATTCAGACAAGTATGAGGTGTTGCATTTTGGAAGGACAAACCAAGAAAGGACATACACGGTGAATGGTTGGGCACTGAGGAGTGTGGTAGATCAGAGGGATCTGGAAATACAGATACATAATTCCCTGAAAGTGGCATCGCAGGTAGATAGGGCTGTAAAGAGAGCTTTTGGCATATTGGCCTTCATAAATCAAAGTATTGAGTACATGAGTTAGGATGTTATGGTAAAGTTGTATAAGACGTTGGTGAGGCCAAATTTGGAGTATTGTGTGCAGTTTTGCTCACCTAACTACAGGAAAGATATTAATAAGATAGAAAGAGTGCAGAGATTTACTAGGATGTTGCCCAGACTTCGGGAACTGAGTTACAGGGAAAGAATAAACAGGTTAGGACTTTATTCCCTGAAGTGTAGAAGAATGAGGGGAGATTTGATAGCGGAACTTAACATTATGAGGAGGACAGAGTAAATGTAGATAGGCTTTTTGCACTGAGGGTAAGTGAGATACAAACTGGAGGATGTGGGTTAAGGGTGAAAGGGGAAAAATTTAGGGGGAACGCGAGGGGAAAATTCTTCATACACAAAGTGGTGAGAGTGTGAAGTGGTGAATGCAGGCTCAATTTTCACATTTAAGAAAAATTTGGACAGGTACATGGATGGGAGAGATATGGAGGGTATGGACTAGGTGCAGGTCAGTGGGACTAGGCAAAAATGGTTTGGCACAGACTAGAAGGGCTGAAGGGACCTGTTTCTGTATTGTAATGTTGCATGGTTCAAATTCCAGGACTTTCTGTGCCACCTCTAGGAATGATAAAGTCATAAATGTACCTAAGTATCTCCTTTTGCCAATAACTATGTAAATCCGCCTGACCTAAAGCCTCTTATTTCTTGATTGTGTTGGGAGACAGCTCTGTTGAATTAAAATTGCTAAGGGCTTTAATTACACACAGAGTTCCAGAGATGTCTGTGGTTATTCTTGTATTGGTAACACATTCCTGCCATACTTTTGATATTAGCACATGTAAACCTTGGGCAAAAGATGAGCAGTCAACAGAAAAAGACTCACAAAAAGCTGCTGAGAGAATAAAACATCAAAAAAAAAATCTGCTCCTTGTTTAAAAAATGCTAAATAGCCAACTTTGATATCTTCATCACATTCTTCATCAAGCTCTTCTCTGCAGTCTGTTTTGGAGATTTTCATGAATTCATCAGATCTGTCACCTCACTCCTGCTGCCTTTGTTAATGTACTTTCCCTTCACATCAAAAAGCTCCCACAGTCCTTCCTCACATCCCTCTTCTCTCAGTTTGTCAGCTCTGATGATTCCACTTTCTGTACCCAGGCATCTTAAGTTTTGATTTTGCATTGTCAGGACATCCCATGTGAAAAAGTAAATGTGGGTGTCAATAGTTCTGGTTCATGCTCTATAATTCTTTCCATCTGTAAACATTCACTTGTCTTGATCCTCTGGCTTTGAAAGACTTTTACCATGGAGTGATCTTCCACGATGAATTCAAGCTAAAATCCTCCCAACACTTTCCCACGGAGCTAACTTGTAAATATTCAAAATCTGACATCGTGTTTCTCGTATGTTTAGGGTTTGTTCGAAGTTTCCAGCATTTGTTCTTCCATTTCCTTCTGTGTCTATTCAAACACAGAATGTGCATGCACATACCCACAGGCATATGTGCCTGCACGTGCGCGAGTGTGTGATTTTAGTCTCTGCATATCTGTATCTATGCACATGCATTGTGTGTGTTTGTGTGTTGGTGAATCTCTGTTTATGTGTTCATACACATTCTTGTGTAAGTGCGCGCAAATGCATTTAACGACTGATGCATGATCAATTACGTAAAGATGAAGTTACTGGAACTGAAGGCTTTTATTAGCAAGAGATGGATAGCATCCTCGATGTGTTGCTGGCTCACGCTGACCCGGGTTCGAACGGGGAGCAGGGTTGTGGCATGACAAGCTTTATGGGGGAGGAAGGGGAGGAGTCATGACCCGGCCTGTGAGAGCAAGGTCAAGCAGAAAAGGTCATGTCATTTACATACACAATAGTGGTTTCACCACAATGTCATGGAGTTTCATGGCACTGAAACAGGCCCTTTGACTCGACGTCCAAATTGTCTACCTAAACTAGCCCCAGTTGCCTGTGGTTGGCCTGCATACCTCTAAATCTTTCTGTACCTTGTCTACATCCATCATTCTCTGTGTGGGAAAAAAACCTTGTCCCTCAAATTCCCCTCAACTCTTTCCCCTCTCAACCTGAACCCATGCCCCTCTGCACCATAAGAAAAAGACAATGACCTTATCTCTGTTCCTCATGAATTTAAATGCCTTTATAAGGTCTCCGACACTCCAGGCAAAAAAGTCCCAGCCTATTCATCCTCTTCCCATAACTCAAGCCCTTCAGACCTGATAACATCCTCACAAATCTCCTCTGCACCCTTTCCTGCTGAATAGCTGTGACCAGATCTGCACCAACGTCTTGCACAGTTGTAACACAATGTCCTAACTCCCGTGTCATTGAGCTTACTGTTGAAGACCAAACATCAGCTTCGCCCTGTCTATCTTCATGGCTTTGTACCTGTAACACTAGGTCTCTTTGTTCCTCAGGCCCCTACCATTTACTGATAAGGTCCTGTCTTGTTTTAACATTCCAAAATGCCACACCTCACATTTGTCTGAATTGAATTCCATCTGCAATTGGCCCACTATTCTAGTTGCTCTCAGTGCTGTTGTAATGTTAGATATTTTGTGTCACCATGTAAATTTGGGATCTGTGTGTGTTTGCATATGTGCTTGACTACACCTGTATCTGCGCGCATATATTAGTGTGTGCAGCCTGTAGGCACGTGTTGGCGTACATGCACGCAAACTTGTGTATATGTGTGCAAAGCCACGTACACATGCATTTGCAACATGCATGCACGTCAGCATATGTGTCAGCCTCAATGTGTGTGTGTGAGGGTGCATTGCGTGCACACTTGCGCCTGTGTGTTGGTTGGTGACCTTTCAAAATCTCCAAGCTACCTTTGCAGTTTAGATGTCGAATTTAACCTTTTCTTTAAAATCCACTTCTGTTTTGTGGATTCAATTCATAAACTAAGAAATGCTCTTCCCAATTCTTCCCTTCTACTTCTTTCAGCTGCATGTTTTCCCCTTAATTATTCCCCTCAAATAAAAGCACATTCTCCCCTTCAAAGTTCAGGAACTTCCACCAGGTTACCTGTCTTTTAAATGCTGTCCATTTCCACCATTTCTGGATTGTATTTCATCAGCTGAGCAAAGAACCATCTGCTTATCCACTGATCTGACTTATTTTTCAGTATGAGTTCTCTTCTACAGAAAATGTATTAGTCATGGTTAGGTTTTTATTGGCCTTGCGTTATCATCTGCAATGTATGTCATATCTTGTCAGTTCACTGAAGGCATCTGAAGGATGCAGTCTGTTACAACCTCAGCAACATTTGAAGAAGAGGAAGTTTGCTCCAAGAAGGCTGCATCTGTGGGCTTCAAGGCCACAAAGTGATAAACAATTCATTGCCCAATATCCTGTCCTTAAAGCACACATACACACACGCACGCTCCTTTTAGTGCCATGATGTGAAGCTTATGGCATCTCGCTGTTTAGAACACAAGATTAGAAGGGGACTTGCTCTGTCATTCAGCAAGAATACTGCTCATTCATTTTCAGGTCCTGTGTCTGTCTGTGTTCATATCCCTCTGGGTTAGGGTTGATGCAATCACGAAGAAGGCTCACCAGCGGCTATACTTTGTGAGGTGTCTGAGGAGATTCGGTATGTCACTGAAGACTCTTGTAAACTTCTACTGGTGTACCGTGGAGAGCATTTATGGCTGGTTACATCACTGTCTGGTATGTAGGCGGCAATTCTCAGGACAAGAATAAACTCCAGAGGGTTGTTAACTTGGCCTGCAACACCACAGGTACCAGACTTCACTCCATCAAGGACGTCTACATGAGGCAGTGTCTTAAAAAATTAGCCTCTATCCTCAAAGACCCCACCACCCAGCTCATGCCCTCTTCACTCTGCTACCATTGGGAAAAAGGTACAGGAGCCTAAAGACGAGCACTCAGCGGCACAAGGACAGCTTCTTCCCCGCTGCCATCAGATTCTTGAATAATCAATGAACCACAGACACTGCCTCACTTTGACTTTTCATGCTCTATTTTTATCTATTGTTGTAAGGTGGTTTATATGATTGTTTGCACTATGAAGCTGCCACAAAACGACGAATTTTGTGACATGTTCATGACAATAAATTTTGATTCTCTTAGCATCTACTCAGAATCTTCTAGGTTTCAGCGAGACCATCTCTCATTGTATAGGAAAACTTGCCTCATATAATTTTATTTTATTTTAAAATTTTTATTTACATCGCAGTAGGAACAGATTCCAGCCATCGAATCCCGTGCTGCCCAAATACACCCAACCCCGTACGTGTTTTGGAGGGTGGGAGGAAACTGGAAAATCCACGCAGGACACAGGAAGGTACAAATTCCTTACAAACAGCGCTGGATTTGAACCCATATTGTTGGCGCTGTAATAGTGTTGTCCACTGTGCTGCCCTAAAACCACTCATCTCATGAATCATGCAGATTCTTCCTTCAGAACCAAACTTGCACACCCAAGTGGTCTGACAAAGCTTTGTACAGATGCAGCAAGACTTCTTCATCCACATACTCCAATTGCTTTTGCTGATTGCTTGTCGAACCTATATTTTGAATTTCGTTAACTAACAGGTAGATTACTCTCTATCTTAACTAGCTCCTCACCACTTCTTTTCCCACCACCTTTCTTTGCCACTTCCCTTGTCTTTAACCCACACATCCACCTAACTGCTCACTTTCGGCTGGTGCAGCCAGATGTGCCATCTCATAGCTCCAACTTCTCGGATTCAATCCAGACCTACAGCATTTCTACCAGTGAACCTGTGACTTTCGACCGACTTCTTCCATGCCTCAAAAATCCACGATTTAATTGGCCACCATAATTGGAGTAAAAGGGTGCTTGATGGTTGCATGACACTATTTCCACATCACTGTATATTAAGCTTCCCTTTTATTGTCACGTAATAATACATCAAAAATGTAACATACATGGTATACTTTGACTTTTGCCTGCTGTAAGAGTTGCCAATAGTGTTGCTCCTTACAGTACATAGAGAAGCAAACAAGAGTCCCTTCAGTCACTGAGTGTCCATGGATTCACCTCCAGCACTCCCGCAGCCTTTACAGTCACACAGTTTGATCCATGGGGAACACAAGCTCCAGATCCAAACATCTGACATAATCAGGAAGCCTTCAGCAGCCGAGGCCTTTTGGGGGCCCTTCTGGCCCTTCGTTCCCCCTCGAGTCCTGGTTCCAATACCTGGAACTTGTGAGCCAGTCTCCAGCCTTTGTGAGCTCCCCAACCAAAAATCACCCTTCATCTGTGTGGGTCCTTCAGCCGCTCTGCACTCGCTGGTCCACCGTCGTGCCACCGTCCTGTAGGGTCACCTCCTCTTCTTCTCTTTCACAATGGTGAGTGTTTTCCCCGTTTCTGGTGCCTTGCGCTGATCCGCTGCTCCCCGGAGTTGGCAACCCCTTGTGGCCGTTGCCAAGCACAGGCACTGCCATCTTGGCCACAGCCCCGCGTCATCAGTAGGTTGAGATGTTCTACCCTGAAATTTTTTAAAAAGTCACTAAATAGTTAATAGAAAACTTGGGGCCACCACTGACAATTCTTTATTTGTTTACATGCTTACGCTGCATACAGTTTTTTTCACACTATCAGTAGGTAGTAATCCTGCCTGGCTGCAGAAAAAGGAATCTCAAGGTTGTATGTGATATCGTGGATGTACTCTGACAATAAATCTGACCTGTAGGAAATCCCTTGAAAAGCAGACTAGAAATTTGAATATTCACTGTATATTTTGGCAAAAAAGTCAAGTCGTGAAGCCATAAAAATATTCTCAAAAAGGGGAGAGGGGTCAACTTATACGCCAGATATACTACGAGACCTTAACTTCACTGAAGAAAACAAACTGACTTCACTTCAGCATATAAGTCAATACTGGAAGCACCTCCTCACGGCCAGCACCGCCGCTCCCCGACACCTCCCTCCCACTGGGCGCCGCCATAACCGCTCCTGCCTGGGAGGCCGAGGTTCCAGCTCCTGCCAGGAGCATGATGTCGCCGCTCCAGCTCTGTGGGCCATCACTGCTGCTGTCTGGTAGGCTGAAGGTTTTTTTAAAAACTTAATTTACAGTTTTGTTACTTGTGATTGGGGCGTTTAAAAAAAATTTGGATTGTTCCTAGAAGGGCCAGACAGCCTGAAAAATGGGGGTCGATTTATATGCCAGATATTCCATAAAAACCTTTAAAATGTGGCTGAAAAATTGGGGCTTGACATACGACAAAATTTATGTGGCATAGGAAGCAGTTCAGTTCAAGTTTATTATCATCCAATTGTATAAATACAACTTGACGAAACATCGTCCTTTAGTCCTTGGTGTAAAAGTAAGCAAACATGTATATCAACATAGCACACATATTTACAAGTGTTTCTCAACAGTACATATATAAAAATAAATAATTTTTGTTCAATACATAGTAGAGTCTGGAGGGTTTGTAAGACCAGCTCATCAGTCATTCAGCAGTATAACTGCCCATGGGAAGAAGCTGTTTCTCAACCTGATGGTTCTGGTCCTGAAACTCCTGTATCTCTTAACCCTGATATATGTGGATGGTGGAGGCCCTTAATGATTTTGGGAGCTCTCTTTAGACAATGAGCCCGGCAAATCATGTCAATAGGGAAGAGGCAGGGAGACCCCAGTGATCCTCGCTGCCGCTCTTATGGTCCTGTGGATTGACCTACAATCTAATGCTCTACAGCAACCATACCACACTGTGATGCAGCTGGCCAGGATGTGCTCTGGTAGAAAGCTGACAGGACGGTCTCAGTCTTCTCTAGATGTGCAATTGCTGTTATGCCTTGCTGACAAGTGAGGAGATATTGTGTGCCATGATAGGTCACTTTGAAGTGGACTCCAAGGAACTTGGTGCTCTCCGCTCTCTCAGAGTTGTTGATGTGTAGTGGAGAGTTTCCATTGGGTCCAGTAGAATAATCTCATCAATCACTTTCTTTTTCTGTGGCCCTATATCTTTGGAGCTCATCTGCACCATGGGGTAATTTACACCAGATAATGCATCAGCGTGTCTTTGAGATATGGGTGGAAACTGGAGCCCTCGGGGCAAACCCACAGTCACATAAAGAACCAGGGATCATGAGTAGTCACAGGACCTTTTGAGGCACCACTCCCAAACAAAACTCTGTCCAAGTTCATATAACATCCAAAAGCTTAAGCCCTTTTATTCAACAGCCTGCGGTGCATTAATTAACTTCTTTTGATAGAAGATAAAACCCCTTTATCTGCCTTGCCAATTACAACCTCAAAAATAAAAACTCCATTAGCTTTTCTAATGGAATCTTCCCTCATAACCATATTGGCTCTGCTTAATGATAGCATGATCTGTTATCGAAACTTAATAATGGGTTCCCAGCAGTAAAGTAGCCTAACTGATATAAACCCATTGAGTCCTCTTTTCTGGAAGTCATAATGTCATACAGAACAGAAACAAGGCCTTCAGCCTGCTGAGTCCCATTTACACCAGAAGTCTTGAACCCTTTTCTTTCCACCCACATCCCATTTTAAGTAATCCCTATGCCACAGAGACTCTGTGATTAGTAAGGGATTGCTTAAAGTGGTATGTGAGTGGGAAGGGAAGGTTGCGAACCACTGCTCTAGACCCAATTGTTACTGAAATATTTTGCTTGGGAAAAACTGTCATTGGCCCATTTCCTTTGGAGTTATGAAACTGTGCACATAAGGAGTCAATTAGGTACGATGAAAACAGTGGTTCTCAAACTTCTTTCCACTCACGTACCCCCTTATGCAGCCTGTGAGGGTCCCTCAGCAACTGAGCCCAGGAATTCTGGATACAGCGCCGATATTTCTGTACTGCTCCTTGCTGTCATCAATTACCAGATTAATTCAGTTTGCTTGCGTTATAATATTTCCTCAGAGATGGATTACACTTTATCATAAATGTGATCAAAACTATAATGACACAAGATGTCACCAGTCTTGTATTGCCAATCAGTTTGTCAGCCTCCATGTTTAAAAAATTCTTCCTGGCTCAGGGCTACATTTACCTTGAGAGAGAAAGCATGCGCTCAGTGCTCACTGTTGGGAAAATTAAAGAGAGTAAGCGACTTCATAGAAAGAACCCATTGGACCTGTCACATGGAAGCCTAACTCCTTGGCTTATTTTTCTGTAACCTTGCAATTTTTGCTATTTTAGTGTGATTGCCCAATTTGTTTGTACAATAATCCACCCACCCATTTGCAAATTATTTTAAGTCTCTCTTCTTTGTTTCCCTGTTGCCAATAGAAACAGTTTTGAACTAGTTATTCAAACAAAATTCCTTGTAATTTTGAACATCTCTTAAATTTTCTCTTTAACCACTGCTGCATGAACATTTTGTTCCAGAGAATGCAACCTCCTCTCTCATCAATGAGTGCGGTAAATATTAACTCTATCTTCCCAGAACCTCAAATTATAATACATACTGTACCTTTTTCCTATTGGGTGGGAAGGTTGGTGCAGCATTTAGAACAACACTGTTACAGCGCCAGCGATTGGGACCAGGATTCGAATCCCGCGCAGTCTGTGAGGAGTTTGTACATTATGGTTTTTTTTCATAATGTTAAAGTTTAAAGATGAATGTATATTAACATAACATAACATAACAATTACAGCACAGAAACAGGCCATTAGGCCCTTCTAGTCCGCACCGAACCAAACACCCCTTTCTAAGAAGTAAGAATGAATACGGGGAGCTCAAGGAAAGGGAGGGAGGTACCAGTGGTAAATGGGTGCATTAAGCACGTCTCAGAATGGCGGGGAGATTGGCGTCAATAGCTTGGTTATTAGTACCCGGGAGGGGGTGGTAAAGACAAACTGGGAGGAGGAAACAAGGAAGGAGGTGAATTTAATGAGGTGTTTTTCATTTTTGTTATCGAGGTAATTTAATTGACAGTATTTTCAGTTGTACGAAGGTAGGGGAGATAAATAACAGACTCTGTATGTTACATGAATGTTAAAAAAGACTGTTTGTTTGAGGGTCTATGAAAATTGAAATAAAATATTCAGAAAAAAAGATGAGTTTGTACGTTCTCCCTGTGTCTGTGTGGGTTTTCCCCAGGGTCTCCGGTTTCTTACCACTGTTCAAAACGTACGGCGGGGGGGGGGGTGGGGGGGTGTGTAGGTTAATTGGGTGTAATTGGGTGGCACGGGCTCGTGGGCCGGAATGGCCTGTTACCATGGTGTATTTCTAAATTTAAAATAAAAGTTTCTCCAGCACTTTTATGTATACTTTCCAATAAGGACAGGATTCCCCTTCTCTTCTCTGACACCAGGGTCCACATCCAACATATTAACCTCTGCGATTTCTGCCAACTATGTGCTCCCACAACCAGACATATCTTCCCATCTCCTCCCCTCTCTGCTTTTCACAGATACAAGGACTCCCTCATCCACAAATAACCCCCTTGGTACCTACCCCTGCGACCACCAGTCATGGCCCCAAACAGTCCTTCCAAGTGAATCAATACTTCACTTGTCAATCAGCAGAGGTCCTCTACTACATCCAGTGCTCCCTTTGTGGCCTCCTTTCACCAATGAAACTGGATGCAAACTGGAGATCGTTTCATTGAGCACCTTCCCTTTAACAACTGTGGTAAAGGGGATCTCAAAGTGGCCAACTATTTTAATTCCACATTCTATTCCCACACTGACATGTCTGCCAATGGCCTCCTGCACTGCCAAGCCAAGGACACTCGCAAATTGGAGGAACAATACCTAATATTCCGAGCACTCCCCAAACAGATGGCATTAACCAACAGTTTCCATTATGCCCCTACCCCTCTCCCCCTCTTTCCCCATCCCTCTCTCCTCTCCTCCAGCTCTATCTGCATTCACTCCCGAATCCACTTATGGCCTCTTGCATGCTGATCTGTGTTCCTCCTGCTACCTCGTCTCTCCTCTCCTCCCTCCACCTGCCTGCTTTTTGCTCATAATCTGATGAAAGGCTCAGGCCTGAACTGTTCCTTGCTGTGTGGCTTGCTGAGTTTATCCAACCCTTCAGGGCAGTGGTTCTCAACCTTTTTCTTTCCACTCACATCCCACTTTAAGTAATCCCTCTGCCATCGGTGATTTGTCATTAGTAAGGGATTGCTTACTAATGAAGGGAAAGTTGAGAATCACTGCTCTAGACCCGGTTGTTACTGAAATATTTTTCTGGAGAAAAATTGTCATTGGCCCATTTCCTTTGGAGTTATGAAACCGTGCACATAACGAGTCAATTAGGGATGATTAAAACAGTGGTTTTCAAACTTTTTCTTTCCACCCACATCCCACCTGAAGCAATCCCTTACTAATGACAGAGCAACGATGGCAATAGGGATTACTTGAAGTGGGATGTGGGTGGAAGGAAAAAGGTTGAGAACCACTACTCTAGACCCAATTGTAATTGAAATATTTTGCTTGAGGATATTGCACAACTTTATCTATTTGTTCTGTTCTACTCATAAATTTATATTTAAACAATCAGTGCTGGAAACACCCAGCAGGTCATAGAATTTGAGAGCGAGAAGGTCATTGTACAACTTTAAGAAACACAAATGAGTACAGTTGCCCAGGGAAGCAGTGTTGCAGGAGTTCACCGGAGCGCCGCTTCATCACCTCTGTAAAAAAAAAAGGCAAAATAAACAAGCGAGGACTTTTAACTAGTGGGGAATTTAACAGTGGCCATATATTAAATACAGGCCCCTGCCACTCCGCTGCTGAGGCCTCTGGAGATACAAGGAACTTGTTTCTTCCATGACCAGTACACTTGTCCGTGTTCCTGGTCCTAACATGTGTGTTCAACTTATACCACGCCAAATGGCGGCCACCATGGCCAGGTCTCGCGAGACCTCCTTGTTGCCAGTTATTTTGATGCATTGGCCATCCATGCTATAGGCACTATTTTGCATAGATACACCTGTGACCCCCCACGATTACCCTAATGCCCCTCTATTAGATTTGCTTTGACACTGACTCTGAATACAGGGGATTTTCCGGAAGTGGGTGTCAGGCTGGGGAATGGGGAGAGGGGGTGGTGGCTGGCGGGGGAAATATACCACGAAGAACATTAGGACATATGATTATTTTTGGTGAGCTCCAGCACCCAAAATATTAGCACTGCCCCCCTGCTGTTGCCACACTCTTAAGGAGGATATGACTGCACATGAAAAGAGTGCAGATGAGTTTCACAAGGATGGTATATATGTTTAGGTGATGAGGAATGACCTAATTGGCTGGCTCTCTTTAACAAAGCACGGGAGGCAGAGGTGGGGATCTGCTTGAAAGGCATGAGATTCTGAGGGACATCAATAGCAGAGAACATTTCCCCATGGGGAGCTAACTAAAACTAGAGGTCATGGATTTAGGGTCTGGGCAAGAGGTTAAGAGGAGATTTGAGGAAGAACCTTTCCAACTAAATTTAAATGTTAGACACAAAGCACAGTTACAGGCCCTTTTGGCAATTATACCCAATTCACCTACAACCTTGGTATGTTTTTTGAAGGTTGAGAGGAAACCAGAGCCCACGAAAGAAACACACACAGACCCGGGGAGAACATACAAACTCCTTACAGACAGCGCTGGATTTTAACCCTGGTCACTGGTGCTGCAACAGCGCTGAGCTAACCGCTACACTAACCTCACTCCCACTAAAGGGTCAGAATTCTTGCTAACTGTGAATATGGCACAGCAAGTAAGCAGAATCTCGAAGACCAGTTGAATCACCAACACAAGGAAGGGTCATGGGCAAATAATTAACTACTTGATGCTGTTTTGGGCCCAGTGGACCCCAGAACCCAACAGCAATAGAAATTCACCAAGACAAACAGTTACTTAAACAAAAGATGCTTTTAATTATCTTTAAACATAAAAACAGGATCAAACTTTAATTTATTACTATTAACCTAACTTAACCCCCTTCTAATTCTAAGTGCATGTGTATGGTTCAGAAAAGTTCTATAATTCACAGTCCAATCTCACTCTCACTCCTCCAAGTTCACTGGTAACAGGCAATTCTGTGCACAGAATTTGACATTTATGAATTTCACCAGGCTTTGGTGCTTGAAAGGTAAATGGTTACCGCTCAGGAAGGTTTTTGTCGGTTTTCAGAGAGAGATTTGTTGCTCGTTGGGTCACCTACAACTGATTCCTTCTGATCAGCCACTTTAGTGTCTTGCCGAAGAAACTTGCCCCATCAGCGTTTTCCAGATGATAACCTCTTTCTTTCAAGCCACCACATAGTTCCTTTTCTGTTTCCCTTATGTTACAGAGTTCTCTGTTGTGTATTGGCCTATGTGTGGTGTGGTTTTATGTTAAAAAGTGACAGTTTGCCTCAGAGAGCCAAGGTGAAGGTGGACTGCTGAGAGAGTGGGAGACGGACTGAGCATGTGCAGAAAATGATCTAAAAATTTCTGGACTTGGACGATAAACCACCACTGGGGGTGCTGTGGAGTGGAAGAAGGCCCAGAGCATGAGTCATAGTCTGGAGGACAGTTTAGAATGTTGGGATTTCAAAAAGGATGAACATTCCGATGGCAGCCAGAAGGATCCGGACCAAGCAAGTTGTTCCTCTCTCTGCAAGCAACACAAGACAACTTTGAATTTTGTGCTCTCTCTCAAATATCTTTTGGCTTCAGTTTACCAAACAAACTGAATTTTGTTTATGATCTTTGCTTCAGTTGAGATCAAAGTTTTATGAGTCTTGTGTGCTTTGTGTCTAAGTTTTTCTGTGGGCTGGTTGGAGATATAAGACTTTAATTACATGTTATATTTAGGCTGGGAAATTTATTAGCTTTACACTGTTATAGAAATTTGCATAGTAACCAGTGGGCATTGTTATAAAAGAGGGGGGGGGATTTTGAATTAAAGCTTGAAGGTTAATTTTTTGTTAATAAAGTAATTGTTCATCTTTACCCCTGTGTGATATGCCTTCTTTGTGTTTGCTGGTTTGATCTTGTAACACTCATTTCAAGTGAAACATTATACAGCTAGCCATCTCCTCTTGTATGGACCACAAGAGTTTTGACCAGGCTGAATTAAGAACTTGCAATCCATCTTCAAAATAGGGTTTTCCACAAGCTTCCCAGCTTGTCATGTTCCAGTTCCAGCTGCTGCTGCTGAACGGTTGAACTGAAGAACTGAATTCTCTCTCTCTCTCTCTCTCAGAGAAAAGCCTGTTTCACTCTACGCTTGCAAAACCACATGACCTTCCTAGAACAGCAAACTTCATTCAGGCAGACTGCGGCATCAGTCCTAATCTTTGAATCCGTTCATCTGTTGCTTTCCAAAACAATAGTCCATTACTCCACAGTATGTCCAATTAACACCTACTTGTGAAGTCCTTTTTGGCATTCTTCAAAGTTTTTGGAAAGGTACTTGGAGCTGGACTGTCTGGCTTGAGCAGAGCTCTGGCATTTTAAATGTGACCTCCAATTTATCTGTTTTAAAATGTATCTGTATACAATATAAAATGCAACATAATCTGTCACAATGCTTAGCATGGACATGGTAGGCCGAGTGGCCTGTTTCTGTGCTGCATTCATCTCGAAGTTCAGGCAACATTTGTAAGCTATTCATCATATCTTAAGTGGTCATTTGAGTTCAGAGATCACAAGGTCAGAAAGATCAATAACATTTATCAAAAGGTGACATTTTTAATGTTGGAAGTCCTCACTCATGAAAGAACTACAAACCATTGCTAATGATCTGGACAGGACAATGCGCATGTGGATCTTCGGGAGCAGTCAAGACACGTAGATCGTGGCACACTTAATATCTTGAAGGTGCCCATAAATGAGAAGGAAAGACATTTAGATGTAGTGATAGTCATAAAGCATGCAAGAAGCCATTGGCACAACTTGGTCACAGTGAGCAAGTTGGCATTGTGGGCTAGTCCCATTTGCTTGTATTTGGTCCCTATTCTTCTAAACCTTCTAATCTCCTTATCCATACAAGGAATCAACGTGCATTGAGTTGCAGCTGGACACAGTTATTGTGCGAGTCCAGATGGATTTCTGATCAAAAACAAAAAAAACTAAGCAGAAAGCATTGGGGGTGCAAAAGTTTGGAGACAAATTGAAATCCAATGGGCACTCCAGAAAGAAGGTAGCATTGAATTACCATAACCATATAACCACTTACAGCACAGAACAGGCCAGTTCGGCCCTACTAGTCCATGCCGTAGCAAATCCCCACCCTCCTAGTCCCACTGACCAGCACCCGGTCCATACCCCTCCAGTTCCCTCCTATCCATGTAACGATCCAGTCTTTCCTTAAATGTAACCAATGATCCCGCCTCGACCACGTCTGCCGGAAGCTCATTCCACATCCCCACCATCCTCTGCCTAAAGAAATTTCCCCTCATGTTCCCCTTATAATTTTCCCTCTTCAATCTTAAACCATGTCCTCTGGTTTGAATCTCCCCCTTTCTTAATTGAAAAAGCCTATCCACATTTACTCTGTCTGTCCCTTTTAAAATCTTAAACTCCTCTATCAAGTCCCCTCTCAATCTTCTACGCTCCAGAGAAAAAAGCCCCAGTCTGCACAACCTTTCCCTGTAACTCAGACCCTGAAATCCTGTCAACATTCTCGTGAACCTTCTCTGCACTCTCTCTATTTTGTTTATATCTTTCCTATAATTTGGTGACCAAAACTGTACACAGTACTCCAAATTTGGCCTCACCAATGCCTTGTACAATTTCATCATAACCTCCCTACTCTTGAATTCAATACTCCGATTTATGAAGGCCAACATTCCAAATGCCTTCTTCACCACACCATCTACCTGAGTATCAGCCTTGAGGGTACTATTTACCATAACTCCTAAATCCCTTTGTTGCTCTGCACTCCTCAATTGTCTACCATTCAATGTATATGACCTATTTAAATTTGCCTTTCCAAAATGCAGCACCTCACATTTATCTGTATTAAATTCCATCAGCCATTTCTCAGCCCACACCTCCAGCCTTCCTAAATCACCTTTTAATCTATGGTAATCTACTTCACTGTCCACAACACCACCAATCTTTGTGTCATCCGCAAACTTAATAAAGCAAAATATTGTAGAAGATGTACATATAAAATGAAAATAAATATACAGTTAACCCCCTGGTATCCGGCACCTAGATGCCGGATAAGTGTATTTTCTGGTTGCTTGAGACTTACAATGCCCAACTAGTACACCTGCATGAAGAATAAACAGTTTAAAATATAAAAATACTATACTTTATTTACATTGAACAAACTTCACTTGCATGAATAAATAAACCTTAAAGCATTTTGCTTTATTTTCAGCACATTGAAAACATTTAGTGGTCGCTGTATCTATAATGAGATTATTATTATACACACGTGTAATGTACATAGGCTTTAGGACGGAGAGTGTGGAAGGGAGAGTGTGAAAGATACAATAAATATAAAAGATAGATACTGAATATTTACAGTTAGAATTAGTGCAAGAAAAGTGGTTTTTCAATTGTGCAAATAGGTCTTTCTATGGTTTAGGAGTAGTTTATGTCATAAGGGAAGAGTCTGACAGCCATTGGAAAATAAACTGCTCTTGAATCTTGAGGCGCTGGACTTCTGTATCTTCTTTCCAAAGGTAGCAGCGAGAAGAGTTGTGACCAGAGTGATGGGGGTTCTTTGCAAAGCTGGTTGCCTTCTTGAGGCAGCACATCACATTAGATGTCTGCAATGGATGTACTGTTGGAGCCCGTGATGGACCTGGCTATGTTTGCTTCCTTCTGCATCCCTGGACCCTTGAATTTCCAAATTAGACTGTGATGCAACCAATGAGTATACTTTCATGGGGCACTTGTCAAGTTTTAGAGAGCATTTCATGACGTGCAATGAGAAAGAATTGCTAAAAGGTCTTTGAGCTAAAGCATTGATTATGTGTTTCTGTCTTTGCAGACCTTAACAGCTTGCTTAAGAGATGGGCCCAAACACTAGAGAAGAATGCTCAGGTAGTGTATGCTGCATATAAAGACATTTATGAAGAAAAGAGAAAACAAACTAGGCAAACAACACGGACACATTCCTGAAGAAGCCAACATCCCCCCAAGAAGAGCCTCAGTCAGGTCCTTCAGGTGTGACAGAGTGATAGTTCATCAATGGAGGTTATTCGACCGGAAACTCTTCCAGTGGAGCCCTATGAGGAAGTGGAGAACAGTGACGTGGATGATCCTGATCCTCTTTGTTAAATTGTGTGTGATATAGGCTAATAGAGTGTTTACATAAAAGTTTAATTTATCACAAGTTCAGTATCCCATATAGTTTTGCTAAGTATATAGTAATATAGTGTTCACACATCGCATAACACCCAGTTTCACAGAATGTATCGTGGACGTTAAGCAGCGCATAGCTTGTATTGAGAAAATTCAGCAGGGATTAAGCCTTTCTCCAGACTGAAAGGACCAAGGTAACAATGTCTGCAGTTTTTAAAATGATGCAGGGCTAAGATAAGCATGAGCATGTGCATGAACCAAAGGTTATGTTTCCAAACAAGATAGCATCATCATTGTTGAGACTTTTGGGAACAACTGAAAACTCAGGAGGATTGTGATGGGAATCAGAGTCTTTCTGCTACTGAAAGTGGTTGAAGCAATTAAAGTTAAAAGCATTTAGGGGAAGCTTGTCGCTTACTTGAGAGGAATATAAGCAAGGGTAGCAATAGGAACAGGATGAGGCAGGACCATTAGAGTGAAAGAAGATTTAAGAGGTACATTAACACTATGTACTAATTGCCCCAAATACCACTGAGCTGCAAACCATACTCAATTCAAATTACTGAACTTGAATTGAAAACTAAACTTTGTTTTGTATCCTTTGCTCCTCATCAGGTCTCTTGAATTCTGCTCAAGAGGCTTTTCACAGAGACATCATGAAGTCTTAGAACATGAAAATGCAGTCTTAAGATCAAAGACCCATTTAAATTAATCCCTTTATTCTCCACACATTCCCATCAACTCCCCTCACATTGTATCATTCTCTCCTTATTTCTGTGTAACCCTGCAAACCCTGCAGGCAGTGGCCAAGCAACTTACCAATATGCATATCCTGGGGAAAGAAATGGAACATTCAGGGGAAATCTCCATGATCAAAGTTTAGATTTATTGTTAGTGTGCATACATGAGATTCTTTTTTCCTGTGGGCCAGGCAGAATTACCACTTATCAGTAGTGCAAAAAACTGTACTCAAGAAAAGATATTTGACTGATATGGTTCACAGTGTGAGAAATATATATATATATAAAAAGAAAAAAGAAATGTATGCAAAAGAGAGAAATGTAAACAGAGAAAGAAGTGCAAAAACACTGACTGGGCAATACAGAAAATAACTATTCAGTAATAAATAGAGTGCACAAGTTAGAGTGCCTGATTGAGTTTGTCGTTGAGGAGTCTGATGGTGGAGGAGGGGAGGGGGGAGCAGCTGTTCCTGAACCTGGTGGTGCGAGTCTTGTAGCACCTAGACCTCTTTCCTGATGGCAGCAGTGAGAACAGAGTGTGTCCTGGGTGGTGGGGGTCTTTGATGATTGCTGCTGCTCTCTGACGGCAGCATTCCCTGTAGATGTTCTCGAAAATGGGGAGGGTTTTGCCTGTGACGTCCTGGGCTGGGTCTACTACCTTTTGCAGGGCTTTCCAGTCAGTAGTAATAAATTTTTATTTGTGATTTGGCTGAAGGAACCAAATGTGCTTAGTATATCTCTACATCTGCTGATAATGAAAAACTATGTGAATCTGAGTAGAGATGGAGTAAAGAGATTTAAAGCAATTGGGTTACATGACAATTGGCATCATGGTTTGCATAATGCTGTTAGAGTTTGAATCCGGCATTATCTATAAGGAGTTTATATGTTCTCCCCACAACCTGTGCAAGTTTTCTTCAGGTGCTCTGATTTCCTTCCTCACTCTAAAATATACAAGGCTGGTAGATTCATTGGGCTGCATGTGTTTCAAGAGGGAAGGGTCTTCTACTGTATTGTATCGTCAAAACATAAATGAGTACAGCAGGGAAAATGTGAGGTAATCTACATTGATAAAAGAGAAGTGACAAGAATTGTTTATGAAGTCAGTGAGATATTAAGAAACATTGTAATTCAAAGGGGTCTGGGCACACATTTCTGAAAGGCAATATGCCAGTTTACAGTTATTGATAAGTAGGAATTCTCCCTGGCCTGCAGGGAAAAGAATCTCAGGGTTGTATGTGATGTCATGTATGTACACTGCCAATAAATATGAGCACTGAAATACAGATGATAATTATTATACAGTATTGGTCTTTATTGTGGAAGATTTGAGCAAAGAGAAAGGATGTCTTGTTTTGGACCAGGTAAGAACACAAGTTTTGATATCCTTTCCTAAAAAAGGATACAGAGGAAATGCAACTTACTAGCTTGATAAGGGACCAAGTAATCTAGACATCTGCTTTCATAAAGTTTAGAAGAATGAAAGATTTAATTTACTTTGGCATCTTGTTCAGCGCAGCCATCGTGAGTCAAAGGACCTGTTCCTGTGCTGTTCTACTTACCTCACTGAAACGTACAACTTCTATTGGCTCCACGTAGTGGATGGGAATATTTCTTCAGGCTGAGACACCTAGAATAGAGGGTGACAATGTTGGACTGAAATGAGAAATTTGTTCACCCAGAGGGTGGTGAATCTTTCACCCTTGGTATTCATTTATATTTCATACAGAGATCAGTAGATCTGTATATTAAAGTAATTAGCAGATAGAAAAGGAAAATTATAGTTGGACAAGAGATCAAAACATTTAATTATTTGTTTCCATAGAAACTGCCTGACTTCCTGGATTTTCCCCAGAATTTTCTCCTTTGATTTCAGATTTTCAGTATCTGTAGTGTTTTCCCCCATATGATTAGGAATGACCTTTTTGAATGGAAGATCAAGCTCAAGGAACCAACTGGTCTTGCTCCTTCTCCAAGGTCTTTATATTCTTAGTCATACAAATCATCCCTTTATCATTTTTAGATCATCTTGCCCATTGCTACAGTGAGTGTTTTGATGTTTGCAGACCCAAAATCACAAATACTCAACCCTTTAGAAAATAGAAATCTACAGCAATGTAAAGCCCTTTGGCCCACAGTGTTATGGTGACCTAATGAGCTACTCGAACAACTACCCTAATGCATAATCCTCCTTTATTGGATTTTGTGGCCATCACTGACATGTGGCTGAAAGAAGACCACAGCTAGGAACTAAATAGCCATGGATACACAGTGTATCAGAAGGACAGGGAAGTAGGCAGAGGTGGTGGGGTGGTTCTCCTGGTTAAAGATGGAATGAAATCTTACCCTGATGGGAGTCATGTATAGGCCTCCAAATAGTAGCCAGGATATGGCATACAGAGGGAGATGGAGAAGGCATGCAAAAAGGGCAATACTGCAATAGTCATGGGGGATTTCAATATGCAGGTTGATTGGGAAAATCAGGTTTGTACAAGATTCCAAGAGAAGGAATTTATCAATGACTCCAGTGTGGCTTCTTAGAACAGCTTGTGGTTGAGCCAACCAGGAATTCTGTATATTTCAGCAAACAAGTCAACCTTCAGATAAGTTAGATCCCCAATTTCAGCCTCATTTTCATCATTTTATCATATATCGGGTATATGTCGATCCCCCAAACATCATGATGACTGAGCTGTTGGGTGTTGCCGGAAGGTGGTTGTTATCATGGAGCCTCCATCAAAACAACATAAGTATGAAGTGAGTTTTAAGTTCAAAGTAATAGAAGTGGCCAAGAAATCCAGCAATTTCTTTCTAATATACTGGTAGCTTGAAAATTTGTTGTATGCCAAATCTATGTCGAGCTGGGTTTTTTTTAGATGAATTTAAGATCTCATTTTTGTATCTGCCGTACAAGTCAACCCCTGATTTTTTTAGTGCTTTTTGAGGGTTTCAAGACTCAACTTATACACTGAAGTATATGGCAGGTATATGGGAGGCAGTGATCATTATGTGTTGAGATTCACCATGGAGTTTGAGAGGGAGAAAATAAAATAAAATCAGAGATGTCACTATTACCAGTGGAATAAAGAAGAATGCAGAGGTTTGAGAGAGGAACTGGCAAAAGTTGATTGGAAAGGCACACCAGCAAGGGGACAGCAGGTCAGCAATGGCTGGAGTTCTGGGAGAAATAAGGAATGTGTAGGACAGGTAGATTACAAAAAAAGAAAAAAAAATTTGAATGAAAAAATATCACAACTGTGGAAGTTTTTAAAAGCTTATGGAAGGCAACTAAGATGAACTTTGAAAAGAAGCTAGAAAATAATATCAAAAAGGATACTAAATGCTTTTTTATAAGTATATTAAGAGCCAAAAAGAGGCGAGACCAATAGAAAATGAAGATGGAGAAATTGTAATGGGAGACTAGGAGGTGGCAGAGGAAATTAATAAGTTCTGTGCATCAGTCTTCACTATGGAAAACATCAGCAGTATACTGGACTTTCAAGTGTGTAAGAGAAAGAGATAAGAACACAAGCAGGAGAAAGGAAAACGGGAGAATAAAGACACTAAGAAGTTTACCTGATAAACTTGTGTTTAATGTTTTATTAACTTCACATTTCGGGCCACAAATGTGACAAGTGCAGTCACGATCACCAGAGAGAAGTTGCTTGGGAAGCTGAATGATCTAAGGGTAGATAAGCCTCCCAGGATAAGATATGATGCGCCCTCAAGTTCTGAAAGAAGTAGATATAGAGATTGTGGAGGCACTAGTAACAATCTTCCAAGATTCTGGCATGGTTCCGGAGGACTGGAAAATTGCAAAGGTTACTCTGCTATTGATAAAGGGAGGGAGGCAGCAGAAATAAAATTATAGACCTGTTAACCTTACATTGGTGGTTGTGAAGTTGCTGGAGTCAATTGGTAGGGATGAGGTTATAGAATACTTGGAGGTACACAACACGATCAGCATGGTTTCCTAGAGGGAAAATCTTGCCTGACAAACCTACTGTGATGTTTTTTTGAGGAAACCACAAGCAGGCTCAACTAAGTGGATATTATACATTTGGTTTTTCAAAAGGCATATGACAAGCTGCTGCACACGAGGTTGCTTAACGAGATAAGAGCCCTTGGAATTGTAGGAAAACTACTAGCAGGAATACTGGCTGATCAGCAAGAAACAGAGAGTAGGAATAAAGGGAGACTACTCTGGTTGGCTATCAGTTACCACTGGTGTTCTGCAGGGGTCATTGTTGGGACCACTTCTTTTTATGTTGCATGTTAATGATTTGGATTGCAGAATTAAAAACACAAAATGCTGGAGAAGCTCAGTGTTTAAAGGACACTGTTTGACCTGCTGGGCTTCTCTAGCACATGAGGAACATTTGACAGCTCTTGGACTGGACTCCTTGGAGTTCAGAAGAATGGGTGGGGGGGAGGGGGGAAAGAGGGAACACGTCATCAAAACATTTTGTATGTTGAAAGGTTTGGACAGAATAGATGTGGAAAAGTTGTTTCCCATGGTAGGAAAGTCCAGGACAAGAGGAAAAAAACTTCAGGATTGAAGGGCACCCATTTAAAATAGAGATGCAGAAGAATTTCTTTGGCCAAAGAGGAGTGAACCTCTGGAATTTGCTACTATAGGTGACTGTGGAGGCTAAGTCTTTGGGTGTATTGAAGGCAGAGATTGATAGATACCTGAATAGTCAGGATATTAACGGTTATGCTGAGAAGACAGGGGAATAGGGCAGAGTGGGTGAATGGATCAGCTCATGATGGATTGGCAGTGGACTCAATGGGCCAAGTTACTAAGTTCTGCTCTGATATGTCATGCTCATACTTTTCTCAGTTCCACATACCTATCTAATAGTCATTTAAAAGATCCTATTACACCTGTCTCCAACATCATTGCTGGAAGCAATGCCATGCACCCACCACTATATGGAAAAATTTGCATCTTATATTTCAAATTTATTGTCAGAGTAGAAACATGATATCACATACAACCTGAGATTCCTTTTCCTGCAGGTGAGGCAGAATTACCACATATTGGTGGTACAAAAAAAATGTACTCAATGTACACATGTAAATGAATAAACAAATATAAACAACTGACTGTGCAATACGGAGAGAAGAAAAAAACAATAAAATGCACAGGTAATAGTCTTTAAATGAGTCCCTGATTGAGTTTATTCTTTAAGTTGTTTATAATCTTTTCCGTAGGTATGCAACTATTCATCTCTGCAGTCCATCATGCTATATATAGAAGGGAATCAGATTTTCAAGTGATCACAATACATTTCTTAGCCACTGCTAAGGCTATTTTGACAAATGAAATTTGGAATTTAGTTAACTTTATTGAAATAAGTAAAACATTATCCAAAATATAAAGCTCTGGGTCCTCCGTGAAAGCCACCCCTGTTATCCTTGATAATATTTCAGCAATATCCTGCCGGAAAGGTCTCACTTTCACACACAACCACATAGCATGTAAAAATGTTCCTGTTTCTGTCCCACATCTCAAACCTATCTCTGATATTTCAGATTTTGATCTATGCATCTCTCTGTGGTGTAAGAAATAGTTGGTGTGGGAAATTGAATTGAACTAATCCATATCTTGCATTTATAATTCATGTCATACTATCCAAACATCAATCAGACTTGCATCTTTCTGATATTTCAACACCTAGGTCCGACTCCCATCTCTCTCTCCACCTCTGAAAACCTGGTTTTGCACTTTCACTCTGGAGAGCGTAATACATTTTTGTTATGATTTCAGGTGCATTTCCCAGCCAGATTGTTCGTTCCATTTCACTAATTTCAAGTGGGAACAATATTGGCCCCCCATCTTTCTCTCAGGATGGTGTAGATAACAGAAGTAAGTCTCGTTAGTTACTCCATATTTATGTCTTAGTTGTTTAAATTCATAAGAAGTCTCTCTGCATAGCAATCATTAATATATCTTATCCATTTGTCATACCAGGAGTTTAGTATTCTGATGCCCAGCTTCATGGACAGCAACACATTTTTATATAATGGAGCTCATAGATTTGTTTACTTTTTTCCCCAATACATTAATTGATTTCTTGCCATATTCTAATCATTTTTATTAATATAGGATTATCTGTCTTTTTTGTTATTAACTTTCCTCTTCTAAATAAAGTCTTTCACTGTCCCCTGTCCCACTGAATACAATCCCATTGAGATCCAAGGGGAACGATGACTATCTTCTTCAAAGAAGAATGAAAGAAACCTAGCTTATCCTGATAAATAATACTTCCTAAAATTTAGAAACCGAAGTCCTCCCAGTTTATAGTCTCATGATAGTTTAAAAAGATACTGTAATCTTGGCATCGCTTTCACTTTAAATACAATTTACTCTTCCCAATAAAGTGATTGGCAGGTCTTTCCACTTCTGTAGATCTTTCTCTATTTTTTTGAAGAGGAGTGTATTTTAATTTGTATAAGGACTGTAAATTATTATGCCATTATTTCTAAATATTTGATTCCATCTGTCTTCCATTTAAGTCTACTACCTTTCTAATATCTTTCATAGTCAAAATACATCAATGGCATCATCTCACTCTTTTCAATATTTAATTTGTAACCCAGAACTCTTCCATATTTTTCTTATGTTTTTAATTTTATCCAGGACTCAGCTGGATGAGATAAGTATAATAGCACATCAGCAGCAAATAGACTAATTTTATATTCTTCTTGTCCAACTTTGAAGTCTTTTATATCCAGATCTTTTCTTGTAATCTCTGCCAGGGGTTCAATCATGAGAATAAAAAGGGACACCCCTTGTCTACTTGATCTACTCAAGGGAAAAATCGCTGACATTTATTAGTTATAATTTTGGCTTGTGTTTTATTATAGTTTTTATCCAATTTATATTCTACCTATACTGAATTTCTCCAATATTTTAAATAAGAAAGGCCATTCTAAGCGATCAAATGCTTTTTCTGTGTCCAGACTATTTGAAGAATGTTCTCCTTCAACAAATCCTACCCTGTCTGTATGTATTAATTTTGACAGATACTGTCCAAATCTATTAGTTAGTGCCTTTGCCAACATCTTATAGTCATCATTCAAAAGTGATTAAGGTCTATATGATAAGGTTTTTAATGGGTCTCTATTTTTCTTCGATAGCACTGCAATTATAGCAGTTGATAAAGATTCTGGGAGGGTCTGGGTCTCCACTGCTTGGCCTAGTACATCCATCATAAGAGGCATCAACAATCTTTAAATTGTCTAAAGAACTTGGGCGGGAATCCATCCTCCCTCAGAGACTTATTAGCTTGTAAAGTTATTAACTTTCCTCTTATAAATAAAGTCTTTCACTGTCCTCTGTCTTACTGAATACAATCCCATTGAGATCCAAGGGAAATGACGACTATCTTCTTCAAAGAAGAATGAAAGAAATCTAGCTTATCCTGATAAATAATACTTCATAAAATCCAGAAACCGAAGTCCTCCCAGTTTATAGTCGCATGATAGTTTTTCCAGTGAAATTTTCGGCACCTTATTATTCCATAGTAAGTGCCTTATATAATTATTTAATAGTTTAAATAGGCAGCAACGGAAAAAGATACTGTAATCTTGGCATCGCTTTCACTTTAATACAATTTACTCTTCCCACTAAAGTGATTGGCAGGTCTTTCCACTTCTGTAGATCTTGCTCTATTTTTTTTGAAAAGAGGAGTGTATTTTAATTTGTATAAGGACTATAAATTATTATGCCATTATTCCTAAATATGCCTTCTCAATTTCTTCTCTTGTAAAATGAGCATCTAAATCAATTTATTCACTATCCTCCATCTTTGTAAGTTCAATATTCACCAAAAAATTATCCATCTCATTTTCCTCTCCTATTAATTTTAATTTGTATAATTTGGTATATTGTCTAAATATATTATTTATTTATTTTTGATTATATGTTAAAAAATCAGCCTCTGTTTTGATTGCATTTATCATCCTTGATGATCCTTAATATAATTTTATCCGTTCTATTCATTTGTAATGTGTTATATCTCCATTTTTTATTCTCCAATAGTCGATACTTTTCTTGCAACCTTTTTCTTTTATATTCTTTTTCCAGTTTTGTTAGATCTTTCTCCAGACCAACTAATTCTGTATTATATTCTCTTTTGAGATTTTTTGTATAAGAAATCATTTGTCCTCTCAAGTAAGCTTTAAGCGTGCTCCATATTAAAAAGCTATTATCAGTGGAAGGGAGATTAGTTTCACAAAACAGTTCTATCCGTCTGTTAATAATCTCACAACTCTTTCCTTCTCAAGTGTGGCATTGAGACACCATCTATACATATTTTCTTGTTTTTCCATAATCTCAATAGTTAAAATTAATGGTGAAGTCTTGCCAAATATTTTATTTTCATCACTATTTTTTAAACTAGGTAGACATTAAAAACAAATCAATCCTTTTATGTGAGTCATGCACCCTTGAGTAGAATGAATACTCTTTTTCTACAGTGTTAAGTTGCTTCCACATATCAATCAAATTTAAATCTTTCATAAATGATAATACCGAATTTGCAGGTTTTGCCCTTGTAACCGTTCTTGTTGATTTATACAAAACTGGATCCAAACAGAAATTAAAATCTCCCTGTCCAATATATAGTCTTCCCTCTGCTGCTTTTAAAAAGATATCCTTCTTAAAGGCTTCATCATCATAATTTGGTGCATCGATATTCATGAATGTCCATGCTTCTGCACGCATTTTACAATGTGCCATTACAAATTTCTGGTTTGGTCAGTTGATACATCTTCTATTGTTACTGGCAATTCTTATTGATTAAAATTACTACTCCTCTTGCCTTTGAGCCAAATGAAAATGATATTATTTGTCCCACCCATCCTCTTTTTAACATGTTCAGATTTAATAAGATGTGTTTCATCTGTCTTTAATTTTTTTTAAAGAATGCCAAGACCTGCTTCTTCTTCTTCACTGTCCTGTTTAACCTATTAACATTAACACTAATAAACTTTACCGTTTTGAGTTTTGTGTGCCCGATGGAGATGTGGGGGGGCTGGTAGTCATGGTGGGGAGCTGGCTGATGGAGGACCTCAGTTTTCTTCAGGCTGACTTCCAGGCCAAACATTTTGGCAGTTTCCGCAAAGCAGGACGTCAAGCGCTGAAGAGCTGGCTCTGAATGGGCAACTAAAGCGGCATCATCTGCAAAGAGTAGTTCACGGACAAGTTTCTCTTGTGTCTTGGTGTGAGCTTGCAGGCGCCTCAGATTGAAGAGACTGCCATCCGTGCGGTACCGGATGTAAACAGCGTCTTCATTGTTGGGGTCTTTCATGGCTTGGTTCAGCATCATGCTGAAGAAGATTGAAAAGAGGGTTGGTGCGAGAACACAGCCTTGCTTCACGCCATTGTTAATGGAGAAGGGTTCAGAGGGCTCATTGCTGTATCTGACCCGACCTTGTTGGTTTTCGTGCAGTTGGATAATCATGTTGAGGAACTTTGGGGGACATCCGATGCGCTCTAGTATTTGCCAAAGCCCTTTCCTGCTCACGGTGTCAAAACGGTCAACCAGTTTACCTATCTCGGCTGCACCATTTCATCAGATGCAAGGATCGACAATGAGATAGACAACAGACTCGCCAAGGCAAATAGCGCCTTTGGAAGACTACACAAAAGAGTCTGGAAAAACAACCAACTGAAAAACCTCACAAAGATAAGCGTATACAGAGCCGTTGTCATACCCACACTCCTGTTCGGCTCCGAATCATGGGTCCTCTACCGGCACCACCTACGGCTCCTAGAACGCTTCCACCAGCGTTGTCTCCGCTCCATCCTCAACATCCATTGGAGCACTCACACCCCTAACGTCGAGGTACTCGAGATGGCAGAGGTCGACAGCATCGAGTCCACGCTGCTGAAGATCCAGCTGCGCTGGATGGGTCACGTCTCCAGAATGGAGGACCATCGCCTTCCCAAGATCGTATTATATGGCGAGCTCTCCACTGGCCACCGTGACAGAGGTGCACCAAAGAAAAGGTACAAGGACTGCCTAAAGAAATCTCTTGGTGCCTGCCACATTGACCACCGCCAGTGGGCTGATAACGCCTCAAACCGTGCATCTTGGCGCCTCACAGTTTGGCGGGCAGCAGCCTCCTTTGAAGAAGACCGCAGAGCCCACCTCACTGACAAAAGGCAAAGGAGGAAAAACCCAACACCCAACCCCAACCAACCAATTTTCCCTTGCAACCGCTGCAATCGTGTCTGCCTGTCCCGCATCGGACTGGTCAGCCACAAACGAGCCTGCAGCTGACGTGGACTTTTTTACCCCCTCCATAAATCTTCGTCCGCGAAGCCAAGCCAAAGAAAAAAATAAACTTTAACATTCTATCCATACCAATTTTTAAACAAATATTGTTTGGCAGTGAAACATTTTCAGTTGTTTAAATAATAGTGATCTTACCCCTTTAAGAAACACAAACAATATCCCTGCCCTGACAGTGACATTAACAGAAAATCCAGAAAGCCTGCGGAAAAAGTCTGTGGAATCTTCTGAGGAGGAGGAAACACCTCCCTTTAGCGCTATCTTGTAAAAATCCTCTTCTCCCAGTGCCATTATCCCCCTTAGACAAGAGTCTCCACCTTGCTAGTACTTTTACCAAATTTTTGCTTTTTTTCTTGAGCTCTCCACAAAAATTTTGATATTTCCTTTTTTAAAGAATAAATACAAAAGAGTTCAAAAATATAACTTTTACTTAGTCCCATTTTAAACATTTATTTGGTAACCTTAATTTTTTTCACAATCTTCGTAAAATATCTTCCACCTCGTTCTTGGTCTTTAAAAATCATCAATTACCTTTGCTACTTCATCCCTCAAAGTATTTGGGGTTTTACATTGTCAAACTCCGTCCTTTGTTAAATCAAAGTAGAACTAAAATCTTGAAAGAATAGTACTTTTTTTATGGTCAATAGTACTTTTCAGACTGGCCATTATTTTGAGTATTCATATGCTGGTCCCAGGACCGTTCGTGGTCAGACTGCCGGCTATTCTGGGTCCGAGGATCCAGTGAGCCTTTTCTAATTGTAAATTTTCTTTATTTTTCTCCCAGCACTTGTGGGATCCATGTTTCAAATAAGTTCACCAGGTCTCTCCCTTCTATCCCCTCTTTCAACCCAATAATTCAGACATTGTTACATCTGCTGAAATTCTCTGTGGTCTATCTTGTCCAGCATAACTTGTCTGTCTGATTTGATACTCTTTACAGAGAGCTCAACCAAAACACAGCCATCTAAGTCCTTTGCGTGGCCACGCCCCCACATATATCTTTCCTGCTTGTAGCAGCGAGAACAGAGGTTGTGCTGGGTGGTGTGGATCCTTGATGATTGATGATGCTCTCCAGTGGAGAGCATAGGGGAGGATTTTGCCTGTGATGTCCTGGCTGTGTCCACTATCTTTTGGAGGGGTTTATGCTCAGGAGTATTTGTGTCCCCATAACAGACCGTGATGCAGCCAATCAGCACACTTACCACTACACCTCTGTAGAAATTTGCCAAGGTTTCTGGTGTCATACCAAACCTCCACAAATTCCTGAGGAAGTAAAGGCTCTTTCTTCATGATGCCATTATGTGTTGGCTCCAGATAAGATCCTCCGAGATAGTGACTCGCAAGAACTTAAATATACCTCACTATAATAACTTCTGGGCATCTTATAATTATGGTCCCTTATGTTAGCCATTTCTGCCCCTGATCAAAATCTTCTGGCCATCCACACAAACAATGCCTCACATCATTTTGTCAGGTTTCCCCTCACCACCTCCTCCTCACTGGCTATCAACACAGGATGCGTGCTTAGCCCACAGCTCGACACACTAAACACCCATTACTCTGTAGCCAGGCTGACAATTCCAATGCTATCTACAAATTTGCTGATGACATCACAGTTGTCGGCAGAATCACAAATGGCTAAGAGGAAGCATATAGAAGGGAGATACAGGTACTCCCCGGCTTAATGAGGACCGAATGATTGGTTTTAACTTTGGTTTTGTCATAAGTCAGGGAATGGGGTCCTTGGGCTGCCGCAGGGAACGGGGACCACTGTATACAGTATTTTAAAAACAAAATATGTACTTGTACAGTAGTTTTAATAAAGATTTAAAAACAATTTTGGTCATATGTGCAGGTGGACATAACTTGTCTAGGTTGGAAGTCAAGGACTACCTGTAGATCAGTTTGTTGCGTGGTGTCACACCAACAACCTTGCACCCAAAGTTAACAAAACCAAGGAGATGATTGTGGACTTCAGAAGGAAGTCAGGGGAATACGATCCAGTCCTCATCGAGGGCTCAGTAGTGGAGAGGATCAAGAACTTCAAATTCCTGGGTGTCAACATCTCTGAGGATCTGTCATGGAGACTCCATGTTGATGCAATTTCGAAGATGGGGTGGTGTCTCAAAAAAGCAGCACCTATCCTCAAGGTCCCCTACCACCTCTTCACTCTGCTACCATTGGGTGGACTGGGGGGGAAGGCACAGGAGCCTGAAGGCCAACACTCAGCAGCACACCAGCTTCTTCCCCACTGCCATCAGACTTCCAAATGATCGATAAACCAAAGTCACTTATTTTGACTTTTTGTGCATTGCTGTAAGGTGGTTTATTCCAACATTTGCACTAAGGCGCTGTCGCAAAACAAAGAATTTTGTGACAATAAATTCTGATTATGACCCAGTATCGGTGCAAGGAGAAAAGGCAAAGTTCACTCAACCTTAGGAGTGCTCTCCAATCCAGGCAGCATCCCTGCAAATTTTCTCTGCCTCCTCTCTACAGTCACCACATCCTTTACTGAAGTGAGGGGACCAGGACCGACGCAACGCTCCAATACTCAATTCCATCGACGCACTCCAAATGCCCGCGCGCTTGCGTCACGTGATCGCCAGCGCCACCCAATCGAGGAGTGGCGGGGAGTCGGGAATAGCGCTGGCCCGCGATTATCCAATCAAATCGCGAGTTCAGGCTGATGGCCCCGCCCCTCAATCAAATCCGCCGTCAGGTGTCCCGCCGGCCATTTGTCGTCCAATCAGCTTGCTCGCTGGCGAGTCGGGTCAGATGGCCCATCGCCATCCAACCGGGAGGCTGCGAATCAGCTGGTTTGCAGCGGTCCAATCACCCTTCTCCCTGTTGGGCTGGTGTCACGTGCGCCTGCCGGGCCAATAGGCGTCAGCTTTGGCCCACTCCGGGTGATCTGAGTAAGATGGCGGTCGCGCAGACTTTGACTCAGTGCGCAACCGGTCCTGAAGTGATCCGTGGACAGGTGTTCGATACCGGACCTCGGTACACTAACCTCAGCTATATCGGCGAGGGAGCCTACGGCATGGTTTGGTGAGTGCAGCAGGTGGGGCTGTGGGGAGGGGCGGAATAGGAGCGGCCCGGAGGCCGCACTTGGCATAGCAGTGGCTGGGCGAGAAGGCCGAGATTTAGGGAGGGGAGGGTGGAGAGCGCCGCAGAAAGGTAGCGGGGAGGAATCCGTGAGGATTTGATTTGGGAAAGGAAGGATTGAGGGGGGTTGAGAGGCGATCGGGCGTTACACAGGGTTTGGGTGGACAGTTAAGGGATGCATGGCGAGGACCATGGCAATGAAGGGAGTACTTCAGGTGTTTGGGAAAGAAAACATTTCCGGGAAATGTTTCGAGGAAGAGAGGAACTTGGGTGTGTGGCAGAAAATGGATATCGGTAGTGTTGGTAGGTGGAACGCGGGTTATGATCAGGGTGCGGTATGATATTTAAGTTAGTAGGTTTTGATGTCATTCAGCAGTCTATTCACTATTTTGGAGCTGTAATATGAAATCCTAGATTTGTACTTGTACAGTTATCTCAGTAACCTATTGAATTAAAAGATCTAGGTATGCAGCTGCTGCGTAATCTTCATAAATTCTGTTATTTGAGAGTCTGGTATTCTACGGTATTATCAAAAGTAGTAATGTGAACTGAATAAGTGTAGAGAGGGAGCTGAAGATAGTTTATTCTAACGCTTATTTGGGTTTACCTGCTGTTACAGGCAAGTAATGGAGCTGCTTGCCTATACATGTAAAATTGGTGTTGTAATATACATGCTTTATAATGTAGATTATCAGTTGGAATATGCCTAGTTAGTCTCAAAGACACTGACATTATATAGTGGGCAATCTGTAAGAGTTATATTTGTATTATTTTTGTTGAAAGATGCCTATGGATTGTGTTGTGTATTTTTCCTGAATTGAAATTCACAATTATTGGTAGCTCTCCATTACTCTGTGTCCATTTTTCATGAATATAGGCATGGTGCTGGGCTCTCTGCCTGTTTGTGGGTAGTGCATGTCTGCTTGATTATATTCTTTCCTCGATGTCCAAGGAGTGGTTTCAGCAGTGGTTACTGAGTGAGTATCAGGAGGGACCAACCCAATGCAGATCTGCTCACTTTTTATTGAACTGATACTTTCTGGCTTGATATAACTTTATATAATGATATTTGAATATCAGCTGGGTTTTTTTAAAGTGTTGTCTTGTTTCCTGTAGTATGTAAATTCCATGTTTGTGTATCTGAGTTTCATTGAAAACACGGGGAAAGCGTTCCACCATCTTTTCAAGTGTGTTTCCACAAACTCTGAGGAATTTCTTTTTGTTTCCTCTTTGATGTTTTGCTAACAGTTGTAAAACTACAGCCTTTTATTATTGACCATTTCACCAGAAGGGAAGTTTTTTTTTCCTGCTCGCATTCTTTATAAGGTTTGCAATGATAATAAGAACATGAAATTGCTGACCTTGCCAATATTCAAGTTTATTCGCTTGTTCTTAATAACATTCTAATGCATCATCTTCATATATTTTTAGAAGGGGTTTTTAATTATGTTTCTTTGATCAGCTGCAATTGTATCATTGATTTTCTAAAGTTATAACATGATCTCTATATTCTGTCTGGTTTCTAAATTTGTTTTTTTTTAGTTTTGACACCATTTTATAATCGAACCATCTCCTTTAAATATTTTTCCATATTGACTAATACGGACTTGGTCCTTGCTTTAAAATGGATTTTTAAAATGTATTGTTGGAAAGGAGAAAGTGGGAGATCGTGATTTAATGAATTAGGGATTTAATTCTAAATTTGTATTGTTCAAATTTGTCCTTTTTTTTTAAACATCATCATGTGAGCTTCTGCTGCAGATTTTCTGCTGTTTATCCCTCAATTTTTTAAGTGCCTGATGTTTGCTTGTTCCATTGAAGCCTCTGGAATTTTTCCACTTTCTGTTTTTAATGTACAGATTTACTTTAAAAGTCTTTTTTAACTGATAAATATCTTTGTGCTATACAGGTTTCTCCTGCTTTCTGAAAGTAGAGCTTTCCTATGAAACCTTTCGTAAGCTGAAATGATGTAAAGTGAAGAAATAAGTTATATTATGAATTTATATAGGAACATTTTTTGCATTTCCATACTCAAAAAAGTAACCATTACTGGATGCCGACTAAAAGAGACCACTTTGCTACTAGCAGAACCAACAGTAGCTTCGGCAGCTTTCAAGATTCTTTCTCTCTGTGTGTAAACAGTATGAATGGTGGATGCAGGCAAGTTCAATACACATGTGAAGACTATTTCGTTCACCACAATCAAAATGCTTAATTATATCCAGTTTTACACTAAGCATCACTACCCTTACAAGCTCTCTTAGGCTTTTCTGATGCATCTTGCTAATGGATGCACAAATTAAATCAAGATGAAGCACAGATTTTAATGCTGAGTGTAGTTCCTAGGGAAGGAGCTTGGTGGTGCTACTCTTGCTGCACGGGGTGTGTGCGCTGCCTCTAGAATGGCTCGCTGCAAAACAAATGCTGAATGATATTTTTGCTGTTCATCTTTTTTCGAAAAAGCGAAAATTCTCTTTGGATTTCCTTTAGTTAGCGAAAACGGGTACTAATGTAGGTCTTTTGTAAAAGCAAAGTGGCATAAAGTGAACTTTCGGAAAGTGAGGGATACCTGTATTATCATTCCATCACCAGATCTCTGCCAGATAGAGATGTTCTCCATTTAAATACTGTCGCCTTCCTTTTCTGGCACATTTGGGAACTCGCTGGAGAAGCTGGTTTAACCCTCGGTACAGTCGGATGTTATGTTTTACCAAGTGAACACTTATTTATGTTGGATAATGATTTTGGTCTTGTTAATTCTTTTAATGTTTGGTTGAAAACTACAGATTTCATAAATATTGCTTGACACTAATGTTGCTTGTCAGTGAAGTAAAATGAATTTGCTTTTAATGAGCTTGTACAGTGCAGAGGACAGCTATTCAGTGGCTCTTTGAAAGAGCTGTCCAGTACATTTCACTTCTGTTCTTCCAAGTTTGAAAACTTTTTCACAATGGTTGGGTCTTTTCATTGGAATTTAAATAATTACAATTCAGTATTTAAAGAAATCATCATCTTTCCTCTAGTTCAGCTATAATCCTAATTGTGGGTGCTCTTACACCTGGACCCCCCCCCCCCCCCAACCCTTGCCTGTAGGAACAGAGTGAATAAATAAATAAATTGCTATCTTTCTTATGATGCTTTTGTCAATTATTGTAAGTCTGTACACCTTGACCTACCCATTCTGCCAATGACATTACAGTGAAACTGCCAAAACCTTTTTAATTTGAATATGGAATAATTAAAGAAATCCTGCAGGTGATATTAGCTGGGTCACAATTTGGAAGAGGTTGGTAATTCTGTGTTTCATTTCTTAAAAGGAGTATGATAAAATCAGAAAATGCTAGCAATGCACCGCAGTCCAGACAATATTTGTGCATAAGATACTATATTAGGTTGGTAACTCCAGCATTCTTTCCCCCCCGCCCCACTATTTTGCATTTATCAGGCCAAATGTGTGGCCAATCCAATATCCATTTGAGTGCATTCTTGACATTGAAGAAAGCCAAGTAAAAACCAAGACAATGCTATTACAATTTATGGCAGTACTGAAGTTGATTCCTGTAAGACACTCTTACGACTTGCACTTAATAGTTTTCTGTATTAACTTGGAGATGATGCATGAAATTGGACATCAATGTTGTTGCCTTCCTAGTTGACTAAAATGTCTGAAATATGAAAACTGCCATCACCTTGTGGATGCTTGGAAGAATTTCCATTCAATTTGTGTACCTCACAAAACTAAAACCAATCCATGTTCCCATTGTACAGCTTTCAGGATGGATAATACAAGTCTAATTAGAGAAAATGAATAATTTACTTTGTTCCATATTTAAAAATTAGATGCTTGTGTGGCTATTATTTTTGCTACCGACATATTCATATATTTCAAGCTTTTGTGTTTATGGTGCTCTGAAGTCTTCTTGAACCTCTTGAAAGTACTATTAGGAAAACATGACTGTACAAATGACCCACAGATTTTGGTCACAGACCATTTGGCTTCATTGTTTGTGGTTTTGATGACTACCTGAGTAAGTATTTGATATTTGTCTTGTCTGATTGCTGCTCCTGTCAGGCAGGTTTCAGACTGTCATCCCTGATGTATTATATCAGTGATAGTATTGACTGCAGGAAGTGTGATTAATGGGATCATTGAAATACTGTATAATGGCTAGCCTTTTATGTGATTTGTTAATATCAATGTTTAATATAACAACAAGTTAAATTTATAGAATAGGGATTTAAGGGACTTTGTCGAAGCATGGGTACAAGTTGACACTAAGTTGGATTGTAGGTGGGGAGCTGAAGATTGTTTTTGAAATTCATAACATGGGATGAAGAGGCTGTGATGAGCTGCTGCTAGTGTAAGATTAATGTTTGGTAGTTGGCTAAAAGCTAATTTGACTACTGCAGCCGGAATAACAAAAGCAGAGTTTCACCAGTGTATGTGCAAGGCCAGTGCAGAGATGGTGGTAGTCTTTGTGGAAGTGAGGGTTGGAAACTCAACTTGGGGAATATGTAATGTGTTTGTCAGGAATGTTCAGTTTAATGTAAAGGGATGGAATCTGTTGGAGAAAAGCAGTAGCTTTCGTGATCTTGTTAAATGCTTTTTGGAATTGCAGTCTGGGATGGATATTATGCAAGTTTGACAAAGGCATTGGGGAAGCTGCAATATACAATGGGGAGCTGGGTGTTGTCATACATGTCCAATTTAATATTTTTATCTATATGTTTTGTCTTTTCTAACTGTTAGGAATATACATTTAAGTTTATTTTAAATACACATTTTTCATGTGGTTTAGTTTCAAATTTTAGGGACAAAATCTTCTGCAGCCGGTTACTGATGCTCTTAAACCATTAAACTGAGTTAAAGGTAAAACTTCATTTTGTAATGCTATATCGCAGCTATGAAATCTTGTGAGTCCTTCACAAATATGGATTGTAATGGCATGAATCAAGTGTCAAACTAAATCTGCTACTGTTTCATTTTTTTCATAGTAAAATAAATGTTTATAGTCTTTCTTCTGTCTGCCTACCCTTTTGTTCTGTTTAGCTATCCTTGGCTTGGTCACTAGGCTCCAGTGAATTGCTGCAACTGGTCTTCTCCACTGAAGAGCAAGCAGGCTTTGTTGGCTTTTACTATGCATGGGAATCTCATTTCACTGACGGTCTTGCAAAGATTCAATAATCTTCATTGAGATGGCCATTAATCTGATTTTTTTTAAATCAGGAAATTCTTTGTTTCTTGAGTCTATCCAACAAATCAGACTTGAAACCTTTATTAATCTTGTGTATACAAGGCACAATTTTGTTACAGATGTCCCTGCGTGTTTTGGGATCTTTGAAGCTAACTTGTGAACCTTGCATTGCGCTCTGATGTCGAGATGACGTCTCTTCTTTCACCACGACCTCATTGGACACAAGGACTAATGGTTCTGTACTATTGGAATTACTTTTTAAAAAAAGTTGCATAAAAAATAAATAATTAACTTGAAAGTAACATTTTGGAAGTGTAGGTTTGGATTTTTAAAATCTTTCTATCACAAATCCACATTTAAATAAGAATTCTGATCTAGCTGGTGTAAGATTGCAGAAGTTTTGTGCTGTACTGGCATCTGCCACTCAGTTCCTGATCGCAGTGAGTCCATCACAAGACTAGGTTGTACTGGTTTTCGTGCCCCTTAATGCCATGCATTCTATGTGGAACTGCTGACCATTGTCAGCTTGATGTTGTACTTTAACTTTGGGTAGATGAAAAAGATGGGCAATCTGAATGTACATAATCTGCTGGTTGCATGGGAGAATTGCCATTAATCATGCCCATGTCTTCTCAATTTAGACTTTTAGAACTTTTTTGTATATTGGTCTTTAATGATAACATGCTCTATTCTTATATTAGATCTATTCTTGATCTCTGGTTCTTCACCATTGCTCACAAATGACCATCATCAGTGATAAATCTCTACTCACTCACAATTTTCCACAGTTTTAAACTATGTTCTGGGGTGGGAGGGTAAGGCTGTGTATTGCTGGAATTGTAAAACAAATTGTGTGGAAAGGAGACCAATTAGCCCATGTTCATACTAACCAAAGGCTGATATGGATGATGAAATTTGCCACCTGAATCTACTGGCATGGATTCTGGTTGATGGAGGAAAACATTATTTAATGATCAAGGTCTCAGACCTGACACAAGACTGCCCTCTTGATTTTGAGACCTAACTATCAGCAGGCAACACCTTAAGTTACTGTCCAATTTAACATTTTTATCTATTCTGAGCTCTCCCAAGGGAAAGGATTCCCAGGTGGACAAAGAAAAAGATTCTCGGATGTTCTTTGGAGAAGTGCAATGACCTCCCTGATTTCCAGAAATCCTTGGCTCAGGGTCGCTCAAAGTGGGGAAGGATCATTCTGGTTGGTACCTTTTAAGGCCATGCATCAGAACATTCAAATCTTACATCAGCATCAAAAAGAACTCACCATCTCAGCTACCTGCCCACTTCATTGGCCTCATTAGTTGCCTCAGACATAAAAACCAGAGTAGAAGCAAGTCGTCTTCGATCCTAAGGAAGTGGAGAATTAAATTGTGCCTCTGCTGAGGGCTGATGAGAGTCCTCTAAAGCAAATTAGTTATTTAAAGTAATAAGCTTGTTTGATACAACTTCTACAGGCTCTCCACTCTAGCTATATCAAATCAAGAATCTCCTTTTCTTTTGAAAATGAGGAATGTTGTTTGTGTACACTGTGGTCTTTTGTTTGAAGTAATGAAGGAAATAACATGCAGATTTAATGATTGGTGAACTCACATCAATTTGAAAACCTGTGACCAGTACTTTTTGAAAGAAACATGAAATTGCAAGCTGCAGTTCTATTTTTGAGTAGTTTTGCAGTGTGAATAGCATTTGTTACATGGGTAATAAATCTTTTCTGTTTTGTTAACATGTAGTCCTAGAATGAGCATTTCCATTGAAATCTAGAGAGAATGCTCAGTGCTGGTATTGTCACATTTCCATCTGCAGAAGATGACAAGCATAATTATTTTTGTAATAGATGTATTTTTCTATTGCTGCGATGCATCTTAACACCGCTTTTGATGCATAGTTGATGACAGTGTCAGATACACAATTCTTATTACCTCAATCCCTCTACTGCCTTATAATGGCAGCCTTTCCTCCACCATCTCAGTTGTGATGAAGAGTTGCTACTCAATTTGCAGAGTGGCAGAATCACAGATGGCAATGAAGAAGAGTACAGGAGTGAAATCGATCAGCTAGTTGAGTGGTGTCACAACAACAACTTTGTACTCAACATCACTAAGGAACTGTGGACTTCAGGAAAGGGAAACCAGGAAAATGCAAACCAGTCCTCATTGAGAGGTCAGCAGTGTAGAGGGTATGATACTTCAAATTTTTGAGTATCACTATCTCTGAAGACCTATCCTGAAGCCATCATGTTGATGCAGTCGTGAAGAAGGCTTGTCAGTTGCTATATTTCATTAGGAGTTTGAGGGGATTCGTATGTCACCAAAGACTTGCAAATTTCTACAGGTGTACTGTGGAGAGCATTCTTCCTGGTAGCATCACTGTCTGGTATGGAGGTGCTAATGCACAGGGCAGGAACAAGCTACAAAGGGATGTAAACTTGGCCAGTGTCATCGCGAGCATTAGTCTCCACACCATTGAGGACATCGACAAGAGGCAATGCCTCAAGAATGAAGTTTCCATCATCAAGGACCCTCACCACCCAGGCCATGCCTTTTCCTCATTGCTACCATCAGTTAAGAGGTACAGCAGCCTGAAGAAACTCGCTCAATGTTACAAAAACAGCTTCTTCCTGTCTGCTATCAGATTTCTGAACGGACACTACGTATTACTTTTTTTAATTTTGCATGTAATTTTAAAAAAAAAACTTTTATTTACAGAGTTTAATTTTTAGTAAATTTTCATCTTATTCTGCACAATTACTGCTGCTGCAAAACACTAAATCCAGCATTAATACAGTTTGACCTGTTGAGTATTGAGTTGTTATTCTGCTTGAAGCTAATCAAGTCTGGTTTCTGATGCAAGTATAGATTATGCAAAGTCTCAGGAGTTGTATGTAGATCCCTCAAATCAGCTGATGCAGTTGATGTGATTATTTTCAAAGTTGCTCAAAAATATTTAATTGTGGAAAACATAGTGGTCAACTACATGAACCTACTTTCTTGCCTCCGTCAAGTTTAAAAACTCCTCTTAATTAGTAATTTTTAATAACAATTAATGATTATTTATGCTAATATTATTGTATATTAAATGGTAGGTGTTTCTTTTGGGGGATGGGGAGAAAATATATAAAAGTACTTTTGTATCATTGGCTGTAAATACTTGATTAATATTTTAATCATTTTTTTCCTGTAATGATGCAAACAATTAAATAACTTTGAAACAAAAAAGTTTAAAAACTGGTAAGATTGGAAGTGTGTGACCAGTGCACCTAATCAAGTACTTCCATTGTCTGAGGAGGTTCACACTGCTCACATTTATCTTGCCACTGGTCTGGCTGTGTCATAATTTACAACCAAGTGACCTGCAGTGGTTTATTGTTTCACATTTGGTAATGTGCATTCTTTTCCTGTTAGTTTTCAGTTGAGTACTTTTTTTATGGCAGAGGAACTGATTTTTTTTTCCCCCCCATCTTTTCTCATGAGCAGAAAGAGAATTCGTGCTCTGAACTGTCAGGCACTCCAAAGTTATAACCCAAATTGTGGATTTATTTCCCAATTGATGGTTAGATTATTGTCTACTTTTTTTTTAAGTATCTGTGTCAGTTCCATGTGTTTATTAACGTCATAGAATCTTGAATGCTTGCAGGGTTTGCTCAGCAGGGTTTTGCTGTAGGAGTGGGGAACTTGAGTACTGTCAAACTTTCTATGCACACAGTACTAGACAGCGAGATTTCAAAATCTGGTTTGATGGGCTAAATATAACTTGTAATTCAAAAGCTGAAACTAGCACTTAGTCTCCTTAGTCAAACCATTAGGACTCATTTAAGAAATAATAATCGTGTTTAACAGCTTCTTTTGTTTCCTGCATGTTTAAAATGTGATGGGCTTTTGAGAAAGTAGGTGGGAGGAGTTAAGACAGCGACCGTTGAAGTGACAAGAGCACAGAAGTACCTTGGTTTAATAACTGTTTACTAATAATTCTGTTCTTGCACTGTTTGATTTTTGTAATGTCCCTAAAGCAGTTCTGTTAATGGCATTGCCACTTGCTAGTTATTAAAACAAATAATATTCACACCCTTTTTACAAGTGCTTACTTGATTATCATTTTCAAGGTTTATTTGTTCCTGTTATAACAAAATTTGGAGGATTAGTGGTTGATGCAAGTTCCTGTTCCATTTTATTTAATGCACTGGTGTAGAAATTCAACCCCCGTGTGAAGCTGACATTATGTGGCAGCCACAATTTCACTAATGTGGTTATTCAAAAGTAGTTATTTTAAAGTATCTTGGGATGTTCTGAAGTTGCAAAAGGTGCTTTCCGATACATGTAAAGAGGGTGTGTTGTATTGGTAGGCCAACTGAGTATTTACTTTGCACAAGTTTCTACTACTTGTTTAAATGGTATATGAATATGCCAGGTTAAACTGGTCTGCTTGTATTATGGAGAAGCACCAACATTAACCTATATTTACTCTTTTCGAATCATTAGTCTTAGGAGAGTATTACCAAATCATACCTTGCACTCTACCCTCCTTGTAAAAAGGACAATGAAATTTGTGGGCCATTCACTAAATTAACATGAATACTTGTTTAACCTGTTTAAGAGGAGATAAAGTTTTTGGACTGCAAGCATATAACAGCACAATCAAGGAATTTTGCTGCTATATAAAAAGCAATGTGCAGGAATTTTGAGTCAATTCCTGCACCGTGATTTGAGGAAGCCTCCAATGTAAATCGTACCAGGAAAAATACATTGACTGTCATCCACTTCTGCACATCCAACCACTGGGACTGTTGCTATCAGATACCTGCAGTCTAAAATGGTGCCCAGTGTGAACCACAAGGGCAGTCAGTTTTTTCTGATTTTTTTTTCCTGATATTGTAGTCGAAAAACTAAGAGACTAACTAAAATTCTGCTCCATTGCTGGATCATATGGCAGTGAAGAAAAAGCTTTTTCATCTTGATGCAGAAACAGGAAAATTGCAATCCTTTTTAATTTCCACCTTTCCCTTTAAAATAGGTTGTCAGATTGGTTGAGATGTACATTAAGCATTCTTACTATGCTATAAGGAAAATTTCCTGAATATATAAAATAGAGAAGCATGGTTTTCACTGAAATGATTTCACACTGTTGATTATCATTGTACTGCTGACTTATTCAGACTTTAGTCAGCTTCCTATCCATTTATACCTTGAAGTAATGGAAGAAAATAGATGAGGGAGGTATGGAGGGCAATGGATTTGGTGCAGATCAGTGGGACTAGGCAAAAAAATTTGGTTCAGCACAGACTAGAAGGGCCAAAGGGGCCTGTTTCTATTGGTCTAGTGTTCTGTGGTTCTAAAATAGGTTAGCATTTTTAATTTAAAGATTAATCATGGACTTTTGCCATTGAATTTTACTTTAACTTTTTAGTGGCTATTTTGATTATTTGACTCTTTCTCTGAACCACTAATGAACCAAAACATGTTCATAAATGTCTAGTAAAACTGAAGATTCGTAAACTACATTACATTAATTCTTATGAGGCTGGTTGGACGATGGAGGTGAGAATGGGTGCAGAAGCAACATCATCAGATAATGCTCTAATCACTCAGATGCTGTAGGGAATTGGAAATGCAGTGTTGCCACTGGGCTAAAATTCTATCAAGCTGTGGTGGTCATTAGATCCTGCAAATTTTTTGTTATAATTTGACTTACTAGAATGTTTTTATTCTGAAATGTTGCATCATAGAATAGCTTCTCATTAAGCACTTTGTGTAATGGTTAGTGCAACACTATTACAGCACCACTGACCCAGGAGCTTGAACGTTCTCCAAATGTCTGTGTGTACTTTGGCAAATAGTGGTTAATTTCAGTATGTAGAGAAATTCTTTGGGTGGGCACAGGTATTGCTGGAAATTCCAATGCCTCAGAAGAAATACATAAATACTGGTATTGATATTAATATCCAAATGTACCTTTCACAATATTATTTACAGCACCTTTATATTTTGTAGATGAGTGTACTGCAGTTACAAGTCCATGATAAGGTAGCTGAACATCCTGGCATTGATTTTTATGCCTTGTCTTTTGAAATAAAACCTGGAATATAAACAACATTAAAGCAATACAAAGATTGCTTGAATTAAATTTTTTTTAATCTCTTCGTACGATCTGATCAACTTCAAGGAAAAATATAGCTTTTCTGATGACAATTTATAATTAGCGATTAAACCTAAGCTGTTCTAACAAAATGGAAACTTTTCTAATGACAGTGATGGCTTTCTTCACTGATTAATGAAAACATCCCTAACGTCGAAGTACTCGAGATGGCAGAGGTCGACAGCATCGAGTCCACGCTGCTGAAGATCCAGCTGCGCTGGATGGGTCACGTCTCCAGAATGGAGGACCATCGCCTTCCCAAGATCGTGTTATATGGCGAGCTCTCCACTGGCCACCGTGACAGAGGTGCACCAAAGAAAAGGTACAAGGACTGCCTAAAGAAATCTCTTGGTGCCTGCCACATTGACCACCGCCAGTGGGCTGATATCGCCTCAAACCGTGCATCTTGGCGCCTCACAGTTTGGCGGGCAGCAACCTCCTTTGAAGAAGACCGCAGAGCCTACCTCACTGACAAAAGGCAAAGGAGGAAAAACCCAACACCCATCCCCAACCAACCAATTTTCCCCTGCAACCGCTGCAATCGTGTCTGCCTGTCCCGCATCGGACTTGTCAGCCACAAACGAGTCTGCAGCTGACGTGGACTTTTTACCCCCTCCATAAATCTTCGTCCGCGAAGCCAAGCCAAAGAAGAATGAAAACCTGAACCCTTGCCATATTGATGCATTTTGCTTTTTCCTTTTATTCCTTTTCATAACATGGATTGTTCACAAAACCATAGTTTGAAAACTTGTCAAATCTTTTTGATGGAAGAATATCCAACATTACTCAAGTTTTTGCCTCCATTTTAGGATTTTTTTCCTGTGTTTCTTTCATACACTACAGAGTGGATGAATGTCACAAAAGTACCATGCCTGTTGCCATTATTTAGGAGGTTAAATTAATTTTTTGGCAACATTTCTAAAAGCGAATTAATTTGGTAAAATATCAAGATGTACATCAAATTTCCCTATCTAATCTCTTGACTGTTACATGATCTAAGACAATGGTCTTCATGCTTTTAGATTTGTTAAGGATTCTATTGTAGTCAACTGAGAATATTACATTTTTCAATTTAGACCTACAGCACTGTAGCCAGCCATTTTGGCCCATGAGTCCGTGCCACCCAATTAACCTACAATGGGAGGAAACGGGAACCCGAGGAAAACCCAAGCAGACATGGGGAGAGCATGCAAACTCTACAGACAGCATGGGATTCGAATCCCGATCACTGGCGGTGTAAAGGCATTGTGCTAACTGCTATGCCATCTTGCAATAGATGATACAGTATTTTCATTAATATCCATCTAAACAACAAATGAGGGGGGGGGGGATAATTCTAGATGAAATAAAGGCTTGTCAGGCAAATGTGGCTCATGTGATATTTGACCATTATCAGAAAAATTGAAGTATAGATAATTAACTGCTTTGCATTCCTTTATCTGCTGACATCTGTTCCAATATGGGGATATTTGCCAGCAATTTTTTTTTTGTTATATATCAGCAATAAAACCCTTTGCCAGTCTTTGTAGATTTTGTACTGTAGAAAGTTTGCTTTTGATGATCTAAATGTTTACATACAGCAGTGGTAAAGGGTACAAGGTGAAATTGAATCATTCTGACAGTTGGGAAATGAATAATGAGCTTTATTTTGCTGCTGATGTCAATATTTGTGCAGCTACTCCCCTACTTGCATGGTCCATCTTGTGATTTTTTTTTTAAAAGTTATGATGGTTCAAATCCATACTTTCAATTTCAAATTCTGATGTTCCCGTGCTTGCGCTATGTGGTACACTCCTCGCTCACCATGTTGGCTCAGTCACGTTCGCAGTCTGCTTTCCATTAAACCTGCTTGCCTTTTCTTTCCATCCTCCCCTTTTCTGTCCTTCCAGTTCTTTCACCCACTCAGTTCTGCCATTCCCCCTTCCCCTTTATTGTTCCGGTCTCCTCCCTCCTTTCTCCACCTATCATCTTCTCCTTCCTACTCTTTTGTTCAGATGCCTTCTGGCATTTTTTCATACCATGAGGAGGGGCTCAAGCCCAAAACTTCAATGATGTATCTTTACCTTTGGTACATAAACAACTCTGTTTGACCTGCTGAGCTTCTCCAGCATTTTGTGTTTTTACGCACTATAGACTCAATTGTCATTGAAGTATTTTGCTTGAGAAAAATTGTCATTGGCCCATTTCTTTTGGAATTATGAAACCATGCACACATCGAGTCAATTGGATATGATTAAAACAGTGGTTTTCAAACTTTTTCTTTCCACTCACATCCCACCTTGTTAATCACAGAGCACCTATGGCATAGGGATTGAATGCCTGACCTAGAAAGTCAGTTTGTGGTCCTTGATGAAGGTGAGGGAGTAGCAGTGGGGACAAGTTTTGCACTTTCTGCCATTACAGTGGGAAATGCTTAAGGTGGACGAGAGGTGGGAAGAGTGGACTAGTGAGTCTTGGAGAGAGTTTTCCCAGCAAAAACCAGATTGGGGGAAGATGTGACTGGTAGTTGATGGATGAGGAGGCGGATTGGGTGGAAAGTGAAGACTAGAGAGAGTCTGGACTTGGGATAGGATTGGGGGGTCTTGGCTTTTCACACTTGACCACTCCTAACTGGAACAGTGAACCCTTTTACACTTGCAAAGAGCCATCCCCGGGGTTAGGACTGTTCTACCTTCTACCGGTGACGTCATGACGCATCAAGCGATGGTGGACCTGCCCTAAATCGTGATCAATGTATTCTGATCTTGTATTTGAACAAAATTAATCATGCCTAATTATAACATAATTAAGCTTTGTGTACAGAACAGTATGAGTCCTCAGCCCCTGTTGTTGTGCTGACCTATATAAACCTTTATAAAGGACTGTGGAAAAGTGGTAGCAATAAATAGCAAGAGTGGCTATTTTTAAACAACATGGTAAAGTTGGTAGTGGAATAGCACACAATTTGTACATTGTAGGGGGAAAAGCAATGGACCTCCTCTCCCAGAATTCTGAGTGGCAGAGAAAGGGTTGTATGTGTGGCTGCATGAATGGAGCAGTCATAGAGGGGTTTCTCTGTCGCATGGCCTTCTTGGAAGTCAGGCCCGTCATTGGTTTCACCCCCCCCCACCATGGTCTTTATAAATTTTCCGCTATAGTTCTACCAACTTTCTCACACTGTTTAAAAATTGTCCGCTATTGCTATTTACTTCCCCTCTCCCCCCTGCTGTGACTTTACCACTGCAATGTTTATACCTTCATTTTAATCTTCCTTCATGTTCCTGCACTCACACAAAAACTTGGGTCATTTCAATCCCGCAATGTAATTGCCCATTTCACACTTGCTTGATTGCAACGCCAGCATCAATCCCCAGCGTGAAATGATGTCATCTGACGCCAGCGTTGAGCTGATTTTGCTTTCACACTAGACACTTTAAAAGCTGACTGGCAGTTAATTCCTGGGAGCACTTGCAAGTGTGAAAGGTACTTGTGATATGGATTTAAATACAAGATAGCTTATCTTGCTGGAGAGTGACTATGAATGGACTCCTGTTTTGTTGTCAATCAGGTTTCAGGTGGATGCACAGCTGCGGAATTCATAAGCAATTACTATAATTCATGCAGAAACAACTTGTGTAGAATGTTTTTTGCACCATTCATATTGTGAGGACTGAATTTTTGCTTTAGTGTGATTTTTTTTTTAAAAAAACAGCTTTCATTATTGAAAGGATCGCCATTCATCGAGGCGATTAAAATTATGTAAGCAAAAGTATTCACACAACAAAATGTTAACAATTTGCTGAAAACAATAGTCAATTCATTATATCCTGAATAAAGAGCTATAGGAATGGTGCAACTTGCACACAGTCTCTAATTTGGTTATGGTTTAAAAACCTTTCTTTGCAGTATCTTTGGCAATGAGGTGAGCTTTGGATAGTTTTTTTTCCTCTCCTTTGACTGTGGTGGTAATGCCACTTGTGGTAGCAATGACCTAAATATGTCCCAGCTGACTTTTGTTTTCTAACCTGCAGTTGTGATATCTTCCACCTGCTGTGGTCTACTTAAGCATAGCCATATTGATGTGTTTGCGATGGAAAAAGCCATGAGAATGCCAGAACATAAAAATGTACAAGCTACTGGCAAGCATATATTACAAATATGTTCGCACTAAATTCCGATTGGTAGCAGCTAAATGTAGTGTAGCTGGTGAGATTTTTAAATTTGTAACATGTGAATCTATAATACAAGGTGAATTGAAGCTTTGTCAGGCAAGAACCTGAAATTTTACCAAGTATTTGGTTTGGGGCAGCTGTGCTCTTTTTCCCCCAGCATTTCCTTTTTTTGCATTGTTGTGCAGGGTGATTAAAGTAAATGTGTGTTTCAGGGTTTGCACTTTTCTGCAGCAATGGATGTTGGGCAGGTTCTTTGTTGTGATGGCCTGAGCAGTGTTTACAACTTTGGAGTTTCTTGTGGTTTTGGGCAGAGCGGGTTGTGATGCATCTGACCAGGATACTTTCAGTGGTGCAATTGTAAAAGTTGGTTGGAGCCCTCAGGGACATGTCAACTTTCCTCACAATTCTGAGAAAGTAGTTATTCGTGCACTTCATAAAAAAAATTGTAACATCAAAGTTGGGCCAGGACAGGTTTTTTGAATACTTTATTTATAAATTTTAAACCACAATATAATTGCATTACATTCAATTGTAAACTTTAAAAAAAAGTATTACATGTGGTAATATACTGCCATCCCTCTCAACCCACCCTCCCAACCTCCTTTCCGAGAAAAGAAAAAAAAAACTGGAGAATGCCAAGAAATAAAATATACAGAAAAATCTATCGGAGTTTACCAAGAAATGAGGTCTTCCGGAGACAATCATATGTGCAAACCAAAATTTTGTAAATATGGGCTCCTTATTTTCCAAAAAAAAACTGATTTATCTCACAAATTATAAGTAATTTTCTCTAATAGTATAGAATTACGAAGTTCTGCATGCTATCTTTCCATGCCAAAATCTATTTCTGACTTCTATAATATTACTATACATTTCCTAGTAATTGCTAAAGCAATTAAAACAAATTCAACTTGATAAATATTTAAATTTAATTTTGGTCTTATAACCTTGATATTACTCAGTAAAAATAACATCGGATCCTGTGGGAATTTGACCCCAGTAATTCTTCCCAAAAATTACCTACTCCTAACCAAAATTGTCTAAATTTAGTTGAATGAAAAAAGGTTCCAACTTCGGATCTAAATCTAAAACTGAATTGGCAGGATTTAATCTTATATAATTTTTGTGCAGTCAAACTGATGTTAAAAAAAAAAGTTATATTGAACTAACCTATATCTTGCATTTAAAAGTTTATTATTCTTACAAATCCATACAATCCTTTTCACTTATTTGAAGATTTAAATCTAATTCCCATCTTAATCTTGAATTATGCACACCAATTTTGGGGGCCTTAGTTTGAAGTAAATTATACATTACTGAAATAAATTTATTTTCAAAAGTGTTTGAAATCTGTAAGTCTAATCCACTTTGATTAGGTAACTTCAAAATAGAACCAATTTTGCCAGATAAAAAAGATTGAACTTGGTACATAATAACAAAGTAGATACATTAAAAATTTTCCTCATTCTTTCAAATGTTATAAACCTCCCATCCTCAAAATAATCTTCAATCCTCTTAATACCCTTCTGTCTCCAAATCCTCAAGAATTGGTTATCCATTGAAAAAGGAATAAGCCTATTTTGACAAAAAGGCATTTTCCTAGATATGAAATCTTTCATGCCAATTTCATTATCAATATTATTTCACAACTCAATCAAGTGTTTCAAAATAAACAATTCCCTATTGTAAATAACAGCTTAGAATTCCATTTATAAATGAAATCTTGGGATCCAAATCCCCTCTTTTATCAAATTCAACTGAATCCCAAGCTGAAATACTATCCAAGTTGAACAATACATTTATAAATCTCAATTGAGCTGCTTTATAATAATTCTTAATGAGGAACATTTAAACCCCATAGTTATATTTCAAATAAACCCTTGGTATTTTATATTTCCATAAAAATTTCCTAACAACCATATTAAATCCTTAATTTTTTTTTGGAAAGAATTGGATTGGGAATTGGTTGAAAAAAAGATATGGAATTCTATGAAAAACATTCACTTTAACATTGTTTACTCAACTAATTAAAGTAATAGGTAAATTATATCATTAAAAAAAATCAAAGGTAAATAATTCAATTTGTATACATTTTTTAAATCATTATCAATTCTAATACCTAAATATTTGATACCTTTATCTGGACAAAAATAAAGATGACATTAAAAGTGGCAAATAATCAAATAAAATTTTGGCCTTATTATCTACATTCATAACATTTCCTTGCCAAAATGAAAAGTAAATGATTCCAGAATAAGAATCAAAACTATGTAAATAAAGAATAATCCCTTTAATCTCCTCCAAATATCTATTAAATTCAAATCTTTCATAACATTCAGAATTGCCTTAGGTGCTTTAGTTCGAATAACTGATGTAGTAGTTTTATCCAAAACAGGATCCAAACAGCAATTAAAATCCCCTTCCACCAATATTTTTTTTGAGTCTCAGCCAAATACATAAATGTATCTCCAATAACCCTTCATCTATATTTGGTGCATAAATTTTCAAAGTCCAATCTTCAGAATAAAATTAACAATTTACTAATATAAATTTTCCCACAGGGTCATTAATCACTTCATGAATTTTAATAGGTAACATTTTTAAAATAAAATTGCTATACCTCTTGCTTTAGAGTTAAAAGTAGAAGCTACCACATGTCCAACCCAATCTCTTTTCAATTTTTGATGTTCTTTCTCAGGTAAATGAGTTTGTTTTTAAAAGAAAGCAATATCAACTCTAATTTTCTTCAAATAAGAGAAAACTCACTTCCTTATTTAATTATTTAGCTCATTGTAAAATTCAAAGTTTTACTATTTGCCATTACATTGAATTTTAAAAAAAATTTATAACTCCCCTCTGCCTCCCACATTCTAAAATTATTAAATCTTCCTGGATGGTGTGTGTGTGTGTGTGTGTGTGTGTGTGTGTGTGTGTGTGTGTGTGTGTGTGTGTGTGTGTGTGTGTGTGTGTGTGTGTGTGTGTGTGTGTGTGTGTGTGTGTGTTGGTGTGTGTTGGTGTGTGTTGGTGTGTGTTGGTGTGTGTTGGTGTGTGTTGGTGTGTGGTGGTGTGTGTGTGGTGTGTGTGTGGTGTGTGTGTGGTGTGTGTGTGGTGTGTGTGTGGTGTGTGTGTGGTGTGTGTGTGTGTGTGTGTGTGTGTGTAGCGAGCAATCTCCTGCTGTATCTTAACTGACATTTGCTTCTTCTCAGTCTGTGGTATATCTAATGTTAATACATGAACCTGTTGATCCATTTTATTATTTGGAAGAGTATTAGCAAATTCTAAAGCTCCCATCTCATTGACAAAGAATTTTCCTGATTATTGCCAGGCCAGGACAGGTAGTTGGTGATATTTGAAGATCAATATAACTTTTCTTCCATCTTAAGCACAATTGATATATACAGGGGCATGTGCTCCTCAATGTTTCCTGAAGTGATTGGCAAACTCCTTCTATACAGCAGTTCAAACTTTTCTGCATTTGAAGGAAATTTGTACACAAATGTTGACTGGGAATAATACTGTGAAAGGAATTTGGATTGGGGGTTGGCAGGAGAAATGCATGGTGTAAATTGATGGGCATTTAAACAGCAAATGTTAGTTTGACCAGTTAACAGAAGAGGATAGTTAGTATTTAGCCAAGGAAAAATTTTGTTACTCACCACAGCAACAAATCAGAGGCTAGATTTATAAGATTAGTGCTTGGACTGAGCTGTGTAGTTTTGTGTAATGTACATATAAATGCTTCTCCGTGGATTGCCACCTTGTTGTGGTGGAGAAGCTTGTGTGGTCCTGAGATCCCGAGAGTGATGGTTCCTGGAGCTGTGCTCCTGGTAGAGTCACCCATAGCGGTAAGGTCAAAGGTAAGGTCTCTGACAAAGGACAATCCAACCAAGTTTTCAACAGTGGGACAGGCAAGTAAAGTTACTCTGAACTCAACGGCTGTGAAGCCAGACGAAGGCTGCAACAAATCCAACGTCTTCAATCATCGTGATTTTTCATGCCATTGGTTGATTTGTGCTACTTGGAGTGCAACATCAAGTACAAGTTAAACAAATACACGTCCAGGCATCTTCACTCTGGACCCACAGAACGAAAGCCATAATCCATAAGTTTTGCCAGCTCAGGTTTCCTTAATTTGCCAAATTATTAAAGAATTACAGCTTAATGCTTTATTTGCATCTTGATTTTACTGTTGACTGGAGAATGATCAAATTGAATTGATTTTATTTTCACTCTGTTTAATCTTCAAAGTGCAACAGAAATAGAAAAAAAAAGTTTTGCTCAAATTGGGTTTTCATCGCTCCCAATGCAATCAGTCAGCACAAATCTTAGTTAACTCTTCATTAGGTAGCAGTTACCTGGAAGAGCTTGTACTGCTGTCATACATGAAGCAATCTCGTAGAGTCTCCATCCAACAAAAGGATGTATCAGGTATTTATACATTTAAGCATGGTAGGAAAAAAAAGTTACATCAGTCATAAACTCAAGTGATCTAAAATTATAGCATACTCAAAGTAAAGCATTACATGTAGGACAAGCAGCCTTCCTCCCTTCTTCCCCCTCCCCAAGCCTGCAGTCTGCAGTCTCATAGATTATACATCAAATATGAAAAACATGCTGTTAGAACAAAGGGATAATCTACTATATTCCAACTCAGCAAAAACACCAGGACCCCTATCTCTTCTAATATTCCTGCACTCTGCTTTGACTCCCTCCTCTGTCCTCACTGGACTGGATGCAAGAGGCACTAAAACACAGTACTGCTTTTAACCTTTCACCTCTTCCATAGACACTGAATTCCAATAAGCTTCTAAAGGTTTGAATATTTTAAGGGTTTTATACATTATTATTTCATAGGTCAGGCAAGTATCTGGGCAAAGAGAAACAGTTAAAACGGTCAGGGTGCTGTCATCAGAAAAGAAAAGCAAGTTGGTTTATATGCACGGCCTTGGTAAAATGTTTCCCTTTCTCAGTTCTAATGCAGAGGCCCAGAATCGATATGTCGACAGTTTATTCCACAGGTGCTGTCTGATATCCTGAGTGTTTCCAGTATTTTATGGAGCACCAACTTATTAAGCAGTACAAAATAAAAGCTTGTACTGGGATCCCATGCCAATTTGGGTTTATTTTGCTGCAGAAAGTTTCTAATTCTGAATGTGATTTGGATTTTGATGCTTATTCTATAAAATACATCATTATTTTAAATTGGATCTGGCATGAGGTAAATCCATTGTATGTTCATTTTTCCTGTTGTGGAAACAGGAATTTTACCAAATTGGTATAATTGAAGTGAGTTTGTATTCAACTGAGAGATAATGTATTAATTCTGATATGAATTTGTCACCCAAACCTCTAATTCTCTGGAATCAGTCATGTGAGGTAAACGAAGGAGAGAAACTGTTTTGTGTGTGCAGTTTTGCATTTAATCCCTCTGTAACCACTCCAATTAAATAGCAGTAGATATCTGGAAGTGAAAGTGTGAGTGAATATTTTCTTTGATTTTTTTTTTTTGTTCATTGATGTAATCTGTTTGCAATTCCTTTTCATATAAAAATGCCCCCTGTAGTCCTCAAAAGGCCCTCTCTTCATGATGCTTTAAAAAATCTCTTTGTTGGTGCTTTGGCTGATAACTGTAGAGCTTGGCTAGTGTTTGATCTTTTTAAAAAAAAAAAAAAGATCTGCTGCAATGCTTGGCAACCAAAATACTCTGGAGGTGTTCTCTTCGAAGTGTGGAAAGTATTTTTGTATTGAGTAGTTTTGAAAGTTTGTGTGTAATCAATCACTGCTGCAAGAGGTGATGTTCAAAATTATCGAATTTTCCCCAAACAGTATCTTTACTTCCTAGCTTAGTGCAAGTCTTTAGAACTGTCCATGCAGTTATCATTATTGTAGCAAGAGCTAAATTTAAATGTCAAAAATAAATATGGGGAAAGGCAAGTAATTGTACCAAATTAGATGGGTTTCATGTTAAAATTGGCCTCTTAGGACAGCTATTTGTTGGGATTCTGTGTAAAACTGCACCTCTGTCAGCTTATTTGTAAGTATATTTTGTTAAGTGTAAATCTGGCACAATTACAGAACTACTAGAAATATTGCATTGGGTGATGCAAGATGTAAAAGCTCTAACCTTGAACTGTAGATATTGGCAACTTTGGAACGTAGCTTTGAATTGTGGCAGGTTTAGAAGTGTGAGATACAAAATAAAAAGCATCAGTGATAGGTTATTTTTACTCTTGTATACTTTGGAAATACATATATTATGACATATATTTAACCATTCAATTTTTAAACGCTAATTTTTTTTTCTGTCCTGAATCTCCCAAATGATCAGTGTTTGGGCTTGGTGCTCAGGTATTCCCCAGGCACTTCATGTTTGTTTACACCTGTTAAACAATTTGATGTTTGTTGAAGGGAGGAAAAGAGTATGGTAGAGATGGATCTTAGAAACATAGAAACCTAGAACATATTTGTTAGCAAACTGAGCATTTTCGGACATTGGCAGCAAGAGGGGACCAAGGAGTGATTCTCCTCTTCAGACCAGTTTCCATGAATATAGTGCATGTAACCGAAGGTTTTTTAATGTTTCTAAGTGATTATTTAACAGGCCATTTCAGCATACGAGCCCGTGCTACCCAATTGACCTAGAACCCTGGTAAGTTTTTTTTAGAAGTTTGTTTTTTTCTATAAATATACGTATTAAAATTTTCCATTTTCAAAATATATGGATATAAATATAACTTCTTACAAAACACCAACCCCTTCCCTCCCATCCCCTTCACAGTATAAATCTGTACACTGTCAGGGGTTACAGTTGTGTTTTTTTAAAAGAAAGTCTTCATTGGGAAGGTCATATTTTTATAATAACACATTTTAAAAATTGTATTTGAGCCCCTATGTAATCCAAATATGGTTGCCATATTTTTATAAATGTCATATTTGTTCTTTAGATTGTATGTAATTTTTTTCCATAGGTATACAACTGTTCATCTTGACAGTCCATCTTGCTATCTTTAGAGGGGAGTCAAATTTCCAAGTAATCGCAATACATTTCTTAGCCACAGTTAAGCTATTTTAACAAATGGAATTTGTTTAATTTATTACTTATTTCAATAAAGTTGCCTAAAAGATCAAGTTCTGGGTCATCTGCGAAGGCCACCCCTGTTATCCTTGTTATATTTCAGTAATATCCTGCCATAAAGATCTTAACCTTCACATGACCACATAGCATGCACAAGTGTTCCTATTTCTATTCCACATCTACATCTCCAATATTTCTGATTTTGATTACCCCGGTATGTTTTTGAATGGTGGGAGGAAACCAGAGCCTTCGGAGGAAACCCTTGCAGACATGGGGAGAATGTACAAACTCCCAAAGCGTGGGATTTGAACCCAAATCCTGGTCTTTGGTGCTGTAACAGTTTTGCGCTAACAGCTATGTTAATTGATTTTAAAAGCCTTTTGGAAAATTTCAAGTGCAATTCTCTGCATTTTAAATGTAAAGGATAGTGATGTCTGAATGATCTTGTGGAACTTACAAAGGGATGTGATGCTATCAAGCAAGTCTTGAAAATTTATAAAGATTGATGAAAATTTTAATATGTATATATAATAGACCTGGGATAAATTAGACTTTTAGTAAGTTGGATGAGTTAGAAAAAAAACCACGGTCAACATTGGGAAATTAAATCTGGAGGTAACTGAGACATAATCAAGGTTATTGAGGTGGACATTCTAGAATAGATTGATGGTTAAGTGAATAAGGGATCTGCAGAAAAAGTTCAGTTGTGTTGGAATATATCTGATGCTTGGTATGGGCATGATGGTTTTATTACTAAATCTGAGCTGGAAACTCTCCATCCTTGGTTAGCACTTGGTAAATCTGAAAGTCCAGCTGTGTTTCTGCATTTAGGTTCTACAAAGTCAAATAAAAAGATGGTGATTTGTAACCTAGATCATGTTAATTTTTGTAAAATCTTCTGATGGTCTATAGTTTCAGAACTTGGAGCCTGTGAACCTCTTCCAAGCTATTCTAACCAGTTGCTTGCATGCAGGATATTTTGGTAGTGACCTCCGTCATGCTTCTTGGTATAAACTAATATCTAGCCATTGATCTTCAAATGCTTTGTAGATTACTTTGGCACTCATGAGGGGGGCATGGCAAGATGGTGTAGAGTCTAGACGTGCAATCTCGTCCTCTCTGGCCAGACTTTTAAATACCTGTTTTTTAACCTTTTGTTTTCAAGTTTAAACTTTTAAAATTTTAAAGTATTAAGGAATTATTATGGCCACTAATGGTAAAAAGACTAAACTTCAAGTTCATAAGAAGTTACATTTTCCAAGTGCTGAAGATTTGGGGCCAAGACGACTTGATCCAGCCCCAGGCTCAATCTCTTCATTGTCTAAACCCCAAAGATTGCCTGTGGGGGCTGAAAAAAAAACCTATTACTCCCCAAATGAAGGATGGCTCTGGAATTGCCCGTTCTCTGGAAGAAGGTGCATGTTCCCAAGAAGTGGACTCCGATTTGGAAAGCCTTTCGATTTCAACGGAGGGAGCAGACAGGAAAACGACTTCATTGTTGGAAATGCATCAGGTAGCATTTCAATCTGAAGAAATTGTTTTTCTTCGTGAATTGATAAAAAAATGAGATGCGGGGGGAGACCAGCGGCAACACCCTGAGGAAGTCAGGATGCCGTCGCTGGGAGTCCAGACCCACAGTAAAACTTTTAAAATGCCTTCTGTTGAGTGGCAGCAGGAGCTGCAGTTACCTTGTTCTGCCGTGATGTCAGAGAGAGCAGAGCTGAGCTTTACTGAATCACAGTGTATGCAATTAAATGCTATCAAGCTGTTATAAAACCTTTGTTGACATCTCAGATGAATGAAATGGTTCAAGTGAATGCTGGTATAAGTTCAGAATTAAATATGGTTAAGACACGTGTGGATGCATCTTATGAAGAATTTTTTAAAATTCAGACTGCTTTTTTGGACTGTAAACAACAAGTGACTTCTAACACAGAAAAAGTGTTGAAGGTGGAAAAATCAATCATAGAACTAGGAGAACGTGAGAAGAAGCTAGAAAGAAAAATAGATTAAAAATAGATTATTTGGAGAATCAAAGCAGAAGGAATAATGTGAAAATTGTTGGTTTGCCAGAAGGCATAGAAGGACAAGATCCTCTTTGTTTCTTTAAAGATTGGATTCCGCAAGTATTAGGGTAAGAATTTTTCTCTGGGGGATTGGTACTGGAAAGAGTCCATAGAGCTTTAAGAACAACATCCTCAGCTGGTCAACCACCGAGACCAGTAATAATTCGATGTTTGAGTTATTTGGATATAGAAGCAATACTTCGACTTGGAGTACAAAATGCGAGACAACGACAAACCCCATTTTTGATTCAGAATAGCAGAGTTTTTTTTATCCTGATCTGAGTCCAGAGGTCATTCAACGTCGACGTCGATTCAATCCAGTTAAAGAAGTTTTATGGCATAAAGGTTATAAGTCTACTTTTTGTTACCCTGCAGTGTTGAAGGTGTTTTATGGAGTCTATCAATTTCGGTTTTTTGAAACTGATCGTGAAGCAATGATTTTTGCTGATTCATTGCCAGATAAAAGAGGACAAAGACATAGTCCACCATTATCTCCTAAAGAAAAATCTAGTTGCTCTAGAAATGGAAGAAATGGGAAAAACGGGAATGGAAAGGGTCTACCTCCTTCTGAAATGGGATTTTCAAGATTGGAATCTTCAGGATGAAAAGAAGAAATTTCTTATTCTATTTTTTCTTTTGTTATTATGATATTTTGATGTTATTGATTGTTTGGCTGGGGAGGGAGAGATTTGCACTAAGTTTTTTACTCGTCATCAGCCACTGGTGGTTGGCCCACACCCAATTTTTGTTTAGGAGATTACTACCTTTTGGTAGTTTTGGGGGGGGGGGGGGGATTTTCTTTTTTTTTAGTTTTTAATTTGTGATTTTTTTTTATTGGAGGGCCTATATGCGTTGATTTGATTTTTTATATAAAGATATTATTGGTATTTAGTAATAATAGTAGATATGTCAAAGTTGAGGTTTGCTACTTTTAATGTTCGAGGATTAAACAGTCCGATTAAATGTAAGTGAGTCTTGGTGTATATTAAGAAAATGAAAATTGATTTTGCCTTTTTACAAGAAACACATTTGAATGTGAAGGAAAGCGTGAAATTAAAAAGGGACTGGGTTGGGCATGTATATTCTTCATTTAATTCTAGAGCTAAAGTTGTAGCAATTTTGATACATAAAAATGTATCTTTTGAATTACAATCAATGGAGGAAAAGGGAGGATGTATTCTTAAATTGAATTGTAAGATTTTTAGTGAATTTTGGACTTTACTTAATATTTATGCCCCAAATGCAGATGATGAAATATTTATTTCAGATGCATTTTTATGTTTGGGTCAGGCTAATGATAATATTTTAGTTGGTGGTGATTTTAATTGTGTTTTGGAACCTTTATTAGATAAATCTCTGAAGAAAGTTTAAAAAATCTAAGATGGCAATTCAGGTGCAAGTGTTGATGAAAGATCTTAATTTAGTCGATATTTGGAGACGTCTTAATCCGACTGAGAAAGATGTTTCCTTTTATTCATCTAGACATGAATCGTTTTCAAGGATTGACTTCTTTTTAGTATCGGCACATTTACAAGGGAAAATACAACGAGCAGAATATAAAAGTAGGGTGATTTCAGATAATTCTCTGTTATATTTTACATATGAAACTTCTGAGAAAATTCAAATAGCTTATCGTTGGAGATTTAATACAATGTTGTTAAAAAATATGGAATTAGAGAAACAGAATTAGAGATACAGATCAATGAGTTAGAAAAGGAATTTCAGAAAGATGCTACAGAAGATCAGAAAATAGAATTATCTAGGCTGAAATTGAAATATAATACTTTGCAATCTTATCAATTTGAATGTGTGATTAATAGGACTAAACAACGGTATTACGAATGGGGAGAGAAAGTATTGGCGTGACAATTAAAGGAAGAACAGATATCGAGGACTATTAATGCCGTTAGACGGAATTCTCATTACTTATAAACTTCGTGAGATTAATGATGAATTTTATTCATTTTATAAAAAGTTATATACATCTGAAGGAAAACAGATCGATTGATTTATTAAACAAAAATCACAGTTGAATTTACCGATATTAGAGGATGGAAATATACAGGAGTTAGAAGAACCATTTACTGATTCGGAAATTAAAATGGCTATGCTGGAAATGCCGAACGGTAAATCGCCTGGTGATGATGGATTTTCGGTTGAATTTTATAAAATTGTTAATGATGATTTATCTACATTGTTTGGGGATGTATTATGTCAAGTTGGAGAACATTATGAATTATGAGTCTTGTTCTACAGTAATTCCTAAAAAAGATTGAGATCCTTTGAAAGTATCTTCATATAGACCAATTTTGTTGTTAAATGTAGATTATAAAATAATAGCTAAAATATTAGCAAATAGATTGGCTAAATTTTTACCAAAATTGATTCATATTGATCAAACAGGTTTTATAAAGAATAGATATGCTTCAGATAACATTTTGCACGTGATTAGTTTGATTAATAGATTTCGACAATCTTTAGATCACCCGATGGTGATATCCTTAGATGCAGAAAAAGCATTTAATAGAGTTGAATGGAATTTTTTTTAAAGTTTGGGAGAAATTTAAGTTTGGTCCTTCTTTTATTGGTTGGATTAGAGCTCTATATAGTAAACCGGTAGCTAGAGTATTGATGAATGGTTAGAAATCGGAATCTTTTAAGTTAACTTGATCAACTCATCAAGGTTGTCCTTTATCACCAGCTTTATTTGCGTTAGTGATTGAACCTTTAGCACAGTTGATAACACAAAATACACAGATACAAGGTATGAAAGTTTTGGATGAGGAGTATAAAATTAATTTATTTGCTGATGTATTGGTGTATTTAATAAACCCAGCTCAGTCACTTTTGCACTTGAAGGAATGTTTAATACAATATGGATGTCTTTCTGGATATAAAGTTAATTGGGGAAAAAAGTGAAATATTACCGGTAAGTGAAGGAGATTATTCAGTTTATAAGAATATTATTAATTTGAAGTGGATGATCGAATTAAATATCTGGGTATAATTTTGAATGTTAATTATCAATCTTTATATAAATTAAATTATGCTCCGTTAATGAAAAAAATTAAAACTGATTTGATTAAATTTAATGGGAAGGATAAATACCATTAAGATGAATATCTTTCCGCGTTATCAATATTTGTTTCAATGTATTCCGTATTTACTTGATAAAATTTTTTTTGAGATTTAAATAAAATGGTTAGGGAGTTTTTATGGAGGGGTAAATTTTCAAGAGTAGCTTTGAATAAATTAATGGAAATATGAGTTAGGGGGACTACGTTTACCACATTTTCAAAATTATTATGAGGCAGACCAACTTAAATTTATTAGTTCATTGATGGATTTGGTACGGCCTCCAAGTTGGGCTAAAATTGAGATGGCAAGTATTTCTGAATTTGAAATGCATCAATTTTCGTTTAGGTGGAATATAAATTTGTTACAACAATATAATGTGCCTATACTAAAACATCTAATGAAGTTATGGATAAAGAAAAATAAAATGATAGGCTCTAGGGGTAAATTCTTGGCTTTGACTCCGTTGTATAATAATCAACTTATTTCTTTTTCAATACATAATCAAAGTTTATTGCATTGGAGATTTAAAGGTGTGAAAAATTTGGGAGATTGTTTTAGAGGGTAAGTTTTTATCTTTTAATCAGATGAGGGAAGATTTTGGAATTGATAAGAATTCTTTATTATCAAATTCGATCTTTGGTAAAATGTATGTTTGGTAGAGATATGATTTTACCTAAAATGATGAAATTTGAGACTTCTATTATGAAGGTACCAGAGAAGGGTTATATTTTATTTATGTATCAAATATTACAGGATGGTATGGATAAAAGGGGTTGGGATAGATCTAAAAGTAAATGGGAAGCGGATATTGGTTAACAGTAATCTAATTTAAACTTTAATGAGTAGTTTACTTACCCATATAATTTAACAATCAACATAATCAGCACGAGGCATTCCATGGAGGTGTGAATCCATGACTGGGAGTGTAGTATCAAATCAGAATGTATTGACATGAACATGTCACAAAGTTTGTTGTTTTGTAGTGGCATTATAGTTCAAATATTGCTATAAATTTACATAAAAAAAAATTGTGCAAAATGAGGAAAAGTAAAGTGGTGTTTGTGGTTAATTGTCAGTCCAGAAATCTGATGGTCGAGGGGAAGAAGCTGACTTTGCGCTGCTGGTGATTCATCTACAGGCTCTTGTATTTCCTGATAGGAGCAGTGTGAAGAGGGTTTTGCTTGGGTGGTGAGGGTCCTTGAGGATAGAGGCAGCTTACTAAAGACACTGCCTCTTGTAGATCCCTGATGGAGTGGAGACTGGCGCCTAATGTGTGCTGGCTGAGTTTGCAACTCGTTTTTTTGCTGTCCTGTGTATTGGCCCCTTCAGACCAGACAGTGATGCAACCAGTCAGAATACTCTCTATGGTACACCTGTACAAATTTGCAAGAATCCTTGGTGACTTTTCAAATCTCAAACTTCTCATTAAGTATAGCTGCTGGCAAGCCGCTTTTGTGATTGCATCAACTGCCCCAGGATAGTTTTTCAGAGATGTTGACACATAGGAATGTGAAGTTCTTGATCCTCTCCACTGCTGACCTCTTGATTGAGAATTGATTCATGTTCTCCTGATTTTTCTCCTCCTGAAGTCTGTCATCAACTTGTTGGTTTTACTAAGGTTGTTGTGACACCACTGAGTTAGCTGATTTATCTCCCTCCTGAACCCTTGCTCATTGCCGTCTGTGATTCTGCCGACGACCATGGTGTCATTGGTAAATTTGTAGTTGGTATTTCAATTGTGCATCACCACACAATCATGGGTGAAGAGTGAGTAGAGCAGTGGCTAAACTGCCCTGTTGATAATTTGAAAGAAATATCATTTTCTGTGAGACTGGCTGTGGTTAAGTACTTTGGCAGCAATCGGAACGGAAAATGTTGAAAATACTCAGCAGGTTAGGCAAAGTGTGAAGAGAAGCAGAATTAAAGTTTCAACTCTGTGACCTTTCGTTGTGGGGTGGGGGGGGGGAGGGAGAGAATTAGAAACCTTTCTATCAAATTGTAGAGAAATGGGAGAGGTGAAAGAACAGCAGATGTCTGCAGTAAGTAGGGTGGGGACAACTGAGACAAAAGGGGTGGAGGCTTAGCAAAAAAGAGGGGTGTTTTTTAGTTGTATCTAATATCTGGAGAGAATGGACGTGAATGGAAGGGGTCACTAAAATTAGAACTGGAACAGAGAAACAGAATATGACTGGAGATCTGAAATGAAAGAATATGGGCCAACTCTGACAAACTGGAAAGGATGATCATCTGAAATTGTTGAATTGTGGGCTGCAGCATGTCTAGTTGGAAGGCAAAATGCTACTTTTAAAGCTTTAAGATTAATGGAAGAAGCCAAATGTAGAACAGAAAATTTAAGTGGCGAATAAGTCAAAGCGAAGGGTCATATTTGAGGACTGAACAGAGGTGTTGTGCAAAGCATTTACCCAGCCTGAGATTGGCTTCTGCACTGAGCACTAACTCCTCTATTTTAAATTTATTGTTTTGAAGTTTTTGATCTACATTTCCTGAAATTTGTTTTCAATTTAGACATGGAATATGGTAACGAGCCCTTCTGGCCCACAAGCCAAATACCCCAATTAGCCTTCTACTCCCGCACATCTTAAAGGGTGGGAAGAAACCAAAGCATCCAGAGAAAACCCACATAAGACACAGGGAGAATGTACAAACTCCTACAGACAGCGTCAGATTCAAACTTGGGTTGCTAACTGTGCTGCCCACCTTTTTGGTCTTGTTTTTGCTATGATTTACAGATTTAGCTTATTCTAGTTGCTCCTGAAGTCTTTCCCCCAGCTGTCTGTGTCTCTCTTCCCTTTCCCTGTCTCCTTTCACAGAGCTAAAATTAATTCTCACCACCTCTTATCCACTTAGCCTTTGATTCTTGACTCTTCCCCCTACCATTTTTCTGCCTTTATTCAAATTCCTTTTTTAGCTTGTACCTTGAAGGGCTCAAGCCTGAAACATCAGTAATATACCTTTTCCTCTTATGGATGTTGAGAGACCGGCTGAGTTCCTTCTGTGTGTTTTGACTACAATCACAGTGTCTGCAGACTTCCGTGTTTCACTAGTTGACGATGCTGCCTTTTCCCTATTTATGCTCGCAGTGGTCTAATAGCTGCCTCCCTTTAGTTTATTTCAGAGAAAGGAATAAATATGTCAGTTCGCAAAGTTAAATATTTATCTGCTTATAAAAGTGACTATTTTGCATTTAGTTTGTGTGTGTGGTCTTGTTTATAATTTGTCTTGATCAAATATGACTGTTAGAGGGTTGCCGCAGAGTGAATAGCAAGCAAAACAGTTTGCCTCCCTAAGAGTGCACTCTTCAGTTAAAAAAGTCTATGCTTTCTAGAAGAGGGAAATTAATTGAAATCCCACCAGCAAGAGCTATAATTAAACTGCTTAGATGTATGGAAGATCTTTTCATTATTCTTTGAAGCTTTGACAGCATTGAGTTTCTGTGACAAATCAACTGTTGTAATGGATGAAATGTAATAAATTAATGTAGCCTAGATAATTATAAAAAAAACCTTATCAAGAAAGCAGTATAGTGATCTGAGTGTTGAAATTGCCTATCCTTTTGAAGGTGGTTGTGAGCAGCTTTCCTGAAGGTAGTTCCTTGGCAGGAAGTTCTAGATTGGGCACATTGGCAATGATGAGCCATTGAAATAGTTATCAGTTTGTTGTATCGCTTGGAAGGTAATCTGCAGGTGTTCCCATACACCCATTGTCCTTGCGTTCTCTTGGTTTGAAAATTATGGTGATGGCACAATTGAGAATGGATGTGTCTGGAGTCTCATATTGGTCAGATCAAGGGTCAAATTTCTCTCCTGACCCTGTTAATTAATTGGATTTTTAAACCGCATTTCTGTAGATTTCTGCCATTATTATTGGCAAAGCTAAAATGTGCCAATGAGTAATTCTTTTCAAACAATGTTATTTAAGTGAATGTTTGCATTTTCTGGTTAGGGTTTTGGATTTCTGGTTGATTGCTTTGTAAATTGAGAAACATCGGAGATTGACGCACAAACAGGGTGGTGATAAACTAGCTTGTGGTCGGCCAATGATGCAGAATTTCAAACCAAAATGTGTTTTTTAATGCTTCCTTAGACTGCCTAAAGAAATCTCTTGGTGCCTGCCACATTGACCACCGCCAGTGGGCTGATAACGCCTCAAACCGTGCATCTTGGCGCCTCACAGTTTGGCGGGCAGCAACCTCCTTTGAAGAAGACCGCAGAGCCCACCTCACTGACAAAAGGCAAAGGAGGAAAAACCCAACACCTAACCCCAACCAACCAATTTTCCCTTGCAACCGCTGCAATCGTGTCTGCCTGTCCCGCATCGGACTTGTGAGCCACAAACGAGCCTGCAGCTGACGTGGACTTTTTACCCCCTCCATAAATCTTCGTCCGCGAAGCCAAGCCAAAGAAGAAGGAGATGCTGCTTGATCAGCTGAGTTCTTCCAACATTTTTAGTTCCAAGTTCCAGCAAGTGCTGTTTTTTTTTGTCTTAACAGTTAAACCTTGCATTGAATAAATGTGAATTGGGAATCTGCTTTCCTTCCCTCTGCACTGGTTTCTGATCTAACAATTCCAATAAAATTGAGGAATGTTTTTTTAAATGTTGGTGATGTTAATAAGTGATCAGATACAGTGATAAATATGTCTTGATCTTGATGTTCCTTGTCTAATGTTGGGGAACTTTGCGGAACTCTGTGCTTTGTAACTTACCAAACTTTGTGGCTCAGAATAGTTAGCTCGGTACAAACAGTAAACCACCTCTGGATTGTATATAGCTGAATCTCGTCTTTATTGACCCTATTAATTTTGGAATATTTTAATTGAATCTTTTCACTGTTGCATACATCAGTGGCCTCTATTTTTAAAGGTTTTTTTGATGGGGGTTCTGCAGCCCACAGAAAGTCATCAGCACCATTTTAGAAATTTTACTGGTGCCCAAGAAGAGCGTAACCTGCCTTAACAACTATCGACCATTAACACTTAATTCAACAGAGATTAAATGTTAAAAGGCTGATGATGAAGCATATCAGTTTCTGACTGAACAGTGACATGGATCCATTCCAGTTTGCCTATTGTAGAAACAGGTCTATGGGGCGGATGCCATTTCACTGGCTCTACACAAAGCCCTGGAACACCTGGACAGCAAAGATGCATACATCAGGATGCTCTTTATTGACTACAGTTTGGCATTTAACACCATCATCTCCTCAAAACTGATCAGCAAACTCCAAGACTTGGGAGTTAACACCCCACAGTGTAATGGGATCATGGATTTTCTCATCTCCAGACCACAATCAGTTAAGATTGGTAAGAACTTCTCCACAATCTCCATTAGTACTGGAGCACTAGAGGGCTGTGTTTATAATCCCCTGCTCCACTCACTTTACACTTATAACTGTAGCTCAGTACAGCAATAACCCCATCTACAAATCTGCTGCTGATACCACGGTCGTGGGTTGTCTCAAGGATGGGGATGGGTCAGCAGACAGGAGGGAGATTGACAACTTGGCTGAATGGAGCCCCAACAACAACCTCATACTCAATGTCACCAAAACTAGGAGCTGATTGTTGACTTCAGGAAAGGAAAGCCAGAGGTATACAATCCAGTGGTCATTGGGGGATCAGGGGTGGAGAGGGTGAGCACATTTAAGTTCTTGGGAGACACCATCTCATAGGATCTTTCCTGGACCTAACACACCAATAACATAATGAAGAAAGCACGTCAGCGCCTCTGCTTCTTCAGGAGTTTGCAGAGGTTTGGTATAGCACCAGAAACCCTGGCAAATTTCTACAGATGTGTTGAAAAGTGTGCCTATTGTATCATGCTCTGGTATGGGAACATCAATACCTCTGAGCATAAAGCCCTGCAAAAGGTAGTGGACACAGCCCAGGCCATCACAGGCAATGCCGTCCCTATTATTGAGTACATATGCTACTGCCGGATGGCAGCAGGAATCATCAAAGACCCACACCAACCAGCTCATGCTCTGTTCTCGCTGCTGCCATCAGGAAAGAGGTATTGGTGCCACAAGACTCGCACCCCCAGGTTCAGGAACAGCTGCTCCCCGCCACCATCAGACTCCTCAACAAACTTAATCAGGGACTCATTTAAGGACTCTGACTGTGCAATACAGAAAGAACTAAAAGAAAATCAATAAAGTGCCCAAGTCAGTTTGTTTATATTCATTATGTTTACAGTTTTTTAACTTGTTTACATGTTTATGGTGCGTAGAGTATTTTGCACTACCAATTAGTGGTATTTCTGCCATGCCCGCAGGAAAAAGTATCTCGGGTTTGTATATGATGTCGTGTATGTACTCTGACAATAAATCTGACATCTATTTCTGATATTTTAATTAAGGTACCTTTCATATAGTGTACAATTTGGGAATTTATCTTTAAATTTTGGAGCAATATCATCATGGATGCTGCCCCTGATGCTGATTTGAGGCCAATTTCAAACAGAGCCCATCTACTGTGCTCTAGCGATAATAGACTTTGCAGTTGTATGCAGTGCAGAGGATGAATATGAGTGTGTTGCCTTACTCGCATGGTTCTTCATGAAGTAGGTTGTTTGAAATCTTGTTTTGGTCTAATACTGACGACTTTTGTAGATGATATCCATTCTGTTGTCTTAAGTTCTTCATAAGAGCAAAACATCCTGCCAAAATGTTTCTATCTCTGAGACATCTTATTGCGTACGTTATAACAAACCACTCGTAACTTTTGTACATCCTTTAAATGAGAGGCCACTCTAGACCGATATAAACAAGGTGCTTTGAGGGACAGAATATGATGATCAAATAAAGTGGTTGTTTATGACATAGTATGCATAGTGTGCCAGTCCGGGCACAGGGAGAGCAGCAGCGGCCCCGGCCCCGGTCCGGGCGAAGGGTAGACGGCGGCGGCCCCGATCCGGGCAGGAGCAAGGGGGAGACGGCGGCCCCAGTCCGGGCACAGGGAGAGCAGCAGCGGCCCCGGCCCCGGTCCGGGCGAAGGGTAGACGGCGGCGGCCCCGGTCCGGGCGAAGGGTAGACGGCGGCGGCCCCGATCCGGGCAGGAGCAAGGGGGAGGCGGCGGCCCCAGTCCGGGCACAGGGAGAGCAGCAGCGGCCCCGGCCCCGGTCCGGGCGAAGGGTAGACGGCGGCGGCCCCGATACGGGCAGGAGCAAGGGGGAGACGGCGGCCTCGGTCGAGTGAGGCAGGCGGAGGCCCCGGTCCGGACAGGGAGTGGGAGGCGGCGGCCCCAGTCCAGGCACAGGGAGAGCAGCAGCGGCCCCGGCCCCGGTCCGGGCGAAGGGTAGACGGCGGCGGCCCCGATACGGGCAGGAGCAAGGGGGAGACGGCGGCCCCGGCCTCGGTCGAGTGAGGCAGGCGGAGGCCCCGGTCCGGGCAGGGAGTGGGAGGCGGTGGCCCCAGTCCAGCCTCGGCCCGGGTCCGGGCAGTATGGACCGACCTAGGAGGGGAGGCAGGCCCCTCCAGCCCGGGTAAGAAACCTGCATAGGAGAAGGCCACTCCGATATAAAACCTACGACCCAAGGACCTCGCTGCCACGTCCCAGCTTGCTTGGCCACGGCACACGAACCATGGGTGTAAAGGGTGGGGCCAGTACTGCACGCACTGCACTCCACCTAAAAGCTCCTTTGCGCAGGCCCGAGGACAGGTCCACGTCCTCCCCCTCCACGTCCTCCCCCTCCACGTCCTCCCCCTCCACGTCCTCCCCCTCCACGTCCTCCCCCTCCACGTCCTCCCCCTCCACGTCCTCCCCCTCCACGTCCTCCCCCTCCACGTCCTCCCCCTCCACGTCCTCCCCCTCAAAAGATGCTCACAAACTCAAGCTAGCATGCTGGAACATCAGAACCATGCAAGACAAGACTGACAGCCACCGACCTGAACGTCGGTCTGCCCTCATTGCACATGAACTCCTCAGACTTGACATCGACATAGCCGCTCTCAGTGAAGTCCGCCTGGCAGATGTAGGCAGCCTCCAAGAACGCGGCGCGGGCTACACACTCTACTGGTCTGGCAAGCCTTCGGATGAACGACGCCTATCTGGTGTAGGCTTCATGGTCAAGAGCTTCATTGCCTCCAAACTCGAAAACCTTCCGACAGGCCTCTCGGACCGAATCATGTCCATGCGACTCCCACTTCAAAACAAGCGTCACATCACCCTCATCAGTGTCTATGCTCCAACCCTCCAGGCGGAACCAGCAGAAAAGAACAAGTTCTACACCGACCTGCGCAACCTCATCCAACGTACCCCTACAGCCGACAAGGTTGTCATCCTGGGCGACTTCAACGCTCGTGTCGGCAAAGACTCAGAAACCTGGCCAGGAATCCTGGGCAAGCATGGCGTCGGCAAGTGCAACGACAATGGGCGCCTCCTGTTGGAGCTCTGCGCAGAACAGCGGCTTGTCATTACAAACACCCTTTTTCAGCAGAGGGACAGCCTTAAGACCACCTGGATGCATCCCCGATCCAAACACTGGCACCTCCTGGACTACATCCTGGTGCGAGAAAGTGACAAACAAGATGTGCTCCACACCAGGGTCATGCCTAGCGCGGAATGCCACACTGACCACCGGCTGGTTCGCTGCAAGCTCAACCTTCACTTCAAGCCAAAGCCCAGGAACAATAAAGCCCCCAGAAAGAGGTTCAATGTTGGAAAACTGCAGTCAGACGAAGCGAGAGGAAACTTCCAGGCAAACCTCAAAGCAAAGCTCGACGTTGCAACCCGCCTCACGGACCCGTCCCCTGAAACCCTCTGGGATCAGTTGAAGGCTACCATACTGCAATCCACTGAAGAGGTACTGGGCTTCTCCTCCAGGATAAACAAGGACTGGTTTGATGAAAACAGCCAGGAAATCCAGGAGCTGCTGGCAAAGAAGCGAGCTGCCCACCAGGCTCACCTTACAAAGCCGTCCTGTCCAGAGAAGAAACAAGCCTTCCGTCGCGCATGCAGCCATCTTCAGCGCAAACTCCGGGAGATCCAAAATGAGTGGTGGACTAGCCTCGCCAAACGAACACAGCTCAGCGCGGACATTGGCGACTTCAGGGGTTTCTACGAGGCTCTAAAGGCTGTGTACGGCCCCTCACCCCAAGTCCAAAGCCCGCTGCGCAGCTCAGACGGCAAAGTCCTCCTCAGCGACAAGATCTCCATCCTCAACCGATGGTCAGAACACTTCCAATCTCTTTTCAGTACCAACCGCTCAGTCCAAGATTCCGCCCTGCTCCAGCTCCCTCAACAGCCCCTAAGGCTAGAGCTGGATGAGGTTCCCACCCTGGATGAGACATATAAGGCAATCGAACAACTGAAAAGTGGCAAAGCAGCAGGTATGGATGGAATCCCCCCAGAAGTCTGGAAGGCTGGCGGCAAAACTCTGCATGCCAAACTGCATGAGTTTTTCAAGCTTTGTTGGGACCAAGGTAAACTGCCTCAGGATCTTCGTGATGCCACCATCATCACCCTGTACAAAAACAAAGGCGAGAAATCAGACTGCTCAAACTACAGGGGAATCACGTTGCTCTCCATTGCAGGCAAAATCTTCGCTAGGATTCTACTAAATAGAATAATACCTAGTGTCGCTGAGAATATTCTCCCAGAATCACAGTGCGGCTTTCGCGCAAACAGAGGAACCACTGACATGGTCTTTGCCCTCAGACAGCTCCAAGAAAAGTGCAGAGAACAAAACAAAGGACTCTACATCACCTTTGTTGACCTCACCAAAGCCTTCGACACCGTGAGCAGGAAAGGGCTTTGGCAAATACTAGAGCGCATCGGATGTCCCCCAAAGTTCCTCAACATGATTATCCAACTGCATGAAAACCAACAAGGTCGGGTCAGATACAGCAATGAGCTCTCTGAACCCTTCTCCATTAACAATGGCGTGAAGCAAGGCTGTGTTCTCGCACCAACCCTCTTTTCAATCTTCTTCAGCATGATGCTGAACCAAGCCATGAAAGACCCCAACAATGAAGACGCTGTTTACATCCGGTACCGCACGGATGGCAGTCTCTTCAATCTGAGGCGCCTGCAAGCTCACACCAAGACACAAGAGAAACTTGTCCGTGAACTACTCTTTGCAGATGATGCCGCTTTAGTTGCCCATTCAGAGCCAGCTCTTCAGCGCTTGACGTCCTGCTTTGCGGAAACTGCCAAAATGTTTGGCCTGGAAGTCAGCCTGAAGAAAACTGAGGTCCTCCATCAGCCAGCTCCCCACCATGACTACCAGCCCCCCCACATCTCCATCGGGCACACAAAACTCAAAACGGTCAACCAGTTTACCTATCTCGGCTGCACCATTTCATCAGATGCAAGGATCGACAATGAGATAGACAACAGACTCGCCAAGGCAAATAGCGCCTTTGGAAGACTACACAAAAGAGTCTGGAAAAACAACCAACTGAAAAACCTCACAAAGATAAGCGTATACAGAGCCGTTGTCATACCCACACTCCTGTTCGGCTCCGAATCATGGGTCCTCTACCGGCACCACCTACGGCTCCTAGAACGCTTCCACCAGCGTTGTCTCCGCTCCATCCTCAACATCCATTGGAGCGCTCACACCCCTAACGTCGAGGTACTCGAGATGGCAGAGGTCGACAGCATCGAGTCCACGCTGCTGAAGATCCAGCTGCGCTGGATGGGTCACGTCTCCAGAATGGAGGACCATCGCCTTCCCAAGATCGTATTATATGGCGAGCTCTCCACTGGCCACCGTGACAGAGGTGCACCAAAGAAAAGGTACAAGGACTGCCTAAAGAAATCTCTTGGTGCCTGCCACATTGACCACCGCCAGTGGGCTGATAACGCCTCAAACCGTGCATCTTGGCGCCTCACAGTTTGGCGGGCAGCAGCCTCCTTTGAAGAAGACCGCAGAGCCCACCTCACTGACAAAAGGCAAAGGAGGAAAAACCCAACACCCAACCCCAACCAACCAATTTTCCCTTGCAACCGCTGCAATCGTGTCTGCCTGTCCCGCATCGGACTGGTCAGCCACAAACGAGCCTGCAGCTGACGTGGACTTTTTTACCCCCTCCATAAATCTTCGTCCGCGAAGCCAAGCCAAAGAGTATGCAGATTTGCCTAATAATTGAGGGGCAATCTTTCCTGGACTCAACACTAATGGCATCACGAAGAAAACACTTCAGTGCCTTTACTTCCTCAAGAATTTGTGAAGATTTGGTATGACACCTGAAACCCTGACAAATTTCTACAGAAGTGTGGTGGAAAGAGTGCTGACCAGCTGCATCACGGTTTGGTATGGGGACACCAATACCCCTGGGCGTAAAGCCTCTAAAAGGTAGTGGGCACAGCCCAGGACATCAGGTGAAACCCTCCCCAATATCGAGAACATCTGCAGGGAACGCTGCCATCAGAGAGTAGCAGCAATTGTCAAGGACCCACACCACCCTGCACACGCTCTGTTCTTGCTGCGACCATCAGGAATCACCCCACCAGGTTCAGGAACAGCTGCTACCCCTCCACCATCAGACTCCTCAACAACATACTCAATCAGAACTCATTTAAGGATTCTTCTGCACTTTATTGATTTTTGTGTACAAGACTTGCACATAGTTTGTTATAACATATACTGCAAGATGTGTCAGTAGCCCCTTTCACAATTGCAAGTGATCCCAGGAATTAACCACCAATCGGTTAGTGTGAAAGCAAAATCAGCTCATTGCTGGCATCAGATGACATCATCTCACACCGGGCATTGACAGCCTCAACCCAGAGTACAATTCCTGGCATCTACAGACACCAGCATTGCAATCAGGCAAGTGTGAAATGGGCAATTGCATTGTGGGTTTGAAATAACCCTGAGTGAGTGTAAAAACTTGAAGGAAGAAAAAATTTAAAAGGAAGGTATAAACTTTGTCGTGGGTAAGTTGCAGCAGGGGTGGGGTGGGGGGGGAGAGAAAGAGAGCAAACAATTTTTAAACAGTGTGGGAAAGTTGGTAGCTATAGTGCACAATTTATAAAGACCGTGGAGAAAAAGCAATGGTGGACCTGACTTCCCAGAATGCCATGTGGCAGAAAAATGCCTCCATGAATGCTCCATGCATACAGTCCTCTCTCTGCCACATAGAATTCTTGGAGGCCAGGTCCGCCATTGCTTTTCTCCCCATGGTATTGATAAATTGTACGCGATAATACTACCAACTTTCGCATGCTATATAAATTAAGCGCTACAGCATAACCAACTTCCCCACCGTGTTTAAAAAGAAAATTGTCCGCTATTCCTATTTATTCCTAGCACTTTCCCAAGGCCTCTTATAATTCAGTTAGCATAAAATCTCTACCCCCAAATACATTTTGTCCTCAATGAATTTCTATTGAACTGGTGGAACTGCTGCTTTGTCTGCACAACTTGATCTTCCTTGAAAGGTGAAACTGCAAATAATACCACAATTTACAATGAAAAAAAATTGTCTACTTCTAACATTTATTGAACCACAAGAACATTTCTATCTGACTGTCAGGGTTAGAGATGTTCAATTTCTCAATTCATATTTGCATCTTGTTATTTTCATAGAAGTTACCACCAAAAATAGTACATCTTTAATGACGACCAAAGTTCAACACACAGAATGATTGAATGTCTGCCTGCCATTATAAACCTGTCCGGTCCCCTCTCGGGTTCTAATCCTCTGAAGAAAATTATCCAAATTTGTCCAACCTCTTTAGCTCATCTAATTGGGGCAGCATCCTTATAAATCTCTTCTGTACCCTTTCCAAAGCCTCCGCATCCTTTCTGTCATCAGACGACCAGAATGGCACACAACACTCTAAGCGCGACCAAATCAAAGGTGCACATCACTGCAACGCTTCTTCATTGTACTCCATACCTGGCCAATTGAAACTAAGCAAGCCAGCTGCTTTGTTGACTACCTGGGCTATTTGCTTGACCATTTTCTAAGAGCTATGGACTGAGAACCCTCCTCCCCCCCCCCCCCCAAGTTCCCCTGACACATAAATACTGTTACCATGCCACGATGGGGACCGGGGTTCAAATTCCTCTGTCTGTAAGGAATTGGTACATTTTCCCAATGTTTGTGTGGGTTTTACCCGGGCTCTTTGGTTTCCTCCCACCATTCGAAACATACAGGAGACGTAGGTTAATTGGGCGGCACAGGCTCATGGGCCGAAATGGCCTGTTACTGTGCTGTATGTTTAAATTTGAAATAAAATTTTACAGCAGCTTCTCCAGCACTTTTATGTTACTTTGCAACAAGGACAGGATTCCTCTTGTCCTCTCTGACCACCAGCCTCCGCATCCAACATATTAACCTCTGCATTTTCCGCCAAATATGTTGTACCACAACCAGACATATCATCACATATCCTTCCCTCTCTGCTTTTCAAGGAGACAAGGACTCCCTCCAGGACTAATTCGTCCCACAAAATGCTCCCTTAGTACCTACCACTGTGACTGCAGGAAATGCTTCACTTGCACCCACACCTCCTAGTTCTAAACATACCAGGGGTTATAGGTCAGTTGGATATAATTGGGCGGCACAGGTTCATGGGCTGAAATGGCCTGTTACCATGCTGTATGTCTAAATTTTTTAATTCACAAAAATTTAAATTTTCCAAGGCAGCAGGAATTTTTGATGCCCAATAGAGGGGAGGGGTTATATGTGAACCACATTCACAACCCTTCGTTTCAGCAGTATATTTGGCTATATCTTCCTTAACAACTCACCTATCTACATTTTAATTGAAGTATGTATCACAAATAACAAGGGTCCCAGTACCAGTGGAACATCACTGGTCACAGATCTTTTGCAGAATAACACTCTTCCACCACTACCTTCTGTCTTCTGTGGATAAGCCCATTTGGAATCAAACTTTTAATTCACCTTTATCTCAAAATACCCAAGAACATCAGCATTCAAAGTTCAAATTTTTTGTCAGAGAACATGCATGGCATCATATACATCCCTGGGATTCTTTTTTTCTGTGGGCCTGGCAGGATTTCCACTATGGTTGAGCAAAACAAAACTACTCAAGAAAAGATATGTATGCAAAAGAGAGAAATGTAAACAAGAAGGCAGTGCAAACAAACTGCAATACAGAAAATAAATATTCAGTAATAAATGTATAAAGAGTCCTTAAATGAATCTGACTTTGTTGTTTAGGAGTCTGATGGTAGAGGGTTAGCAGCTGTTCTTGAGTGAAACATGAAACTCTGCAGTCCCTGTGATTGTAGTAAAAACACACCGAAAATACTGGAGGAACTCGGCCAGTCTTTCAATATCCATAGGAGACAAAAACCTGCTGGTGCGAGTCTTGTGGCACCTATACCTCTTTCCTGATGGTAGCAGTGAGAACAGAGAGTGTGCTGGGTGGTTTGGATCCTGATAATTGCTGCTGCTCTCTGACTGTAGTGTTCCCTATAGATGTTCTCAATGGTGTGGAGGGTTTTATCTATGATGTCCTGGCCATTACCTTTTGCAGGACATTTTGGTCAGAGATATTGGTGTACCCATATCAGACTCTGATGTAGCTGGTCAGCACACTTAGCATTCTAAATTTGTAGAAGTTTGCCAAAGTTTTCGATGTCATGCAAAACGGTTGTTGCTAACTTGTTTTCTTTAGGATGACATTAATGTTTTGCATCCAGGAAGGTCCTTTGAGGTAGTGACTCCCAAGAATTTACATTTTCTCACCCTTTCCACCTCTGATAAGCCCAATGATCACTGGGTTGTTGTGAGTGAGGAAACCGGTTTGGTAGGTCTCAAAGGCAAGGACTTTGAACACAGTTTTGATGTAGGGAAGGATTTTATTTACAGAAGGCAACTGATGGCAGGCGTGCGCAGGCAGGCACTGACACTGAACTGGTACATACAATGATCAGGGAAATATCACTACTATCCCCCACCACCCCTCAACTCCATGCAGGCACAGCTCTATGCTACAAAGGACACTAGTTAAACACTCCCAACCCTTTTAACAGTGCACATCTTACCAACAGTTTCTCCAGTGCCCTTCCACATTTCTAGGCCTGGAGTAAAGCAGGGTGGTCCCAAGCTGGCAGAGAGGGAGAACAAAGAACACAGGGCACCTTTATAGGGCTAGAGGGACAAGCCCACATCATTTACTGGGGGCCAATAGCTCAGTGGCAGGAGGGTTAATCTAATTACAACAGCCAATGGCCCAAGGCCAAGTACAGGCAAGCTGGAGAGTGGAGTCCAGGTAATTTACATGTGACCAACAGCAAGGTGTGCACTAATGGATGGGGCGGAACCAAACCTTGATTGGCAGCTGGTGTGTCCTCTGGCTACTTGGGGGCAGTGCTATCACATGACAGCTGCAACCCTCCCAATACAGTTGTACACCTGGTTTTCCCTTCCTGGTCCACAGTCATCTCCTTGGTTTTGGTGACATTGAGTGTGAGATTGTTAGTGCACCAATCAGCCAAGTTTTCAATCTCCCTCCTGTACCTTGTTTTACTGAGTAGAGCAGGGGGCTAAGAACACAGCCCTGTGGATCTCCAGTACTGATGGAGATTGTGGAGGAGATGTTCTTACCAATTCTCACTGATTCTCACTTGATATTTTTCTAATAGTGCTGTGAATCTTACCTACACAAGTTTTTATATTTGTTTAGTTTAATGGAGATTACTTACATGGTATAATTTTTTTTAAAGCTTTGCCCCTCTGCAATTTTTTGCAATGTAGTGCAGATCTCGAGACTAGCATTCAATTTATGCCCAGCTGAAACTGACAATTGCTGTACTAACACAATCAATTGGTTCACAGCATGATTAACCTTACCGTTGTTCACAAATGAGGGGAAAGCGTTGGGGTCATTAGGTGTACTTTTAGTGCATTGTGATCAATTTATTGGAAAATCTAATATTCCTTCCCTTCATCCCCTCCCTTTTCATCTACTGCCTAAAGTTTCCACTTTCATTTTCAGATTACCCAATAGCTTTATTTATCTGTATTGTCAGTATTTAAAAAAAAAAATGCTTTTCGATGAACTAGTATTTCACATTGTTTTTGCAGCTCAGCGCATGACAACGTGAATAAAGTTCGTGTGGCTATCAAAAAGATCAGTCCTTTCGAGCATCAGACATACTGCCAGCGGACCTTGCGTGAGATTAAAATCCTGCTGCGCTTCAAACATGAGAACATCATCGGCATCAATGACATCATTCGATCCCCCACCATTGACCAAATGAAAGATGTGTATCCTGGTTTTAAAATTTGTATTTACTCAAGGTATAAATCAAGGGAACAGCAAGGCAATAGTTAAATTGTATACTGAGCTAGTCATCAAAGTCTGGAGTAACAACTTGGATACACAAGTTCAAATCCAGTAATGGTACCTGTGGTATTTAATTGAATTAGCTAAACTTAGAATTTGTGCGGAAATTATTAAATTGGGCGATGGTAACATGAAGTTGCCAGATTGTCATAAACTGGCATTGAATCACTCAAGGAAGGAATTGTCACCTGGTCATCAGAGCAGGGAACTCTTAACTATTCTTGTTGCAAAGCTCAGGAGGAGAGATCGAGAAGCCTATGGGAATAATTGTTGGGAGTTTAGAAGGGTAAGGAGGGATCTTCTGGAAGCATGTGAAATTATGAAAGGACTAGATAAGATGGAAACAGGGAGGTTGTTTCCATTGGCAGGTGAGGCTTGAAGATTTGAGGGACTAGATATTAGATAAAGATGAAGAATAACAGCTTCTCTCAGATTGTATTGAATCTATGGAATTCCTGTCTAATAAAAGCAGTGGAGGCTGCTTTATTAAATGTATTTAAGAGATTTTTTTTGAATAGGGGAATTGATGGTTATGGGAACAGATGGGTGAGTGGAGTTGAGACCGTGGCCAGATGAGCCAGGATCTTACTAAATTGTGGGCTGGGCTCAACAAGACTGAATAAAGTAGTGGAGGCTGTTTTATTAAATGCATAACAGAATTTAATTCCATGGGTCCTTCTGGTCACTTCCATTAAATTGACAAGGAATGCTATCATCCACAGATTTTCCTGCTAGCTATGCACCATGCATTACTACAGTATTGTTTCTTTGCAGGATAAACGTACAGAAATTCTCTGTTCACAGCTCTTTTACAGAAGGACTATAATGATTAAAAGAACAATCTTAGGACATTTAAAGGTGACAATATATAATGGTATTTGTGATTTCTCTGGCTATTGAGTGGTGAGACTTATGCACACTTAGTATTTTGCTGTTTTAATTCTGGATATTTAAGTTGCTGTCCTGCATGAAAAGCCACATTTTCAATTCTTAATGGGTGTTGGCACGAAGCATGTATAACTTCAATTCTTAGTTGACAAGGATAGTGGTTGGGGCTTGTGATCATTCAATTCATTTAATCCCTAACTGTAGATTTTACTTGTTTTACAAGGTTGTTTTGCAAAATTAGAAAAATGTTACTGAACTTAAAGCTCTTCGTGTAAAATTGTGAATCCATTGGTTTTGTTTTCAATTTGCAGGCATTTTTAGAAAGGTTGGTTCCTTAACTCTGCTTGCAGGTACATTGTTCAGGATCTGATGGAAACAGACCTGTATAAACTGCTGAAGACTCAGCAACTTAGCAATGATCACATCTGTTACTTCCTGTATCAGATTCTCCGAGGCTTAAAGTACATCCACTCTGCCAATGTCCTTCACCGGGATCTCAAGCCATCCAACCTTTTGCTCAATACTACCTGTGACCTGAAGGTTAGTATAAATTTTTTCCCCACATTTTAAAATCACAGCTAACACTGAAATTTCAAAAATTAATAAAGTGAAATATTGGTCTACCAGTAACACTGGCTCTTCTTGGGTGTCCCTTCAAACCATGGAGAAAGCATGTTGAGTGCATGTTTGAGAAAGAGTAGGAGGAAATATTTCAGACTCCAGGGCATTGGGGCCAGTGCTGAGGAAGGAGGGGACTTTGTGACTTTATTGATAGGATTTGTGTACTGCTGGCAAGACCATTTATTGCCCACCTCCAATTCTAAAATTCAATGGCTGAGAATCCTTGGAATCATTAACATTATATAATGAATGGGCTACTACAGAGCCAGTTAGTAGGCCATTCTACAATAGAATGATTTTGTTGCTTTTTGTGTTTAACCAGGGTTGGTGGTAGATTTTGGAGAGGGAATAGTGGTGGGAGTTAGTTAATGGATAACTACCCAGCAAAGGGAAGTAAAAGGGATTAATATCGGGACAGGTGAAGCTTTGGAGTTGAGCAGTTATGAAATAGTGCTGTTGGGGAAGTTACTAAGATGAAGTTGACAAGGATCAGTCTAGAGCAGTTTATGGGTTCAGCATGAGCTATAGGCACAAATTGCGAAAATAAAATGGAGAATTTGGCACTTTTGCGACTAAGGTGTCAGACTGGCAGGTTTCTGGACTATTTGCTCTTGTTTCTTAATATTCAACACAATTTAATTCACACCAAAGTTGGAGATTAAAATTTCCAGTGAACTGGATGAGGTTTTCTTAAAAAAAACATGAGGAAGCAGGACCCTGGTTATTGTAAAGGCAGTGTGAGAAACTGGGGCTGTGGTGAGCAAAAGGAGGTTGTGGGAAATGGAGGCCCCCACGAGCATAAGAGGGTGCCGGACAGAGGCCCTGGTAATAATAGGGGGGGAAACAAAGCAATGAATCGGATGGGAATTTTGGAACAATCTGATTACAGATTTTCAGAGTTTTGGATTTGAGACAGTAACAAAAGCCCATCTTGTGTTTACATTTTATTCCTGGATGTGTTTGGATTTTGGGAAAGAGCTGGTATTATTGATCTAATATGATAACAAGGATCCATGTAAAATTTACAGGACCCCAGTAAGAAGGTCAGGCATTAGGCTATCAAATGTAAGAAAGAAGAGCATGTATCAGAAAAATTGAAAGATGATGGTGGAACCTTTATTTACTCTCCAGTTTGGGGAAATAAAACTGTGAATGGCAAAAAAGGGAGGAGTATGATGGGTGAAATTTCTAAAAATTATTAAAAAAAATTCCAACCCACCTTGTGAGTGGCACTAAATCTCATTATGATGAATGAAGTGCAGTATTTTTTATTGCAAGACTGTTTGAGACAACTTCACAACATTCATAATTTTAGTGAGGTGGAAAAAGGACTAGAAAGCTTAAATGTGAATGGAGGAGCCTTAATTTAATGGTGTTCCAAAGGAATCTGAATCGTGTGGTTTGGAAGCAATTGTTTACAAGCTTAATAATTTTCCAAGGCTGGTGGGGGGGGGGGGGGGGGGAGCAGTGTGCACCAGGGAGGAGGAGAAAGGAATGGAAATGTGTTCAAAAGACTATTTCAGTGGTTCAAAATACAAAAGAAAGAGCAGGGCTCATGACAAATATCAGGGTTCACCATTCAGAAGAAATGAGAAGAATCAAATTCCAGAAAAGACATAGCTGATGATCAAAAGAAGATGATGTTGATGAGACCTAAAACCTGATCATGGTAAGGCAAATGTGTGTTGTTGAGAAAGAATTGGAAAAGCATTTATTTAGTATTAATTGTTAACATACCTCTTCACTGAAGGAGATAATGTCAGACTAAAGGAGATGGTTAAGAAATTGAATATGAAAATAGATGTACTTAAATCTTTGATATGAGGCAGTAGCTGTATAGAATAGTATAAAATTGATAAATGAACAAATCAGAATGTATAGATGAATGGTTGCTTTACAGAGTGGAGGGACATTTGCTTGAGTGGAGTTGGTCTTGATCAATGTTCTTTTTGATGTTATAATGACCTGGGATTGGATCAGAATTTATTGTTGTGAACATGTCACGAAGTTTGTTTTGTGGCAGCATTTCAGTGCAAATATTGCTATAAATTTGCATATTAAAAATAGCGTAATAAAAAAATAAGAGAAAGTAAGGTAGTGTCTGTGGTTCATTCCTGAATCAGATCCCTGAATAATCAATGAACAAGACACTCTTACTTTTCATGCACTTTTATTTTTTTATATAGTAATGTAAGATGGTTCATAATATGAATGCTTGCACTATAGTGACGATAAATACTGATTCTGGTTCAGAAATCTGATGGCAGAGGGGAAGAAGCGGTCCTTGTGCTGCTGAATGCTCATCTTCAGGCTCCTGTACCTTTTTCCTCCCGGATGGTAGTCGAGTGAAGAGGGCAGTGGGGGTCCTTGAGGATAGAGGCTTCTTTCTTAAGACACCACCTCTTATAGAGGTCCTCGATGGAATGAAGACTGGTGCCGTGATTGTGCTGGTTCAGGTCACAACTATAGTTATTGTTTTGTTCAGTGGCACTTCCCTACCTGACAATGATATTTATTAGTCCGAAAGCTCTCCATGGCACACCTGTATTTAAAAAAAAAAATTGGTGATTTATGAAATCTCTTCACTGTTTGTGAGCCTTAACACACTGCATATCCAGCATAACTTTGCATGTGATTTGAAACTAAAGTACAATAAACAGTGATGATATAACAGACATCAAGAGGAGACTGGTGTACAGAGGTTAATTCTGGCAGTACATCTTAAAGGATGGGAAAACCATCTGACCGATACAGAGAACTAACTGGAGTGGGATTTGGGGGGGGGGGTGGGGGGGGGGGGGGAGCGTGGTTGGGCAAGGGTTTGGTGAGATGAAGAGAGACTGGATTGGTATGTTTAGACCAGAGGAGGATTCAGGGTGATTTGTGTCTTCAAAATTGATTTTGGAAGCAAATGATGGGGGAAAAAAAAATTCCAACATTGGTAAATAGGGCAATAAAACCCATAGCAGTATTAGCTATTATCATCTAGGATCCAGTGTCATCGTGTAGTGAAAGGCAATTCAATAATATCAAGCATAAAATTAGAAATTATTTCAATACAATGGAGGAAAACCAATCAGGAATAATTATTCCTTTTCAAAGAACTACACTAGTTCAATTTGGACAAATAATCACCACCACAGCTTTCCAGGTACACAGTGGGTGTAAATGAGATGTGAAAGTGCACTGTTGAAGAGTAAAATTCCATTTTCAACAAATAATGGAGTTTAATGCATTGTATCTGATTGTAATCAGGCCTTTTTATTTCTCTACTTTTAGTGTTATGCAAATTTTAATGCATTTTAACAATTCTTTCCAAGACTGATCACTGTGCTTTTAAGTCCAATGACTGAGTTTGAATTGTGCATTTGTCGTGCAGCACAGAAAGAGCCCCTTTGGTTCAGTCAATGCTGAGAAGTCTCCAATTATGATTCCTTTTACCAGTACTTGGTCCACATTCTTCTATACCTTGATTTGAGTGTATGTCTGGTTGATTAAAATATTGTGAGAGTACCTGTTTCCACCTCGCAGTCAGACAGTGCTTTCTAGATTTCAACTGTCCTCTCAAAAATTCCTCGGATGACCTCTATAAGTCATGTTGTTCTTATTATGCTACTGTCTACTCTTATTATGCCCTTCATAATATTGTGTACCTCAATTTCTTTCCCCCCACCCCCCCCCCTCCCCCATAAACCTAGCTTATCCAGTCTCTCATAACTGTAATGCTTTATCTTATCCAATTTCTGGGTGCACACCCCGCATATTTGATCCACACCTTCTACCTTCGCCACTGAAGTCATATTGTTCCTGTAGAGTGATGACACAATGCTATAGCCTAACCAATATTTATAAATTTGTAATATAACTCTTTGTGCTCTGGCTAATGGAAAAGAGTATCCCTTTATCTCGCCTAGCTTTTGTTGTCAATTCATTGTCTATCATCTTGAGATTAACCTGCACACTAATTTTGAGCAAATTATTCATGGTATTAAATTTGAAGCTTCATCTGTGTTAGTCATCTTGAAACTCTGACCTATCAGATTCTTATTTAAAATAACCACAATAATCACAGCTTGGTATTCTTAAATAAAATTTAATTAAAGTTGGGAAATAACTTGTTCACTCAGATCAAGTGAATTTATCTCAAGGCTGTCATACTTGAATTCCCTTTATGATAGTCATGTTATTTTGGATTGTTAAATGATAAACATTACAGATTTACAGTTTCAAAATGTAGAGCTCGGTGGTGTTAAAGGTATGCAGAAGAAATAATTAGTACTGTCAATTGATTGTGATTAATAGAAATAGTTTAAACAAAGCAAAATATTTATTTGTTTTGATCATGCTAACATTGGGGTAAAAAAATTAATACTTTTAAAAAAAAAAAAAAAAAAATTGCACACTTGTGAGGGATCCATCTTGAATTCTTAAGGCAGCCACAGGTACAATCCTTAACTCAGAAAGTTAAGGTAGATTCTTTAAGATCGAAGCATCCTCGTGATCCAATATTTCAAGTTTAAATTTATAACTCTGTAACCTAATGAAATTTGGTCCATTCAAAAATTGTATTTTTCCCTTTGCTCTTACCCTTCTATTCAATTTAAAATGTGTTTTAATTCCTGCCTTTCAATTCTGAATGGTCTTTCGCCTGAAACATTAACTCTCTCCACAGAACCCACAGTATAAGGGAATTAGGGGTTATGGAGAGAAGGCAGGGACAGGGTACTGAACTTTAAGATTAGCCATGATCTCATTGAATGACGGAGCAGGTTCGAAGGGCCGAATGACCTACTCCTGCTCCTATCTTCTATGTTTCTATGACTTGAGTGTTTCCAAATTTGGTTTATTAATTTAGTAGTAGATAGTAGTCGGCTTTATTTGTCAATTTAAGGAAAAAAAACTCAAGATATTTAAAATATTCCAGGCACCCAACACTTTAAAAAATGTGTCTGATGCCTTTTTTTTTAAAAAAAAAAAAAAGCCTCTGGCCCCTTCCCTAAGCTTTGCCTCACTAGCCTTAAATTGATGTCCACGATCATTGTCCATTGCTGTCCTGGGAGAAAGGTGCTGACTGACCACTCTATTTATGCCTCCTATCATCATACACACCTCACCTACAGGAAAAAAGGAATCTCAGGGTTATATGTGATGTCATGTGTATATACACTGACAGTGTCTGAAAGTCACCTATAAACCTCTGTCGCTTCAAGGAGAAAAGGCCTAGCTCACTTATTTTCCCCATAAGACATTCTCTCATCCATGTGGCATCCTGGTATATCTCTGTAACTTCTCAAAAGCTTCCACATCCTCCTTGTGACTAGGAGAGAACAAAATACTCTAAATGAGGTCTAACCAGAATTTTGAGCTGCAACATTACCTTGGTCTTAAATTCAAGCCTGGTTAATGAAGGCCAGCACACCATGTGCCTTCTTAACCGCTTATTGACATGTGGCACCTTTGAGGGACTTGGAGCTGAAGATCCCTCTGTTCCTCCACACTGCTAAGGATCCTGCCATTAATCTTGTATTCCACCTTCAAGAATGAATTTTCCAAATTGTATAACAACAATTTGTATAACAACACACTTTTCCAAATTGAATTTCATCTGCTATTTCTCCCCCAACTCTGCATCCTTTCTGTATCCCATTACACTAACCATCACCTCCAACCTTTGTGTCATCTGCAAACTTATTAACCTACCCTTCTACTTCATCCAAGACATTTATAAAAATCACAGGGAGCAGGGGTCCTAGATCAGATCCCTGTGGAGCACCACTAGTTGCCGACCTCCAGGAAGAATATGCCCCAGGACAAGCCAATTTTGAATCCACACAAACATGATTCCAGTGCTTCATGACTTTCTGGATGAGCATACCCTGGGAAACCTTGTCAGGTGCCTTACACCACATCCATTATTCTACCTTCATCAAGTTGTTTTGTCACCTCAAAACTCAATTAGGCTGGAGACATTGCGTGCCCTTCACAAAGCCACGCAAACCATCCCTAATAAGACTATGCCTTTCCAAATGCTTGTAAATTCTGTTCCTAAGAATCTTCTTCAATAGTTTGCTGTTGTAAGACTCACTGGTCTCTAATCCCCAGAGTTAACCTTATTACCTTTCTTGAACAACAAAACAACATTTGACATCCTCCAATCATTTGGTGCTTCACCTGTGACCAGGGAGGATGCAAAGATCATAATTAATGGCCCAGCAATCGCTCCTCTCTCTCTTCTCGTGGTAACCTAGAGTGCATCCATGCAGTCGTAGGAATTTATTTATCCTAATGTTTTTCAGAAGTTCCAACACTAAGTCCCTCTCAACCATGACATGCTCCAGCACGTTAGCCTGTTCTACGCTGACCTTCCATTCTGGTAAACAGTGAAACAAAGTATTCATTAAAGACCTCCCCTACCTCCTGCTGCCTCCAGGCGCGTTTCCCCTTGTATCACTGAGTGGTTCTACCCTCACTCCAATCATTCTTCTGTTCTTGATGTATGTGTAGAATGCCTTGGGGTTTTCTTTGGTCCAATTTGTCAAGGCTGTTACGAGTCCAGAGGACCCCAAAACCCAGCAGCAATAGATATGCACCACGTCAAACGATTACATAAACAGAAGTTGCTTTTAATTATCTTTGAACATGAAAATAGAATCAAACTTTAACTTATCTCTATTGACTCACTTAACTTAATTCTAAGCGCACATGTCTGTAATGTGTGTGAGTTAAGCAAAGTTCTGTGGTTCACAGTCCAATCTCACTGGTTGCAGGCAATGCTTATACTGTGCACAGAAGTTGACATTAATAAAGTTCACCATGCTTTGGTGCTTAACAGGTAAATGGTTACCACTCAGGAGGGTTCTTGTTGGTTTTCAGAGAGACATCCACAACTGGTTCCTTTTTAATCAGCCACTCCAGTGTCTTGCTGACGAAACTTGCCTCCTTCTTTCAGGTTACCACGAAGTTCCTTTCTGTTTCTTCTATTCCAAGGGAAACACCGGACAGCTAGTCCTCTCCTTTGACCAGACCGTCTTCCAAAGCTTGCCAGCTTGTGTTCCCCCCCTTCTCTCTCTCTCTCTCTCCCCCCAACTCTGAGAGTAAAGCCTCTTTTTCTCCTCTGCCTGCAAAGATCACATGACCTTCCAGACAATAAATGCTTCTTTCCAGACAAAGCTGCTACTGCCTGTTGTTCCATTTGTTGCCTTTTGCAAATCAGTCCATCATATCTCTGAGTCCTGTTGCAAAAGTTCCTGCAAAAACTGTTTTAAAATGTCTGTGTGACCTGCTCTAACTAACCTTTCCCAATTTATCTCCCAAACACCTCTATATACTCTGTCACAAAGCCTTCTCGTGTTCCCATCTAGTGCTCCAAAGTCCTTTCTTGAGTTCCTCCCTTCTGACCTTCATTCTCAAGAGCTGTGCCTGACTTTCTTTCTAAATCTTAAAAATGGTTCCTTCATCCTCTTGATTAAATGCGCCACCTCTTATTAACCATGGTTCCTTTCCCTATATCAGTGGAACCAGTTTATTCAGAACCCCGTGAAAGTGGTCCCTAAATAATCCCACGTTTCTGCTGCACATCTGAACATGTGTGCCAATTAACACTCCCAAGATTGTGCATAATACCATTGTAATTAGCTGTCCAATTAAATATTTCCCCAAGTCGTCTACTACTCAGCTTGTCCATGGCTCTGTTAAAGGTTAGGTAGTTATTGCCATCTTCTAAATGATTATCCACTGAGAAGTCCCTGCCATTATAGCCTCTCTTCAAATTCAACCCCATCTTAGCCTTTTACAGTAAGGAGGTGCCCATCGATATTGGGCAAGTTGAAGTTGCCCATGATGACAACACTTATATTTGCACCTTTCCAAAAACTGCCCACTTAACTGCTCAGTGGCTATTTGGATATATATTCCCAATAGAGAGATTGCTCACTTTCTGTTTCTGACTGCCACCCACTTTTACTCAGTAGACATCCTTCCTTTATGCAGCTATGATGCTATACCTGTTTAGCAATGGCACTCCCTCCACCTCTTTTACCTTCTGCCACATCCCTTTTGAAACATCGAAACCCCAGAGCATCAAGCAGTCAATCCTGCCCATGCAATAGCCAAGTCTGTAATAGCCACAACATCGTAATTCATGTACTGATCTATACTCAAGTTAATTGCCTTTATTCTTAATACTTTTGTATTAAAGTGAACATTTCAAGCCATCCAACTGGTGACCAAATTAAATTGTATGACAGCATTAGTAATAATTCTTGCTAATGTTTTTTTTAAAAATACAGTCCTTGATTCTCATACAGAATTCTAAATTGTCTTTGGCCAGTATCATTTAGTGATGTGGACCCAGTACTGAATTTCAAATTCCCTGGATGGATAATTCTAATGATTTATAGCCTAAGAATTCCTTCTTCATTTTAGTCGAGGATATGCTGGCATAGTGATTAAATCACTAGCTAACATCTGGGGGCATTAATCTAGATATATAATCTTAATCCACCACAGCAACTGGAGATTTAAATTCAAGTAATTAAATAAATCTAGAAGGAAAATCCAGTATCAGTAAAGTAACTAAAATTACCACATGGATTTTAGAAAAAAATATTATTTTGATCACTAACATCCATTGGGGAGATGATCAGCAATCTATCATGTATGGCCTATGTGACTCCAGATTGTTTATTGTTAACTGTTGATCATTCCTCTCTTGAAAACAAAACCCTCCTGAATGTCAAACATACCATGAAGCCCCATAGCTATTGATTCTGAGCTCTTTATCTGGAAATGATGTATTTTTGATATCCACCATAGTCCAGTACATTTCAATGACGTTCAGAGTTTATGCGGAGTCCTTGAGCTATTTTATTGCTGTAATAGTTCTGTGAACTGGCTTGTGTTAACTATTGAAAGAGGAACAAGAATTTAATGTGATGGGCATCGTATAAGCTATAGAATCAAATTCAGAAATTAGAGAAATATAGTCTTAATATCCTTTGGACTGGGTTACCTTTCGTGGAATGACATATTGAATCGCAGATAGAGCTGTTCATTGTGAAGAATTTGGTGAAATCTTCAGGAGGATCAGGGATGACCTGCTTTCACTGCACATTAATAGCTCAGTAGTGGAGAGCTCCAAGATCCTTGAAGTCCACTAAAGTGACCTATCCTGGACACACATCTCCTCGCTTGTCAGAAAGGCACAACAATGACTCCACTTCCTTTTGAAGGCTGAGGTGGGCAAGGCTACCGGGCACCATTCAGTCAACTTTCTACAGGAGCTCCATCGAGAGTATCCTAGCCAACTGCATCACAGTGTAGTATGGTTGCTGTTGAGCATGGGAATCCAAGGTCAATCCACAGCGGCAGAGAGGATCATCAGGGACCTTTTTTCCCCTTCCCCCTCCCCTCCCCCCATCCCCCGGCCCATCAATGTAATTTACCAGGATAATTGTTTAAAGAGGACTTGCAAAATCTTTGACTCCTACAACCCTGTACACAGCATCTTCCAGCTACTCTAGTCGGAATAGATACAGAAATATTAGAGCCTGAGGAACAGCTTCTTCCCACGGGCAGTGAGACTGTTGAACTGCTAAAACAATTCCCTTTGACTCCACTATTACTAATAATATTGATAATGTATCTATAGGTTCTTGTGTATGTGTATCATTGTCTGTCTGTGTTTGCACTATTTTGCACCATGGACTAGAGAACGTTGTTTCATCAGGTTGTAGATCGGATGATAAATAAACATGAAATTGAACTTGAAAATAAAGGTAACTAGCTCTGTGCTAACCCCTTGCTACTTAATTTTTTCAACGATCACTTCTGAGTTTGAACTGGAGTGAAAATTATATTATATTGAAGACCTCACTGTGCTTGGGAAATATTGTTCACTACCTTAACAGGTTATAACTGAAACACTGTATTCATCATCTACGTTCACCTGAAGTCAGGTTGGCTCCATGGTGGGACATAAAAATGTTATGTATTTTGAATATAGTTTGATCCATAGTTGTCTGTATGATCTTTGAGGTAGGAATAGTTTCCAGTTAATTTGGATATGACATTCAAAAATGGTGGTGATTAATGATTTATATGAGAGATCCAGCCTATAACCTCAGAAGTAATTCCTTAAATTTCAAACATTATTGTTATAAATTGTAGTTGGACTAAATCTTTGAAATTTTTGGGATACTTTGAGGCACTAGTTTTTTTTATCAGTGACATACATTAACGATTACCTTTGAATGATAAGTTGTGAAATATTTGTAAAAAGAATCTTGCACATGCAGTTTTATTGCAGTTGAAATGGTTAAACTTTTTTTTTGATGGGAGCCACTAGTTTTTCTGCTCAACTTGCCCCTAAATTAAAGCTGGTTATGAGTCTTGGGTTGAACTGTGCTTTGTTTTGCAAATTTTGGCCAGCTGTGAAAGGGAAATTGAAATGGTTTCCAAGTACAGTACTGATGTTTGCATCATTGAAGCTAAAATTGAGCTCTTTGGTCTTGTGACCTTCTAACCTCATCGCATCTTTAAATTGCAGCATTTCTGCTTTTATTGTGTCACTGGGGAATTTTAAATGCAACTAGTCTCCTTGTGTGCTCCAGTTGGTAAACAGTTGGGGAAGGTTTTTTTGGGGGGAGGTGGGAAAAGCATCTAATTGAGTTCCCTTTATGGGAGATGGAACCAGATTGGAGAGTGGAAAGAAACTGGGGTGGTTGAAAAGACTGGTGTGAGAGAGAGGACCTGGGTGGGCCAGAAGGCGAGAGGAAAAGGAAAGTGGGTTACTTGAAATTGGATAATTCAGTGTCAGTGCTGTTGAGTTGTAGACCACCCACGTGGAATGCAAGGTACTTTTCCCACTTGCTTTTTGTTGGGCCTTGCCCTGGTTGTGGAAGAAGTTGATTGACTGGTTAAAATGGGGAAGGGAATTAGCTTGTAACTGGGAGCTCAAGATGGCTTCTGTGGAGAGAGCAGATAGAGAGATGCTTGACAAAACTGTTGTCACGCTAATGATGTTCTATGATGGTTAGTGGCTACTACTGAAAATTACCTTCATGCTATTCCACTTTGTGATGTACTGTTATTAATCAAATATTTTAAACGGGACACAGTTTCAAGACCAGATTTCATTTGCTAATTAATGATCTCCACTAGCTCTCCCTCCTGAATGAATAGAGTTCCATAGAAATCTATTTTGCTAGCATCTGTTATCTTCCAATTCAGTAACCCCATGACATTTCCACTTTAGTTGTTACGTATTCTGTTGATCAAGTTTACATCTACAGTATTTTTTAAATTTTCTTGGAACCCCCAATAAATTTTAGAAAGTAATTTGTCAGACTGTTTCCTCGGAGTTCCTCAGGTTTTGGATATGGAGACTTTTTTTCTGGATGTCAGAATCTTAATGGAAAGTATTTCTCTGATTATTAATAACCAAAGATTATTAATATTCTAATGCAGGGTTGCTTTTTAAGAGGTGAAATTTTCATATTCTGTACCCACCCCCACCTTTGTTTGAGTCTTCAAAACAAGTCTATGAATAGTTTGTTGCATTTTGTATATTTCCTGCAGGAATTGTGTATTAGCAAACAAACTTTAGACCATGCATCATTTAAGGACAAGCTGACATTGATCATGCAAATCCAGTGCTGAATCCAGCTGCTCTGATACTTGTGGATTGTTTAATGCCAGATTCATTAGATGTTGCCCAATGGTCATGTGCTTAAAGTGGTATGGATCATGATGGAGTAGGGTAATGGATAAATATTGGGAGGAATTTTGGTAAGATTACAGTAGATTATACATACACACATTTTAAAACAGATCTTATTTGAAAGACTGAAGAATTCATAATCAATAACATTGCAGGATCTCTGGAGAAGGTGATGCACATTTCACAAGTAAGTGCTAATTGAAATGACATGAAATGAAAGACCATTGTTTGTAGGAGACAAACTGGCTGTTAAAAAGTACTTAGAGTACTCACAGAAAGGTCACTCCTGGGTTTTGTTTATCTAAGACAACATCTTGACCAAGGAGAAGAACTCCTGTTGTTTGCTGGAGAAGGTGGGGGTTTTGCAAGTGTCACATGGGCTTTCTGGCAGTTGGAGTGAGAGAGAGAGAGACAGAGAAAAGTTAACAAGCTCTCCCAGCTAGTGTATGGGAGACACTGAAAAGCAGCTGAACTGTACAAGCCAGGAAGAGCTGATTGAAACTGATGAGAAGCCCCAGAGCATTGGATGGCTGGAAGTGCTATCTGTCCGATGTTTCTCTTGGAATAAGAGGAACAAAAGGAAGTCTGGTGGCCTGAAAGAAAGAGGTTACCATCTGGAGAACCCTGATGGGGCAAGTTTCATCAGCGAGACATTGAGGTGACTAATAGTGGTACCTCAGTTGTGGAAATCCTGGAACAACAAATCTCTCTATGCAAACACTACAAGAACCTTCCTGAGTGGTAAACATTTACCTTTCAAGCACCGAAGCTTGGTGAACTTTATACATGTTAAATTCTGTGCACAGTATAAGAATTGCCTGCTACCAGAGAACTTGGAAGAAGGAGAAGTGAGATTGAACTGTGAACCAAAGAACTTTTCTTAAATTTACACACCTATTACATACATGAGCGCTTAGAATTAGAAGGGGGTTAATTTGGGTTAGTTCAGTATAGAGATAAGTTAAAGTTTGATTCTGTTTTCATGTCGGCGCTAAAAAAATCTGTTTCTTTTCAGTTTTCGGATCTTTGGATAAGGAGTACTTGACCTGTATGAGGAGTGAAAGAAGTTCTTTTATAAAAGGTTATGAACTTGACATTAAAATGGAAGTTCAATATAACTTGGTTGCTAGCTAAACAGTAAAACAGAGACACAGCAATGATACTAAATTCATCCCTTGACATTCCTACTAATGGAATAAATAAATTGGGTTGTTTTTTGGCATGGCACAGGCTCAAACGTCGCGATATTTCCTTTTAAGTTGGTAGTCTGTATTGCCACTGCATTAGTATTGTCAGGTTTCTGTAAGACCATTTCTAGAATATTGTTGTGCTTGTTTAGGACATCAGATGTTGCTTTGTCTGTGAGTTAACATTGCCCGATCTATTAGCTAGGTCAGTGAAATCTCACAAGCTGCCTATTCAGCATAATTTTCACTGTACTTTGGGCATTTTCATCTTCACTTGCTGTCAGTCTGAGAATAATTTCTCAATCAATGAACAAACTGTATCAGCTAACAGACTGCAAAGCTGTGTGCCTTCTGGATTTCTTGGCTTCATCTCAGCGCATTATATCAGACATAATTAATGTTGAAAACTTTGAAGTAGCTATAATATCCTTCATCACACTTGTCACTGCCCATCAAATCAAGTATCTATTTCAATAGGAGGTGGGGAAAGATGATTGTGTATTCTATATAAATGTCTATAAATTGCCACAGGCAGTGTTTGGGTAGTTTAAACTGACTCAACCTTTAAGTTGTTATTTTGGCATGAAATTCAATACCAGCTTGCTCACAATGTTTGTAGCTCAGATGTAAGAAGTGGAAGTCCAGGATCAAATGTGGGCTCCATTTCAGTACATGAATTGGGAAATATCCTGCAATATATGTATATATAAATATATATAGATATAAAAATAAATAAAAATTCTATTTTTCCTCCATTACAGATTTGTGACTTTGGATTGGCACGTGTGGCTGATCCAGACCATGATCATACTGGGTTCCTGACAGAATATGTTGCTACCCGTTGGTACCGAGCACCTGAGATTATGCTCAACTCCAAGGTGACCGTTACAGATCTTTTGGTCTTTAATCTTAACTCTGAGTTGACTTTGTGCAAGGCTGAGAGGTTCTGTAAATTGTGATTTGTTTTCTCTCTAAAAGTGTTTCAGATTTTGTTTCTTTAGTTCCTGAGTTATGCATAGTTGAAAAATGAGGACTGTGCCACTCGGCTGTTGTACTTCTACAGCAACACTGTATTTGTAGTAATTTTCTTCTGAAACCCAGATATATTGAGTATCATTTTTTAATGATTCAAACTGTATATCTGTGTATACTTGAAAATCTGGAGACTGAATGAAAGTGGGTTAGTCTGCCTTCCTACTTGTTTGGTCCAGAAATTCATTGGGAGTGCTTTTTTTTTAGTCCATTGATTTTATCAATCATCGTACTTTGTTACCTTAAGTGGTGAGAGCAATGTATTGGTGTGAGTTTGTTTCTTTCCAAGTCTCTATTAAAAATGATTGAATGATCCTGGTGGCAAAGTAATCTTGCCTCCGATACATTGATGAATATGTTCATGATGTTCCCATAGTTTGCTTAAAACTCTGAAGCTAGACTTGGATCACAGAAAGCAAAAAAAAAAAAAAAAAAAATCTACCCTTGTTTTGAATAGCCATGGTGTTACATGATGCATTTTAGAAACTTGGTTTAACAACAGTTCAACTGTGGATCCTCCAGAGTTTGCAGGGATGTTCCTCCTGTGGTTAAAACTCAGAAAATAGAAACTTTGAATCAGATAAACGTGGAAATGGAAACCATTAACATTTCAGATTGAAGTTCTGGTGAAAGGTCTTCAACACTATTATTTCTCTTTTGATAGATGCTGTGCGACTTTGCTAAGTTCTTGCAGCAACTTGTGTTTTAACTACAGATTTCTAGCATTTGCAGTTATTTTCTGACTCTCTTGTATTATACCTAAAGTTGGTTGTTTTGGGAAATTTGGGAAACTAACTTTAGATGAACCAAACAGCTGAACTTTTCAGGTTACAGAATATAGCAGTGTCGAGCTTAAATATTTTAAATTTAATTTAAAAAAAATTTTTTAGACATGCAGCATGGTAACAGGCCATTTCGGCCCACAAATTTGTGCTGCCCAATTTACACCCCATTAACTAACATCCCTGGTAAATTTTGAACGGTGGGAGGAAACTGAAGCACCCGGAGAAAACCCAAGCAGACACAGGGAGAATGTACAAACTCCTTACAGACAACGCGGTATTCGAACCCCGGTCCAGTCCAGATCTCTGGTGCTGTAAAGGTATTTCATGAACTGCCACATCAACTGTGCTGCCCCTCTCCTCAAGACTTGAGTTTTGACCCTGATGTTGAAAATGTGATAAAACTCCATTCTGTATTAGGTATTTTGTCCTCTGAATTATGTTGAGGAAAAACTGTAGTCAGGGGAGTAGGTTGGTAACTTAGAAAATCCTAAAATAAAAGCCTTCATTTAGCACTAGAAAATTAAGAGCAAGAGTTGGGCCACTGTTCATCAAGATCCTGGCTCATCTTCTGCATTAGCACAATTCTCCATCACTATCCCTATTGAATTTAAATTCCTTAACGTTCAGACATCTTTTGATCTCTGACTCCATGACTAAGCTGCCACAGCTCTCTGGGAATTGCAAAGATTTGCCACTTCTAAATGGTGACATGTATTTTGATTTTGCTCTTGGATGACCCACTCTAATTTCTATGTAAACATCCTTCCTTTATCTTCCTCCCTGAGTCCTGAAATTTTCAGTGAGCTCTTATTCTGAGTATTATTCTATACTCAGAAACTATCCTAGTTTTGTTCTCTCTTCTTGCAGCATACCCCTATTCAGGAACCAGTTTGGTAGCTCTGCATTCTCCTGAAGGAGTATGAAAGGATTATTTTAAAAAAAAATCCTCCTGCAGTTGCTTTTTGCTGGAGTTGGCTGGAACAATGTTTAATTTGCTTCATAAAATATTTTTGTTTTTGTTTGGGCCCTTTTCTGGGTATTTCATCATACAAGATGACTTGCCTCTCCCATACATCTTTCTCCAGTTGAATGGCCTCACATTGGCCAAGCTCTTATTAATCTAGCGAAAAACAGGGCATCAGTTGCAATGGATTCTCTTCCTGCGAATGCAGCATCACTTCAGCTATTTTCAAGGATTTAGCCTTGTTGATTACTCACCTACATGCTGCTCTTGACTTTTGTTACGAGTTACCTCACGGTGACCTGCTGGATACTTTCATACCAATTATCACATTGTCTGATGCTTAACACCAATTAGAAAAATGTGTTCTGAGTAAATATTGGAAAAAATTATGGCATCTCCAGCCCATCCTGACAATTGTTTGAAACAAAACAAGGTCATTTTCAATCTGAGTGTCACAGTGACCCCAAGATAGACTTGTTATGCAATTGTACAATTACCAAGGTCATCTTTTTCCAACTCCAAAACACAACTTAAAAAAAAGATCCTTATCATAAAGTTCATTGATTACATTCCCATTTAAAACTTTGTTATCTCTAGGTTTATTAAAATTCTATGGTTTGGTTGCAGAATTTCACCCTCTGTCAACATGATCTCATCAAAAAAATAGCAAATTCTGTACCTCATTACTCATCCTTGCTAACTTTAGTTGGCTCCTGGTCCAGTAGCATCTCAGTTTTAATATTTTCATCCTTTTTCAATTCACTTGATTGCCTCCCCTCAACCATATTGGTCATTAGGTTTATGACATTCAGATCCCCTGTGTTGATTACATCATCTTTTGAGGATGGGCAGGGAGGCCAAAGTGAGGGTTGGTTGTCAAGGTCCTGGCTTCAATTGCCAAGAACTTCTCTTTGTAAAGCTCTCTGGCTCTCCACTTTCTATAAAACATTCTGAAACCACCTTTTCATGTTTAGGTGATACTTGTCACTCAAAGATGCTAAGCAAGTCAGTGATGTGGCACAGAAACAATCCCTTCAATCCGAGTGAGACCATGCTTCCCATGAAGCATCCATTTACATGCATTCCTACCAACACATCTGAATTCTACTCCTCTCATCTGAATGCATCTGCCCACATCCCAAAGGAACCCACACAGTCACAGGGAAAATGTACAAACTAAACAGCATCCAAGGTGGTGGGGGGTCAGGATTTAACCTTGGAGAACCATGTAGAACTTTATAGTTGCATGAGGAAGCTGCAGGTGCTGAAAGAACGCTGCAACACCAAAAAGGTTGTTGGACTGATGATTGGGCATGAGTCAAAGACATTGAAATTAGGCTAAATTAATTCTCCAACAGTTGTCCAATTGGGCGACTTGCCCATGGGTGAAATGTATTTTAAACTTCTGCAGCCTCATTGTTCAATCTGCCAGTCTTGGCTAATGCATGGTTGTGAGCAAGTCTCCACAGTTTTAAAATATTGCTTTTGTATGTTTGCCTCATCATCTGTCAGTGAAACCCCAACCTAATCATTTACGTGCCTTGTTGGTTGTTGAGAATAACTATAATTAATTCAAAGCACTGAGGACTTGTTCTTTGTTGTTGATTCAAATGAACTTGCTGTTTCCTTGTGAAAATCTCTACAATTTGCATGATACCCAGCACGTTCCTGTTGCAGGACACAGCATTCCTCTGTGGATCACCACTGACACCAACCCCCACACCCCACCTCAGCCCAAAAACAAACCATTGAGATGATTGGAGACAGCAACTGTGTTTAATAGGGAGAGGGAGAGAAATAAATGCTTGACTTATTAAGTGGAAAAATGATAAATTAAAATTTAGTGCTCCTGCCAATCAGCAGCTGAAAGACATATGGGTTCCATATTTCTTAGTGGCCCCACTAAAAGTCTCTTAACTGCATTTCCAGCAATTTTCTTCCGTTTTAAGGCATTTTGCAGTTTATAGTATGCTCTTGTTTGTGCTTCGCTCAGGGCTGAAATATTCGGAAGTATAATTAGCTTGTGTATTTATTAATAAAGATAATACCACTCACCTATGCACTGGAGATGATTTGCACTGGCCAACTAACTTACCAACCTGTGAGAGGAAACTAGAGCACCCTAAGGAAATCCACATGGGAAGCCAGAGTTGCAAACTGCACGTTGGCAGCATGAGGGGTCGGGGTTGAACCCATGTTGCTTTGAGCAGCAAACATTCTTTTATCAGAAATGCAGTTTTACCACATTGAGTTTAAAATAATTTTAATGTGTCTGAATGCAATGAAGTGATGCCACCCCCAAGATGTCTTGATTGCCTATGACAGCCAAAGCTCAGGACTTCCTGGCTGTACAAGTTTATTGAATTTAATTTAGAAAGTGTTTTTCCAGAATTGGGAGGTGAAGGAGGTCGTATCAGAGACTGTCCACACCCATGACGCTTCAATTCCTAAACTCATTTCCCAAGGATCTTTAGTTTGATCATTTCAGTAGATATTTAGTACTTGTACTCGACAGTTTTAAATATTTTAACAGATTTGTTTCCTGGTTACACTCGTTTGTGATTCGAATGGTGTTTGGGAGGTGTTGAGAAATACAAATTCGCAGCAGACCCAAAAATAACAGTTTGGTAATTCTAGCCCTTTTTTTTAAAAAAAAAAGAGACAACTGAACTGTTTAACAGCCCAGGAATATCAAAGGAATACATGTACGTTTTGCAATTTGTTCCTTCCACTGCACTCTCTCACATCCTTCAGGGTGAAGCAAACCATGAACACCTCCAAATCACGATATATTTTTGGCTGTTTATCTGAAAGCTGCAAATGAATGGGGCTGTGTCCTTGTCCTCCTACCTTCAGGGGGGAAAAGATAACAATGACTATATTTTTAAAAAAATAATGGCTCCATTTCCTATGCAACTAGGCACATGGTAAGTTTTAGCAGCCTGCAGCATTCTAGATGAGTCTTCCACCTCTGAGAATCAGAACTGCAACAGCTTGGAGAATGAACCCATGAGCAGGTGTTTTATTTGTACATAGTATATTAAGGTGGTTTACGCAGGATAGATCGCACCAGACATCACTTCTAGGGGAAATCTGCCTCAGTATTATTCTGTAGAGCAATTAACATTTGTCTGGACTCAGCAGCTGAAGTCACAGATCACATAATTTCCTCTACTACCTATTAAAATTGGAGTGTGGCTTTCCTGCTCATTCACAGAAAAATTAGAACCATGTTGGACAGTGGAAAGTAAAAATCCAGCAGTTTGAAGAGTTCACGCTGTGACTTTGGCTTGCATGCAGTATCGAGCAGCCTGAATATTCAGTGTTTAGACCATTGTGGTCATTGTTTTGATGGGACTCCATTCTTTGCTTTAAATCTGTTAAATTTAATGTTGGGCTGCATTCTGCAATCACGGGCTCCTTGATTAGCCTACACCTTGCAGTGGCATGAGGTTGTCCAGAGCATGAGTCAAAATTGAATTTATTGTCATGTGATTGTACAAGTACAACCTGTGAAACAGGATTCTCCAGTCCTTGGTGCAAAACACGCAGACATACAGCCAGACATAGCACACATACAGACAGACAATAGAAATATTTCATCTACACAAACATTGTTTCATGAATATGGGTCTTGGATGGTTAGTGTGAGCAGTTCCTGTGGTCATTCAACATTCTCAGATGGAGTGTTTTCGAATCAAATAAGAGAGCACTCCGTTTTCTCTGCCTTGTGTTCCCTCAACTACATGGCCTTTCTGCCTCTGCACTGTGGCTGGCATGGAATGGGGTCTGATAGTTCTGTTACTAACCACACATGATGAACAGCAATAGACAGTGTAGGCTTTTGAAATTTGATGCCCAGATTTAATGTTGAACTGATGGGGAGACGGGAGTTGTCGCTGCTACAGACTCACGAATTCTCCTTGCGTTGCCTTTGAAGAAATGTCCATCCACACAAGCTGTGATCATAACGCTCCTGGTCCTTTTGTAGATGAGACTCAAACCGGGCAACCTCCATGGAGCTTCCATCCCCCTGGCACTGGTCTCTCCAAGTGACCTTCACTGTTAGAGGGTTTACTTCCAAACCCTCCTGGCACAGGCCAATCCACCGAAAAGGCCCAGTCATTCACAGAGCATGCTTTGCTCTGAATTTCACAAATATGGCTGGCCACAAGAGCTGCTTTCAAAGAGCTGTTTCCTCTCCAGCCGTCAGCATGGTTCTCCCTTTGCAAAATCACAATGCCTTTGCAAATGTATCAAATTCTAGACAGACTGACAAACCTTCCCTAATTGTCGCTGGGCTGTGACTTGTGTTTGTGTGATATGTTAAATGTTAACTGTGACGATTCAATCCCTCCTGTCTATACTATCCCTTACAATGATAATCCCATTTTACTAAAACGGGAGCTCATAATAGTTCTCATTTTATTTCCAGCAGGCACCTCAGCAATGACACAAAAGCTGCAGTTTCTTGAAGTAGCTCCTGAGGGAAACTGAGTCCAGTTTTAGGACCCAAATTTGTATACAAACAGCAGTACTGCTAACAATGTACTTTCTTCTTTATACCAATTAGGATCTGGACATGAATCCTGCATGTTGCACATGCTTAGCTTACCAAGGTGAAATCCAAGTCATTAACCAATATTGATCATGTTTGTTCAAGAACAGCAGATATAAACAGAAACAATTGTTTTTGCAGTTACTTCTGCCTAAGACTAAAAGCATTATAAGTTTATATGAACACTAAAGCTTTGTGTAACCAATTAACTCTTTTTAATGGTTGCTTATCATTTTACCACTGCCATTGCCAGACTGCATCATAGATGGAATAACAAGGATAGCATTGCATTAAATAGCTTTCTACAGAGTAGTTAATGATGAATAAAAGTCTAATTTTGAAGAATAGGACTTAATGCCAAAATTGATTGAAGTAATTCAATATATTTATAATCTAATCTGTTTCTTTTGCAGGGTTATACCAAGTCAATTGATATCTGGTCAGTAGGCTGTATCCTGGCTGAGATGCTTTCCGGTCGACCCACTTTCCCAGGCAAACACTATTTGGATCAGCTCAATCATATTCTTAGTAAGAAACAAAGTACCTTGGCTCATGAATTAAAGTCTTTTCATTTAGGTTTAAGATGAGACTGCCTTCAAGTCTATTAGTTCCTTCAGCATTTAACTTGTGACATAAAATCTGATCAACTTCTGGGCAGTTGGTGGAGAGGAGGGAGAAAGAGTGGTACTTGATAAATAGTTTTTACAATTTTGTGTTAATATTGGTGTGAACTTCATAAGCTGTTGGTTTGACCATTGGGAGGATTGGTTTGGTTTGAGAATAACCAGGAAATTGAGGAGCTAATTGTGAACACGATTTGTTCCTATTGTTCCTGGATTGGAGGCATCACCAATTCCTCAAAGAAAAAGAAACCGCTCTCCAGGTGTCTGAAGGTAGATATCGAGCAGAAAACCTGTGACTCGAGGCAGATAGAAATATGGAAAGCTCAGCAACCTGCTGATGTCTGCGACATGTGCTGGTTCTTCAGCGCTGTGGAAAAACCTTCTGTGGACTGAACACCTAAAGCCGCAACACACTGAGTCAAAAGCAGGTGAACTCGCTGGGAACTGAGAGGTGACTGATGCTTACTGGAGGGCGAACATTGAAGATCTCCTCAACTGAAATTCTGGCTTTGACATGAGGACATTTGAATCCATCTCATACTTTGTCTATTCTTGCCTCTTTTGATTGACAAGATCTAAAAAAAACCTCCCAACCAGAAAATAATAGCACAGTCTGAGTTTGTTATACACACAAGTACAATACATATGCACTGAAATTTTTGCTGCAGTCGAACAGTATGAATGCACCAACTACAATAGTATAAATTAAATTACCACAGTACAGAAAGAGATAGTAAATGTAAAGGATAGATAAATATTCAGTTATAGTCGGTGTAAAAAAAAAAGTAAGTGGGATTTCAATAGTGAAGATCCTAGAGTAGTTTATGATTAGGGGAGCAAAGGGATGTTCAAGAGTCTGAATCAAAGCTGTTTTTTCATCTGGAGATGCTGGATTTCAGCCAAGAGGTTGTGACTGGGACAATGGCAATCCTTAGGGATGGCTGATGCCTTGAGGTAGCGCCTTGCATAGATGTCTTCAACACATGGGAAGTCAGAAGCCATGATGGACGGCTGAGTTTGCTAATTTCTGAAACCTAGAGTTCCTGGCCACTCTATTACCAGATCAGGTTTAGGAAGGGCTAAGTTGTATCTCTTTACCTCCTCTGGATGCTGCGAGACCTGGTGAATTCCTCCAGTATTTCTGTATTTTTACTACAATCTCGGCGTCTGCGGACTTTTGTGATTTACTCCAGGCTATGATGCAACCAGTCAATATACTTTCCTGATAGTATCGCCATTGAAATCTGAAAACCCGTTGGTGGAGAGCTTTGGTCATAAATCCACAAATTCAACATGCACCTTAGGAAGGGAAGTATATCCCAGGGGACCTTGGCTGCTCTAATCAGGAGCATCTTCTGCCATCCAAGATCTCCTCCAACCGCCTGCCAGTGGGTAAAGAGCTGCTTCCAGAATTTCAGTCTCATTTTCATCTCCAGAGGATGTAATGCTGCAACTCCAGGAAGAATGCTGCTGCATCATCAACCACTGGGTGTGTTGTTTTCCTTTTTGGTTCTTATTTAGGGGGATATTTTTGCAATAAAATTTGATTCCTTTTCATGTTTGGCCTTTAAGAGATTGGAAGGCTCAGTTTCCATATGTTGTTCGATGTCTGTGTTTGTACGTGTTAACTGCTGTTAATGCAATCCTGATCTCTTTGTATCATTCTTGTGTTTATTAATCTGAAACTTAATAAAAAGAATGAAAAAGAAAAGAATCGCTGTCTCTGATCTTTTTTGACCTCACTAGTTTTTGACTTTTTAATTGGGAGGGACTTTGAACGCTGAAATTTGTCCCCATCTTGTCTGCTTGATGACGACATGCAAGCTGTCAGACTAATCAAGTTCAAGGTGGCATCGAACAAAGTTCTGTCAGTATCTCAACACTTCACAAACTCACTGGAATGTTGTACCTGGCCTCCAACAAACTTCCTGTGGAGTGAACCTGATCTTCAGAACTAATGGAAACTGTTCGGCTGACTGGGACTTGACTCCAGCAACAAAGACAGCTGAATTTCTGTAGTTAAGATGCAGAATGTAGCTTTGATCTGATAATTCATTCACTGAAGTATACCTGAAGATGGTAATGTACTGGAGGTGCATCCTGTAGCCCAGTCAATTCTGCTCTGTTTCTATATTTTCCTCTTTGATTTGAGCCGTAGTTGGATAATTCAATTGAGCCATTTGTGTTTTTTTTTTGAATGGGGGAAGATTCCATTCTCAAATTTGAAGTTTTCCTAAGAGGATGGAAATTGAAGGGAAAGCATGTTACCAGGACCTTTGGGTCTGCCCTTCATCAGGATCGAGGGGGAAACAGCAGTAAAGCAAAGATAGTTTGCAGCAAGGATGATGGGCAGGTGACGAGACAGAATAATAGCCAGAGGGACGAAGGAGCTGGTCTAAAGGTAATATATTTAAATAAGTGCAAGATTAGAAACCAGATGGATGATCTTGCTCTACAGCTACAGGCTGGAGGGTACAATGCTTGAGGCAGCACAGTTGGTGTAGTGGTTAGCACAACACCTTTATAGCGCCAGTGATTGGGACCAGGGTTCAAATCGCATGCCGTCTGTAAGGAGTTTGTACATTCTCCCTGTGTCTGCATGGTTTTCCCCGGGGGCTTGGTTTCATCCCACTGTTCAAAATGTACCAGAGGTGTAGGTTAATTGGGTGGCACAGACTCGTGGGTCCAAATGGCCTGTTACCATGCGGTATCTCTAAATTTATAAAAATTACTGAATCGTGGCTAAAGGATGGAGCTGAATGTCTAAGGATTCACGGTGTATTGGAAGGATAGGCAGGGAGGTGGAGGGAGTGGTGTGGCTCTGCTGATGAGGAACAATTTGAAATCATTGGAAAGAAGGGACATAGGGTCAGAAGAGGTAGAGTCTTTATGGGTTGAGTTAAGGAATGGTAAAGGTAAAAGGACACTAATAGCAGTTATATACAGGCCCTCAAACAGCAGCCGGGAGGTGGATTACAAAATACAACTGGAAATGGATGAGGCACAATAGAAGGACAGTGTTACGATAATTATGGGGGATTTTAAACATAAAATAATTGGTGAAAGTCTGGTCAGTATGGGATCCCAGGAGGGAGAGTTTGTGGAACATTTACGGGATGGCTTTTTGGAGCAACTTGTTGATGAGCCCACCAGGGGATCAGCTGTTCAGGATTGGGTGCTGTGTAATGAACCAGAGGTGATTAGAGATCTTATGGTGAAGGAACCCTGAGGAGGCAGCGATCACAATATGATTAAGGCCACTTCGAAATTTGAAAAGGAGAGGCTAGAGTCCGATGTGTTGGTATTTCAATGGAATAAAGGACATTACAATTGCACGAGAGTGGAACTGGCCAAAATAGATTGGAAAAGCAAACTCATGGGGAAGACGGCAGATCAGCAAAGGCCGGAGTTTATGTACAAAATGAGGAGAGTGCAGGACAGGTACAAACCAAAAGAAAAATAATGAATGGAAAAATGTGATGGTTGTGGCTGTCGAGGGAAGTTAAAGCAAAAGAGAGGACAGACAAGGAAGGAAAAATTAGTGGGAAGGTAGAGGAGTAGCAAAACTTTTAAAACTTGGAGAAGACAAATAAGAAAGTCATTAGGAAGGAAAAGATGAATTATGAAAGGTATCCAACTAATATCAAAGAGGATACCAAAAGCTTTTTAAAATATGAATAAGAATGGCCTAAGTAGACATAGGACTGACAGGAACAACACTGGAGCAATTGTCATAGGAGATAAGGAAATGGCAGAGGAACTAAAGGAATATTTGGATCAGTCTTCAATGTGGAAGACATTGGTAGCATACTGGATTCTTGTGGCTCTCTGAAGAGAAAAGAGTGTGGTCCAGATCACAAGCAAGAAAGTACTTGGGAAGCTAAATGGCCTCAGGGTAGATAAGTCTCCTGGACTGGATGGAATGCACCCTTGGGTTCTAAAGGAGATTGCTGTAGAGATTGTTGCGGCATCGGTAATGATTTTCCAGGAATCAGTGGGGTCTGGCATGGTTCCAGTTGGCTGGAGGATCGTATATATCACTGTGCTGTTTAAGAAGGGAACGAGGAAGCAGAAAGGAAAATACAGCTTGATGTTGATAGTTGGAAAGCTATTGGGAGTCGATTGTCATGGATGAGGTTATGGAACACCTGGAGGTGCATGAAAAGGTAGGCTCAAAAGAGCATGGAAAATCATGCCTGCCAAACCTATTGCAATGTTTTGAAGAGATCACGTGGGATAGATAGGGGAGATGCAGTGGATGTTGTGTATTTGGACTTGCCAAAGGCCTTCGACGAGGTGCCACATACAAGGCTGCTCAACAAGATGAGAGCCCATGAAATTACAGGAAGGATCCTAACATGGTTAGAGCACTGGTTGGTTGGCAGGAAATCAAGTAGGAATAAAGGGATCCTATTTTGGTTGTCTACTGGCTACCAGTGGTGTTTCTCAGGCATCAGAATTGGGGCCGCTCTTTACATAAATGATTTGTATTATGGAATAGAGAGCTTTGTCTAAATTTGCAGATGATACGAAAGTGGGTGGGGGTGTTGATGCTGAGGATACCGAAAGGCTGCAGAGAGACTTGGATAGATTAGGAGTGGAAGAAATAGGCGGGCAAACTATTATTTAGATGGGGAGAAAAGTCCCTTTGCACTTTGGAATTTTGAATTGGGAGTCCTCGTGCAGGATACCCTAAAGTTTGACCTCCAGGTTGAGTCAGTGGTGAAGAAGGTGAAGGCAATGTTGGTACTCGTATCTAGAAGGATAATACCCAAGAACAGGGATGTTATGTTGAGTCTCCATAAAGCACTGGTGAGACCTCATTTGGAATACTGTGCAGAGTTTTGGGTGCCGTATTCGAGAAAAGATGTGCTAGTGTTGGAGAGGGTTCTGAGATGTACTAGACGATACCAGGAATGAAAGGGTTCGTCGAGGAGAAACTATTGTCGGCTCTTGGACTGTACTCATTGAAGTACAGAAGGATGAGGGGTACCTCAGAGGCATTTTGAATGCTGAAAGGTCTGAACAGAGTAGATGTGGCGAGGATTGTTTCCCATGGTAGGGGATTCTCGGACAAAAGGGCATCATTTCAGGATAAAGCGGTGTCAATTTAAAACTAGACGCAGAAAAATTTCTTCACTCAGGGGTCGAGTGTTTGGAACTTGTCCCAACAGATGACAGTGGACGTGAGGTCGTTGGGTAATACTTGAGACAGAGATTGACAGGGCATCAAGGGTTACGGGGAGAAAGCCGGGGAGTGGGGCTGAGTGGGTGGATGGATCAGGTTATGATTAGAATAGTGGGGCAGATTTGATGGGCCAATGGGTCTACTTCTGCTCCTATAGCTTGTGATGATGGAGCTTCCACCTTTGTGCCACTTTTTGCACTGTCCCAACACCTACGATTTCATAGCATCCAGAAATCTATTTATCGGTCTCCTTTGAATTTAAGAGCAGCCAAATTAAACTGGTTCACAGGAAAAGATGCAAACCTGAACATAGTTAAATTTGGATCCCTGGGAAAGCTGAAAATTTGATTTAAAAAAAAAAATCAACATAAATACTTCACCAATTTTAGCTGAAAATGGAGAAAAAGATCTTGTATCCATGGGTGGATCCCAATATTTGGATTGTTCTGTCGTCTGACGTATTAAAGAATCAGCAATTGATTATGGGAATGATGGTGTGGAAAATGAATGCTATATTTATAGCAGATAATTTCAGCTGAGATAGGCAAATGCAGCACATAGAAGCCATTAAATGTGTAAGTTTGTCAAACAGTAAATGTTCTGTCTGAACCATCTGTGAACGATCCTTTCTGTTTCTTGTCTAATATTGTTACCCAACAACAATCTGAATTGCAATCTGTTTTCAGGCATTCTTGGCTCACCTTCTCCAGAGGACCTGAACTGCATCATCAATGTCAAAGCTAGAAACTATCTGCAATCTCTGCCACACAAGAACAAAGTTCCTTGGAACAGACTGTTCGCCAAAGCTGATGGGAAAGGTAAGATTTGTGTCGGCGTTCTTGTATTGCTCATCTCGAGTGTGATTTGAACAAAATGTAAAAGTTGAGGGACAATCCAATGCATCCTTGAAATGCCCTTTCTATAGAAGTAGTGTGCAAGGTGGAAAGGTGGGGTGGGAGACAAAATTGATTGAGCTTGCCCTGTTTTTTTTTAAAATTTTTTATTTTTCACACCATAAATCACAATAGCCATGATATACACTTTTTCTTTTCCACACATTTACAGTGATTTTTTCTCCCCCCCCTCCCTCCTCCCAAGCCACCCACCCACCCCCCCCCCATCATCCATTTTAGGTATACAATCTAGGTTGCATTAATTCAGTCAGACAATGTTGTCATTCAACAAAAATACACCAGAAATTCTACTGAGTCCATTCTTTTCTTTTCTTCTCCTTCCATCAACTTAGGTAATGTTTGTTCCCGGTAGGTTTTCGCTATTGTATTTAATGTAAGGCTCCCATACTTGTTCGAATATTTCAATATTATTTCTTAAACTATATGTTATTTTTTCTAATGGAATACATTTATTCATTTCTATATACCATTGTTGTATTTTCAAATTATCTTCCAATTTCCAGGTTGACATAATACATTTTTTTGCTACGGCTAGGGCTATCTTGACAAATCTTTTTTGTGCATCTTCCAAGTCAATTCCAAATTCTTTATTTTTTATGTTACTTAGGAGAAAGATCTCTGGATTCTTTGGTATATTGTTTTCTGTTATTTTATTTAATATCTGATTGAGATCATCCCAAAATTTTTCTACTCTCTCACATGTCCAGATTGCATGAATTGTTGTTCCCCTTTCTTTTTTACATCGAAAACATCTATCAGATACTGTTGGGTCCCATTTATTTAACTTTTGCGGTGTAATGTATAGTCTGTGTAACCAATTATATTGTATCATACGCAGCCTCGTATTTATTGTATTTCTCATCGTTCCAGAACATAATTTCTCCCATGTTTCCTTTTTTATCTTTATATTTAAATCTTGTTCCCATTTTTGTTTAGTTTTACCATTTGTTTCCTCATTCTCCTTTTCTTGCAATTTGATATACATATTTGTTATAAATCTTTTGATTAACATTGTATCTGTAATCACATATTCAAGGTTACTTCCCTCTGGTAAACTCAAATTGCTTCCTAATTTATCTTTCAAGTAGGATCTCAGTTGGTAATATGCCAGCGCTGTATCTCCAGTTATATTGTACTTATCTCTCATTTGTTCAAAGGATAAGAATCTACTTCCTGAAAAACAATTTTCTATTCTTTTAATCCCTTTTTTTTCCCATTTTCTAAAGGAAAGGTTGTCTATTGTAAAAGGGAGTAGCTTATTTTGCGTCAATATTAGTTTTGGTATTTGATAATTTATTTTATTTCTTTCTACATGAATCTTCTTCCATATATTGAGGAGATGGTGTAATACTGGAGAAGTTCTATGTTGTACCAATTTTTCGTCCCATTTATATAATATGTGTTCAGGTATCTTTTCCCCTATTTTATCCAATTCTAGTCTCGTCCAGTCTGGTTTTTCCCTTGTTTGATAAAAATCTGATAGGTACCTTAATTGTGCGGCTCTATAATAATTTTTGAAGTTTGGCAATTGTAAGCCTCCTTGTTTATACCATTCTGTTAATTTATCTAGTGCTAACCTCGGTTTCCCCCCTCTCCATAAAAATCTCCTTATTATTTTCTTTAACTCTTTGAAGAATTTTTCTGTCAGTTGTATTGGCAATGCCTGAAATAAGTATAGTATCCTTGGAAAAATGTTCATTTTAATACAGTTTATCCTTCCTATCAGTGTTAGTGGTAGCTCTTTCCAATGCTCTAAATCGTCCTGTAATTTTTTCATTAGTGGATTGTAATTGAGTTTATATAATTGGCCTAGATTTTTGTTTATTTGCACACCTAGGTATCTTATTGCCTGCATTTGCCATCTGAATGGGGATTCCTCCTTAAATTTTGAGAAATCCGCATTATTCATAGGCATTGCTTAACTTTTATTTACGTTTATCTTGTATCTCGACACTTCTCCATATTCCTTCAATTTCTTATATAGTTCTTTTATTGATAGTTCTGGTTCTGTTAAGTACACTATCACATCATCCGCAAATAGACTGACAAAATGTTTGGCCTGGAAGTCAGCCTGAAGAAAACTGAGGTCCTCCATCAGCCAGCTCCCCACCATGACTACCAGCCCCCCCACATCTCCATCGGGCACACAAAACTCAAAACGGTCAACCAGTTTACTTATCTCGGCTGCACCATTTCATCAGATGCAAGGATCGACAATGAGATAGACAACAGACTCGCCAAGGCAAATAGCGCCTTTGGAAGACTACACAAAAGAGTCTGGAAAAACAACCAACTGAAAAACCTCACAAAGATAAGCGTATACAGAGCCGTTGTCATACCCACACTCCTGTTCGGCTCCGAATCATGGGTCCTCTACCGGCACCACCTACGGCTCCTAGAACGCTTCCACCAGCGTTGTCTCCGCTCCATCCTCAACATCCATTGGAGCGCTTACACCCCTAACGTCGAAGTACTCGAGATGGCAGAGGTCGACAGCATCGAGTCCACGCTGCTGAAGATCCAGTTGCGCTGGATGGGTCACGTCTCCAGAATGGAGGACCATCGCCTTCCCAAGATCGTGTTATATGGCGAGCTCTCCACTGGCCACCGTGACAGAGGTGCACCAAAGAAAAGGTACAAGGACTGTCTAAAGAAATCTCTTGGTGCCTGCCACATTGACCACCGCCAGTGGGCTGATAACGCCTCAAACCGTGCATCTTGGCGCCTCACAGTTTGGCGGGCAGCAACCTCCTTTGAAGAAGACCGCAGAGCCCACCTCACTGACAAAAGGCAAAGGAGGAAAAACCCAACACCCAACCCCAACCAACCAATTTTCCCTTGCAACCGCTGCAATCGTGTCTGCCTGTCCCGCATCGGACTTGTCAGCCACAAACGAGCCTGCAGCTGACGTGGACTTTTTACCCCCTCCATAAATCTTCGTCCGCGAAGCCAAGCCAAAGAAAGAAAAGAAAATATTCCCTGTCTTTTATTTTTATTCCTTTTATATTATTATCTATTCTTATCGATTCTGCTAGAGGTTCTATAGCTAGTGCAAACAATAATGGTGATAGTGGGTATCCCTGCCGCGTTGACCTGCTGAAGTTAAATTGCTTTGATACATGTCCATTTACTGTCACTTTCGCTAACGGTCCCTCATATAATGCTTTAATCCAATTAATATACTTCTCCGGTAAACTGAATTTTTGCAATACTTTGAACAAGTAATTCCATTCTACTCTGTCAAAGGCCTTCTCTGCGTCTAAAGCAACTGCTACTGCCGGTGCTTTATTTCCTTCTACTGCATGAATTAAGTTAATAAATTTACAAATATTGTCTGTTGTGCGTCTTTTTTTGATAAATCCAGTTTGGTCTAAATTTACCATTTTCGGTACCTGTTCTGCTAATCTGTTTGCTAATAGTTTAGCTATTATCTTATAATCTGTGTTTAGCAGCGATATTGGTCTTTATGACGCTGGTGAGAGTGGATCTTTCCCTTGTTTTAGTGTCACTGTAATTATTGCTGTTTTACATGAATCTGGTAAGTTTTACATCAATCTGGTTGATTACATCCAGGAGGGGTGGTATTATTAGATCTTTAAATGTTTTGTAGAATTCTATTGGGAGTCCATCCTCTCCTGGTGTCTTATTATTTGGTAAATTTTTTATTATCTCTTGTATTTCTACTGTTCCAAATGGTTCTGTTAATTTATTTTGTTCCTCTATTTGTAGTTTTGGTAGTTCAATTTTAGTCAAAAATTCATCTATTTTCCCTTCTTTCCCTTCGTTTTCAGTTCGGTATAATTGTTCATAGAATTCTCTGAAGTTTTCCTTAATATCTTTTGGATTATATGTAATTTGTTTGTCTTTTTTCCTTGTTGCCAATACCATTTTCTTAGTTTGCTCTGTCTTAAGCTGCCATGCTAAGATTTTGTGTGTTTTTTCACCTAGTTCATAATATTTCTGTTTTGTCTTCATTATATTCTTCTCCACCTTATATGTTTGTAATGTTTCATATTTTATTTTTTTATCCGCCAATTCTCTTCTTTTGGTTGTATCTTCCTTTATTGCTAATTTTTTTTCTATGTTTATTATTTCCCTTTCCAACTGCTCTGTTTCCTGATTATAGTCCTTCTTCATCTTGGTTGCATAACTTATTATTTGTCCTCTAATGAATGCTTTCATTGCGTCCCATAGTATAAACTTATCTTCCACTGATTCCGTATTTACTTCAAAGTACATTTTTAATTGTTTTTCAATAAATTCTCTAAAATCCTGTCTTTTAAGTAGCATGGGGTTTAATCTCCATCTATACATTCTTGGAGGGATGTCCTCTAGCTCTATTGCCAATAACAGGGGTGAGTGGTCCGATAATAGTCTAGCTTTATATTCCGTTTTCCTAACTCTCCCTTGAATGTGGGCTGATAACAGGAATAGGTCTATCCTTGAGTATGTTTTATGTCTAGTCGAGTAGTATGAGTATTCCTTTTCCTTTGGGTTTTGTTTCCTCCATATGTCCACAAGTTTCATTTCTTGCATTGATTTAATTATAAATTTGGTTACTTTGTTCTTCCTGTTAATTTTTTTCCCCGTTTTATCCATATTTGGATCCAAATTCAGATTGAAATCCCCTCCTATTAGTATGTTCCCTTGCGTATTAGCTACCTTCAAAAAGATATCTTGCATAAACTTTTGATCTTCTTCGTTAGGTGAATATATATTAAGCAGATTCCAAAGCTCCGAATATATCTGACATTTTATCATAACATATCTCCCTGCTGGATCTATTATTTCCTCTTCTATTTTAAATGGCACCTTTTTGCTAATTAATATAGCCACTCCTCTTGCTTTTGAATTATACGATGCTGCTGTTACATGTCCTACCCAATCTCTCTTTAATTTCTTGTGCTCCAATTCAGTTAAGTGTGTTTCTTGGACAAATGCTATATCTATTTTTCCCTTTTTCAGTAAATTTAGTAGTTTCTTCCTTTTAATTTGGTTATGTATTCCATTAATATTTAGAGTCATATAGTTCAGCGTAGCCATTTTATATTTTGTTTATCTTCTCTTTCCGTTTTTCCATCATTACCTTTCCTCCTTTTCCATTTCTGTTTTCTTATTTTCAACTCTTTACCAGACAACATTCCTACAACATCCAACATTTTCCTTATTCTCCTATTTCTATCTTCTTTATCCCCAATCTCCCCTTCCCCTCCTGAGTTGTCCTTTATCCCTTGTCGGACAACCACATCTCCCCTCTCCATTTGGATTTGCGAATCCACTCGCAAGCGTCAACTGATTTTGCAGTGACCGCTCTTTTCCCCCACCCAGCCCCCCCCAGAAAAGATTTCACTTTTTATATGTCACAAAGGTCACTCTTTTAATTCCCTCCTTATTCTCTCTATTCCATTACCTTCCCTTATTAATTCTTGTCTATACTATCTATGTTTTCCTCTAATTACAGATACTTTCACGTATGCCCATTGTCTCTATTCACTCTTATACCTCTTTACCCGCATACATATCAATCGTGGTCAATTTTACCCTCATTACCCGTCTTCATCCCTCAGTCTATTTTTGTCTTTACCCACATACATATCAATCGTGATCATTTTTGCTCTCATTACCCGTCTTCATCCCTCAGTCTATTTTTGTAATTGTTCTGCAAATTTTCGTGCTTCTTCTGGATCCGAGAACAGTCTGTTTTGTTGTCCTGGAATAAATATTTTCAATACCGCAGGATGCTTCAGAGTAAATTTATATCCTTTCTTCCATAAAATCGCTTTTGCTGTATTGAACTCTTTTCTCTTCTTTAGGAGTTCAAAGCTTATATCTGGATAAATGAAGATTTTTTGCCCTTTATACTCCAGTGGTTTGTTGCCCTCTCTTACTTTTTCCATTGTCTTCTCCAGTACCTTTTCTCTTGTAGTATATCTTAGGAATTTTACTACAATAGATCTTGGTTTTTGTTGTGGTTGTGGTTTAGGGGCCAATGCTCTATGTGCCCTTTCTATTTCCATTTCTTGCTGTAGTTCTGGACATCCTAGGGCCTTAGGGATCCATTCTTTTATAAACTCCCTCATATTCTTGCCTTCTTCATCTTCCTTAAGGCCCACTATCTTTATGTTATTTCTTCTGTTATAATTTTCCATTATATCTATTTTTTGGGCTAGTAATTCTTGTGTCTCTTTAGTTTTTTTATTAGATTCCTCCAATTTCTTTTTTAAGTCTTCTACCTCCATTTCTGCTGCTATTGCCCGTTCTTCCATCTTGTCCATTTTTTTCCCCATTTCTGTTAAGGTCATATCCATTTTATTTATTTTCTTTTCTGTGTTGTTTATTCTTCTTCTTAAATCATTGAATTCCTGTGTTTGCCATTCTTTAAATGACTCCATGTATCCTCTAACAAGAGCAAGTATATCCTTTACCTTGCCTTTCCCTTTATCTATTTCACTGTATTCTTCCTCTTCTTCTTCCTCTGGGTTGGCCATCTGTTGTTTCTTTGATGCCCTTTCCTCCCCTTCTTTCTTGTTTCCATTGTCTTCTGTGGTCTCTTCTTGCTGCAGGTGTTCTGCAGCTGTCGTTGCCGGCTGTGGAGATCGACTCCCCAGCTGGTCCCCCCTCCCGTCGGTGTGTTTTTTTTCATGCGCATCGCGCATGCGCGAGGAGTCGTGCATGCGCGGTTGCGCACTTTTACTCGGCTCTGTGAGCCATTGTTGTAGTTCTTTTTCTACCGACCTGAGGTAGTGGGGTCCTCTCTCCACAGCGGGCCTCTTCGGACAGGTAAGGCCTTCACCTTTTTCCTCCGTTGTCTTCTCTTCCTCTCTTCTTTCCGTTGATTTTGATTTTTCTCCTTTTGTCTCCATCTTCTTTCCACCTTTATACTCACTTTTCTTTAACTTGTATTTCTGTGCTTTTGTATTTTCTCTTGTTTTTCCTGACTTTTCTGGAGAGGGCTGGAGTTCACCGTCCGGCCACTACTCCATCACGTGACTCCTCCGAGCTTTCCCTGTTGATGACTTGGTTTGGAATCACTCTTGTACTGCATGTTGGCATCAAGGATTCATAGCACGGTGAAAGATTCTTGGACTTAAACTGTTACGATCTAAAATAGAAATGCTGGAAGTAGTCTGGTCACCAATCATCAGATGAATACTTGGCTCTGGTTAAGCAGTATTAACGATGCATTTCCCACTCCATTGTGTTCAACTCACTATTGTAGTGCAGCTGATCATTTTTCTTGCCATGTTGGTATGAGTTCTCATAATACTGCAGAAATTAATGAAATCGAACATGCTGTAGTTGAAAGCTCAACGCCTTCCCGGGCTTAACTACAGGTCGTCCCCAACTTGTGACCATATTGTGGACGGAAGGATTGGTTGTAACTCTGTTGAGTGGGGACCACTTTGTACAGTACATTTAATACAAAATATGAACTTGTACAGTAGTTTTAATAAAGATTTTTAAAAAAATTTTGGTGATATGTGCGGATGGACATAACTGCGTAGGTTGGAAATCGAGGACAACCTGTATTCGATTCTGCACTCAATTCTTGAGTAAGGCTGAAGCACAAAAGTCTGCAGATGCTGTGATTGTAGTTCAAAACTTGCAGAAATGCTGGAGAATCTCAACCAGTCTCGCAGTGAAGAATAAAGACAATGCTGGCTGGGAAAGGAGTCCAGGCCAACAAAAGGTGTTCATTTAATGTGATAAGAGAAGGTGAGAAATGATTTTGGCTCTGAAAGGAGACAGAGGGACAAGGGAAGAAAGAGGGAGAGACCAGAAGTGGGAGAAAGATGACAGGAGAAGAAATTGGGAGCTATTGTCTTTTTTTCTGACTTTCGTTGAAGAAGGGCTCAGGCCCGAAACATCAGAAATGTATCTTTATGCTCCTTTGGATGCTGCAAGATGAGCTGAGTTCCACCAGCATTTCTGTGTTTTCCCAAATCAGGATATCTTTCCTGTCTGAATCTGTTGTAGACAGGTCTTAATTAATGAATGTTTTGTCATGTTCAGCTGTTGATCTTTTGTGTAATTGAAGGATTTGCAATGTGCATGTAGAAATGCAACAGAAGCTCACTGCACCCAGACACATGGTGTTTGACTGATTTACCCCTCTCAATCATGCTTGGCAGACCATTTAGAAAATTGGATATACATTTAGAATTTTTTTTCTGACTTTTATTGCTTGGAGAATTTCAAGTTGGAGCATAATTAAACTATCTGAAATCATACCTGGCACTCCCACATGGCATGTTGGCAAACAGTCCAGTTGGGAGAGGTGCTTTGCCTTTTTGTGAAAGAACTTCTCTCCCCAATGCATGATGTCCACTTTCTGCATTGACAGGAGATTGCAGAGAAGAAACTTGTTCTACCAAGCAGATAACATGGGGAGCTTCACAGCCAAGTCTTCAGTCTGTAACTCGAGCTTGCCCTAAATTTGTTCTTTACGTCTTAGAAATATAATTTTTTTTACTGTAGTTAAACTTTAAATCTGTTCTGCATTATCTAAAGAAAATACTAAGTTCTTGAAGCTGAAAGTATTTTAAATTCAACTGAACTCTTCTGTTGCAAAGGAGCATTGTGCAATCTGCACAGGTGCAATCAAATTCAGTTCTGTAACTTCTGGATAAGATGTGATAGATGCTGAGGCTTTCATGGCAACCAACGAAGGCATTGAGGGAAACAAAGCGAATTCAACAGATAAAGTGCATAACACAAATCCATTAATGTGAAAGTATGAACTTAACCCTTATTTATCTCATTATTCCACATTTTTCTTCTAATGTTAAAGTAGTTGTCAAAATGAGAAATGTGCAGACTTTTGATGTTTAATATTTCCCTATAATTGTAGCCCTGGATTTATTGGATAAGATGTTGACCTTCAACCCACACAAGAGGATTGAAGTGGAAGCAGCTCTTGCTCACCCTTACCTGGAACAGTACTACGATCCCAGTGATGAGGTAGGATACTGCACTGTTTAAAGAATGACATTGCTTTGGTCTTGCTTACTGTTTTTGTCTACGTATGTACATCAGGGCTTGAATGAGAAAAGTCATTTAAAAGGATGAATTTAATGCTGAGGCTCTTGTACACAAGGAATGGGTAGCTTAGAGCTAATAGAGAAAGTCATTTTTGAGCAAAAGGAGTGGATAAGGTATAGTGATGTACAAAAAAATGGAGAAAACCGCAGAAATATGAGGATGGATTAGGGTGCTGAGTCGTGAATTTTGAAAGGAAGGAAACAAAATTCTATAAATTATGAATGGAATAGGGAGCTGAATGGATTCCTCCCCTGTGGAAAAATCCAGTCCTGTGTTGTTTACCAATAAACCATTTCATTTTCTAAGTATGCCAAGTTAAATGCTTAGGTGCTTGGGAGAGTGGTGGACAAGTGGAGACCTTGAGGTTATTGTAGCTGTTTTACTCCCTAAAAGTGTGTTAATTTATGGTGTAATTTCAGCCTATTGCAGAAGCACCCTTTAAGTTTGACATGGAATTGGATGACCTACCCAAGGAGAAGCTCAAGGAGCTGATTTTTGAGGAGACAGCCAGATTTCAACCACATTATCAGCATTCCTAAACTACAAGCACCCTTGCATACAGGTAAACATTAATACGGTAGGGATCAGAAAGATGATTTCATAGCTCAGGGTTCATTGCAAATGAAGTTGTTACTTTTTTGGAATATTTTATTTAAGTTTTAAGAAACAGAATATAGGTCTCAATTAATAAACAATAATACACTGAATACAAAATCATAGAAAAATATTCATAAGGCCTGAAAATAAAAAGGAGAGTCCCTCTTCTCCCAGCACCCCCTCCCCAGATTCGAAAGGAATGGGGACAGACAGCAAGGAATAGAGGGAGATAAAAAGAAATAAAATAGAAAAGAAAAAAGCAACAGGAGCAAGGTTTGACATCTCAGAGTCACATCATTTTTAAATTATTACATTTCCAATAAGGAGTATGCTAATTGACAAATATCAAAATAAATTAAACAATCCGGGTGTTTCAGTAATCTAAATAAGGTTGCCAAATTTTGACAAACATGCTATATATATTCTTAAGACTATAAGTAATCTTCTCAAGGGGATACACTCGTACTTCCATGTTCCAACGATCAATGTGAAGTAGGGAATCTGATTTCCATGTTACTGCTATACAAGTTGTTCTTTCTCACTAACTTTTTAACATTCAGATGTAAACTAAAAGTTCCTGTTGGTGGATGATATCTTAATGTGTAACCCTTCATTTATTTATTCATCAATGAGGAATTCCTGTAGTGGGGTATTAAATAGGTATTTATTGTTGGCATCATCTACCACGGCCATGTTTGTCTTAGAATTACCTTAGAATGTTGGTTAATTTGGTCTGATCTAACCCATGCTTACTGGTGAACGCACCCGTTTTCATCAGAATGTTTTGATGAAAAGATCAGCCTTCTTCCTCATTTCTATCCTGAGTGCTATTAATTGCCTTCAAGACATGGATCACGTGTTGAAGCTTGCCTTGGATGCTCCAACCATGGTCAAGTATTGAGGATGAGAAATGATCTGTCAGACCAATTTGTAGAGTAATTTCTCAGAACCAGAAAAAGATCTAGGATCTGAAGGTAATTATTCACAAATATAAAATCCTTTTAAGCTCCATTTTCCTCCAGTTAAATGTATTTAAAATGTGAATAGACCCAATATTTGGATGTGGGATCTGCCACATTTTATATTTCACCATGCAAGTGTTGAAACATTTGTGGATTTTCTCTGAAATACCTCAGTTAGTTTTGATTTGAGTCTGCCATCCAAAGACACAAGAAGCTTTAGTCCTGTGGTTTAAATTACCAAGTGGGTTTACTGGAAGAAGTGACGACATCATAAAAGGGCTGCAGCCAATCCAGTTCTTCCAGTAAAAAACATTAAATACTCATCCAGAATCCCACTGTGGCTTTTGTCATGGAAACATAAAAACTAGGAATAGGCCATTTGGTCCTGTGATTCACGGTTAGTTATCCAGTTTCTGTATACTATTCCTCCTTGGCCATTCCAACTGTAACTCCTTAAAAAATATTTAACATTGTGACCTAAACTGCCTCTCTAGAAGAGAATTCCACAGGTTCACCTTTCTGGGAGAAAAAAATATTTTATTTAAGTTTTAAGAAAACTTGAGCTGTCACCAGGTTCTTGATTTCTTCACCTTTGCAGACATCTTTTCAACCTCCCATCTGTTCCGTCCTGTCAGGATTTTCAATGAAACACCATCTCCTCTAAAGCCTAGTCTCACTGTCCTCAGGATGGGTCTGCTGAGCCTTTGCAGCATTCCCTCCAGTGCAAGTATGTCCTTCCTCAGATAAGGAGACCCAAACAATGCACACACCCTCTGGCCACAGAGACCAGCATGTGGTTTACATTCTCAACCAGCTGCTCCATCTCCCGGTGCACTAAAACTCGAGCTGCACTGACTCGCCCCATTCCAAAACTCCTGCTGATTAGATTTGCTTTCCTGTTACATTTGGCCATGCATTTTTGCACTCACTCAACCTGTTCAGGTTGCTCTTGAAATCTCTGCATTCGCCTCTCAGCTCCCACTTCCATCCAACTTTGTTTTGTCTGCAAGCATGGAGGTTTTGCATTTAATTTTATCTATTCAATCATTTTTATATTGCAATACTGCACTTGTTGCTGCCTAACACTATAAGACAAATGAGCAGAAATAGGCTATTCAGTCCATTGAGTCTGTGCTGCCATTTAATCATGAACTGATCCACTCTCTCATTCATCCCCACTGCCCGGCCTTCTCCGCAGAACCTTTGATGCCCTGGCTAATCAAGAATTTATCAAACTCTGCCTTAAAATACATCCAATGACTCGCCATCCTCTTGCTGAAGAAATTTCTCCAAGAAGACGCTCTTCAATCCTGAAGTTGTACCCTCTTGTCATCGACATTCTCATGTGGGAATCTACCTTTCTACTTCCCCTTTTACACAGTTATCCTTTTTAATTGGCGTGTGAACGACCTGTGTTTAAAGCCAGGTGTGGTCGTTCACACTGAACCAAGAAAAGCCGGGTTAGCGTGACCTTTTACATAGGAACAATCCGGCATCCCAGTGCACAAGGGGGTGGACCTGCAGCATTACAGCGTTGGCATCCCGGGAAGGTGGATAAGCCTTTTACACAGGAGCTGATGCAAAATGCATAGGCTGTAATAGTACCTACCTTGCCAAGCAATTACCAGGATGAAAGTGACGCCCCTGCCCCAATATCATGCATTTGTTGCATTCACATAGGTAAGTGAAGCAGTTAAATCCTATTTTAAAAGGGCCATACATCTCCTCTGTCCATAAAACATTCAAGATGTTTCAATGAGATTCCACCCCCACCCCCCACCCCCCTTCACCAAAATTCCAATGAGTACAGGCCAAGAGCTGTCAAATGTTACTCATATAACTTCAATTCCCAGAGTCATGCTTGTGAGGCTCCTCTGAACCCTCTCCAACGTCAGCACATCCTTCCTTAAATGGGGAGCCCAAAACTGCTCACAATACTCCATGGGGTCTCACCAATGCCTCTGTCACATCAATGCTCTTGTATTCTATTCCTCTTGAAATGAATGCCAGCGTAAGATTTGCATTCTTCACCACTGAATCAACCTCCAAGATTACCTCCAGGATATTCTGCGTGAGGACTCACAAGACCCCTTGAATCTGGGAATTTTCAATTTTGTCCTTCTGCAGCCTCCATTTCCTCAACGCTACCTGCTCCTCCATCTACCTTTGTATCTTCTGCAAAACCATTCATTGCATAATCTAGATCATTGATATACAAGAAGTGGCCCTCGTGCTGACCCCTGTAGAACACTGCTAGCAACTGGCAAACAATCGAAATGTAATCCTTGTATTTGACGCTCTGCTAATTAGCCAATGTTCTACCCATGCTAGTTTGTTTTCTGTGAAACCATGAGCTTTTGATAGAAGCTTCATATGTGGCACCTTGTCAAATGCCATCTAAAAAGCCAAGTACACAACATTCCACTGCCTCCTTTATCTAACCTGCTTGTCATTTCAAAGAATTCCAATAGATATGTCAAGCAAGATTTTCCATGTTGGCTTTGGCCTATACTCTACGTGCTTCCCAAGTTCTCCGAAACTTCATCCTTGACAGCAGACCCCAATATCTTCCCAACCACTGATGTTAGGCTAACCAGACTATAATTTATTTTCTGCTGCCTCCCTCCCTTCTTGAATAGTGGAATGACATTTGCAGTTTTCCAAGCCTTTGAAAGCATGCAATCCACCTGTTCCGGGGACATCTACTCTTGGACCCATTTCAACTTTCTGAGCACCTTCTTCCTTGCAATAGTAACTGCACTCACTTCCCTACTCTGATGCCCTTGAACATCCAGCACACTACTCATGTCTTCCACAGTGAAGACTGGTGCAAAATACTAATTTACCTCCCCTTCCGTATCCTTGTCTCCTATTATTGTCCCAGGTTCATTTTCTAGTGGTCCTATATCTATACCCACCTCTCTTTTACTTCTTGTATACTTGAAGAAGCTTTTTGTATCCTATTTGATATTATTTGCTAGCCTACTTTCATACTTCATCTTTTCCCCCCTTGAAAGTTTTAGTTGCCCTTTGCAAGTTTTAAAAAAAACTTCCCAATCCTCCATCTTCCCACTTATTTTTGTTTCCTTGCATTCTTTCTTTTGCTTTTGCCACAGTTGCGACATTTTCCGATTTGAATATTTCCCTTTTTTTGTTATGTATTTATCATGAATCTTTCCTTATTTCATGCAGAAACTCCATTCATTGCTGCTCTGCCAGACTCCTGACTGGTACCCCCTTCCAATCCACTTTGGCCAGTTCCTCTCTCATGCCACTGTAATCTCTTTATTCCACTGAAATAACACCACATCTGACTTTAGTTGCTCCTTGTTAAATCTCAAATCAAACTCTGTTATATTGTGATCACTGCCTCCTAATAGTTCCTTTACCCTAAGCTCTCTTTAACCTCTGGTGCATTACACTGCACCAGATCCCATGCAGGTCATTTCCTAGTGGCCTCATCAACAAACTCTTTGAAAAATTGGCATTCTCCAAATTCTACCTCTTGACATCCAGTCCCAACCTTGTTTTCCCAGTGAAAATCCTCTTGGACAACCAGAACATTGGCGTTCTGACAAACCTAATCTATCTGCTGTTGTAATTTGTTGTCCACATCCTGGCTACTCTTTGGAGGTCTATCTATAACTGCCAGTAGTGGCCTTTTACCTTTGCCATTTCTTGACTCAACCTACTGTGATTCTAAATCTTCTGGTCCCATGTTACCTCTTTCTAATGATTTAATTTTGTTCCTTGCCAACGGAGCCACATTGTCCCCTCTGCTTGCCTGCCTATCCTTTCAATACACTGTGCATCCTTCGACATTTCAGCTCCCAATGACATCCATCCTTTAGCCACGACTCCATGATGGTACATCATATCTGCTGTTCTTCAAGGTCATCCACTTTATTTCTTACGCAATGTGCATTTAAATACAAAACCTTCAGTCCTATTTGCTATTTTATTTGACTCTGTAACCCTGTTGCAACTCCTCCCACTGGGTGCAATTTTGTCCTTCCACACATACTCCCCAACTTGTGGCACCGGGAGTAATTTGGAGGTCCTACTCTTCAGCCTTTCCTAAAACTTCCTTTGCAGGACCTCTACCCCACTCCTGCCCATGTCATTGGTTCCAATATGTACCACAACCTCTGGCTGCCCACCCTCCCATTCAAGAATATCATGCAATCACTGAGACATCCTGGACCTGAGCACCTGGGAGGTAGCACACTATTCTGGTATCTCTTTTGTGGCCACAGAATCTCCTAACTATCGCCTCCTCTAGGATGATCTCTCTGCCTTTCATTCTGAGGCTCAGAGCTGACCACAGTGCTGTAGGTCTGGCAGCTGCCATGTCCAGATAGGTCATTACCCTCAGTAGTATCCAAATGTGTACTTCACGCTGAGGGGAATGGCCACAGGGTGACCCTGCACTGACCTCTTTCTCCCCTTTCTCAGTGGTCACCCATCTACTAGCTGAATCCTGTTGTCTGGGTGGAACTACCTGCCCAAAAGTCTTGTCTGTGACTTGCTCAGCCTCCCGGGTGATGCTTCGCTTGTCCAACTCCTTAAAATAGTCTTTCGGGGCTGGAGTTGGCGGCACTTCCCGCAGGTGTTGATCAGGGAAATCCTCAGATTCCATGAACTCCCACTTCCTACGGGAGGAGCATTCCACTGCCATCACTCCTGCACTGAACTACGGGCAACCGACCAAATCAGCAATAATGAAAGGAAAAACTTGCCCCCTTTTTTAATCTGCTTCTTTGACCTCCGCCTTCTCTTGCGAAAGCCTCTGAAAACAAACACTTGCCCTCGCTCCCACAACGAGCAGTCTAAAGTTAAACCCCACCTCTCTGCTAATCACCAGCCCTTTGAGCCAAAGCCCAGAATTCCCACTCCCACACTGGGCCACTCACACAATGGCTGCTCCGCTTTGTTTTTATTGTTTTTTGCCAGTGAATGTGATTTGATTGGCCTTGCGTAGACTCCTTTTTAAACTCTTCTCCCCGAACTGTGCTTAACGCCCTCTGCTTGTGAATTCTTTGGTCCATTAAAGCCTACTTTAAGAGGAAGCTATTTATTCCCACTTTCCTGGCTGTGAATCAGTTCTCTATCCTTGACGGTACATTACCCCCAATCCCGTCCACATTAATATTTAAAAATTTAATATCACATGGGAACTGTTCAAAGCATTCTGAAAATCCAATAAAATATTGGAAAATGACCACCACAATTTCAAGGGCCACTTAAGTATTCTGAGATGTAGGCTATCAGCCTTGGAGATTTATTGGTCTTCAGCCCAATCAGTTTCCCCAACATTTTCCAAATTAATATTGATTTCCTTGGGTTGCTCTCACTAGACTTGTGGTTCCTAACATTTTCATGGAGATTATTTGTATCCTCCTTTGTGAGGACTGCCTCAAAATATTCATTCACTTGGATTGTCATTTTCTTTTGTTCCCCATTTAAAAATTCTGTTTTTGAATGTGAGGGGCCTACATTTGTATTCATCCTCAGAGAGGCTTTTACAAATTGGTTATGTTCCCTACTCTGTGCAAACAAACCGCCACAAAGGAGTTTTAAAATGGAGATTGGATTCTGCATTTAAAATGCAAATTAGTCATTGAAATACAGAAGTTGGAATGTGAAACGGGTGTAATTACCAACATTTTCTGTTTATTTCAGGATACATTGGACCATGTGCATGCATCCCAAATCATGGTAATTTTTGATGTTGTCTTTCTAGGGCCAGGACTCCAGGACTGGACGTGCTCAGAATTCGTGTTTCTAAATCCTCCTGAATCCTGTCTCGTGCATCTCAGCTTATTCATTGTACTCTTTAAAAACTCTGCCTTGGCACCTGTAACCATGGAGATTGTCCATACTGGAAGCCTTGGCATTTTTTTGGCTTGCTGTGGACTCTCCACTCGGAGATGAGAATTCACATTTGATTGTATTGGTATTTGCAAACGATCTGAAAGTTGTACAGCCAGTGTGTGCACATTTATTGATCTAGAGCCTATGTAACTTAGCAATGGTGTTTGAAAGAAAGCAGGACTGACTTAGCGAATGAATACATGGATAACACAACAGGCACATTTTGAGCACTTCAGTTGAGTTTTTTTTAAGCACTTTGAGATGCATCGAAGTAACTGATAACATTCAGTATTACCATTGCATTACCAGTCACATCAGATGATTCATATATTTGATTGCGTTGTGTGAAAATTGCATGTTCCTTTTGAGATCCCCCCCAAGCATTGAGATGGTCAATAAGAGAATATGATGTGACTAACCTGCATTCTTTTAAACCAGCATTGCTCTGTTCAGTGGTTATGTAGATTGTGTACTCGTACACTGTCAAGCTTGTCAAGGTGGCTCCCTCACTAATAACTTTTATTGATTTTAAAAGTAAATCATTCGTATAACCCCTGAAATATTATCCAATGCTGATATCAACAATGCTATTGTGTTTTACTCTAGTTCTCTTTTAAATAACATTCCATTCAATATTAACAAAAGCAAACTTGATTCCATTTCACAAACTTGTATGGAGTGACACAGGTCTAAGGTAAAGTCCCTGGACTGTGTTAAAAGTCTGCCTTGCATCCTCTAAAGCTTTTTCTGTACTGGCTAAATCAGAGAAAGCGCAAAAGGACACTTGAGTTTGAAAACTGATTGAGCGGACTTCGAAGGAAGCCTGGGTGATTGAGTCTCCTTGAGTGCAGCTTAGAATTGGAAGACCCTGTGTGCTTATGGCATTGAGAGCGAAGGGTGCCGTAAAAGATTCCTGTCCCTTTTCTGTGTTTGCAGAGTGTTTGTGGATGAAGCCTGTACAATGTGGAGCTTTCTTAGCTATATTTGAATTCAAAGTGCAGTGCCTGATCCTTAGTCTCGAAACCTATTGTGGTGACAATTGCCTTGTACAATTTACTGTGTCCAAGCATGACTGTTAAGCTTTGTATACAAAGACTGTCCAAGTGCCACACACACATACATATATAGATACACACACACATACACATGCATACACATATACGCATTTACTGCAGACATGTGCAGACTCATAGTAGGAGTAAATCTTGCTGCTTCAAGCTTCGTCCTAATCCCCTCATTGGTTTCCTCTCTGGTTTAGCTTCTTGTATAAATCATGCTTTATTCCTTTTAAAAAAAACACACGCAGCCTTTGCAGACTCTGTGATGTAACTGTATAGAGCTCTCTATCATGTAACTTGTTCAGTTGGCTTTTTGTTCTAGTTGGTCTGTTGCCTTTATAAATTGTGTACCCTCTGGAGAAATCTAAACATGTATAATAAATGAAAAGCGGTTATGGTTAAATTTTAATGAAAACAAAATCCTGCAACAATAGGTGTCAAAATGTGATGTAACCGCATAGACATACCTGATTGTATTGTGACTGGTATTGGATTTGAGCATATTATATATATGGACAAACTTGTAGGTACAAAGATTTATTTTGCCTTAAGTTTTTTTTCAATGTTATATATGTAAACAAATTTTAATCCGTTAATGAATGTTCTTTTTGTTCCCGGCACATACAGCTCTTTTAAAATTCTTTAAATCGGTGTCTCCCTGCATCTTTTAAATACAGTATGTTCTATACACAACTTCTAACAGCGTGCATGACTAATCTCTTAATTTCTCTACCTGTCTTGTATATCGCTCAGATCTTTAAGCTCTTATTTCTCTGTTTCTCTTTTCACTTCTTTGGAAGTGAATAATAATGGCAATGAACGATGGCTGCCAGGTATCTGCTCTTGATGATTTACGGAAGTCAAAGTTCCAAGAGCATAAGCTGACGGAAACTAGTGCTAGCTTACCATAAAGTGGCAAGAAGTTCCAATACATCTCAGCAGGCTTGTGACTGTAAATCTGCGCCGCGGCAAGTTTGATCATTGGTGGAAGAGTCAAATCTGAGCCAAACCATTAAAATGGAGGACTGCTTTGAAGGCATTTGAAGAGGAGGTTTGACACATTTTATAAACTGTTCCATCTACTGATGGGCTCCCCCATGTAAAGTCATTGTCTGCCCGAAACTTCGGTTATATATCTTCCTATTTGCACTGCGTGACCTGCTGAGTTCCTGTAGTATTTTAGTGGTTTTGCATTCTCTTTCGGAGTGGAATGTTTGACAAAATTGGGTCCACTTGTGTATTTTTTTAAACAGACTTTTTACATTGCTTGTTACAGATTTATAAAAGTAAGCTTTCATGTTGGACATCAGCATATTTTCCCCTGCAATTGAATGTTACTAGGAAAATTGAGAAATTGAGTTGGAGCGATGTGTGAGCTGTGTTCCTTTCCCATGATAGCCAAACGATCTTCATAACCGAATGGAAAATGAGAAGACATTGTTACTTCCATTGAAACAACAATCCACAGGCAAAATTCTGCCAAAATTAGTAAAATGCAGGATATACCCAATCATCTTTTGTTATGGAATGTTTTTCATTGCAACCCAGTTATTTGTTTTAAATTCTAGGTCTTTATTAAAATGTGCTTTTTGCTGTCCATGCCATAGATTTGTGAACAGAAATGAAATGTGTGGCTTTTGGCAAATTCTAACTGCAATTATGAAATTCAAGCTTTACAAAATGGCTTTCAAACCTCCAGGTTTTCCACAGGAGTGAAGTTGCTCTCCTGCCTGATTGGGTTGTCATTCTTCTGGCCAAAATCCTGGAATGTGCCCCATTCAATGACCTTGCTAAGAAGCCAAGACCATGCTGCTTGAGGCAAAACAAAACCTGTCAATTAATGAATTGGTGGAGGAGAGTGGGGGTCTGTGTGGTGTTGGAGGTGTGAGGGGTGGTGGAGGGTGAGTGGGTGTGGTGGGGGGGTGGATGCGCACCCGTGTGTGCACTTGTCACCGTCATATTTCCATTTGGGTATGGTGGGTGTCCTTTTCCATGTCTTTATTTTGTATAATTTCTCATTGTATATGTTATGGGCCTCCTTGGCTTCTTCCCACCTTAACTGATGCATTCTTTAAGTGAGCCTTGACAGTGCAAAGCCACTGGAGCTGTTGGATATCTGAAAAATATTGGAGATGCTCTGGTCCGGCAGCATCTGTGGGGGTGGGGATGGGGGGAGTAAGAGAGAGAGAGAGGAAGAACAGTCAGGAAGCTGCAATTGACTTTGTATGAGAACTTGCCAGTTCGGGTACAAATTTGAAAAGCTGGTTATCAGATATCTGAGGCTGCAATGTTCCAAGTAGGATGCAGTATTACAAACCCTTGTCGAAGCATTGGTTTTATATATATATATATGTGTGTGTGTGTATTTATTTATATATTATATACCCACACATGCACACCTTTGCTTCCCAAGGACGTGGCGGGACCTGCTGAGTTTCTCCAGCACTTCTGTGTATTAACTACAATCAAAGTGTTTGCAGACATTCTTGTTTCACTCTCTTGTACCAGATCGATGCTCCACTACTCCTCTGTGCAACTGAGGCAGATTCCACCGTTTGGATGAGAATGACTGCCCTGCACGGAAAAGCACTCATTTAAAACTCAAATATTGGGCATGAGAAGACGTTCCCCACAGAGGGTTAATGTTGGACGCCATTTCTCTCTGCTTTAGCAATGGTCTCGGCCTGATCGTTGTTGGTTGTTCCGTCAATTCTTTTCCCCAGGTCAGTCGTGGTGATGTTTTACCAGTGGAATACTTTCCACTTTATTTGCACCTCTTTCAGACACTGGGTGCAGCAAAGAGGGTTGTGTTTGGCCGCAGTTGTGGATTGGTGGACCACAGAAGTGCAAGGCGGTGCCCAGCTGCACTGACCTCATTTCAAGATTCAGGGCCATTGCACTCACAACTTGGTACAGGACGCAGGAAACTTGAGGAGAGCAGAGAGTTGGTGACTCGAGGCGAGGTCCAACTGCTGAGCGTGATCTGAACTGGGCCGGTACTTGTGCAACTACAGATCGGATCAGGCAAGAAACAAAGATTGTAGCAGCCCGCAACTCGGACCGGTAAACCATCGTGTGGGTTGAAGCGCCCGTTTCCATTGGCCGAGCGGTGAAACTGGCCAATCCCCGCCAGTGGATCGCGGGGGAACCATCCGGCCCGTTCAAGCCACGCCCTGGTGGTGACGCGGCCACTCAATCAAGTCCGTGTTGAATCCACTCCACTGGCGCGTGTTTCTTCTGTGGATTCGAGCTCCAGCCTTGGGGCCACAACTGAGCTGAAGCTGGAGTGACCTCGCTACAAGTTAACATGGAAGATCCAGTCTCCACCCGAACTGGGAACTGGGAATGAAAGCAGCAAGGGAGAGGGACTCCGTCCGATATTCAGAGCAGGGAGCAGAAGCGTCCAGTTCGTCCTCCGTTGGCTTCATACAGGCATCAAATGGCCTGTTAAAGGAGCCGATGGTGCTTTGTTCTAAAAAGATCCTGTGGCCGAGGGTTCCGGTCCAGGTCCATGTTCGGCAGCAGACACCAAGGGTTGCAGACTCGGGAAGCAGGGGACTGGCGTAGGGCCCCAGGAAACAGGTGACCACCATTCCCCCACCACCCCCCCCCTTCAAATTTGAGGAGACAACCCACAGGACAGTGACCGTGGCAGCAGACCAGAGAGGGGGGCTCGAGTTGGTGACTCAAGGCAAGGTACTCGAATAGGATGCGGGCCGCTGGCGACTGTGTTCAAAGGAGCCGCTCCAGGCTGCTGGAGACTGGCTGAATGGGGTACCAAGTATTGGAAGCGGGATGCGAGAGGGTGCTGAAGGCTTCCTGATTGTGTCCGAGGTGTGGATCCGGAGCTCTGGTTGCTGCCGCCTCGGACTGAAGGCTCTGCGGCCACGGGAGCGATGGAAGTGAAGCCATGGACACTCGGTGGGGAGGGAGAATCTTTTTCTGGCTGTAAGGGGTGCTGACGGCGAATTTGTCGGCCTTACGGTAGACTAAAGGAAATATTGTTATCACAATAAAATCTCGATAGGGTGAGGATAAATGTTAGAATCAACTTGTGCTGCTGTGTCTCTGCTCCTTGACGTGAGCATGGGAAATTTTCCAGGGGGTTTTCCCCCCTGTATAAACACTTAAGTTGCACTGTTTGAAAACACTCATTCCCACCAGCACTGCTGAACTGTGGGGGTAACATCTAGGACCTGCACTGCAACTTTCACATACCTCAAAACCATTCAGCCACAACCAGCATGAGCCAAGAGAGAACTGCATTTCCTCCAAGTCTCGGCTGGAAACGCACTGCTGTTCATCCCTGCAGCCCTGGGTCCAAGAGCTGGTGCTCCCTTTGCGTACAGAAGGATTGCAGCTCTTGGAGAAGGTGAACCACTACCATTTGAGCTGCACGGTTGACATAACAGTTAGCACAACGCCATTACAGCACCAGCAATGGGGACCGAGGTTCAAATCCCATGCTGTCTGTATGGAGCCGCCCTGAAGGTTAATGTTATGGATAATTAATAATTAATGCCCCCCCCCCCCCCAAGTTTACAGATAAAGTCTCTGACCGGGGTGACTTACTAAGTAGGGATAAGAAGACACTTTAAAAGAGTCGCCCCAACGGCGAGCGGCATCGACCAGCTCTTCATCCTGGGGGACGCCATTGCTGTTTCACGCAACTTTATTCACAAAGATAAGCGTATACAGAGCCGTTGTCATACCCACACTCCTGTTCGGCTCCGAATCATGGGTCCTCTACCGGCACCACCTACGGCTCCTAGAACGCTTCCACCAGCGTTGTCTCCGCTCCATCCTCAACATCCATTGGAGCGCTTTCATCCCTAACGTTGAAGTACTCGAGATGGCAGAGGTCGACAGCATCGAGTCCACGCTGCTGAAGAGCCAGCTGCGCTGGATGGGTCACGTCTCCAGAATGGAGGACCATTGCCTCCCCAAGATCGTGTTATATGGCGAGCTCTCCACTGGCCACCGTGACAGAGGTGCACCAAAGAAAAGGTACAAGGACTGCCTAAAGAAATCTCTTGGTGCCTGCCACATTGACCACCGCCAGTGGGCTGATAACGCCTCAAACCGTGCATCTTGGCGCCTCACAGTTTGGCGGGCAGCAACCTCCTTTGAAGAAGACCGCAGAGCCCACCTCACTGACAAAAGGCAAAGGAGGAAAAACCCAACACCCAACCCCAACCAACCAATTTTCCCCAGCAACCGCTGCAATCGTGTCTGCCTGTCCCGCATCGGACTTGTCAGCCACAAACGAGCCTGCAGCTGACGTGGACTTTTTACCCCCTCCATAAATCTTCGTCCGCGAAGCCAAGCCAAAGAAGAAGAAGATTCAAACAACTGCTATGAGCAAAACCCGACCAAGGCTCTCCACTGGCTGAATGTTGGCTCCCATCTTCACCTAAGGTTTGCATGTTACTTCAGAGAACATTTACTTTTTTTAAACTTGCATTTTTTTTTATCTTTTTCAATTTCCTGGAACACTTTTTCGGTAGTTGCTTGAGGCTGCCAGTTGTTTAAATTCTGGATACTGTAGTAAGATTAGGCAGTCAGAGTGGATTTACGAAAGGCAAGTCACATTTGGCAAATCTGATAAGAGTGTTACGAGCCCAGAGGACACAAAAACCCAGCAGCAATAGATATTCACCAAGACAAATGTTTACTTAAACAAAATTTGCTTTTAATTATCTTTAAACGTGAAAATAGAATCACACTTTAACTTATCGCAATTGACTTAACCCCCTTCTAATTCTAAGTGCACATGTATGTAATGTGTATGCAAGTTCAGAAAAGCTATTTGATTCACAGTCCAATCTCATTTCTCCAAGTTCACTGGTTGCAGGCAATTCCTATACTATGCACAGAATTTAACATTTATAGTTCACCAGGCTTTGGTGCTTGAAAGGTTCTTGTCGGTTTTCAGAGAGATTTGTTTTTCACTGGACACCCACAACTGATTCCTTTTTAATCAGCCACTGTAGTGTCTTGCTGAAGAAACTTGCCCCCTCAGGGTTCTCAAGATGATAATCTCTTTCTTTCAGGTCTCCACAGAGTGCCTTTTTGTTTCTCTTATTTCAAGTGAAACATTAGACAGCCAGTCCTCTTGCATGAACCACAAGGGCTTTGACCAGGCTGAACTAAGCAATCATAACCTATCTTCCAAGTGGGGTTTTCCACAAGCTTGCTGGCTTGACTTTTTCCAGTACCAGTTGCTGCTGAACTGAAAAACTGATCGATCTCTCTCTCTCTCTCTTTCTCTCACACACACACACACACACACACACACACACACACACACACACACACACACACACACACACACACACACACACACACACAGAAAGCTTGTTTGACTCTCTCTGGTTGCAAAACCACATGTCCCTCTTAGACAGAATACAGCTCCGATAAGTTCTTTCATCTATTGCCTTTTTGTAAACAATCCATTAGTGAAGTCTCTTGGGCACTCTCCAAAGCTTTTGCAAAGACTGTTGGCCCTGACATGTCTAGCATGACCAGAGCTCCAGTATTTTAAATAAGATTTGTTATAAAGTGTTTGTGTGTGACCTACACTAAAAACCTGCTCCAATTTATCTCCCAAAAACATATCTATATTCTTTCACAAGAGTAATTAGAGATCAAATCTGTTCTCGTTCGTTCTCTCTCTCTCTCTCTCTCTCTCTCTCTCTCTCTCTCTCTCTCTCAATATGTTCCCATACAAAAAGATTATTGAACAAAATTAGTGCTCTTTGGGGTCTGTGTGTCTGAGCAGTGGTTAAAAGCGAAAAGCAGAGGAGTAATTAGGTTATTCCTAAATGTCACAGAGATTTCTACTGTGATTCACATCTATAATCATTGATTTGAATGAAGGGATCGAGGGTGATACAGGTTTACCACAGACAGCACTGGTGGGGGGAGGGTCTGACATTACAGAGAAGTTTATAAACCCATAAACAGGCATAAAATAAGATGACAATCTTTCTCCCCCCAGGGTAAGGGTGTCTAAAGCCAGAGGGTGAGGAGAGAAGGGTTTAAAGGAGACACGAGGGGCAACTTTTTCCACTCAAGGAGTGGCGAGTGGGATGAAGGAGCTGACAGAAGGAGTGGTAAAAGCAGATACAATTACGGTGTTTAAAAGACAGGCAGATTGTTAGGGATGGTTTCCAGGGATGTGGGGAAATAGGAGGGACGAGCTCGGGTTGAGAAATTGGATGACGTGGTAGGGTCAAGGCACCTTGGTTTTGTTTCCACCATCAGTCTTGTCCTTTCTTACACTTGAAAATATGAGAAGATATTTTCCAATGAGCTGAACAGTCTGGAACAGGGATCGTTGTTTCAAAATCAAGTTTGACAATTGTGGAAAGGGATGAGAAGAAATTTCAGTGAGAGGTTAGCAAGTATTTGTAATCTGAAGGCAGCTGCAAGGGCTTGGATGATGAGGACACTGATTTTCGAGGGAATTGGATGAAGTGTTTCAGGCCCAAGTAAAAGATCTCTGAATGACGGAGCAAAGGGCCTATTTCTACTGCTGTTTAAATTTGGACGTACAGCACCAGTTACGGGCCCTTTCGGTCCACAAGGCCGTGCCGCCCAATTAACCTATAACCATTTCAAATGGTGGGAGGAAGCCCACTCAGACACGGGGAGAAGATGCAAACTCCTTACAGACAGTGCAGGATTCAAGCCTTGGTAGCTGGGGCTGTAACAGCGTTGCGCTAACCGCTACACCAAACTTGCTGCCCTTGTAGTCTTGTGTATTATATATAGTCTTACGTGGACTCTTCCGTAGTCTTGACTGCCACAAGATATTGAAACGAAAAGGCTTTTTTTGTCTACAAACCCACTGAGCCGCACTTACTGTAATATATGGTCGGTTTAATATTAAATGCCCTGATGTGTAACTAATGCCAATTTGGATAATTCCATGCTTTACAGTAAGGGGAGGTATTGCACAGTTTCAAGACTTCAAATGATCGCTTGGAGAAACAGATATGGGGTTCACACCCAGGTCTGATCAGCCTGTGGTGGGCCCGCCTTGGTGGAGAAGGTGCCTGGTATTTAAAAGTCTGAAGCACCCAATGATACCAGGGAATATAGCTGAAGAAAATAGAACACGAAAATCTGCAGACTCCATGGTTTGAAGCAGAAACATGACACTGGAGATGCTCAGTGGGGCCAAACAGTTTGTAGAGCAAAGACAGAGCCGTCTCGGGCTTGAGCCCTTCGTCAGGGTAAGGCAACATGGCTGCAGAAGCCAGTCTGGGTGGGTATGTAGTCGTAGAGCTTGAGAGTAACAGGGATATACAGATGGGGAGCGGGGAGAGAGAATCCCACAGAACTCCCTTTAGAGAGCAAAGGAGAACTTCAGGGAGGGCATCCTTCAAAGAGCTTTCAGAGTTTTGGAGTAGTCAGAGGATTAAAACTCTAAAGTTTGTAGACACTGTGGTTGAAGTGGAAAAAAGTGCTGGAGAAACTCAGCAGGTCAAACAGTGCCCTTTATATAGCAAAGATAAAGATACATATCTAGTGTCTCGGGCTTGAGCCCTAATGCAACTGAAGATGTGTCTGATACCAGATAATATTCTTGTGTGGTCGTTCTCCATTATTGTAATTGAGGCAATCGACTACTGTCCAGGAGAGAAGATCAATCCAGCCAATACTGAAACATCAGGGGTTGTAACACCTTGTCCTACAAATCAACCTATCTCTTTAAGGCAAGAAAGTGGAATTGGGAGTGAATGGTAGGATCAGGGACAGGTCAAGCTAAAAATCCGCCTGCTTTTCATTGGTAGGTGGTCCAATTATCTGTGTGAGGTACGGTGAAATGGGTATCTTGTCGAGGGGGCAGGGAAGAGTCTTTTATGAGAATGATAGCCAGAAGTTAGAAATTGAGCAATAGTAATTGTTTTAAAAAGTTCTCTTATTTTTTTAAACCTTTAATTCTAGTTGGAACAAATGGACTTAAAAAAAAGTACCCTACTGTCTGCCACTTGTAAGAAGAAAGCTCGTTGAGGGAAAATCACGTGACAGGAACGACCCAATCAGCGATCGTACAATAAATGATAGTGACAGAAGATGTCACCTAATAGATGCAAGTTTTCATATACGGCTGGGCATTCTTGTAGTCAAGCACGTGACGTGTTCTGAGCTCTGTTGCTGTGACAGATGAACAGATATTACACACAAGTGCAAACAAGAATAATAGGATTTTTTTTTGGACACTTAGCTTTGTTTAAGTAGCTTGAACCTGCCAGGAAATAAATAAGAACAACCAGTTTGGATGGGAAATAATATTTCTTCACTGGTATTTGGGCGATTGCATAAACGTTCATTGATCTGATAGCAGGCAGTAAAACACCTCATTGTTCGAGCAAAATAACCTGGGTTATGCTGCCAATAGAATTTGGCACGAACTCCAAGAGATTAGGGAAAACAAACAAAGGCTTGTTCAAAGAGGGAATGAATGCACAAAAGGGACACCCTAGCGAAGGAATTTGAGAGTTTGCGGTTTTGCAGTTGGTCACTGGGGTGGTGGGGGGGGGGGGTAGGTAGAAGAAATTTGGTCGTCAAAAGGTTGGAATTGGGGAAGTGCAGGTAGTTTGAAGGGCTGTGGATCTGGGGGAGATGTCAGAGACGTGGAAGTGCAAGCCTGAGGCGTGGTTAAAAAATTAAGATCAGGTGATGCTTAACAGGGGCCCAACGTGATTCTGCCAATGAAGGAAAGGCGTGGAAAGCTTTCAGTGTTTAATGTCATTTTGTTCCTCTCGTCATGTTGTGCCTTCAGTCCGTGCTACTACCAGTCTGCGCGCTGCGAGCTTATCCGAGTCCACACTTCTACTTTGGATTTGTCCGGGGGGAGTGGTCAAGCCTCGCTGAAAAGCCTCGAGCAGAAAAATGAGTGAAAATAGGTGCACTGGTCATGTGCTGTTCGAGATCCCATCTTTCACACCAGACGATGGTCTTCACAGGGGGGTCCGAAACTTACTATGACACAAATGGGAGAAAAACAGGGTTACTTTCCCTTGGTGACTTTCCATTAAAAAAAATCCTTTAGTAAGCACCAGTTTGAGTAGGATTTCTGGTTGTTATTACATTTTGTGTCAAGTTTCTGTGTGTAAATTTCTGGCAAAACAGGCAACGTCTGTTGTATATCTTCATTCTTGCTACATTAATGACACTGTTTGACCTGCTGAGTTTCTCCAGCCTTGTGTTTTTACTACGGTGTCTGCAGACTTTCGTATTTCACTTTCGTATTTCACTTGTGGTGAAGAAAGCATTTGGCATGCTTGCCCTCATCAGTCAGGGCACTGAGTGTAGGAGCAAAGGGGTGGCAGGATACGACTGTAACATTGGTAGCACCTCACTGAGTAATGTGCACAGAAGCCATTCACAAGCTTTTTATTTGGTTACGGGCCCCTTGGGACTCTGCTCAAAGTTTATGTCCCTGTCAAGCGGTCTAGTTTATTTGATTTCTTCCATACTTCTCTCCAACTGAGTGCATAAAATATATTTTATAATTTAAGTCCATGGCCCAGCTGAGATGTGCTGTGCCTATCCCCGTTAACAATGGCTATGGAACTGGTGTTTGATCAGAAAGAATGCAGAAATTATTCATGAGCATAAACACTGGCAAATGGCTTCAATAGCCAACTTGCTCAGCATGGACAAGGTGGGCCAAAGGCTTATTTTGGTGCTGTAAAACTCCACAACTCCATGGTGCCGTACAATGCATTCAAGGTAATTCACTGTCTGAAGAGCACTTTGGAAATTCAGAAACTGAAAGCTGTGACAGAATATAGATATGTTTTTGGGAGATAAATTGGGGCAGGGTTTGTCATTGTAGTTCACATACAAAGACTTTAAAACAGATCTTATTTAAAATACTGGAGTTCTACTAATGTCGGGGCCTCAAAGCCTTTGCAAAAGCTTTGAAGAGTGTCCAAGAGTCTTCACTAATGGATTGTTGTTTGCAAAAAGGTAATAGATGAAAGATCTTGTTGGAGCTGCAGATTGTCTGGAGGGGAACTTGCTGTTCTAAGAGGATCACGTGGTTTTGCAAGCAGAGAGAGTAAAACAGGCTTTCTCTCAGAGAGAGAAATCAGTTCTGCAGTTTTACAGTCAGCAGCAGCTGGGACTGGAACAGGACAAGCTGGAAAGCTTGGGGAAAACCCCATTTGGAAGACTAGTTGTGAGTGGTCAAAGCCCTTATGGTTCATACAAGAGGAGGGGACTGGCTGTCTAATGTTTCACTTGGAATCCAAGAGAAACAAAAATGAACTCTGTGGTGACCTGAAAGAAAAAGGTTATAATCTGGAGAACTCTGAAGGGGAAAGTTTCTTTGGCAAGACACTGAAGTGGCTGATTAAAAAGGAATCAGTTGTGGGTGTCAGCGTACATCGAATCACTCTCTGAAAACTGACAAGAACCTTTCTGACCAGTAACCATTTACTTTTCAAGCACCAAAGCCTGGTGAAATTCATAAATGTTAAATTCTGTGCGCAGTATAAGCATTGACTGCAACCAGTGAACTTGGAGGGGTGAGAAGTGAGATTGGACTGTGAAGAAATTAACTTTTCTGAACTTGCACACACATTACATACATGTGTGCTTAGAATTAGAAGAGGGTTAAATAAGTCAATAGTGATAAGTTAAAGTGTGATCCTGTTTTCATGTTTAAAGATAATTAAAAGCAACTTAGGTTTAAGTAACCATTTGTCTTGGTGAATATCTGTTGCTGCTGGGTTTTGGGGTCCTCAGGGCTTGTAACAAAAGTGCTAAATGAATCCGGCGGGACCAGATAATATACCTGGTCGGGTACTGAAGGACTGCACAGACCAATTGACAGAGATCTTCATCTCCTCATACACCAGTCCATCGTTCCTGCAGGGTTAAGTCGCTCTACAGAGAAGAGGTGGAGAATCTTGTGAAACAGTGAGAGAGTAACAACCTGAGTCTCAAAGTGATCAAGATGATCGTGGACTTCAGGAGGACCCGGAACACCCACCCTCCACCAAACATCAACAACTCTGTAATAGAGAGAGTAGAGAGCATCAAGCTCCTTGGAGTTCATTTAAACAGTGACCTATCATGGATACTCAACATCTCCTCACTTATCAGGAAAGGGCAACAGTGACTGCAGTTCCTGAGAAGACTAAAGCAGGCAAGGCTACCGGCCACCATTATGTCAACCTTCTTTAGGAGCTCTATCCAGAGTGTCCTGGGCAGCTGCATCACAGCGCAGGTACAGTTACTGCAGAAAAATAGATCGGAGGTCAATCCACAGGACCATAAGAGTAGCAGAGAGGATCACTGGAATCTCCCTTCCCCCATCGATGTGATCTACCAGGATAGTTGTCTGAAGAGGGCACGCAAATTCATCAAGGACTCCTTCTACCCCGCACACAGCAGCTTCCAGCTGCTCCTGTCGGGGAAGGGATTCAGGAGGATCAGAGCCAGCACCACCAGGCTGAGGAGCAGCTTCTTCTCATGGGCAGCGAGAAGGGTATTATTTCCAATTTTTGTTTCAATTCATTATATTTGATTATTTCTTGTATATGGCAGGGGAAACCATCACGAATAAATAAACCCATCTTCAGAAAATAGTAAAGAATGGAGGACTTTTACTGCCAAACTTTTGATTTAAAAATTGTTCAATTAATATAAGTAGTTCACTTTTACTATTAAAATTTGATCAAATAATTAGTCGCTCTCTTTGCAATTGAAATTTTCTGGAAAATATTGTTAGCTCTTTTAGGTTTTGCTTTACCATTATCTTTTTCTAAACTGGTTCCCAATCAAATAATGAGAAATAGTCTAAGAATATGGGTTCAATTTAGGAACTATTTTGGTTGTAATAGTTTTTCCCTGATGAGTCCCATTGTTGATAACCACTTTTTTTTCCACCTTCTGTTTTAGACGCAGGTTTGAAGGAATGTTATAGATCAGGTTTAAAAGTTACAAAGATTTATTTATCCGTAAAAAATTTTTGCTTCTTTTGAACAATTGTTAAATTTAAGCTTTGCAATTGACATTTTGTTAGATATTTGCAAGTAAGACATTTTGTCCAATCTAAACTACAAGATTTTCCTCAAATCGGAGTCTCAAATATTCTTGATCTATTTGTTTGATTTGCAGTTTGTTCACTGTGGGTTAATATCACGTATTTATAATCATTTATCATTATCATTAAGACTAACCTTAATGGTTTAAGATTAAAAATGACTGGGAACAGAAGTTTTTCCAGATGAGGACTGGCATTCCAATCTTATTTGATTATGATTCGTCATTTTGTGCTAGCCATTGTTTATTATAGTTTAAAGTGGTTCACAGAATACATACGCCTAAACTTAAATTATCCCTTTTTTATGCATGTGTTTATGGGTGAAAGGTGTAAAATTTTAGAGACCTCACTAATCCAAATGTTTCTCAAATTAGAAAGATTTTGGGGAAACATTTTTCAATCTTTCTCAATGATTTTTAAGACTAAAATAGATCCATGCCCTTTAATTGCCTTGTTCGGCTTAATCTGCGATCCTACTCTGTCTGTATCTCGAGAGAAGGTTTGTGCTTTCAGCATGCTGATACAGACGAGGGGTTTTAATGAAGTGGAATGATGAATTTCCACTGACTCGTGTGCAGTGGCGACAGGATGTAATGGCAGACTTAAGTTTGGAAAAAATCATACAATATCGAAGGTTAAAAAGTTACAGTTTGGTAGTTTTAGGCTGTTGGGCTGTTCTGGTGATATTCTGTCTGGATTCTGGAGGTAGTGACCCGATCCAGTTTTGTTGTTCTCTTCTGTTTTTTCATCCTTGATTAGAGAGAGAGAGAGGTTAGATTAGTTTGTTTCATAATATAAGTTGATTAATTGGAATTGATATATGATGGTCTTAGATTACAATATTAATATTTTTTACCAAAGCAGGATTCTTTATAAAGTAAGTCATATGATTTTCAATTTTAATCTTAATAATATTAACCATTAATAAAGAAAAGAGCATTTTGCCAGATATGTTATGTATACATTTTGATATTTCCTCCTGTTCTATTAATGCAACATGTATATGAGATTATTGAACTAAACAAAAATATTTTTAAAAGAACAAAGGAACTGCTCACACTGAACATTTGAGACTCATTTGTACCAAACAATATTTATTTCTACTGATAAAATCTGGTTGTGTGACTGCATGTTTTGCACCGAGGGCTGGAGAATGCTGTTTCATCAGGTTGTACTTGTGCAATCAGAGGACAATAAACATAACATTAATCTGGCAATCCTTAGAGTTCCAGGCACAGCAGAAGGTTCTCCTCAGCTGTAGTTTTCCAGCCATACATCACTGAGGTCCTCTTTCTCATGAGCCCTGTTCTCGAAGCAACTTCTGAACAACCTGTATTCATGCATCAGTGGTTGAGGCATTGGCAGAGTTGGACAGCATCGAGCCTCTAGCCAGGAGCTGACGAATAAAAATCTAACTGGAGATGCTGCAAATTATCATCAATGTTAGAAGTGGAAAAGGGAGAAAAATAAACGAGATTTATATTGCAAAGAAGCTGGGGGAGGGATAGAGAGACGGTGGGAATAGAGCGGTATTAACTACCCTTCATGTGAGCGAGAGGAAAAACGTTGAAGATCTTGCCTTCATGGAGATATTCCCTTCCCACGAACACAAAGCAATTTCTGATGTTAGATTTATTGTCAGTGTACATACATGACAGCACATATAAACCCTGAGATTCCTTTTCCTGTGGGCGAAGCAGAATTCCCACTTATTGGTAGTGCAAAAAAAATGTACACAACGTGCACATGTAAACAAATAAAGAAATGAAAATAAGCTTACTGTGCAAGACAGAGAAAATGAAAAAGAAAGTGCACAAGTAAGTGTCCTTAAACGAATCCCTGATTGAGTTTGTTGAGGAGTCTGATGAGGGAGGTGTAGCAGCTGTTCCTGAACCTGGGGGTGCGAGTCTTGTGGCACCGATACCTCTTTCCTGATGGCAGCAGCAAGAACAGAGCATGAGCTGGTTGGTGTGGGTCTTTGATGATTCCTGCTGCCATACGGCAGCAGCATAATAGGGAGGGCATTGCCTGTGATGGCCTGGGCTGTGTCCACTACCTTTTGCAGGGCTTTATGCTTAGAGGTATTGATGTTCCCATACCAGAGCATGATGCAGCCGGGCAGCACACTTTTCAACACATCTGTAGAAATTTGCCAGGGTTTCTGGTGCTATACCAAACCTCTGCAAACTCCTGAGGAAGCAGAGGCGCTGACGTGCTTTCTTCATTATGTTATTGGTGTGTTAGGTCCAGGAAAGATCCTACGAGATGGTGTCTCCCAAGAACTTAAATGTGCTCACCCTCTCCACCTCTGATCCCCCAATGACCACTGGATTGTATACCTCTGGCTTTCGTTTCCTGAAGTCAACAATCAGCTCCTAGTTTTGGTGACATTGAGTATGAGGTTGTTGTTGGGGCTCCATTCAGCCAAGTTGTCAATCTCCCTCCTGTCTGCTGACTCATCCCCATCCTTGAGACAACCCACGACCGTGGTATCGTTGGCAAGTTTGTAGATGGGGTTGTTGTCGCACCGAGCCATACAGTTGTCAGTGTAAAGTGAGTAGAGCAGGGGACTAAGGACACAGCCCTATGGTTCTCTGGTACTGATGGGGATTGTGGCGGAGAAGTTCCTGACTGGAGGTGAGGAATCCAGGATGCAATTACTTAGTGGGGTGTTGAGTCCAAAGTCTTGGAGTTTGCTGATCAGTTTTGAGGGGTTAAATGCTGAACTGTAGTCAATAAAGTGCACCTTGATGTATGTACCTTTGCTGTCCAGGTGCTCCAGGGCTTTGTGTAGAGCCAGTGGATTGGCATCCTGTTGCTACGATAAGCGAACTGGAACATATCCATGTGACTGCTCAGACAGAGCTGAGATGCTTCAAAGCCAGCCTTTCAAAACACTTCATCACTGTTGATGTAAGTGCAACTGGTCAATAGTCATTAAAGCAGTTTACTACACTTTTGGGCACTGGTCTGATTGAGGCCTGTTTGAAATCGGAGGCAGCTGAGATGCTTATACTTTATAGGGCAGATCTTCTTTGGCTTGGCTTCGTGGACGAAGATTTATGGAGGGGTAATGTCCACGTCAGCTGCAGGCTCGTTTGTGGCTGACAAGTCCGATGCGGGACAAGCAGACACGGTTGCAAGGAAAAATTGGTTGGTTGGGGTTGGGTGTTTTAAGACTTAAACCCTCAAAGTGGTTTGGAGAGATTCCACAAACTTCAGCTTTAGCACGATGGAGTGGATGGAAAAGACCTTTAGATGGCGCTGCCTCTGCTTTCTATTCAAGTTTATGGAAGAAATGGGGGGTAAAAACCATCTTTTGCAGGGCAGCACGGTTGGTGTAGCAGTTAACATGATGCTGTTACAGCGCCATTGATTGGGACCGGGGTTCCAACTCCGCGCTGTCTGTAAGGAGTTGGTACATTTTCCCCATGTCTACGTGGGGGGCTCCAGTTTCCTCCCAACGTTTGAAACACAATCAGCTGCAGACACTGTGATTGTAGTGAGGAGAAAGGGATCAGGCCAGAAACACTGGCAATGTATCTTTGCCTCCCATCGATGCCAAGAAGACCGACGGAGTTCCTCCAGCATTTCAGCACTCCTCCCATTGTTCAAAACATACTGGAGGGTGTAGGTTAATCGGGCGGCATGGGCTTGTGAGCTGAAATGGCCTCTATTACCGTGCTGTGTGTCTAAATTTTTTTTAAGTACAATGCCTGGGAATAGGTGGAGGTTGGGATTGCTTTAATGGAAGTAGCCATTATGGGTCACTTTCAGAAATGAATCCATTTTATGGACAGTGTTTTCTTCTAGTAGGAAGCTATAGGCCCAAACTGGGGCTCTGTTCCAAAGGTGTGTAACTTGCTGTGAATGAGTCATTGCCTCTACCTTCGATATGCTCAAGTTTGAGTCCACTTGAGTTGACGTGAAAGAAGCCTGGCCATGCGTGATAAAGCAGCCCACTCATTAGCCTGCAGTGCTGTTCACCATCACTGGAATGACTACTCCCAATGACAGCCTCCGCTGATCAACGAATCACAAATGTAGAAATGCTGAATGGGTTGGGCAACATCTGTGAAAAGAGAAACTGAGTTAAGATTCCAGGTTGTGGACCCCCTTTGGAACTGGGAAATTCACTGCAGGATTAAGACTTTGGGAGCAGAAGTAGGCCATTCCACCCATCAAGTCTGCCCTGCTATTCAATCGTGAGCTGATCCATTTCCCCACTCAGCTCCACTGCTCATAACCTTTGATGGCCCTGACTAATCAATAACCTGTTCATCTCTACCTGAAATGCACTCAATGACCTGGCTTCCACAATTGCCTCTGGCAACCAATTCCACAGATTTGCCACCACCTGGCTACAGAAATTCTGACCCATCTCTGTTCTAAGTGGATACCCTTCGATCCTGAAGTTGTGTGCTCTCTCGTCCTCGATTCTCCCACTGTGCAGAAACACCCTTTATCCATCTACTCTGTCCACGCCTTGCAACATTCAAAAATGTTTTTTTTTAAGACTTTATTTAAAATTTTATAACATGAATACAATAGAGAATTACATTTAAAGAAAAATAAAACATTCAAAAATGTTTCAGTGAGATCTCCCCCCTCCCCCACTATCATTCTCCTAAATCCCAACGGGTACAGGCCAAGAGCTGTGACAACTTTCATTCCCAAATGGTCCAAATGAACCTCCTTTGGACACAGTCCAAATCCTTTCTTCAACGAAGAGCCCAAAACTGCTCACTAGTCTCCAAGTGAGATCTTACCAGAGGCACCATATCATATCCCTGTTCCTCTATTCTATTCCTCTGGAATTGAATGCCAGCCTTGCATTTGCTGCCTTCACCACCATCTCAGCCTCCCAGGTTGACCTTCAGGATGTCCTGCCCGAGGGCTCCCAGGTTCTGTGGCATCTGGATATTTTTTCCCCATTTGATTTAAAAAAAAAAAAAGAATGAACTAAGGGTCTTCAACAATTCCTTCAAAGTGTGGCAACAACACCATCTCCAAAGTTCACAAATTACACACTGGTTCTAAGTTGGGAAACAGGTCAAAGCTAGGTCTAAACAGCGAAACTTGGTGAGTGCAGGGAGGGGACGGGCTTCAATAGATGATTTGCTGTTGGACAAGAAGGTGCCTTGTTATCATCTTCAGGGAATTAGCAATGGGGTATAATTATTGACTCTCCCAGCAGCATTGGGATTTTGTTCATAAATCTGGGGAAATAAAGCAGGAGCATTGTAATGACTGTTAACTGATGGAGCCAGATGCTGTGGGATATTTTGATCTTGATTGTTTTAATGTAATTTAAAACGTGATTCTGTGTCTCCTCGAGGTTAAAAAAAAAACCTGCTGAAATGCTGGAGGAACTCAGCCAGCCTTTTCAGGACAGACAGCCGTCGCTGATGTTTTGGGCCTGAGCCCTCCTTCAAGGAACCAGCCATGAGCCAGGAAACCTCGGGACGTCTCAGGCAACATTGGCTGGGAGAGGGATCCAGACCAACAAGCGGTGTTAATCAGAGATGATGAGGGACCAGGTAAGGAGTTATCGCGTCTGTGTGAAAGGAAACGGAACGGAAAGACCGAGAAGGGAAGGCAACAGAGGGGGGGGGGGGGTGGTGGGGCGGAGGTGGGTGTGGGCGGGGAGGGGGATTTCAAGTAAAATATGGTTCACACAGTGACATTGGCAATTCTATGCCTTCCAACATATTTGAGGTTTCTCTTAACCTGGAATGCATTGACCTGTGGTCTTTGTGAGACTGGCATCCAGTAATTTGGGGAATATTACGTTTTTCTAAAATGATCAAAATCTGCCGTGTGGAGTAACACACACCTTCCACGTGTGGGATCCACGTGCTACCAGAAGGGGTGGATTAATCACTAGGGTACAAGCTGATACTGTCAATGTTATTGTGGGTAAACATGCCTGTGTTTCTTTTTTTAAAATATTTTATTTAAAATTTAAAGTCACATTGTATTAGTTACAATATATTGATACAAACATAATGTGATTAGTTATTTATATAACCCCCCCCCCCCCCCCCCATCCTACCCGACCCCACTAATACCCTCCCTCCACTTCCTCACCTACAAAAGAAAGAAAAAGATCACCATCAAATACAGTCATATTTAAACTTTTTGGCTTCAGGAACGGTGGCATCCATCAAAGCCGACCGGGAGATCAAGTTTTAACACCAATGACTTTCAATTAATGGCTCCAAACCTGTGTTTCAAAGTGCAAAGTTCAGATTTATTGTCCAAATATGTACGTATCATCACGTACAACCCTGAGATACTTTTTCCTGTGGGCCGGACAGAATTTCTATTTATCAGTAGTGCAAACTATCTACAAGAAAAAGATGGGTGTGCAAAAAAGAGAATTGTAAACTAATTATGCAAATACAGGGGAAAAAAAAACAATATTTTGCAATAAATAAGGTGCACATGTCAGAGTCCTTAAATGAGTCCCTGATTGAGTTTGTCATTGCGGAGTCTGATGGTGGAGGGGGAGCAGCTGTTCCTGAACCTGGTCTTGTGGTGCCTATAGCTCTCTCCTGATGGCAGCAGCAAGAACAGAGCATGTGCAGGGTGGTGCGGGTCCTTGATTATTGCTGCTGCCCTCCGACAGCAGCGCTACCCTTAGTTGTTCCCGACGGTGGGGAGGGTTTTGTGCTGGTCTGTACCCACTCACTTTTTGCAGGGCTTGCCTCTCCGAGATCTTGGTGCCCCCACATCAGGCTGTGAGGCAGCCAGTCGGCGCGCATCAGCAGAACTTTGCCGAGGCTTCTGATGTCACGCCTAACCTCTGCAAACTACTTGCTCTCTAGAAATTGGTCTTCTGCCAATATGTCACGCAGAGATCAGTGTTGATCTAAAAATAACTTTCTTTTAACATGGCTCTTCTATTCATCAGAAGCCTGCCTCCACGTGCTACCAGCTCCACAGACTCATTGATTTCTCTCATTTTTCAAAACCCTACTCATCTTGATGATCGAGCATCCATATCCCTTTGGAGTTGAGCACTCCAAAGATCGATAATCTAGTAAATGATAAAAGGCTCCTCCTGACCCTGCTCCTAAATATCTGATCCCCTTGCACTGAGACAATGGTCCCTAGTTCTGAACTCTACTTCCCTTGCAACTCGAATGGGATACGTTGCGCGGGATAATCATCCGTTGTCATATTGACTTCATTCTATGGAAGTTTGCACTGATTGGGAGGAGAAAGTGGCGGCAGTCGAAGTGGAGTGAGGTTGGAGAGCTCCCTGTTAAATGAGTAGGTGAAGAAGTAGAATCCCCGCCCATATGAATCCACTGAAGAGAGAGGATAGTTTAGAAAGAGGTTCTGGTGGTACACCACCGGCCTACTGCAGGGTGCAACCTCTGTACCTGCAGGAATGTAAGGGGACAGGACAACACCTGGCCAGCTGTCAATCAGTTGGCCTGAAGGGATCAAGCCCCACCGGTCGAGTGTCAATCACCCTCCAGGATATAACCCTGTACCAGCCTCCCAAAGGTCACTCAGAGTCGCTGCAGATACAGCCAGGCTCTGTGGAAGTCTTTGTGGATTAAAGCCTGTTGTACAGTCTTTACCTTGTGTGTGTCTGATTCTGGCTAACAGCGCACCACAATTTAATCCACAAAATTTTCCCATGGCTGCCATGGAAAAGCTCCTGAGCACAGCGAGCCTCAAAGTTGACCCACGCCACCCAGAAGCCCAGACATGCTTCAAGATCTGGCAGCACGCGGTCGAGGCAATCATCGAGGCACACAAAGGCGGCATCCTGGACTCAGATCAGAAGAGATTGGTCCTACTCCAGTCAAAGCTGGGTTCCCACACCTTCCAGGCAACCAAAGGCTGCTCCACGTACAAGAGCACAATGGACACTCTCGAGAACTTGTACAAGCCACCCATGAATGCGGTCTGTGCAAGGTACCTCCTCAACACCAAAGCCCAGCAACCCGGGGAGACAGCTGAGTTTTACCTGGGACACCTGCGAGAGTTGGCCCGACCGTGTCTGGCTGAACCCGGGGTAGGTGCAGAGGAGGTCGAGAGGCTGATCTGGGATGCCTTCATCCGAGGGCTACGCTCGAGGGCCATCTGCAGAAGCTTCTGGAAGACAATATCTACGCCCTAACCAAGACAGTGGAGGTGGTCCAAACCCTGGAAGCGGCAGCCCTGCTCATCGAAGCCTTCGATTCCAAGCTCCCCCAGGCTCCCTCATGGCTCTCTCACACTGCAGCTGCAGCCCCAGTGGGTCCTGGTGTGGGTCAGACCGACGATTGCGCCAAAACTGCCAGGCTAGGAACCAGTATTGTTCCTGATGCTGCAAGAAAGGCCATTTTGCTAAAGTGTGCCTCTCAAAACCAGCCGGCAGCTCAGCGGCCCTCTATGACCCCCCCCCTCCCCCGAAAGCCGGGCGGTGCCATTGTCCCCGCTACGACTTCCGCCTACCCCAACTTCGATGGTGCAACATCCAGACTACCAGCAACTGTCACAGCGTGTGCCCTGAGCACCTGGACCAGCCCCCGCCCTCTCCAGCATCGCTCGCCGAGAACTACAGTGACTTCACATCCGGCTCATGGCGTGATGTCACTTCTGGCTGACGTAATGACGTTACTGCCACCGGCGCGATGATGTCACTTCCAGTGCAAAGAACGCGGCTGGGGAAGGAGGCCAGCCATGCAGCAGGCCCCCATATGCCACCGCCATCTTGAGCCAGGCAGCGGCTGACATAGAGGGCCCCCGACAACGTTGAGAACGACGTGGTGAACACAGACAGTGATCAGGCCACCCTACCGACGCTCCCCATGCCTCCAGGTGCCAATGACTGCTGCACGCTGCACCCTACGACCGATGTCAACATGTTCAACACGGGCGATGACCAGGTTGCCCTACCGACACTCCCCACACCTCCAGATGCCATAAATCGCTGTGCACAACCAGAGAATGATGGCTCTGACTCCAAGATGGTCCTGGCCGCCACCACACTGACCAGGGACATCCCTCATGACCTCGGGCGCTCTATGATGGACGTACAAGTCAATGGGCAGGTAACGAAGTGCCTGTTGGACAGTGGCAGCACTAAGCTTCATTCACCCAAGCGTGGCCCACTCCCTGAGATTAAAAGTCCACCCCACCACCTGCTCGATCGCTCTCGTCGCCAAGGATTAGACTGTTGGTACCCTTGGGCACTGCTCGGCCGATATAACTGTGGGAGGGGAGACTTACACAGGGTTCAGGGTCCTGGTCATGCCCAAACTCTGTGCCCCAGTCCTCCCGGGCCTAGATTTCCAGTGCCACCTGCAGAGTATCACCCTTGCCTTTGGGGGGGGGGGTCCCAACTTCCAATCCTGTTACACAGCACGCTAACCTACCAGCCCCGGCCAACCTGCAGCCTCTCCCCCTGCGCATCACTCCACCGGAACTTTTCCACATCTTGCGTTAGGCTGCAAGCCGATCGCTGCCAGACGTAGGTGCTATTGTGGCGCAATCAGAGACTTCATCAAGGCGGAGGTGCGGTGACTCCTGGCGGAAGGTGTCGTAGAGCCCAGTAACAGCCCTTGGAGAGCCCAAGTCCTGGAGGTCAAAAAGTAAGCCGAGGATGGTCGTGGATTACAGCCAGACCATTAACTGGTACACCCAGCCGGACGCCTATCCCCTGCCGAGGATCACCGACATGGTCAACGAGATAGCCCGCTACCGGGTTTTCTCCACGATTGATCTGAGATCGGCGTATCACCAAATCCCCATCCACCCAAAGGACAAGCCCTACACCGCCTTTGAGGCAGACGGGTGCCTGTACCAGTTCCGCCGAGTTCCCTTTGGGGTCACGAACAGGGTCTCCATTTGCCAGTGGGAGATGGATCACATGGATGACCGGCACAAGCTGAAGGCGATGTTCCCGTGTCTGGATAAGGTCACTATCTGCGGCCGTGACCAGCAGGACCACAATGCTAACCTGGAGAAATTCCTCCAGATGGCCGGGGAGCTGAACCTCACTTACAACAAGGAGAAGTGTGTGTTTAGCACCACCCGCCTCAACATCTTGGGGTATATCATGGCCCATGGGGTTGTTGGTCCACATCCAGAAAGGATGCACCCATTAATGGAGCTACTTCTTTCCCCCCCCCCCCCCCCCCCCCATGCTGAAGGCCCTCCGCAGGTGCCTGGGCCTATTCTCTTATTACTCACAGTGGGTCCCTCGCTTCTCGGACAAAGTCCGCCCACTGGCCCAAGCTGCAACTTTTCCCCTCCCACCCAAGGCGCAGGCAGCCTTCATTCGCATCAGGCAAGACATCGTGGATGCCACAATGCAGGTTGTGGATGAGGACTTCCCCTTCCAGGTGGAGAGCGATGCCTCCAAGGTAGCCCTCGCCGCTATCCTCAACCAAGAGCGGTGCCCTGTCACTTTCTTCTCCAGGACCCACCACGGCTCTGAGCTAGGGCATTCCGCCATTGAAAAGGACGCCCAGGCGATTGTGGAAGTGGTCTGCCACTGGCACCACTACCTGGCCGGCAGGAGATTCACCCTCCTCACGGACCAGTGGGCCGTGACGTTCATGTTTAACACTACCCACAAGAGCAAGATCAAGAACGACAAGATCCTGCACAGGAGAGTCGAGTTGGCAAACTACAGCTACGACATCCAATACCGCCCTGGGAAGTTTATCGACTCCCCCGGTGCCCTCTCTTGCACCTGCACATCTATGCATGACGACAGGCTGCAGGCATTGCGTGGGTCCTGCTGCCATCTGGGTGTCACCAGGTTGTACCACTTCATTAAGTCCTGGAACCTGCCGTACATCATCAGGGACATCAAGGACATGACCGAGGACTGTTGGGTCTGCGCGCAGAGTGTAAACCCCATTTCTTCCCCCCCCACCCCCCCGGGCCATGTTGTAAAGGTTACTCGGCCTTTCGAGCGTCTTCGCCCCTGTCTTCCATCTACTTCCTCACGGTAGTGGATGAGTACTCACGCTTCCCTTTCGCTATCCCTTGCCTGGACACCTCCACGGCCACCATCATCAGGGCTTGGGGCAGATCTTAACCATATTTGGTTACCCACTATCATCCACAGCGACCGGGTGTCTAGTTTCATGAGTGTCGAGCTGCGCCAGTATCTGACGGCGAGGGGCATCATGACGAGTCGCACAATGAGCTATAACCCAAGAGGCAATGGGTAAGTGGAATGCAAAAATGGGGTGGTCTGGAAGGCAGTCCTCCTGGCTCTCAGGTCAAAAGGGTGTGCTGTTGAGTACTGGCAGACGTCCTGCCCGAGGCGCTCCAATGCCATTCGGTCGCTGCTGTGTTCAACTACCAACAAGACCCCACACAAACGTCTATTCTCATTCCCCAGAAAGTTGGCGACTGGAATGTCCCTTCCAGCATGGCTCACATCCCCAGGACTGGTGCTTCTGCGTAAGCACTTATGGACACACAAGGCCGAAGCCCTGATCGAGCAGGTCTTCCTCCTACATGCGAACCACAACTATGCCTATGTTAGGTTCGGCAGTGGCAGGGAGGACACTGTCTCAACCAGGGACATGGCACCAGCAGGAGCACCCACCACACCACGCTATCCTCCAGCCCAGGACGACACTGACTGGGCATATATCCCCGTCCCCAGGCAGTTATGGGGCACGCAGGGCCTCTTTGACCACCAGGGGCCCACTTCAACCCTGGGAAACTAACCTGTCCCCCAACCCATCCAATACGACCCTCATATGTCGACCACAGTCCCCCCGGCCACCCCTCCGCATGGCACCACACCAGTCGCACAGACCCCTGCCGCTAGATCCCCCACTTCTGCTCTGACCAGGAGCCAGTCCTACGACGGTCACAGACACCCCGGCGGCCGCTGGACCATCTCAACCTGTAAATATTGTATGTGTATAGTGGATACAATTCCTTGTTACTGTCCCCTCCCCCTCCCACCTGGGACAATTTTAAAGAAGAGGGTGAATGTGGTGGTACACCACCAGCCTACTGCAGGGGGAAACACTTGTACCTGCAGGAGTGTAAGGGGACGGGACAACACCTGGCCGGCTGTCAATCAGTCAGCCCGAATGGATCAAGCCCCACCCGGTCGGATGTCAATCACCCTCCAGGATATAAGCCTGCACCGGCTCCCGAAGCTCACTCAGAGTTACTGCAGCTACAGCCAGCCTGGCTCTGTGGAAGTCTTTGTGGATTAAAGCCTGTTGTACAATCTTTATCTTTTGTGTGTCTGATTCTGGCTAATAGCACACCACAGAGGTGAA